>NC_134953.1:12264318-12892727 GCF_965638725.1 Aptenodytes patagonicus | reverse complement strand
AGGGAGTCACAGGGGGCCAACAGGCTCATTCCTGAGACACAGCGAGACCTCTCACTGCTTCCAGGAGACAGCACCAACATTTTGCAGAGCAAGGGCAAAAATTCACGTAAAGAAGGTGACTTGAACTAGCTGAGCAAGACTGTCAGTCTGGAAGCATTTCAAGAGTAGCATGTGCTGAGATTTCAGTCATTCCTCGTGCAAGGCAGAGCTCGTATACAGAATTCCATAAAATAGGTTTAATGCTCTTTAGAGAAAAATGTAGGTTTGGAGTCCACAAACTGCTTTGCAAACTCATGTTAATTCTGTTGCCACGGTCATTTAGGAAAGAGTACTACAAAAGGCATTTAGAAAAAAAAGAAGCACTCCAATTAATTCCTTTCTAAACAAGTCATTTGGGACTTCTGGTTCAAAATGGCTTTCCATTTTTTAAATGCCCTTAGGAATTTCATGCCACTGTATTTTTATAATTGAAAAAGTATGATCTGTTGCACAAAGTCACTGCAGAAACGCTCTGTTTCACACTCCAATGTTTTGTCTTTTACTTCTCTATTTTATAACTCTTTAAGAGATCAATCTGTGCTGCTCCAGACATGAACTGCTTGTTTTAACTGCTGAAATTCACTGCACTCTCATTTGTCCTGCACTGTCTTCCTCTCAAAATGCTACTAGCGATGTTACAACTGCACCCAGAGATTTGGCCTGAGAGCAAGCTCTCACTGCACTTGGCACCGTGCTAGCTAAACCTGAGCAGCACTGGAGTTTGGTGCTAACGGGCAACCCAGCACAAAACAGGACCTGCTGGAAAAAAATCTGTTCATTTTATACAGCCGAATTTTGGAAATGCTGTCCTGGTTTCCCCTGGCTATTCCTTAAAAAGAACAAAAAGGAGGGTGGAGGTAGAGCCGGGGGAAGAATATATCAGCCATGGAGTAAACAGTTTGGAAGCCAAATATAATTGGCTGGTGAGTGCATATTGTGATTCACGAAGGGAAGGCTTTTTTTAAACTCCAGGAGCCACGGAGCAAGGACAGCCATGCAGTCATCTTCCTGTGCGAAACAAAAGCTCCGAGCCAGTGAGGTGCAGCACCAGCGTGCCGGGACAATGGGGACGCGGAGCATTACCTCAAGCCTGCAACGTGCCACTTGGTGACTGGCCTGATGTTTCCACAGCCAGGCTATTGCTTTTAATATCAGCGTTCGGTGATTCAAACCCTGTTCCCTCTCAGGGGCTCCAAGCGCTACAGATCATTCCTATTTGGGGATCATACCTTACCTAAGTCCATTATTGCCTCTGCCTGATATAAACAGCGTTTCACTCCATACAAGGTCTGTGCATTGAAAGTTTTCTTAAACCAAGGAAACCTGGAATAAATACCTCATTGTCTCAAGGAGTTTATCACTGTGGTATGAAAGAAAACCAGTGTGTGACTGTGTTTTCCAGTAATAAAGTTCTTTCAGTCTCAGGAAGGATAGTTTTGATTTGTGAATTTATTGCTCTCACAGTTAGGACTTCACACTTGACCGAAGTAGCTGATATACTGTCAAGACTCTGATCTGGCATGCAGTCTGCAAACACAGTCTGTTTGTTTGACATAAAAAGAAAAGAGGGGGACTTTTTCACCCAATTTTTTACGTTTTTAACTTTAAAAGATTTAGAAGTTTAAAACTTTGCCTTTTAAAGCAAAAAAAGGATTCAACAACACCAGGATGTTTCACAAACTTGTCTCCAAACTGCCAAACTGCTGCTGTCAGGGGAAATTAATTCTGTTCTTGCAAAAGTCAAACACTGGTTTTGAATGAGAAATGACTGTTACGAAATGTTCTTCGCTTTTTTTTTAATAAAAAGTCCTTCAAAATTGACTGAATCTGAATGGAATGCTTTATTTCATTGAAAACTGTAGTCTTTCTTTTTTTACTTTCTGTCTTGCAATTTTGGAAGTGATGACATACACTCAGAGCCGTAGCAGCGGAGAACTGCAGAACTTTCTGTGTCTCTGTGGTGGTAGAGATCTGCCCTGTGCATATCCTGCTGCTAAATCACAGCTAAGCCCAGTGCCTACTTCTCTGTGCTGCCAAGGGGCAGGATTCCAGGTGAGGAGGGTCTCTGCCTTTTCTCTCCCACCCCCTGTGTCTTCCTGATGGCTGAGCCCAGATTTTTGTCCCTGCTCACAAGGGTGTGCAGACGTGGAGCTCACCGTCAGCCAGGAGCCCCTGACCTCCTGCATGACAGAGCATTGTGGGCACCCCCAGACCATCCCAAGCTGCATCTCCTTCCCATACCGATACATCAATCTCCTTGCCCAAACCCCATCCCAGGCACTTTCCTTGCACAAAACAACACCGAAGCCGAGCTCCCCTGGCAAGAGGAGAGAGCTGACTGACACAAGGGCATTAAGCTTCACAGCTCCGGCATAACTTAGGAGAGTTTCTGAGCACCCCTGATCATGAACCCAAGGCAGAGATCGTGCTGGCACTGCATGATCTCCCTTCAGGTCAGCAGGGAACCTCTGCCAACCACTGAGTGGGGGAGATGGCAAATTAAGTCTCTAGATAAAGATTCATAGGTTCTTGCCTAAAACAACCGTACTCCGAAATGCCCAGGCCAGAAGCTCATTGGTCTGATTCAGACCAGAAGTCATCTTCTGGAGATACAGCTGAAGGGATTCCTGAGCACCCTGCCCATCAGACCATGCTAGGATACCTGCTAGGTATAACTAACATTTTGCATACTTTGTCTTTTGCTGTGGCCTGCCTGACTCCAACAAGAGCCATAACTCCAGCTCCACGCCGGAGGGGCAAAGTGCAGTCAAATATCTTAAACTGTGTCTGTGCTGGGGGCAGTGAAATCCCACCCTGACAGGGTAAGCAGGGTCCGTCTGTCAGGCCTCCAGTCCAAACAGGAATCCCGGCTGGCCAGACAGGTTTTTAGCTGAAAGATGTATCTCGGTAGCATGGAAAAACACGAGCAGTCCCTGGAGCAGGCAGAAGCGCCAGGCGGAAAGGCTCAGGAGCGCTGGTCCTACTGAGGACAGACTCGCGACACGAAACAACAAACAGGGTGTCTGGCGAGCCCGGCATAACACCCCAGGCACATGTGAAGGAAGAATCGCTCTAAACACAAGAATGGGACCAGATGAGTTGATTTCAATGGTTTATTGTAAGAAAGCTCCTTAGATTACGCAGATTAAAATCTTCATGGAAACACTTCTGGAGACTGTGTGTTGCTCAGCTTCCTGCACAAGGCACCGCTTGGTCATGACTATGTGGAATAGCAAACTTGGGAGAGGGGGTTTTATTAGTTTATTATTATTACAAGGCTACAGAGCTCATGTGTTTCTATAGTGGGCTCCTCCTGCACTGGAAGAAAGTAAATCTCTGCTGCAGAATCACCCACAAGTGAAGGAAAAGACTAGCAGTAGAGCAAGGGGTAGGCACTTAGGGGAGCTTTTCCCCTCAGCCCCTGCAAAACACAGTCCGGGACTCCCAGGCTGGAGACGGGAACAGCCAGGCTGCAGTTTTTCTCAGCTCTGAGGCTCCACAATGAAACTGAACAACCTGAATTATTCAGCTGTGGGATCAGGGAAGGAGTTAAGGCTTCACACGCCAGCCTGGTCCTTCGCACAATTCCTTCAGCCCGATGGTGCAGAAGTCAAAAGATGAATGGCTGGTGCCAAGGTTGCATGTGATGGCAGAAGTTCCTGCAGTTTGTGCTCAAAGCTCTTCTGCAATCCCCGTGAGATCCTTCTTGGGAAGAGGAGCCCTTATCTGCCCACTGTGGTCTGCTTGGTGAAAAAGCTTTAATTGTTTGTGTCTACAATGTGCCCAGTGATCTAAAGATGTTGAATTCCACTGCTGCTTTCGCCCTGAGCAAGGATTGCAAATTGAGCAACTGACACTACAAGTGAAAACCCAATACTTCATACTTAATGTCCCCTTCACAGCTCCCAGTCCCTTCCAGTTGCCACATCCTTCCCAGCCTATGCCCCAGCTCCTCCCCAGGGCAGCCCTGGGCTCACCTGCCTGACCTGCCTTCCTCAGTGACACCCCAAGCCTCCGAGCTGTACCAGCAATACCAGTTTTAGTCACTTCTCCAAAAGCCCAGTAACACCAGGAGTAAAGGAAAACTCCATCAGCCCAACACCTCACCTTCCCCCAGTTTTTTCCCCTCCAGGCATCTCCTGCCTACTGCCATCTCAGCAGGGTTACACCCAGGGAAGGGGGAAATGTCTAGCTGTAGCCTCTCCAAGACCTCTGCCTGCAGCAGGGCATGGAGCTTCCCTCCGTAGGCCACGGGGACACGTGGTCATGTCCTCCCATTGCAGCTGGGGAGTTATAAGGACAGGTAAGAGGAAACGCTCTCTGGAGAAGATTCTCTCTCCGTGGCAGCTGTAGAAGGAGCTGAGAGCAATTGGCTCACACGAGATGTTTAGCTTTTAGAGAGCTGACGTTAGGCGTGGAGCATGCTGGGCAAGCTGGCTTGTGACTGCTGCTCCTCCTGGGTGGAGGTGTTCACGGCTAAACTATGTGAAACACAGCTGAGAGGCCATGGAGAGCTGAGAGAGGGGTCAGCTGGTGGACAACTGGGAAATCACGGGCAGGAAAGAAAGACAGGGGGAGTAGCAGGCTTGGACCGAAACAAAAAGAAAAAAATGTGATAAATGGAGGGGAGAAATAATTCTTACTAAATCCAAAGTCCAGGGTTTCCTTTTGCTTTCATGTTCTTTAACTCTTGTAAATATAGCTTTCTATCATGCTTGTTTCTAAATGAAAAATCTCCTTTCAAAATGAAAAGCCAAAAACCTTCAGTTTGCAGCTATCCAGGGGAAAGGTTCTGATGCTTTAAAATCCTACCCAGTTGTTTTTCTTCCAAACTGTTTATCAAATTCAACATCATTCTGGAAACCAGTCCAGCCACTCTGAAACCGGCTCTCAGTTAATTTACTTCCCCACTATTAAAACTTCCTATTTCATTTATCTTCCCCTCCCTCCCATGGTCCCCGTTTGTCTCGCTCTTTTGTCCTGCTTTTTGGACTTGCAGCCCCATGGAGCTGGCAGTCCCCAGGTATCCCCCAGCAAGTGGGGCCTGACCTCAGTGATGTCTGTAGGTGCTCCTTGGTCCAAACACTCTCTAATAACACACACACAATTATTTTGCAAGGTGCTGCTGGCAGCAGGAGTTGGCTTCAGTTATTAACTGTTCCTTTTAAAATTAGCAGCTCCAAATCCTTGAAAATCCTGGGGAGGTTATGTACTCCTTTGTGTCCTCCTGAGGCAGCATTTTTCTCCCACTGAATGGACGTGTAAAACTGCTATCATGGGGTGAAGTAACTGGCATTAATCTGAGAAAATAGAGGAATCATGAATCTAAAGTATCAAAGCAGCAAATAAAACACCAAACTCACTGCATCTCAGGCAAAACTCCTGTTTCAGTGTTTTTGCCCCAAGCCCTACCAATCATAATGGGGATAAAACTGGCCTTAAAAACATGAGGTCAGAAAATGACATGTCTGTCTGAGCTGTCTCTGTTTCTTGAACCATGAAGACATCTGTGGGTTTTGTATTCAAGTATTCAAGCTCCTGCCTGCAATCACAAGGGACACGAAAAGTTTGGAGGGTGTTTAATGATAGCTGTGGTACCACCTAACCTTGCAGGAGACAAGGCTCTGCACAGTGCCAGGCATCACCAGAAGCAGCACATGGTGGCGGGCAGCCCCATCACCCTCGCACCACGCTGGCCCTGGCTCCTTCTTGCTCAGCAAGAAGGACAATTTGGACATAGGAGCACAAGGAGAGCGAGAAATCCACCCAGGTCCTACAGGCAATTAGGAGGAGCCCTGCAATGTGAGGGTAATTTTTATCATCAAGCAGCAATCACGTTTCCTTTCAAGCCCCTTCCTCCAGAAGAGTAGGAACAAATAAACGGTCCAAAGATTCATACATATGAGCTGACGTTGCAAACTTCCAACAAAAGCTTAAAAGTCTTTCCTTCACTGCAGATGTCATTCCAGAGACATTACCTGCCAGAAAACCAAAACATCAGTGAGACATTACACTTTAAAATATAAAAAAGTCATGTTACACTTTTGCCAGAGAGACAACCACTTTTTGAGTGTTTTCCAGGAGTTCTGTGGCTTATAGAGTCGATGGAAACAGGCGAAAAATGATAATATAATTATGGCTAATGATTTAGGTTGGGAGAGGGGTGAGCAATTAATTTTTATTATGTTTATCAATATCTTTGGTCACAATGTTATACAGAAAATGCTTCTTTTGTGACCCAGGAAATTGAAAAGCCATTTGTGGCAGCATGTTTGAGTAACATAAGTAATTATATATTTGTACATGTTTTATGTTGCTACAATATTGTTATTTCCTAGCATGTGGCTTATGCATTCTTGTAATTGTCTTATTAGGCCAATTTGAGTTTTAAATAGCACCTATATTGCAGTGTTTAAGATGTTTGCTTTGGAAGGAATTATGGGACACAAAAACATATGGATTGCTTTATCATATATAGAAAGCATACAGTAAAAAGCTGGCTTTCATTACTCCATTAGCATGGATCTAGATATGCACTCAGTGTTGAGACTTGGTTATTTATATGTTTATGACATTTAGGGCTGCTTTGTGTTATTGTGGATGTACATTCACTCTGCTGGAAATACAACACATCTCTCCACTGAATATTCCTTCTGGTAAATACTGTGAGACCCAGGATAACTGAAATCGGGGCTTGTTACTGGTGAAACAGATGTGCTTCCAACCAGCTGGTCCCCCACTATCTTCCCTCATCTCTCTGCTTCATATCTCTCCTCCATCCTGTTGTTCTGCACCATGGTGGTGTCTCGCTGCTCTGACTGGATGACTGAGATCTTCCTAAACAGCGAGAGAAATCCAGCGAGAGAGAGATAGCAAGGACAGAAAACCTTCTTGGAAGGCCCCTGGCCTGCACTAACGAAAATGCTCCAGCACTGTGGATAAGATTTTATTTGCTAGCATCTTCTCACATGCAAAGCAAACACGACACTCGGGGTGCACGGGGAGGAGCAACTGCTTCAGCAACTCTGCATGGGTGAGTCCAGCCTGGTGTGGGTGAGGATTACTGCTCTCATGGATAGGGCACCTCACAGCAATGGAGGGCTGGCGGAGTCATGCCTGATACACAAAACAGATAGTCTGACTTTAAACAAAACCCATAAACTTTGCCATCATTCCCTCTAGTGGTTAAATCCAGAAGCAGCTGAAAAAGTTCCTAAGCATTAAGCTTCGTCTCTCCTCTCAAACACGGCAGACTCATGCTTTCAGCATTGTAGGTCATGGTCCCAATCACAGCGATGGTTCAAGTAGTGTCATTTACAGGATCACACTGCCCTAAGAAATCTTTTGGGTACTTCTAGTTTCCTGACAATATCCAGGAACTGAACGCCATACATTACATCACAACAGCCAGCCTTTGTAAGAGCCTAGAAAGATGCTTTCTGGGATACTTCCAGGGAGCCACTGGCTTTTGCAGAGGAGGCAAAAAGCCAGCAATTGAGAATTTATTTGGTGCTGAACACACCTCCATAGCCAGTTTAGAGCAAGAGTGTGGCTGCACACCAGCAGGTCAAGGGAAGCCTGCTGAGGCCGTGCGGCAAAGCGCTGCGCTGATCATCACGCTTTCTGCTGGCAAATGCTTTCACCAGCCAAACCCACTGCACCATGAAACGCTGAGCTTTCATGCCTCAGTTTCCCAGCACCTTTACATGATGGTGACAACAGCATATAGTCACCTCCAGTGACAGCACCTGGCACCAGTGACTGCTCGCGGGGAGGCATTACAGCTGGTGGCCTCAGTGTAAGCAAAGCAGCCAGGACGGAGAGCTGCTGAGCTCTGAATTTCTCCCTGGAGGCACGATGACTACACTCACCTGAGCTACCGACATTACCCTTCCCCAGCCCTTCCACTCGCAGCAAATAGATACAGTTGCTGTTGAGTATAACTACAATTGGATGTTTCCAAACATGGCTTGTGAACAAGTTTCCATGAATCTGAGGTTTTGAGAGTCCGGTATCTTTCCATTATTAGTAACAGTTGGGAAAAATGAAATCTGTAGGTACCACACACAATGGACCCAGATTTTAATTACTTTCATCTTATAAACTATTCAGCAGATTTACTTACAAATTCTCAGAAAGAACATCCTTTGCCTGTGGGAACAATGCTGAATTTGCAGAGGATGTGCTATGTTTCTCGTATTTCTCTAGGAGGCTCAGATCATTATTTTAGGTGCAAAGTAAAACTCCGCGTGGAGCCCCAACCGAGATCTCCATGACACTCATGTTACCAATGGTGCATAGCGATGGTAAAATGGTCTTTGCCCTACTGACAGCGTGGGCCACCAGCGGTGCCTGTAAATCATAGACTATTTATCTTGTTCCTGACGGAATGTGTATGATAAAAAACCACAGCCATATATAGAAACCTAACTAATTCTGTAGAGAATCCAGTCAAGGAGTGAGGACACACTGACTGGGTACCCCACCAGCACAAACCAATGGTCCCTGAGGGGATTTGCTCCTTTGGTTAGCCCAGGCTTCATTTTCACCCAGTCTGCGGCTGTTCGGTCGGATTTGTGGGGAAAGTTTTTATTCCACAACAGATCATTTCTGGTTACAGCATACCTCCTCACAGCACTTCAACATGCAGCTCTGCGTCCTCCATTGCACCCGAATGTAAATTTCTTTTTGCAGAGTTTTAAAAAGCAAGATTAAGTGAGCTTTCCGTCAGTGCCCCTTTGCAGCCCTGGGGAACCGCCTGGGACCGTTTCTCCTGCATAATTTCTAGCAACGCCAGAGGTTGCGACCTCAGAAGAATCGTCTTCTTTCCTTACTTCTGTTGCCTTTATTGAAAGAAAATTAAAAGCTTTAACCCCCCCAAGAATTCAGTGATTTCACACGCTTTGGCCCACTCTAATTTATACCTTTGTAATGCAATAAACATTTTTCCCACTGCATGACTCGGTTGGCCTGATTTTCAGCCCCCACTTAGCTGTCCCAGTGTAACCACCAACGATAAATGCTTTGAAAAATGGCCCCGAATTCCCCTCTGCCTCTTGCCTCAAGGGCAGAGTTGTTCTATTCCGTAAAATAAGAAAGACAGGATGTATGATTGGACTTGTACCTCCTTGCTGTGTCATTTGAACTAATTCTGAGACCACTTTGCACACAAAGTCAGTAAATAACAGACTTTTAGTTCACTCGCTGTTCCAGTAGATAATTAAGTACATTTTTTTAACATGATGTGGATCCACCTGATAAAAAATATTTTCATTTTAATTTTTTTTTGGATGAGATGAAAATTAAAAATAAAGAAAACATGCTGGGATTGACCCCAGACCACCTTTTGTTTAATTCCTGATATATTTTTTAAAGTATTTATTTTAAAGCAAACTAATTTAAACATTGACATAGAACAACTATAATGAAGGAATTAAAATGTTTTGCTCAGAAAATGCCAAAAGGAGATGTTTTCATTTTTTCATGAAGGGAGGGACTTGGGTAGAACAATTTTGTAAATCTGACACCAATTTATACATTTCAGTCACTCCAAGCCTACAGTTGCCAGTGAAAAAATCCAACTGTTTGAGAAGTTCACATGGCTTCATTTACACATCCATTCTGGTGGCAATTTTACCCCCGGCTCCCCATCTCAGGCTTCTGTTATTTAAAAGATCTTCGCCGTGACAGAAGAAACAATGATCCTGAAGTTCACCACAAAGACCCACAATCTCTGCTAGTCTGAAATCTGCCCCCCATTCATAATTTATCTTACCCTCAAGCCCACTAATTTGTAAACTGCAAAAACAAAGACGGTGCCCAAGAACTGTGCGAGAGAGTCCAGCTCTCAGAGCGCGCAGGAGTTCACGGAGTCCCCTGAGATAGCCTGTGAACTCAGCAGCACAAGTTTAATGTTGCCCAATAGTTTTTACAACTTACTTTCATGATCTTTTTTCAATGGCAATATAATAAATAATGTCAGTTTGGGATTTTTTCCTTGCCTTTTTTTTGTTGCAAGAGACATACAGAAAATCCATGATAAGCATCTGTTGTGGAGAAAAATTAAGTACAACATGTATACACGGAACACATATTAGTTTCCCAAATCGTCTTAATGATGGGCTATAAATATTTTTTTGGCCTGCCTGCAGGCATATTACTTTCGGCTGTGATCATGTCAGCTTCCATTAACAGAGCTGGATCTGTATTTTTAATGGACATCTAACATAAATGTAGCTACAAAACAAGTGCTCTTTTTCCTTAGCGCTGATCATAAGCTCCACCATATTTCACAAGGGTGTTGTATTGCAGAAGAGTCACCTGTCTGACAGAGGTATAAAGCAGATGTCTTATTTACACTGAGGATCTCGTGGCATTATCTTAAGAGTGCTGCAGGAACATGAGGTTCTACACAAATTGTAACTCAAGATGTTAAATGTTTGTACTCTGCCTCCCAAAAGTCTCTATTATGGTTTGGTTAGATCCATATCCTGTATTTCCAATGACTGAGTGCCAAATAAATTTATGCAGCTGCTGTGCTCCTCACTAGAAGTGGCTGCATTCCTGCACCACAGCAAATAACCTCTCACCCATCACAGAGTGCTGCTATGAAGCTTATGTAGGTAAAACTCTATAGGGCAATCAGATGAAATCTGAAAGGGTAGGAATTATCTGCAATGGTCAGAGTTAATTATATCATTAAATATTTGGCCACAGCTGGAATTAGCAGTTGGACAGACTCTAGATAAAGGGGAACTCCAGAAAAGTATTGTGAACTTTTTGTTCCAACAACAGCATTTCATCAAAACTTTCAGCTCCAAAGCAAGCCTGAGTTGACTGCACAAAATGTAGATGCTGCTAATTCTTGAACAGAAGATGTACTACAGGGAGCAGCGCTGGAATCGCAAAGGGTTGGAGGTGGAAGAGAAGAGAAATGAGGAGGAGAAGGATAAAGTCCACACAGTGAGGCAGCACTGGAAACGAATGGCTATCACACAGCAAGCGCGAAAGCAAAGGAAGAAAATGAGTTCTTTGAAGGAGACAAAGACATAGAAACAAAAGACAAATCAAATCTGTTAAATGAATGAGTTATTCACTTGACAGGATTGGTTCTGGATTTCAGTTTGGCAAAGAATGTGTGGATTTGCCTAAAGTACAGAGCATACACCTTTAAGTCCCACTAACCTCAGTAGGACTATGCTTACACTTAAATGTAGGCACCTAATTAAGCACCCTGCTGAGACAAAGGCACAATGCACAGCCCTTGCTAATGGCAAACTCTTGCTCTCTGTCATGAATCTGGTATCAGCCAAACAAGCCCAGTTAAAGCAAAAATTCAGTATTCAACGTTGCAGCAAGTTCTGATGAAAAGAGCCAAGGTTCATAGTTTACTAATGAAATTTGTAACTTTCAAAGACCTTTACAAATTACTGGTTAATTAAAAGTCCCATAATGCCACCGCAGTATAGGTAATTATGTGATGGTTTGGGGCAGGGAGAGAAAAAAGAAAGTTTGGGTTAACCAATCCCACCCAGTGACCTCAGCTGGAGGCACCTTCCTTGCCTGCGGGGCCTGGATTAAGCTGACTTGAGCAAGGGCCCAAGTTCCCTTTTCCCACACTGAAGGGGAATCTGAAATATGTCAACAATATCCGAGGAAATCAGAGGAAGAGAAATGAGAACAACTGGCGATCTGGAGGGGCTGCCTGCGGGAACGGGGCAGAAAGCGCCGGCGGGCTGCTGACGTGCCCAGCGAGCTGCTGAGCCTGGGCTGCTCCATCCCTTTTCAGCCGATTCTCTCTGCCGAAGGACACCCAAGAATGATTTCAACAAAATCCAATGGGTGCTCAAATCCCAAGCCAACTTCAGCTCAGCATCAGTGTGGTGGTATCAACAAGGAAGTACAGAGCTAAGTCACAGGGAACAGCATCACGGACAAATTTAGCTTTGTCTGTTCACAAATTACCTGGGAGAAAGTTGCAACTTTTAGTAGGGTATTTGTAATTCCAGACAAATTGCCCCCCAGAAGCAGGATGTGGTAATAACAGGCAAGGGTTGTTTCATCCGGACTCACGTGCCATATGCAGAGTTCCCCGGAAAATGAATTTCAGAATTGCTGTCGCTGATGGCAGTGTGTGAAGCAGAAAAAGCCCAGCCCAACTCTGAGATACCAGGCTGAGCTGCCAGGGCTTCGGAGGAGTTTTTAGCAGACTTTTGAATCCTTTTGTCCACTTTAGTGGCAGACTCAAATAAAAGGCTAAGCGCCCGCCCTGGGTGTGAGACAGAGGTGGAGGAATGCATTTTCCAGTGCATTAGAGAAACAGGCTTTTAATGCAAAGATCCAGGTACGAGCTCTATCGATGACCCTTGCAGGGGCACTAAACTCTAAGGAGGGGGAGAAAGGCAGCAAACAAATGGCCTGTGGGTGTTTGACTATAAAACAGTGCCTTGATCAGGGGGTAAATCATGTGTCCAGGATAGGGGGTCACCTTGTTTTCTTGCAAGTACAGACCATGCCTGCAGCGGTTGTGGGGGTGTGCAGACCCAGCGCAGAGGTGTGAATGCCGGAGGCAGGCTGAGAGCCGGCCCTGTCCCCAGGGCTTTGACTGGCATGGAGACAAGCACATAGAAGAAACCAGCTCCCTCACACCCTCAAAGCTCTGAATGGGTTGAAAGGCAGCAGGAAATCCTGCCCGATTCCTGTGCTGGAAGGCTCTCGGGGAGGGAGAGGTAATGGGGAAGGCAGTGGCCACAACACAAGCAGAGGAGCACCGTGGGCAGATACCAAGGACTGCCCGGGAAAACACTGCCCAGCATTTGGAAACCACGCAGAGGCCAAAGAGATGGAGCCCCCAGAGAAGTGGAAAATGTGCAGATGTGCGGTGATTTTTGAAAGGTGCTAACCTGGCTAAATAGCAGGCAGTGTTTTGATGCATAAAATGGAGTGGGATGCTCTCTTAACAGCACCCTTGGTACCCTGACAACTGGGACCTGCTGTCAGGGTGCTCTGGGAGCAAGAACTGACAGGCAGGGGTATGGGAAACCCAGCAGGGACATCAGGGCCAGTAGCATGACCCTGGTGGCAAATGCCAAGTGCAGCAAAGATTTGGCCTTAGCTGGAATGGCCTAAGGGAATTCTGGGCTCCCAAGTCAGTCTGGACCTGATAAAGCTGGCTATTGCTACTGACAGTGGACCTGTGAATTCCCTGTGAATTCCCTGTGAATTCTTGCCTCCCCCCCACCAAAATGGGACAGTATCCACCCCAGGCTGAGGGGCAGGAGAGGGAATCCCCCTCCTGGAAGACCAGAGCTTGCCACATTAGGGTGAACAAACTCGGCTTTCATTCTTTCTTTGCCACTTTAGGAGTATTCCTGATCAAAGTAGGTGTGTAAATTAATCTCTGTCTGGTCCCTGTTGTAGGAACAACCCAGGGGACAAGCCCTGGAAGGGAGCCCAGAGAGGTCCTGGAATCTCTATCCCTGGAGATCTTCAGGACTCACCTGCTTTAGCAGGGGGTTGGACTAGATGATCTCCAGAGGTCCCTTCCAGCCTAAATTCTTCTATGACTGTAATAATCCCCATTCTGGCAAATATCAAATGAGTCTCCTCACCTAAGGCAAGCTCAAAGCTGGCTCACAATCTGGAGAACAAAGGTTTCTTCTGTAACCTCAGATACTTGGGAAAAAAAGCCTTGAAATCCTGGAAGGGTGGAGCCCTTCTAGAAGCTGTGGAGTTCTAGAACTCCTGGAGCCCAGCTAGAAGCGGTGGCACGCTGCTGCTCAGCCTTCCCTCCCCTCCCCTCCCGCGCAGCTGCTAATGACTCACTCACCTCAGAAACGCTGCCAAGAGCCGTAGGAGCCATAGGGACTGGGGGAGAATTCCTTTCTCTTCTGCGTCCAATAATATTTATTGAATAACAATGCTACCAGCTCTGAATCACTGGTCCTGTCAGCGGTCAAGTGGTGCACGAACGTGCTCCTCCACCGCTTCCAAACTGACCTCCTTGGCACGATGCTGGTACTAAAGGGCTCAGTGATTGAACCCCATTTGTCAAAAATCCATCTGGAGATTAAATCTAGAGCTGAGAGACAGTTTCATTTCGGATACCGAGCACATGAGAAACTTGGCTAGGTTGAGGTTTGAACAGAAGCAAAGCTGTCTGAACTGTGAAAAGAGGCCGTTTGTCAGAAGGCATTTTGCTTGGGCCTTGAATAGCAAAATGTTGTATGTGTGATGGGTTTTATGATAGGCCCACACTACCAGCATAGGAAAACAATCATCTGTTTTTTTAAATGGCTCCAAGATAAATCACAAGTAGTGTACTACTATTGATTTATTTATATCTCAATGGAATATTTGAGCTATAAATTACGGTTGAATAAACACAAACTGTGCAGAATTTTGCATTGTTTGAACTTGTCAATGGCAGGTCTTTCTCGTGTTTTCATTTTAATGTAAATCAAACTGTGAAATGTATGGATGCAATTTATTTCCAGTTATGTTTATTGGACTTGGGAATGACTTATTAACCAGGGGCTTTACTCAAATTCTCATTTGATTTCCGTGGATTTCACTGCCCAGCCTCTGTGGAGCTTACATGGCTTGAGCACTGCAGACCCTAAATCTGATATAAGAGACAACAGTGGTTTTCTCACAGTGCCCTTGTGGAGTCCTGGAGTGAGACTCTAATGGAAACAGTACATCCTGCAAAGCAGAGCGCTCAGAAGAAAGGGCTGGTGTCTGGGTGAAATCCCTGCTTGGCTGCCAAGTCTTCCCTTCATTGCAGAAGGGCCAGGAGTTCAGTTTCTATGTGTAATTTAACTCAGTGGGGAGACTCACCCTCCACAATATACTGTAGATCCCCCCGGTGTCAAGGAAAAGACTGCAAGGATTCAAGAGAAGATAGGCTTTATGCAATTTTGCAATAAGGGAAACAAACTCTAATAATGCTAACCAAATCCAGATCAGCGAGGACAAAAAAGGTCAGTCCCAGGATCTGATGGTCTGTAAAAGCAGTGGAGATGTTTACAGCCAAAGTAGCCCATGCCTTTTCATGCCACGGCTGATGCAAGCCTCTTTCTAAAATGGAACAGACACAGCGGCAGAGGTGGAAAGGCAAGAAGGACACAGTTTTTCAGTCCTCCTTTGAGTTCACCAACTGAAAAGTCCTGACCTGACATCTTGACAGTAGCTGCCCTGATGACTCCTCTCCAGCCCAACACTTCACTGAGTCCCCTATGGGCCTTGGGGAAGTCCAAGTGAAATCCTGGCTGTGATGAAGTCAATAAGAGGTTTATCCTTGCCCTGCAACAGACTTCCCCTTGTGACCGCGAGGAAGTTTCTCATTGCTGTGTACCTCAGTTTCTCCAGAGAATATAATGCTTTCCTGTTCGACAGAGGTGTCATGAGGACAAATTCCTGGTGCCTGGGGACCACTAGCTGTGACGCTGATAACAGGCACAGGAAAGTCTGTGTGGGTCACTGGACACATTCCTTTCTTATGACACTTGAATCCAAAAGAGCATTTAAATCAAAACATCACTGGTTAAACTCAATCCTTAGTGAATGGCAGCCTGTAAATTTCCTAGCCTAAATTATTAAGAGAACATTGCATACTTTATAACTGCACGTTTGAAAATACTCATGGGGTCAGGCTCTCCTTTTAGCCCCAACAACATAAAGTTGGAGTCATTGCCTGACTCCAAGGCAGTTACTCCAGATTTATTTCAGGGTAACTCTGAGCGGGATCCTGGGTTTTGTTTATGACTTTTCATTTGTATTTTGTGAAAACTTAATAAAAATCTTTTAAAACTGAAAGACATGGTTCCATAAACCCCACATATGGGATCTTTAAACTCAACCAACTTATGAACTTAACCCTGACTTGTCTTCGTCCTCTTGGCCTTTTCAGCAGCTAGCACTCTTCAGCCATGTCTGTATTTACAGAGGTCAGAAAACCCTTAGGCAGACAGTTCTTTCCTTTGCCTAAAACAATAACAGGAACATATGACAAACTGAACCACAATGTCCTGAAATGAAATAAAAAGTGCATAAAATGAGGCTAGACAGCTGAGAGAACCCAACTTAATGCCTGCAAAGTGGACAGCCTACCCAGGTTGGCTAGGACATGGCTTTAGATAACACTGGAACCTATTTAGAGGTGCTGGTACACAACTAGCACCTTTTTTTTTGAGTTTCTATTAATGCAGTGGAAAAGTTACATGTCCTGTCCTAGATGTCTTCCACTCAAAATTCTGCTTCTGACTGGTTCTATCCATGCTAGTGACAGTTATCCAGAGATCTTAAGGCATGGGATTTTATAATAGTCTATTCCAAATTGCTCAAAGCTGGCCATGTTTTTTTCCACAGTGATTTCCACATTAGACCCACCAACATGTGGTTGATACAAGGTACATCTAATGCAGGGTATCTGGTTTTGATTCAAAAACTTTGAAGGACAGAGAGTTCAAAAGTTACTACATCGCCTAGCAACCTTTTCCAAGATTTGACAATCCTCCCTGTTAAAAATCATTGTGGTTCTGAACATCCCAGTGCAATTCCATTGATTTCAGTGAAGTTCCTCCTGTGTAAGAAAGAAGAGAAACAGGCCAACAGAAAACTTTGAAGAATGGGAGGGTAGAAAGATTGTTTTAGGTTCAGACCTGGGATAACACCCTCTGGTTTAAACACAGTAGATCTGTGCCACTTCATATCTCCTCAGGATCTGCCTCCTTGCTTTGCTCCTGAGCAAAAAAAAAAGGTGTTGCAGGCTGAAATGTCAAAACTCCCTAAGAAAAATTTAATTAGTTGAGAAATGAGCAAACAGATCTCTCCAGAGGCTTTGAAAACCTTCACTTCAGTGTTTTCAGGAGCTGTAGAAGAGTGAAGAATGAAAGGAGTAATTAAGGGCCTGATCTACATCCCTGGAAGCCCAGTGGCAATGTATCCCAAGGAATTCAACATTAGATTTGGAAATGAAGGAGAATAAAAAAATATGAAAAAGGTTAACTAAAGGTATTAGTTAAATGCAAGATGGTGTGCATTGAGGTATTCCTCAGTCAGCACCAATGGAAAAGCATTGACCTACCCCACAGGGAAACCAGCCCCAAAAGGACTGGGAGCCACAGGAGAGCAGCTTCCCGCTTGAGTACTGGGAGCTGCTTTCCCCACGGGTGCTCACAGAGACACCCTGGGCTCACCCTGGGCAGGCTTGAGCTCTGCAGCCTCCCAGACCACCACGATCCCCGCCCAGGGCTGGCAGCATTTCTGGCACTGTTTAGGGATGCTCCAAGTAGTGCAGACAGCCCAGTGAAACTGCTCACTCTTTGACAGCTGCACTCGAAGGTCAGACAAATAGCAGGAGCCATCTTCTCAATGTCGCAGGCAGCAGAGTCTGCCCAGGAAACGAGGGTCTTGATCTCTCTGGGTGATGTAGGCAAGTGCTTTCCAAACTCTTGTGTACCTTGTTGCAAGCTCCTTGGGGACCAGCCTGCTGCTTAGTTCTTCTTAAGGGAAGGTCTGACACAACGGGACCTTCATCTACTTTAGCACCACACAAGGACATACTAAATGGCTGGAGAACTGGAGAACTACCTGTCTCAGAAAGTGGCTAATAACAGAGAAACACCAGTCTAGGGTATGGGAGGGTGTATGAGGCCAGCTGGGTCACTGATACTGGCCTGTACATTACTAAGCACTTTCTTTAATTATCTGGAAATAAAGACATGAAAAGCTGGATCAGTTGTTAAGGTGGGTCCATTTAAACAAAATAGAATTGACTAGAGACAAAAAAGATGCCTAGCAAAAATGTAATTATTTGAGAAATGAGTGCCAGGACCTGAGACCTTGGAAATCCTAGACTTTTTTCATGGACTGGAGGAAGAGAGGCAAGCAGAGCAATAGAAAAGGCAATAGGAAAGCCGTAAAGGGACTTTACTGAAGGACTATACAGCCAGAGCAGACAAGCTCAGCCTAAGCTCCAAGCACACTCCTCTGGCAAAATCAGCAAATGCCATGGCTCAAGGTGCAACCGGAGGAGACACAAGGCAGAAGAGAGATGATTTTCCCCATGTCTGTAATAGTCACATGCTGGGTCACTGCTGTCAGTTTGGGTGTTTTTCAGAAAATGGTGCTGGATGTTTGGGAAGGAAGCAGAAAGGAATCACTGAAATGATTTAAGGGCTGGAGAAAACATTGTCCAGTACAGGCCTTGAGAGATGTCACCAGAAGGGCAAGTCCACAGGCTGCAGCCCCCGACATTTCATCAGCAAATATTCTCCTGTAGCGAGGCATCAGAGCTCTACATACTCAGCTTCTCAAAAAGAAAATTTAGTGGTGATTTGATTTTGGTGTCTAAATATCCTCATATGGAGGATATATCAGTCACTAACAGATTCTTTTAATCTAGAATGGAAAACAGTAACACGAACCAATAGCTGGCAAATCAAAGCCATACAAATTCCACTTAGAAATGTAGCCATACTTTTTTTTTTTATCCATGTCTGTCATTAGATGTTGAAGCAAATGACCTAAAAATTGGAGGATGTCTCCATCTCTTGAAGTACTCAGATCACAGCTGAAGCCCACCCTGGAAGAGACAGTTTTTGCTAACACGCAATACTGAACTCTGTCCAGGAGTAACTTTGCAAAATGAAGTGGCCTGTGATGTAGAAGAAATTAGACTCGCTGACTCCCTTGCAGGTTTGGCAGTATTGCAGTAATATCAGTGGCCTAAAGGCAACTGGTTTTTTTAGTCTTTGGCATGCAAGAGCGGGCAGTCGAGCACCCCCATGCTGCCCAGCAGGTGGGGTCAAGATTTCCCCGGAAGGATAACTATCCCAATAACTACCCCAACGCTATCATAATGCTCTTCTCCTAAGCTTTCTGCAAAGCCAGTTTTGAGCTACAGTAGACTGACTTTGAGAAACAAGTAATTGCTTCTCCAGCCTACGGTCTGTGGTCTGTTTTTGAATCAATCAGTGCAGCACACAGGTGGTGGAGGGAAGCGTTCTAGCCCACGGCAGGAGGACTTGGTGAGCACAGCCAAAATAAGCTTTTATGTCCCAGCTGACATCTGTGGGAATGGACAGGTCTTTCGCTGTGTGGGACATACGCTATTTATACAAAGGGATCCCTAAACACTTTAGTATTCATTATTTTTAAAAGAGGATGGATTCTGCAAGGGGGAGGGAATGTGTTTTCATACCTTGAGAACATCACTCCTTTACATGACACCAATATTTTAACGACTCATTTATTTTCTCTTGTCTAGTGGAACAGAAAAAAGAGAGGGAAGCATTTATTTACCAGCAAATTCGTATTACTTTTCTAGGGAATCAGAGGAGAATAACATTTCTTACTTCTGTTGATTTTGTAAGATCCTCCATGCTTTTTTTTTTTTGAGGAAATATATATATATTTTTTCCTAAACAGTGGTTCACAGACATCTAATATTCAGCCGAATATGTAACGGTCTTGCAGAACTGCTGGGTGACATGGTCCAGACCTTAAGTCTTACATAACTCAGGCTGCATTGCTGATTGAATATATATAGTTGCAATTTATTTTGTACATGCAAATTAGGAATATAATGAAAACATTTCAAATTATGAGGCTGGAACGTCATTTTTACAGATGGCTTTTTCTGCCAGCGGGCAATTTGTTCTCCTCATATAAACATTAGGAAAGTTTAAGCATCTGCTCCTAATTAGTTCCCTTGCACAAGTTACTGATGCACATAACTCACACTTTCCCGTGCTCATTGCTGAGATCTCAGATGATTAGTTTGTTTGCAGACTGCTCCTTGGAATTAGACAAAGTTGAAGACCTGGAAACACAGCTGTTCCCTGCACCAGAAATCAAACCCAATTTTACTGGAATGATGAAAATTGCCAAGATCAGATGATCCTGGGAAGCTAACACAAGTTAATTGGGCCCCGGTTGACCCTAATGTAACCACATGAATTTGGGGAAAATCTGGCCAGTATTTGATTAATTTGTTTACAGAACACGTTGTTTGAATGATTTTTCTATACTAAAGTAGGTCTTCTTACCCAGGAAATTGTTTGCGCGTTTTATACCTTGGCCATCGTGGCTTCCTCACCAGAGTTGGGACAAAGCCATGGTACACCTTTCAGAGTGCATTCGGCCCTAACCCTGCTCTGCCATCTAACACCTGAGCTTTGGGTCCAGAGCAAGTTAGGTTTTGGTTCTGGCCTTGGTATAAAACTCTGTCACACTAAGTGATGTGGAGAATCAACAGAGCCATCCAGCAACTCTTGCTCTACACCTGATTAGAGCACTGTTTGGTTTAAACTTTTCCAGAAACCCTCACTCAAACTCATCTTTAATGTCTTTAATGACATCATCAAAGCTTTATTAATTTATTAATTTATTAATTCCTTAAAAGCTTCCAGAAATGTTAGCTCTGGAAAGAATTTTCCTCAAACTTTTTATTCAAAAAAAAGAAAGAGAAATCATTAGACTGATTTGGAGAGACATAAAACATAGAGTCCCGAGCCTCCCCATATTTTAGTATCTGACAGAAATATCTCATACGCCTTGTAGCAATACGGATCCAGCTAACAGAAGTGTAGCGAAGCTCAAAACCCCTCCCATCTATAAGACAATACAGCCACATTCATCCACAGTACATGATCGTATTCATCAGCAACATATTCAAACTTTACTTGCTTAAGAGCTAAACCAAAAGGTTTTCTATGCCTTGCATGGTATCTTTTGACTTTATTGTTCATAAAGTAGTACAAAGGAGAGCATTAAAAGAAGCCCAGTCTCTTTGTGACTCTTCATGTTTTAGCATCAATTAAAGTGGCCAGTCTTGTATACATTAAAAAAAAAGTGTGATTCAAATATCTTACAGTCTAATGCCTCAGTAGCAAGAAACTAGATTTTAAAGTACATGGAGCTTTTAAATACACCTATCTCAGGGACCATTTCTTTGCATTAGTCAAAACACTTCCCAAATAATTCAAGCATCATTAACCCCAATTTTAAAACAGGTAATGGACCCCAAGAATGGAAGAATGGAAGACACTTACCCAGTATCACCCAGCATACCGTTATTGAACCCCAGTTATTCAGAGCCTGCTTCGGTTCTCTGTTCACAGAAAATACTGCTCTCTTTCCAAGAATGCATAATCACCCATATGCTTAAGTTTTTTTTCCAGAGAAGGATGTTTTTTTAATCTTACCCGAATACTTGAATGCAGATAAAACTAGGTATGCTGCAAAAACAAAAACATCAGAATCAATGAAATCGGTTTCCTTCAGATTTGTGTCTCGTGGTTGAGTGACTTTGTGATCTCTCAACTTTTATTGCAACTGAGACATCTGTAAGGGTTTTCCCCCCATATTCTCTCATTTCTAATCATCTGCACTCTCGTTCTGCTCTTTTCCCTACTGTCAGGTCCTCCCCACATCATTTTCTTCCACCTGGCCGTCTGCTTTTAGAAGCTTGCTTAACTTAGGCATCTTTACTCCTCTGACAAATCTGGTGGAAGTCAGCCAATGAATTTGAGGTGTCAGGGACACACACAGACATACACATGTACACACAATCCTCTTTTCTGCGAGAAATCAGGGCTCATTTCCCTAGACTCAACTGAAAAATCTAAAAAAATATACACAAATAAACTTGCCTTCTACAATTATTAAATCACTGTAATAATTAACTGCAAATTGGAGTGACTGGTATTTCAGTTTAAAAGACTCCAACATCTTCTAAGCATTTACTAGCATCTAGACTTGAGTCCATTAACACACCTGTTTAATACTGACATGAACTCCACTGACATCACAGCAGTCGTATATGGTACATGAACACAAAATCAGCCCTATTTGCTTTAATTAATACAGACAGTAGGACAGTGACTGCAGTGTGTAGCGATCTACTAAATATTTGGCATAGGAAAGAAAATGTACTATTCTTCCTCCTCGATAGACCAGGGCAAAGACCACCGAGTTTGTTTTTCAAGGATCTAAATAGTCTTGTGCTATTTATTTTCTCAGCAGTGAGTTTCACCCTTTGTGTGCGGTCAAGTCTGCCTGGTGTGGAGTTATGAGAAGAAGTGGTTCTGATAGAAATGTGGTTCTACAGCAGCTCTTTAAATGTTCTTTGATTGTGAAATCCAAGGGGCCATGCTGCAAACTCCCTCACAGGGGCCAGAATTTCAAAGTTCATATTCATCTTTGCACTATGTGGCAAATAAAAGTGTTGGGATGTGATCTGGACTGTGTCTATTAGAGAGTAATGGAAGTTTCTGTTACAAGAGGTTAATTTAAAAACACCGATTAACTGAGCACAAAATCCTTTGTATGAAATACTTCCAGTTTAAAGACTTTTGCCTAAACATGCATTCTTGATGCATCTGGGGCCAGAGATTTCCACAACTGCTCAGTGAAATGGATTCTCTTACCAACTTCACAGCTAGGTTGTCAGCAAAAATAACAGAAGCTGTCAATTTTGGTGAGCAGATTCTCCAGATCACTGGAAATATCTCTGAATTTGGGTTTTGGTTCAATTCAGACTGAAATCAACTTTAAAAATATATATACATTTTGGCAAACTGAAAAACAGTTTTTGTTCAGCTCTAGCACCCACTTCCACCGTGGGCTGGCCAACCCTTGTCTTAAAAGTATCTCATCAAAGGCAACATCAGTGTACCCATTTACCTCTTTCAGAGAAAAGAAAACATTTGCTGCTGCAAGTTGCTATTCCGCAGCCAATAAATCCCCCCCACCTTCTTACTTGGTTTTCACGCAGTGCTTACTCAGGCAAAGGTCCCATTGACTTTCGGTGGGTGACTGGTACACAAGCAGGAGCTTCAAGATTTGGCCGACATATGTTTTGTAAGTAAACGCTAAGGGAAAAGCAATTTGATCTCATTTCAAAGCCTGGCACAACACAATATAGCATAATCACTAAAAAAATCTAAGACAGAATTTCATCAAGCAAAAACAAACACTGTTCAGAAACTCAGCAGGAGACAGCCAGTCCTGAGCCTACAGTAATTGCAATGTTGAGAATAGGAGTAAATTCCCTGAAGATGCTCCATACAGTAGCAAACCATCTGTCTAAACACTTGCAGAAAAGGCTCATGTTTGAAAACCCTGGTCTCGCCAAGGCCTCTGCCATTGGCTTTGGAAGTGTAATGACACGGGATATTCACAGATGTTCTTTCTGAATGTCCCCCACTCCCTGTAAGCAGATGGATCTTGGAGACTGCAGAATGAACTACCAGGAAAGACAACAAAACTTTTTTCCGCCTCCTGTTGCCTTTCTCTACAGCAGGGACTGAGGCTTCAAAAATCAATTAGCATTTTTCTGCTGATGGGCAACAGTAAGGAAAATGTTTCCTTCAAAGATTGACCATCGCTGAAACTGACCCCCACGTAGAATTTCATCAAGGCCATTTACATATGGCCCTGGACCTGGACCACCAACCCTATCCTTCAGAACAAACATCTGTGATTCACAGCAACTCCAGAGAATATTTTCTAATGTATCTTGGGAAAATGATGACAGCTGTTGAGATCTAGCAAACACTGAGCCCTGGGTTTTTGCAGAACAAGTACAATTAATCACTAATATATCTGAAAACTCCAGTCCACAGCAGGGTCTTTAATGAATGACACGAGTTTGTAAAGCAGAAAATAATTCATATTACAGAATAAAAGCAATGACGTTTGAAGTTAAGGGTCAGCTGCCAATTCTCTTGTGAGCTCTATTTTTCGGGACTTTAGAACTTGAATAACTACACACAACATCAAGTTGACAGTCTCAATGATTTTTCAAACAATGGATTAACTTTCTTAAGCTGATTTCAACACTTACAGTAAGGTTTAATGGGAATTTTAGGAGTTGTGAAAAGAAAGCCCACTGAGAGGCATACAAACTGGAATGTGCTGGTCCCTGTACTCAGCACAGACTGTTCAGCACCAGAGGAGGCTTCCTCTGTTGCTGCACCACTGGGCTTCACCCCAGCAAAGAAAAAGCCAAAAGCAGGTTCATCCCTACAGTGTCCTGCAAGTGGCCCTCACAAGCAGATAGATGAAGATTGGCACTATGGGAATTTCATGCTGTGGAAAATCTAAACAGAATATTTCACTTGCAGTCAGCTTTCTTCTCAGCATCCAGCTGAACTCCTTGTGTTGGGTTGTCAAGCCCCACCTGCCTGCGCAGGTTTTCCTTGGTGGACGCACTACATCACCGACACTGCGTCGTGCTCTCTTCCTGTAGCTCAGCTGCCACAGGATGCTAATTTTGAAGCTGCTCCACTCAACATTTTGCTCCATTGACAAAACAAAGCTGTTGACAAATGCAGAGGCCTTGGCTCAGGAAGAAATTCCAAACAGATTTTTGCACTTCATCCCAGGCATGCGAGGAAGGGAAGGAGGGTCTCTGCTGCTGGGCTACCTCCCGTTGTCATCTGGCTACTGTCTGGCTGAACCTGCTCTGAAAGACTCACCTCAACCTCTACTTGCTGCAGTATAGTTGTTCGGTTTGGGGCTAGCCATATGGCACCTATATATCAGTAATTGGTGGAGACAATTGTTCCAAGCATCAGCATCTGTGTTTCATAAAGAAACATGAGGATCTGATAAAGCCAGCCTGCAGGACCTCCCAGAGAACTGGCAAGAACCATCTCAGCTCCCCATGGGCTTCTAGGTAACTGCAGCACAGCATTTTCCCCACCTTGACAACAGGGAGGTGTCATAGCTGCTTTATGGCCTTTCTCAATCTAGTATCTCACTGCCTCCCAGTTTTTATTGATTGTTTCTTCAAAATACTGCTTTGAGGCAAGGAAGTCTTATGTCCCTATTCACACACCAGGACAGCGAGGCCCAAGTCTGATGGATAGAAAGCACCAGGAGCCCAAAAGGTGCATCCACACATCTGTCACTTAGTTGCCTGAGCCAGCACCAGACTGGGACCTTCTAAGAAGGAGCATCAGCCGTATCAGTGCGTCTGCCATGTAGTGGCCATAGGAAGGCTGCAAGGTATCTGACAAATGGTGGGAACCTTGGCCAAGACACCATGGCCTCCTCTAAAGGCTGAGCTGGAGCTTCTTCCCAGCTTTACTCAGGAGCCCACCTAAACCTGCTCCCAGATCATTTGGACACTAGACAAGTTTGGGTTCAAATGCATGCTCAAATTCATGCCTAAAATCTAAGCCAGAGAATCATTTGATCATGCTGTCTTGGAAGGTGTGTAGCAGAGCAGAGATCTGGACCCACGCTTCTCTCCTGTAACTGGTCTTTCTCCCTGTATCTTGCTTTATTCCTAGGGGTCTTTTCCCCCACTATTTCTTTTTCCAGCCGCAACAAAAAAAAAAAAGAGAGAGAGAGAAAAAAGAAAAGAGCAGGAGGGGATAGAGAAGAGGAAAAATGGGAGAGAAAAGCAGGAAAAGAAAGGAAAACAAAAATTTCAAACTACATTATTTCTAGGTAATGTTAACTGAAGAATTTTAAAAGATCAAAACCTACAAAATCTTGAAAAAATAACACCAGTACCCTAATATTCTTATTACAGCAACCTTTGGGTTAAAAAAAAAGTGAGAAAGAAAACTGTGACCAGCTCCCACCAAGAGCCTTTAAAAATTTCTCATGACAAGGATTACAGCACATTTATGAGGTGGCCATTCCACGTGCAATCAAGCCAACTGGCTCTTTGTGTTCCTAATAATAAAAAAGAGGTGCTGCTACGCTAGTGTAATATTCCTGATGAGAGTGCTGAGATAAGTTTGCTTTCAGTCAGGTCCTTCTCAAATAAATTTTATAAGCTATGCTTGCCCCTTTTACACCAAACTGCATGATCTGCTTTACATCTGCAATGGAAAACATTATTATAAAAAGTCTTCTTTACCCTTGTTTTTATTTAACATAATACCAGAATCAGTAGCATGGAAAATAAGGACCCAGGTAACGTGCCAGGAGCCTCGGAACATAAAACCTTGCTGTGGGCTGATAATATCTCACTGATTCTTACCAGTCTCCAAGACTCTGTCCACGACCCTTCTGCAAAATAAACTTTATGAAATCAAAACTTGCACCCTTCTCAGAAGTCCAGTCCCTTCCTGTGGTGAACACTGCTTTTGCGATAACCAAAGGAATTCTATATTTAGGGACAGCACTTGTTCTTGACCTTCAGAGGATTGTTTCCATTGACACATGCTGAAAGGAAAAGGGATAAAAATTCCCTTTGGGATTTCAGTTCAGATTCTACAGTTCTAATATGAAATTTAAACTGCCCCAAGCTGCTAGTGTTATAATACCGCCTGCTAAGTATAAAGCAGAAAGGGAAAAGTCCAGAAGACAATACTTCATTACATGGAAATTCTTTGAATCCCAAAGCCATATGGGACATTAAAAGCTTTCCCCAAATCCCTCTCAGATCAATGGAATTCAATTGTTGTACAAAACTGATATTTGGAAGAAGAAAATTCTGATTTTCTGCATTTCTGGGAGCTGACTGAGATTCATCTGTAACTAGAAAAATAGCTTTTATTTTAGAGCACGTATAAGAGCCAGGAGAAAAAATATCTTTTAATCATTTAATCAGCAGCTTTCTCAGTGAAATAGGCTGTATGCCCTCCTCCAGTTCAGCGAGATCAATGTTTCCCAGTCATAAAAGATCCTTTAAGACCTTTTGCAAATCCTACATTTTATGAGTAAAGTTTCACAAATAGCTCTAGTTTGTGAACATCGCTACAATAGCACATTATGGCCAGCCCTGCTCACAGTCGTCTTGAAAGCCTTGTGGGTTTTCTCTTCTGAAGTACAGTAGCTGTAGTGACCCCATCAAAAAGTCTGTAATGTTCACAACTCATCAGGTGTAAGGAGCAAATTCCTTCATGGACACACATAGCAGGTAGTTTGTACACAAATGAATTTGCATAAGCCGTTAGTCAATCCATTATGAGAAATTAATAAATCTAGAAAGATGATGGCCTTGGTCCTGGAAAATTCATGGGCAGAACAAGAGTCTGCATTTGACAAACACACTATCATTTTCCTACCACCACCTCGAGTTCAAAAGCCTGTTCTGCTGGGTCAGGAAAAGGATGTGATCCCAAGCTCCCAGATCAGCGGCTGTTCCAAAAAGGACATGACTCTGCTTTAGGGCTTTCTTGAAAACCAAATTTGAAAAAATGTGATTTTGTCCCATGCCATCCTCAAAGGCTGGTGGTTTCTCTACATTACAAAAACTTTTCACAGGACACAGAAACTGTTTGTTTTCCACCCAGACAACAGAAGCCAGGATTTGGTAAAATACCATAGTAACATACTAACTTCCCTGGCAATGTGAGTGACCCACTCTTTATCACAAAAGGCATTAAAATGGCATGACATTTTAATGAAACTTTCAGAGCACCTCTCTAGTAGTTCAGGGGGGAGCACGTTGCAATTTTTGCTTCAATTTAGCTGGAACAGCTCACTCAGAGGAATAGCATGCTGTGCTTGTTGGCTTCCTTCCATTCAAGGTTATGAATCAGAGCTGTGTTAACGAACTCAGAGAAATCTCCTTCACGCTGAGCGCAGCAGAAGACTGACCAACATTTAATTGTCCTTGCTATTACTCTCCTCTGCTAGGCTCAAGGTAGAGGCTTCAAGCCCTGGGTGGCATGGCTATTCCCTGTTGCACAGAACCCATGTCCGGCACGAAGGCAGAATGGAGCATGACCAATGAGTGTGAGGCAAGATCTCTGCTTGCCATCACCTTGACTTTTCAATGTGCCGCAGAGAGATGTTATTCATCCATTCTATTGCACACTGAGGGTTTGCATACACCATACATACATACATCGTTGCACCATCTGGTAATGATTTTCTGCAAAAAGCGACATCGTATGTTCTTGCCAGGTGTTTGTATGAACTACATGGGCCTTGCTGCTCCCCATTCAGGAAATACCTCCTCTTTGGTAAGATCAGTGGGCCAAACCTTGCTGTTGACGTTCAGCTCTTTTTCGTTGTGCAGAACTCTGACTAGCCATGGTAGGCATCTGCCTCAGCCAAGATGAAGGAAAATACAATCACCAGACCCTCTCAAGTTGCATAATAAAGGGCTCTTATTTTATGTCAAGCTTCTTTCTTGTAGCTTTTCCTCAAATATGAAAGGATGATATGCAAATAGGTACACGGGTGAAATGTTCCCTGTGCAAAACTGGGCATTTCAGGAGATTGCATAACCATGCTACAGTTTTTGTGGTCCTTTCTCAGCGTGGGGTATCAGGCTCAGTTTCCCATCACCTCAGCCTGGGCACTGAGTGAGCTGGAAGCACTGTGGCTGTCCAAAGCTTTCACTCTGCTCTGATCACCTCTGATACAAAAGCAGCGTTCACATGTCAATAGCACAGCTGGCGATACAGCAAGTGAGGCTGAGGAGAGACAGGCACACAAAACCCACTTCTACGCCATGGGGGCAGAGGGCAATCGTGAGGAGCAGTGAGCAGAATGATGCATGTTCAGGCAACTAGAGGTAATTAGCCCTTGGCCAGTCTAACCAAAGGACTTGGTGGGTCTTCTGTCTCTTGAAGACTTTGAATCAACTTATGATATTGCTGTTTTTAAAAAAAATGTACTTTGACTCTGCCACAACTCAGACCTCATAGGTGAATCACAGGGTATCCCAGATGTATGCTATACAGAGTCCACCCAGACAACCATAAAAATCCCTATGGCCTTAAACACAATAAATTGGGCCTTGTTTAACCTACACCTGTGTTATTTCCAGGGCCAAAGCCAAACCGCTTGCACAGCTCCAAAACATTTGAACGGAGTTGTGCCTGCTTACATCATGGGCCTGCATCCCATCTCCACAGAATATCTGCTGGTATTTTAACTTTTCCCAAACTTCTGAAAAACTTCCAGGCACCATGAAGCTTCACTTCTTCCAACTGAATCAGCGACTAATGAATCCTGGCCAGAATCTCTCCATTAAACACCCAGGTTTCTCGATTGTTCTGACCCATTTACACCCAAGAGTTTATTTTAACACAGGATTTTTTCCCTCCTTCTCCAATTTCTTCTCTTTTTTTAAACAGAATTTTAAAAAATGCAAGAAAGTCTTTGCTGATATTTGGTTACTCACCACATGCTGAGTTGAGTTTCCTGTTTAAAGAAGAGGGAGACTCTGTGTGTGTGTATGTGTGCATGTGTGTGTGCTGGGGCCTTTTTATGGGTATCCTGGCCTGATAAACCCTTAGAAGAGCCAATGCCCAGGCATGGGATTTTTCTGAGGTATCTTGACCCAACTAGCACCAAACACAGCTTATGCACTGCAAGCAGCGCTGGGCAGAGGTCCCAACAAATGCAAAACAATATTTTTAATTCATCTGGGAGATTTCCTGAAGCAAACCTTGGCATGGAAAGAGCAAGCTGCAGTACAGCAAGAATGGCCATGTTTGTCTTTGAGGAGGATTTAGCTGGCGATAGATGGCTTTAGTGGAGTGCAAGTTCTTCCCAAAGTTTGTCCCTGAAGCGGGGGTGCACGAGGTGCAATGAGAGAGCTACATAGCATGAGAGAGAAGCAATTAATAGCAGATGGGGGGCAGATAAAGAACTGCTTTCAAGAGGCCTCCAAAACTGTATGGAAAGAGGTGGGAAAGAAGGGCTGCAGAGAAAGCTATCCTGCCCCTTGTAAGAGCTGCAGAAAAAGGGGCAGGGGAGAGTGGTATGCCTTGAAAAACTAAATTTCCCAATATACAATACATACAATATACACATGACCCTGAAAAAGAGGGTCACATGTGGAAGGGAAGGAAAATACCAGAACTGAGAGTCAATGGAGACAGTACTGAAAAAAAATCCTTTCAGATCCGAAGGGTCACCATCCCTCACAATCTGATTGTGGGTATTGTGAAATCTGGTGATTTTTTAAAAGTCCAGCTTGTGAAATCCCAGGATTTATGTGCGAACTTCATCCAGCATTCTCCCTCCGCTTCATGGAGACTTCTCGCCCCCGTGCTTAGAAATGTAACTCACAGGTCACCTAAAGGCTTAGAAATCAGCTGCAAGGAACAGAACGCTCATGTCTCCACTGTTGTAAAACTCATTTTAAGCCAAGCTCAAGACTTTGCAAGGCTTATTAATTAGCAGTAGTGGAAAATGGGAAGCTGAACTTTGCTCCCTTTTGACAGTCAGGGACTTGCATATCACTTTGGCAAAACAAAACAAGCCTGAAAACAATATGATTAGGTAAAGCCTTTTCTATTAATGTCCTAGCAAGAAATCCTCTATGGCAGAAACAATGTACTAATCTCTGATCTGCCTCTAACTCTATAATATCACTCCAGGCACTATATTAAGCCTTATTGTTCCCTTCAGTAAAAGGCAGTTCTGAAACTGCATTTCTGGGGACAGCTTCACACAATTACAGACTGAATAGCTGTAAGCATGACTCCTACAACTGGAGAGGAATGAGGATTTAGTATGGCCCTTCCTAAAAGACAGAAGATACGAGGATAAAGGTCAAGTACTTTGACCCAAAGGCTAGGAAAGAAAACCAGCTTCTTGCTACTGTAGGCAATGATACAGTCATGTCTGTTTTATAGATCTGCTAAGCTCTGTCATAAATGAATGCAGGGTGCATGTGATAACTTGCATGCCATTTTCTTATGAGGTTCCAGTTTGCTTCATTTCTGTTATATTTATGATTGTAATTGTAGTCCAGAAAGAGGGTTAGAGAACAACGGGGCCTAAAGAGTCCTTCCACATTTTTAAAAGTGTATTTGTTGTAAAGAGCAGGAGAAGGAGCAATATGAATACAAAAAGAGGGGCTAGCACTCTCAGTTCCAGAGCCTTGCTCTGGCTTTCACAGCTGCCTACAGTCAGGCATATCACTCCCTTGGTGCCTTAGTTTCCCCAGAAATAATTGTACCTCTATGGTAGGGAGAGCATTGAATCTGGCTACTGCTTGCAACCTGCCATGTACATGTGAGGTATGGTTTAGTAAGCGATATTTACTACTCATAGGAAGGGCTGTATTTAAAAATACAAACTAATTTTCAGATATATACAAGACTATTGTCATTTGATCCAGACTCCTCTGAAGTCACCAAATATATTCCATTTTGATGTGAATATAAGCAGGATTTGGTCAAACACCCTTCCCCACAAGACACCAATCCTTTCCTGGTGTGACTGCCAAACTGGTCTTGACTCTGAGCATGTCTATTCTGCAGACTGCTCTAATCACAGTACTATTGGATTTTGCACATGTATTTTCAAAGAAAAAAAAGAAAGAATATGTCTTCTCCACTCTTTCAAGGCACACTTGCCTTGGAGGGAGCACACTAGTACAAAGGAAAATGCTCACACATTTAAAGCTCATCATTTTCCTAATAATGAATTCTAGTTTGGTTCCCATTTGGAGGCATTAAACACTGGATAAGGAATTTTGGCAGGTAACATGAGATTACAGTTACTTCCCCGGCTAGCTGGAGGTAACTCTTTGGTTTGTTCCATGGGAGTGACCAGAAAGGTGGCAGAGAGCTTCAAAACTTACTGGAATTAACTAGAATCAGGGATCATTGCAAAGCGTCTTAAGTTCTTCATTTCCAACGCAAATTGGTCCAGTGCTGCCCCTTCAGCTGAAAGGATTTCCTATTTCTAATCAAAAGGCAAAATCCAGAACTAAAGCGGAGCAAAAAGCTGCCAAAGTCTCAGCCAATCCCGCATCTGCCTTTTTCCTGTAGGTTCATCCAAATCTCCCACAAAGTAATTGAAATATCACTATATAATGAAGCTTATAAAACTTCTATATAGGATTTATACTTTTTCATGTCTATTATTTCCAAAGCTTGCCTCCAAACCTTGTCAATAGGCTTCCCCAAGGGTATGGGTAAGGATCTCAGCTGCGTCTGATTTGACTACATCCTAATGAAAATGGTGAGTCGATCAGTATCAGATATATCTGAGCATTCTCCCAAAATTACATCTGACATTTACAAGGAAATAATACTGTAAATTCAGCCTTAGGATCTAGTAGTTGCTTGTAAAGCAAGAATTGGCATTGGCAGGCTCATGTTGATCTAGAAATTTCAGGGAATATAAGAATTCCTTTAGCAGAAAAAAAATGTGTCTGCATTGGCAGTAAATTTTAAGCATCCAATGTCAATCAGAAATGAAATGCAATGTAATGCAATCCCGCCCCTTGAGATCTGGCCAAAAAGGAAAACTTTCGCAAGTTGAAGAGTAGATACTAACCCATCCTCCCTTATTGCATAATGCAACCCAGCTCACATATGGTTCTGCTCAGTGTTTATCAGACAACACAGAACCCTTTCATGAGCGGGAAGGAAAGTCTTAAGGACAGACCGGGGCAGTAAAAGGGACATCCGTGACAAGCTGCATTGCCCCAAGGGAACTCTTGGAAGTAGAGGGCTGAACACCGTCTCTTTCCTGAGACAGCTGTCGGGCAGGGAGGATCAGGTTTTTTTCATGGTTTCATAATGCAAAGCCATTTCATTAAAACTGTTTTTCTCCCTAGGAAAGAGTTTTTTCTTGTAAAGTTTCCAGCTTGAAGTTTCTTCCTCCTCCAAATTGCTTAAACTTCTACTTTTCAAAGTAGCTTTTAATTTCCAAATTTAAGCTAATTGTAGTGGCTGGAAACACTTTATAAATATCCAGAACTAAAACAAAACATTTGAATATTATCTAAACAAATTGCTGCACTTGACCCCAACCTTACTGCTCTTTTCCAGATTTTCAGTTCACCAATATGTTTTAGATTTTGACTTTCCGGCCTCTGTTGGGACCAAAAGGTTTTTCCAGTACTTGGAAATTCTTACAAACTGAGAAAATCATTTCAAGCCTCGATCTAGTGCCAGTCCCTTGCCCTATAATTTTGCTCTAGTGTCAAGGATGCTAAAAAAGAAGAGTTTTGGCATTCAAGAGCGTGCAAACACTGTAGCTGCGGTGGGGATAAAGGAGAGGGAACAAGAAGGGAGATGGTGTCAGGCAGATTGCTTCCTCCTGTGAACCTCAGTTCTGCCTGTTTCAGTTTTCTCTCCACCCTCAGTAAGTCTCTGCTGGAGCCAATATGAGACATCTCCCAGGGCACCCTTGCTCCAGCCCATGCGAGGTCCTGGTGGCAGTTCCCTTTGTCTTCTGCACTTGATCCCCACGAAATTCAGATCTCAGTTAGGGATAGCCTCACCCACAGACTTATTACTTGCGCTGGGTCAGATCCATAACTTCATTGCCAATTCTTACTCAGCCAAAACTCCCAACTGACTCCCAGAAGACCTGACTGCAAAGTATGTCTCTGCCATCACTCATAGCTCTTGCAAAACATCCATGACCTTAGAAAAAATACTGGGTGCCCTTTTGGATTTAGAGAAATCCTTCTTCAGAAGAGTTTTCATTCACATCACCCTTGCCTCTCCAGCTGCAGTAGGACACCACGGCCAACCTCTCCAGCTATCACAGGCCTGAGTGGGAACAGGAGAGGATCACACAGCCGCAAAAATTTGAAGTACATCTCAGGTCAGATTAGTGCTTTTTCTGCTCCTCTCTCATTTTGCTGCACTGGCCATTGTAACAGGCTTGGCAGCAATCTTCCAGCTAGAGGCATACAAAGCAAGGAAATCATGCAGAGATTGTTGTTCACACACACGTCTGTTCAGACCAAGCTGGCAGAGGTGGGGATTCATCTGACCTGGCTGTAGCCATTTAGAATAAAGCATGTAACATTGGCTGTGTCTTCTCCCTCAGCAGTCAAAAGAGAGGTACCGCAGGAGAGCAGAGACTTCATCTCAAAAACATCATCTCCTTGTCCACACCTAGTGATGTCAGGGAGACCAATGGAGCCAGGTAACACCCCAACAACACAGTTATAGTGGGGAGAGAGATGATGCTGAAGGTGCCTGTGGTGCACTGGGCCAGGCCCCCTTGGCTCCACTCCTTGTTCCTAGGTATGCCAAGATGAAAACAGCCCAGAAGAGTAAACAAACCCAACTCCAAACCAAGGGTACCACTTGGCGCAAAACCAGCCAGATTAAGAGGCAAGGGTGGGCTGCACTCCCTGAAGGCATGTAAAGCACATGCACACACTGCAAGCTGCACAGCCCAGCCCAGAGCAGGGCCACGTGGCTCAGACCACTGTCAGCAGACCAGAGGGCTCATCTCTGAGCTGTCACAAGAAAGGCAATCATCTGCCACATCTCCTCACCAAGCATGACTTCTGCTTACAAGCCCAGAGCTTCATTGCCCCACGTGCAATGGGACAGGGTGCAACGCAGCCAGTGTGAGCTCTGGGGACCATCTCGTGTGAGCAGTTCCTCCAAGGCAGGACACACTGTTTCAGCAGTTAAGTGTAAGGGGGAACAGGCTGTTTGTTCTGGCATCTCATGCACCTCATCAAGCCAAATAAGCAGCAGACACTGGAAGTGGCCTTTGCAGCTCCCTAGTGCCTCCATTTCTCATCCTCCCCAGTGCCTCCACTTCTCACCCTGATCTTTGTAACGACTGGAGCTGTGTCTTAGGCAGACTGAATCTAAAAAGACTGATTTTCACTCCGGACATCTTAATACTACAGCAGATCTAAAGGCAGTGAGTGACTGTGAGTGCTATGAAGCGCCTGTGTGAGGTTTAGAAAGAAAGAGTGCTATGAGACCTGGGTGTGGAGAAGTATGTGTTTCTCACAAGTGTGGCCAACCCTACTGTTCCAAAACCATACATGAGATCCCCTGAAGAAAGCAGCTTAAAAATCACTGGATTTATCAGCATAACAGTAATGTTTCTGGGATTATTTTTATTTGCCTTCTGGTTTGGGGGCTTTTTAGATCTTTTTTTTTTTTTTCCCTGCAATCATAAAACTTAAAAACTGTGTTAAGATTTTCATTGTTCCCATGAATCCAGGAGCTGGAGGTTCACAGAATGTTCATGGGACTTATGGTAAAACTCATGAGCTAAGAACGCATAGGCTTGCATGAGAGAGGCCGTTGTGTTGTGCTAAGCAAGCTTAGTCTGTATAACAATGCGTGAAGGGAAGCCTGTGAGGAGAAGGATGTTAGTTAGTATGACGTATCTGCAGGGGAGATGATGGGTACGTAGGGCATTGTTGTACTTTAGGACCATACGTACATCTCTGGCAAGCATGTTTTCTGAAGTCTGCCTGTTTGGGTTTTTTTTTTTTCCAAAGTGCCGAAGTGCATGAACACAGTTTGCTAGTGATTTGCTGGCTGCATACGGGAGGTGTTAGAGAACACGGAAACACAGACAGGTATTTGAGGGCTATACAGACAAGGCTGTGAGCAAGAATAGACACAAATGGAGTTGGCCTTTGGGTTAATCCAGACATAGAGTAGACTTTTCTCCCGGCACAAACCCACTATAGGACTGCATGGGCTCCCTGAATCCAAATCACAGAGAGGATTCAATCTAGTTGAATCACGTAGTGCTGGCTGGTGGTGAATGGACTCTAAAGCTAGAGGGCAAAATACCAGAATCAGCTATTTTTGGCTGTTCTGCATCCTTTTAGTCCTCAATGCTGGCAAACCCATGGCTTCCTGTGGTAGGCCCACCTGCTAATAGGAACCCTGTGATGCAAATTCAAGGCACCTACAGTCTTACACTGTCTGACTCCGAGATCTGCCGATACACGAGCCACCCCTGTCCCCCACGCCCTCCTCATTTCAGGAGCTCGCACGTGCTGTGTACCACACAGGCGCACCCCTCACAATAGCACAGCGTTTATCTGCAGGGGCAAATCCTGACACAGCCTCACTGAGCTGCTGCGGCCGGAGCCAGCATTGTGCTGCTGCACAAGGCAGGGGCAGGCAGCCAAGGCCGCCATGCCAGGCTTCCCTGTGAGCCCCAGAGACACAATGCTACTGAGGCAGCGCTGGAGTATCGGCTGCTCTGCTTTCCTTCTGCCCTGCGTAGCCCCACGGGCATCTGCAGCAGTGTCACAAATGGAAACATTCAGCATTCACGACTTACTGTAATCCTCTAAAGACCACTCAATCTTTCAAGTGAGACTGCCTGTTCAAGCCTCAGAGCCAGGTATCTGGTTACTCTTATCTCAGGGACATAACTACCATGCTATTATCAACCATTAAATTGTCTGATCATTTTTTAATATGCCGCCAACACAATTGACCTGGTGACCCCTCCCCTGCAGCGAATACCACAGGCAAAAACTGCCAGGAGACCCCCAAGAAACCCAGGACTCAGTAAACTGTCCCACTCTGGTTTTCTGGGCTGTCTCTACAGTTTAAACTGCTGAGTTGTATCAGGGTTTAGCTCTTTGGAAGACCTGTTCTCAGAAATGCCTGGCTCATCTTCCTATCGAGATACAGTACTTGGTCATTTATTGTCTTCTCACAGTTTTCTGCCTGAGGGCCAGCAGCTCACTTGAAAGTTAAGTCCTAATTTTTCAGTACCTATCACTTTACTTGGTGAACTCGGGTTTCTCAATTAGGTATCTTGGGGATTTTCACTGGGAGCACATAGAAGTGACCACCAGGAACATAAAATACTGCAGACTTTCACATTACCCACCCAAGACTTAGTACTCTTTTAGGCGCGTAGTAAAAAGGACTCTGTTGCTAATTAATCACCTGATTAAGGTTCTGGGCTTGCAGATCTGATTTTTTCTACTGACCCATGCTTTCTTTCACTGCCTGTCAACATAGCTGTACTTGAACCCTTGCCCAGTGTAAGCACAGCAAGGTTCTCTTGATGGGCATTGCTTTAGTGACCATCAGTGAAACAGTGGCTTCAGATCCTGCTGACCTAGAGGATTACATGGAGATCTTAGCTTCCACATGGCAAACGGATAGTGATAACTTAGAAATGTTGTAACAAATACAGTAAGATAAACGTTAGAAGAAGTAAGACTTTTGCATATGCACAACACTCCCAGAAGCTTCATCAAGACCTTATATGGAGCATGCAGGGCTGGATGGTGAAAAATAACCATATTTTTTTTCTATTACTTCTTTTGTCCTAATGTTCACTTCTGACCTTGCATTGGGAGCTGAGGCAGAAATGTCAAAAAGAGCATGAAATTCTGCTTTGGAGGTGGGCATCTAGGTGTTGCAGGCAGAGCTGAGGAACCAGGGCTTTGCAGAGCCAGATGCAGAGTTGTTCTGGTCCACTTTAGCTTAGCCCATCAGGTTCAGAGCTGAATTTGCACCTCTCAAAATTACAGGGGTGGCCTGTGCCAAAGATAGGGAGGAAGAACGGTATGAAGAAGTAATTTTCCAGTGAGTTATGTTTCAGTGATTCAGTCATGTTACTGGTGAGCGTGCAATGGCTCTTGGGTGATCCCCTTAAACTGACGGGCAGCTGTTTTTCAGCATCAAAAAAGTTCAATTACAGCAAAATTCCAGGCATGACCCTTTCCACATGTATTTTAGCTCCTATATAAATCCTTTTGGCAGCATCAGAAGGGAGGAAAAGGCTCTTTGGTCAAACAGTTTAAAACGTATTGTGTTTTTTTAAGTAAATACTTGATAACATCTATTTAGCACAGGCTCTACGTGAATACGTGTATAAGGAAAAAAAATCTGTGTGTGAGAGATATAAGACTATAACTAAAGCTGGTTTGCAAATTTCCGACTAAACAAAGTTTCATCAATAAACACTGCTTCCTTGAACGTTTCATCTGAAGCATCTCACGTTTGATCAAGTTTTGCTGAAGTTGAGACAAAGCTAAGTTTTAAGAGATTGACAATGAAATAGCTCTGTATTGCTAATCAGCTCCAGATGACTTTCATTTCTCAGACTTGTTTTCTGAATTTCCAGTACACAACAGTAAAGAACAAATTGGAAACTGAAAATAAGTGCACCCCAGAAAACTTTTCCAAGAGCCAGAAATGCTGATTTTTGGTCACACTTAATGACCAGTTGTGATTTGAGAAGTTCCCATCCTTGTTCTTGATGCCTTAGAAAGGTGAGATCAGATATTACTAAGCAGAGACCAATTATAATAATAAAGTATTGTAATTTCTGCCAGAAAAGTGAAAAAAGCAACTGGGGGGAGGGAGGAGGAATAAACAATTTCCCAAGTAGTTTCTAATTCTCACCTTTTCAGTATCACAGTCCGGAACCAAGACAGACTCTGATGTATTAAATGGAAATAACTGCAAGCTCTCTGTTTATTTATATTTCTTATTTTCGACCTCTGACAAAGCAGTCAGTGATCCTAAAGACACCAAAGATCCCAAAGAAGAAGCTGTAGCCACTTCTTTTTAACAGTGACTGGGAATTTAGAGGGGCATGCAATTTAAAGCGTATCCCAGGTACTAACTTTCAGAAAGCGCTGAGAAGTCGTGCCCTGGAAATCCTTTCGGTATCCCCATTCAGAAACCCAAACACCAAGGCATTCAAAATCACCACCACATGGGCTCTTTGTAGTCCTGAAAGCTCAGTCTTTCATTAGGTTGATGAATAAAAATGTGGCTAATTTTGCTATTTTTAGAAACCATTTTCTAAATACTCAGTTAATCTCCTAACCAGATACTGGGAAATCACCTCCCTCTTAGTTAATCATCTAAAACATTAATAAAAACAACTTTGCAAGAATGTGCCTCGATCACTCTGGGACCTTTCAACGCTGTTTCATGCAAATCAGCCTCAATGCTATCACTGTCACCCTGCATTATATAGGTAAGTGTGTGTTCATGTACACACACATATATAGACATGGTGCTTGAAAGAGCCAAACTATGCCAAAAGGCCATTCTGGCATTACAAAAAGTCTTAGAGGTATATGGAGTAACTGTGAAACAGGAGAATTTTTCTTTCTCAACATATCTCAGCATCCATATCTGCACTTCTTAAATACTATTTCAAGCACTGACTATGCCTGTTTGTGTGTGCATTTATGTGTGCTTTGTTTTCTTTTCTATCTGGGTCGTTAACCGGAGTAAGTCAGCTCATGTGCAAAACATCTGGTTTTCAGTAAAGTCCTGCTTTTCCTCGGCTTAACAGCTGCATTGATTGAGGCATGAAGCTGTTGCTGAATTGTTCACAAGCAGTGTGACATGGGCAGTACAGCAACCTAGACTCCTTTCCAACCTTGGTTGCTTTCTTTCTGGTGCCAACTCAGAAAAATTAGCATCTTGAATGATTGATAGCATGCAATCAGCTGCTGCCAGGACTATTACCATCTCTAATTCAATGAGGGAGGAGGTGACCCAGTCTTGTTTATACTATTGAAATCTGGCTGGAGGGCTTTGGCTAGGCTGCGAAGGCTCAGTTCAGTCCATTTGGGGATTTATGTCAGCATTTCACACGTTCTGGGAAACTTCACTCGCCCTGTAGACAGCGCCTCTAGCTCTAGAAGTTAACCTGGGTTATAGAGTATCTATGACAATCACATCATTATCCAAGGTGGTTTCCATCTCAACTCTAGTTAATGGCTAATGTTTATTATTTCTAGGGCACCACAGGTGTGCACAGCATGCGTTATGGCCATGCACAACATGGAATCTAAGGCTCAACCCCTGCAATCAAGTCCGCTGCTGGGAGCTCTAGTGACCAGGCTTTGTCTGGGAGGGCTCTGCTGGAGCATCAGCATTTGGGTCTCTGCATCTTGAGGCAGGATCAGGGAGAGCACTAGGCAATATGCAGATAAGTGTGGGTCAGGGTAGAGGGAGGCTGAGACGTGAAATCCTGGAGTGCAAAACACTTTGGTCACAGGTAGTTTTGGGTGTTACTCTGATGGTTGCTATTAAAAGAAACCTTCACTTAATTCTTTTTTAGTTATACTAATGCCATTCAGCCCAACTAATATCTGGACTTGCCTTGTTTATGCCTGTCTCTCACCATGGATGAAAAAGGAGACAGAAGCAACAAAGAGCCTAATTTCAGTACCTCAGTTAAGTGTCTATATTTGGGCTGAATGGATGTGGGATATAGTACTGAGGAGCTCAGAGAAAAGACAGGATTCCTCTGAGAAAAATCAGTACAACTACAGATGATCCCAGTGGAAACAGAAAGATGGGGAGCAGGCACAAACAGACCGGGCATTCCCAGGAACTGTGAGAATGATAGGCAGAGATCTCAGCACACCAATATTTAATCTTATCAACCAGCCAACCCACATCAGTCAAGCCTGGCCACTGCAATCAAGGGCTTCTTGATGCAACAACATTATTGCAGAGCTTTTTGCTCAGATGAACCAGACTAACCAGCAGCCCTGTTTTGGCTGAATTTCAACCATACTGTTCCTCTCAATGTAAATACGAGCTAGCTGTCCTGTAATAGCAGTACCTTTAACCTCTCAGGAAACGTGAGGCAGCTGCCACGTGGTCATCTGTCTTTCAAAAGGTACACGTATAGGGAGGAAGCAGGAAGACTAGGTGACGTATGACAATGCTGAAGCCCCAAAGTACGGGTGACCTCAGTGCTTTAAGATTTGTTTTTGCCCCATGTGTATTCTGTCATTCTCCTTTGCTCGTGGCGTAAGCAGTCACGACACAATTACTGCTGGACTGGAGGTCCTCCCTCTCTTAGTTTGACGTTAATGAAATTGCAGGCAGGTATGGCTGTACGAGTCACACTTGCTGTCCTGCTTTGGCAAGGTTTACAAAGCTGTTACCTTGCTGGGCTCCCAGTTCAGTGCCAAGTGGAGGAAAAGCATTTACTATTGCATTTACTATTTTACCTCCTTGGATAATGTTATGACTGCTGGCTGGAAGCTGGATACCAGTGCAGACAGAACCAATTAGCCAAGCCCTTCCACATCTGGCACACAAGTACCTGCATGCTACCACAGCTAAATGGCATTTGACCTGGGAGCCTGATCTTCTATAGACAGCAACTTAGTAAGAACAGCTCAAGGAAATCCCCCTTCCAAGCTATTTGCCACTCCTGACAAATACTGGATTGCTAACTAGGCCACTACAATGGATTTTACTGGCATACCCAGCCTTCTCTGCTGTTGCTTATTGACATCTTTCAGCACAGTGTCATGGGATGTTTGTGTAAAAGGCTTAAATATTCATCTCTCTGGAGGTTCATTTGCACTGTAACATCTCAGACTTGGACTCTACCTTTTTTAATACATTCTGTGGGATTTGCAGTGTATAAACCAACACAGAGTGGTTTATGAGAAGTTTCCTCTGGCAGCGTGTGCAGCCAAAGTTTCTTGGCGCATGGGAGTTTGTGTGGAGTGTGTGAGTTTTGCTTCTTGGAGAGGTTTTTTTGTTGTTGATTGTAGCCTGCTTAGCCCAGATTTACATGGCATTTTACATCTGAGTGAAATCAAGCACCCAAAATGAAACAAGCCAGTTTCATGGGAAAAAAACCCTATGGAGTTTTTACATGATTGACAAATATGACATTTGCAGAGGGCTCAGGAGCTGCACATCCAAGTCATGGTAAAAAGGCCCAAGTATGCAGGACTCCGCTCATACGTCCTGACTACAGCCTTCTTCACAACTGAGACACCTTTCCAGATTTCCTGACCATAAATGGCACACCAAAAAAGGTCTATTAAGAGATGACCCATTCTAAGTACTTCTATGACTCCACTATTGTAGCATATGAAATTTTGTAATGTTATTATTCCTAACCTGTCCTGCTGAGATGACAAGTGCAAACTGGGACGCAGAGAAAGAAAAATGGCACAGTCAAAGCCTCACAGGCTGTTCAGGGCAGAAAGTTGACCTTGGAGGCTTGGAGCACAGGTCTAACCTCCTTTGCACTAGACTGGCTGTGGTCTCAAGAAGCTTCCCTTGCAGATGATAAGGACATGCACTCTCTCTCTCTCTCTGTATGTACAGCAGACAATGGGCTTGTTCTACTATAATAGAGTACAGAAGAGACACTCTGGTAAAAGTCACTTGAGGCTGAATCCTAAGGGATTCAAGATCTGGGGGTAAATCTCTGCTACAAAGCCTGAAGTGAAACACCATCTGTCTTCCTTTGGATGTTGGTTGTTCTACCAGGCTGCTCCAATCCAACCAGTCACCTGTTTCTAAGGCCATCTTTGTCTACAAGTTCATGTCATTCTCTTTACAAAAAGTGAATTTATATTCTAAAAAGAGAGAAGGGGTAGCACTTTCCAAACAATACTGTTTCAGTATTGTTTCCTGCTATGGGTAGACTAGCTTAGAAATACAGCAGTAGGAAATATTCATCATGAACTGTCATTGCAGCTGTACTATAGATTCATGATTTATATCAAAAGTTCCCCAAAGTTTGTGGGCATTTTCAAGCAACGCTCCCCTCCTCCAAACCAAAGCTCAGTAAAACTGGATTGGTTTATAGCTCCAGGTCAGAACTATAAGAAATTCTCTCTTTTGACCTCAAAGCAGTTGATTTTGAGTACGCTTAACCCTCAGACCTTGGATATATGGATCAAAACCAAAGAAATCATTCACAACAGAAACCCTTTCACCATGAATCTGCACAGCTTTCCTTGGGAACTGAAGGAAAGAAAGCTGTTGTTCATTCAGCTTTGAAGTAAGAGCACAAATTGTTTAGGATCAACAGTGTTAGAGGAGCAGGATGCTGCGGTGGTTTATTAATCAGCCTGGGATCCAAGACATGTGCCTTCATTTCCCACTTGTAAAACTACATAATGTGATTTTCAACTAGTTCTTTAGTATACGAAAGAGGTTAGAAATGTGGTGTATTCTGAATACAAAACTTGCCACTGGTGAAGGAGGATTTTAACCTTGATTAAAAACAGTAGGTGCTACAAGGGCAGAAATAGTAACAATCAAAATGGGAACAGAATACTACGTGAAAGTGGCATAGCCTGTTTCTTCATTCAAAGTTTTCAATTTAGAATATTAAGTCTCTGAAAAACAGAATGTGCAGAGGCAACATTGCTAATACAGACTAACTTGACATCCTATACCTGATGTTCAGAAGAAAGAAAATCACTACAGAAGGTTTTTTTCACACATTTGGATGAATGTTTGATTCTGCCTTGTACTCTGCTTTCTGTTGCTAATTGATTACAACATTTACATCAGCTAGAAATTAAAAAAGTAGGTACATTTACTGGGATCACATTTCAGGCAGGAATAAAAATAACAAAACTAGACTGGCAGAGAAGCAGCAGCATCCAGGGATATCCACCCTGCAGTTACTAAAGACTTCCCTTGCGTTGCCTCCTCTGGTTCGGAGCAGAGCAAGAGGACTGGGAGGGGGGCTCAGGTATCATTCTAGCAGTCCTGTGAGGATTCAAGGCTCACACGCGTCTCAAGTTTTTCTTTCCCAGAAGGGCTTTGAAGCTCTTAGGACATCTAGGATCTAATGTGTAAGACAGGATGAGCCTCAGTCACTACAGAAAAACATCATTAGGAGTGTTTTCTGCCTTTAGATCTAAGAGCCCTTTCCACAGGTTCTGAGACTCTCTGTCCCATAAGGTTTTCAGCAGCTCTTGAAAACCTAGGAACAGAAGATATGTCTAGCCACCACTCCAGACAGAAAGAGCTTCTCCTTTCAAGACTACAGCTTCCACGTGAGAGAAGAAGTCTGCAGTGAGACCCACAACTCCATAGGAAACCTCAACCTTCAAGAGAGCTCTCTTAGGTCAATAGCAACATGGATGCAGGCAGTGGGAACCTGACCCTGTGTCATGGGAGCATCCTGTTATCCCTGGCAACTTGAGTAGAGAAAGCAAGCTGCCCTGGGTATCCAACAGCCCGCAGAGAGAGCCCACTTACTTGGTGGGCTGCCTTTCTAACTGGCTGTATCCTCTGCAAACCTAGTATCTTTGGTCCTGAGAATCAGCCTCCCATTCTGCCTCTGCCCTGTGGGACAGAGAAGAGGTCACCTCCAGACCTCATACCTCTGACAGACAAAACAAAGGGAGCTGGAAGATTCAATGGGTTTAAGTATACATATATTAAAAAAAAAAAATTAAAAAAAAAAAAAAGCAAGCTGAGAAACTCAAATGTTGGATGTGAAAAGTAGCTAAACTCTATATTACCCAATCCAGAATGCCATGAAAACTCTGGCAGCTCCTTCCAAGGGAGAGGGACCATTCATTGGCATTTCCTGCACTTTCTCCATTTCTCCTAGGAAAAAGAAAGAATCATTGGGCTTCCCTGGCTACCCAGCTCCCTACAAGTCCTATAGCAGTGAGCTCCTTGGGCTCTGCATGGGATGTAGTCCTTCCACCTCTCACAGCACAAGTGAGTCTCCTCATCTCCATCCACTGAATGCAAAACAGGTCTGCTGCACTCATAAATATGAGTCAAGATGGCCTGCTATGCTCATAGACATGACAGTCATACCCTATCAATAAAAAAAAAAGCGTCATTTCATTAAGCAATCTTTCTATTTTTTCTTCTCCATTGTTAATGCTCTGGCAGAAATTATGTTTAGAAAAGGATGGTATCATTCTGAAACATTCTTGTTTAGAAAAGGCCATGATCCAAGGCATCATTGCAACATCCCTTGCAATAACTTACCTTATTAAGATTAGTGTTCCTTAAGCACCATATACCTCCCTGTGGATATTTTCCTTCCAACCAGTAGCACACTGTCTATCTGCCTGCTCTTCCAAATAATAAAGCAATTAGCTAGACTCACTCTTAAAATAACAGCGCTCTTTCTCTTCCTGAAAATCATGTATATATCAGTGCTTTATAACTGAAGCTGGCCAAATGATTTGGAATGATGAAATAATTGAGTGGACTCAGATCTGTTTCCCCAGCTTGATTGAATGGGCATTATTTTAAATGTTAACAACTGAAGAGAAACAACCTGGCTTGATTAGCTGTGACTGGGCAGAGAAGTCATCTGAGTTTTTTTACTGGTGGATACAAATTCTACATATGCCAATTATTCATGGAGAGCAATATACTCATTTGCAGGGGGTTTGCACAAGCCCGTGCCAGTGAAAATTGTCCTATTAAAGGCTCCTTGAAAGCTGAAAGTGCCCAGCTGCTCTCAGATCATCAAACAGTATTCAGCAAAACAAAAACCCTGTGAAGCAATTGGTACAACCAACATCCCCATCCTCACAATTGCCTAGAAGCATCCAGCTTGGAGAGGATCCACTCATGCTAAGCATGCTCAATACAGCACAAAAAACCTGCTTCCTGACTCAGAAAGCTTGTCTTCAGTGGTGCTCCCAGTCCTCCTCTTGTTGTGCTGTGGCTCTTAAATCTCCTTAATCAAATGAGCTGACTGAATTCTGTTTCTCAATGAAAAATAGCTGGTACTGGATGGAACAGAGATTGCTCCTCCTCTCTCTTTTTGTGTAAGAGGACACCATTCAGGATCACTGTGTTAAGATCTAAAGACTAAAACACTCAAACCCAGTGTGGTTTGTGTGGGAGCACTGTAAAATTTGTATGGGATATCCCATAAAAGTTTGCCTTAAAGTGCCATGCCAAAAATGGAGTTAAAAATCAGGCAAGTTGTATGGGAATAGTGGCAAAGAAATCCTCCTCCAAACCACTCTTCTCTTTTCGGCCACCCTACCCCAGGGCTGGCCACCCCCACAGCTCCCATACTCATGTAAAATCTGTCCCTGGAGACAGAAGCTCAGTTCTCATTGAAGTCAGCAGGGTCTTCTACAACCCTTCACAACCAGCATGTGCCCATCACCCGTCCCTCCCTCCCCTCCGCCAGGTACACCATGCAGAGCACCCCTTGAAATGAACAGTTTTGCCAAATTAAGACCTGCAGGTTCAAACCCTGCATGTTATAAATAATTAGCCTTAAAAATATCCACACAACAAAATTCACTGCCTGAGGACTTGTAAATGTGCACGGTAAAAATAATTCTCTTGCTGCCTGTAAAATGTGTTTCTTATTAGAGATCTCTCCTGACCCCAAGAGTGCCCACACTGTATTTCTCTCTCTGCCTCTCACACTCACACGCATGTGCACGCGCGCACACATACTTTGTTCATTTCTAAACCTGGCAGCTGTAGCAGTAACAGCAGTTGTAGACATTTTGAGCATTTATTCATCCCCCATATGTTGGGAAAGTCTTTGGGGTTTCAAAATAAGATCCTTTGCCCTCACAGAAAGGAGAATAAATATATTAAAAAGAATGTTACAAATTTGGCAAACATCGCATCACAACATCAATCCAGACCCTCATCAGAGTGAAGCAAATAACAATGTGCAGATTTTATTAAAAGTACAAGAATGAAAAAACTGTTTCCCACAACTGAGGAACCTAAAGCCAAAAATAAGCAAGCCTGAACTATAGCTTTGCCTGCAGTAATGAGCTGTTCCTCCCCTGGCAGACTGCAGATGACTGTTTGCTTCACCCTGCACTGCACTCCTTTCTCTGAGAGTTGTCAGTTAAAAAATAGATTGCTCTGACCAAAAAAGAAAACATTTTCTTCAGTAGCCAATGAATCCTGATCTCCCCTTCTGCCCCGGCTTTACATGTTACCTAAAGCAAAACTAACATCTTTATGGATGAATGCTTTTCCATGCAAGGTGCCTTCTGTTCAGTTTCCCACTACACAATGGCTGTTCAGTTTCCACAAAGATGCAACATCACTTGATCTTAACTTTAACCGTTCCTGATCAGAACTAAAGGTAATTTATCAGCACAGTTGGGCACAGAACAAGCACATGTGAGTGACCGTGTTCTGGGTGCAGCAATAACCACAGCCATCAGCACCACAGCTCAAAGCATTTTTTGAGGAGAAGGAAAATTCTTTTCGCTGTCATTTGGATTGTAATCACTGAGATCAGGCATAAGAGGGAGATGTGGTCACATAACAGGGCAATTCAGAGTTTAATTCCATTCTTTCTACTTTTAACTGAGGATAGCATGAGATCAGAATTTCCCCAAATGAAAATATGGAATAACTATTGGTTCCACTGAGGCTGCTCTGATTTATGCTGATGGAAACAAAACACTGTCTGGCCTTAGGGGCTTGAGCTTTTAAAAAGGACTTATTAGAGGGGTAGAATCCAGCACAGGAGATAAAAAAAAAAAAAAAAGAGTCAAGTTCCCTGCTCTGGATAGCTTCAGTCCAAAAAAGAAGTTCTGGGATTGATGCTAAACTCACAGAGTGAGCTTTCAGACCTGTGCTCTGCAAGAAGTCAGATTAGGTGATCACAATGATTCCTTCTGGCCTTAAAAACTCCAATCTATGAGATGAAACTATATAAACCAAGATTAACATTTTATGAAAGATCCTTTGCCTAGTTCCTCTGTTTTCCTTTCTATTTCCTATTCATTCACTTCGTCACTGCTGTACTTTGTGTGAAATGAAATGTTCTTCAGCTCATGAAAGAAATATCACTGAGGCAAGACTCTGGCTAATAATTCCCAGCAGAACCCCTTGGTGGATAATACTTATTTATCAAATTTGGCATTGATTTGCAATTTCAACACTTGCAGCAATTTGATCTCTGCAGAAACTGGCACATTTACATTGTCTTCAGAGCTGGAGGGTGTTTAGAATCATTCTTCAGACGCTGTAAACCAAGATCCTTATCCCACAAGAGGATTTTACACAGAACTTTGATTGCAAGTTTGAATCAGTTATATTAAACCTGAACATTTTTCAAGCAGTCAGACAAGTTTAAATTCCAGTGGAGCCAAAACATTTTCAGCCATATAACAACCAGCTTTTAGTGCTAATAAATGTCATTTTCTTCCCATCTACAGCATGTCACTAGATTCCCTCAGCATGAAATGAAACTGCTCCTAAAGAATGCTAACAGAGACACACAATACATTTTACCTCTTTCAACTCCTAGAGCTGTGCAGCCATGGTAATTCAGGGGTACATTCCAATCTCTGGTGCTTATAAAGTAATTTTTCTTTGTCCTCAAGACCACACTTGTCTCTCTGATGAGGTCAAAATGATGACTGGCATGGAGGGACTCCTGATTGCAGATCTCATTTCCATCATAGATGGGCCTGCTAATTCTAGGCAGGTTACCAGACTCCTGAGGGCCAAAATCAAAGAGGGAGTCTATAACGTTGAAACATCTATTTTCAGTGGCTCCTTTCAGTTCCCTCTGTCATTCCAAACACAGTTTCTCTAGCTTTGTTCAGACTTGGGCTCACTTCCTACCATGTAGATGTATGACTCACCTTCACAGAATCAACCCAGAGCATGGTTAAACCAAGATAGCGCATATAATGGCATACGGCCTTCGACTGCCTCTGGCTGTCTGCTTGCATCCCTTCCCCTACTTATATGTATGGAGTCCCACATGCCAATAGCTCACACCAAGCACAGAGAAAAAACAGCTAGCATGATGATGTAGAATGCTGTAAATTAGGAGACCTACTCCAATGAATGTGCACCAAAGTAGATCCTCAACTGCATTGGCTGGGGATAAACAGCTCTACGAGAAAATAAACATAAAGGAATCTAAATCAGAACGTTGGACTACCCTACTGAATGTAGCCAAAATTTATTTCCCAATTTGCTGTCTGTAGCCTGAGCTAATAACACCATGTTACCTGACAGTGAATTAATTAGCTTGGCTGAGTTTGAACCCAGGCCTCACAGGACCTCTTGGTGAGCTGTCAAGAGTGTTGCCCCAGACATATTATCCAGTGTAACCCTATTAATGGAGAGTAAACTATGATGTATCAGAACAAGGCTCTAAATGCAGATGAAAAATCCACTTGTATCCACTAAATGCATGCAAGCAAATTCTGATGATAAGACTATATAAGCTTCCAGGTGTAAATCCCCAGTAAAAAGATACTATCGTTTCTGAAATATTAATTTTAAGGATTGAAATCTTCCAGACTCGGTTACTTTCCCAAAATCACTTGAAAGTTTGACCAAAATGTTCAGCAGCTTGCAGAGCACAAGGATAATGAAAGCCTTCTCCAGACTTTTTTTCATTATTAAAATAGGGGAGGAAGGGGAGATTTTTTTTATTAAATACAAATGCAGTAGAAGTTTGCACCAAAATAACAAAAAGAAAGAATTAAAACTCTTCCTTGGACATGTGTATTACAGATCCTACATTTCTCCTCCAGTCAGGCCCTGAGACAGATAGGAAAAACAAAGTAAAACCAGTTATATTAATAAAGCCATGAAACATAATTATTTATGGGCACATAGTCAGTATCCACCTGCCATAACCTGGAACTGCACTATGCTCCCAGATAAGAATGTGAACCGTGATCAACTACAGCGGAGGTCACAGACAGCTTTGGGGGAAAAGGAAATCCAGCATTTTTGCTCCTGTTTAAATCTTCAAATAAAAGAACATGGCTCCAAATTGGGGAGGTGGCTTTTTTCACTGGCAGCTAGAGGGTTGGCTGGGGTCACTGTGGAATTCAAGACCATCTGAAAGTAGTAGGCAGCATGAGCAGTCCTGGGACTCTGGCTGGACGCAGATGTTGATTCATCCCTTGGCAATGATTGTCCACAGAGCCTACAAGCAGCAGGGAAGCAGAGGAAGCGATACAGGGAGAATTATAAAATACTTAAATATTCTACAGAGTTAGCCAGAGGATGTGAGTTATATTGATCTTGATGTCATGAAGTTCTAATTAGCCATTTTACATGTCACAGTGAGAGCTATGAATTCAGGCAGACACATATTCACAGTAATATTTTATTACACAACTTATGATTTTGCCCTGAGGGGGAAAAGAACTTGAATGTAATTTCAGAACCACAGTGTACACATATATAACACGAAGCTGCCTTTTTGTCATCTCCTGATACTGTTGTATTACCTTTCTACTGAGGGGGGGAAGCTCCTTTCTGAAACCACAACAGCCACACTAAGACATAAGCAAGAGTTAAGATGAACATGTGCTGGGGGCAATTGGACAGTACAGTCAAAAGTGGTTCTTAAAAGTGGTTCATGGGCCATTTTAGTCCATGATCAAAAACTTCTAACTACGGAAAAATCTCAGACCCATCATTTCCTACTGAATTTATACATAAGTGTCGTGGTTTAACCTCACTCAGCAACTGAGCACCACGCAGCTGCTCGCTCACTCCCCCCCAGTGGGATGGGGGAGAGAATCAGAAGGGTAAAAGTGAGAAAACTTGTGGGTTGAGATAAAGACAGTTTAATAGGTAAAGCAAAAGCCACGCATGCAAGCAAAGCAAAACAAGGAATTCGTCCACTCCTTCCCATGGGCAGGCAGGTGTTCAGCCATCCCCAGGAAAGCAGGGCTCCATCACGCGTAACGGTTACTTGGGAAGACAAACACCATCACTCCAAACGTCCCCCCCTTCCTTCTTCTTCCCCCAGCTTTATATACTGAGCATGATGTCACATGGTATGGAATGTCCCTTTGGCCAGTTGGGGTCAGCTGTCCTGGCTGTGCCCCCTCCCAGCTTCTTGTGCACCTCCAGCCTTCTCAGTCGGCAGAGCATGGGAAGCTGAAAAGTCCTTGACTAGTGTAAGCACTACCTAGCAACAACTAAAACATCGGTGTGTTATCAACATTGTTCTCACCCTAAATCCAAAACACAGCACTGTACCAGCTACTAGGAAGGAAATTAACTCTATCCCTGCCAAAACCAGGAAAATAAGATTTCTCCAAGTGCTTTAATGGTTTGGTTCCTGTTGGGGCTGGAGTAGACAGAGGCTAAAATTCCAGTCCAGATTTGTGATATGCCAAATGTGAGTTTTGCAGCACTGAGACACACAGCGATCTTTAGCTCAAGCATTCTGCATCCTAGTCCACTAAACTAGTCTCACTTTCTTTCTGACGCTCCTTACGTTAGAGAGCTGTAAACAAGTACCGCGTGATAGCTGTTACTGTGGTTTACTTCCATCAAACCTTTTTCTTTGGAAATTTGAAATTAAAAAAAATTCTTAGAAAATGTCTCATCTTTTACTTTTTTTTTTTCTTCAAAACCTTGTAATTTAACAAATTTAGCATGTTTGCCAAAATGTCTTGATTGGAGAAGTTGGTAGAAAGAGGCAGGTACGAGGGACGCAGATAATAATTGGTAGTGTCTGGGGGAAGGGAGCTATTTTCTGCCAAAAAATGTTCGACTTTCAGAAGCAAATGTATTTTGAGTTTTCAGAGTTTGAGGCAGATTTCTGAAAAGAAAACAAAAGTTTCCATGGCGGGAAAGAGACACACTTTTTTTACTAGCTCTACATGATTCATCAGTTGTGTGTTAGATGAACCAGCAGCCTGAAGTTCACTGTGCTATTAATTAGGCAGAGTAATGGGGGAAGGCTGATCTAAATGAAGTCACCAACATGTATAATATAAAATATATGTAGAGAAGGCCACAGCACTGTACATGAGCAGGCTGTAGTAGCAAAAGGAAATATCATTGAGAAGAGATCTTCAATTTGGCAGAATAATAAGGTATTATCGGGCAGGTCTCATGGCAGTGGATTGGGTAGACAGATAACTCACATCCAGAAGCTCATGCAGCATGCACACAAGCCAATAAATCCTGCCAACAGTTTACGTAACCATTAGTTCAGGGGCAGCCCCACAAAGCCACAGCCAGCCTGCTTGCAGGGCAGAGGTGGACAGACTTCATGAGAGACAGCATCTCTGAACCCACTGCCTGCTTAAATCACCACTGTATTATCCACAGTACTTTCCTGTTCTTTAGAAATACCTAACTTTTCCTCTCTTCTCATTTTGTTAAGATGAAAAACCTGTCTTTACACATTCTGATCCCTTGAATAACCGAGCAGATAACACAGCATCTGTTCGACCGAAATGCTTGCTGATCACTTTTGAGTCAACTGAATGGAAAAATTTCAGTGAGAAAAGGCACCTTAGTCAGGTCTGGAGAGGAACTTATCCTAAGAGGAGACAGGGTCCAGAATCTGAATCTGAATCTCTGAGATCCTATGAACAAAATTCTGTTCTCCAGGAAAAAGATAATTTCTAAGAAAACTTCATTTCAGATTTCCCCATCAAGAAATAATGGCTTCCCTGTAGGAAAATTAGAAAAAATTGGGCACGGGCAGGGGGAAGGGTAAGAAAACAAAGACTCGCTTTGTTCCCCATCCTCTGACTGTCCTTAAGCTTTTGTCAGTTGAAAACCAGCTAATTTTTTTTTTTTCTAACTTTGCCAGTTGGAACAGAGCAGTGGAACTATGTGCAAGCATTACTTTCTGAGTAGAAATAACACTTCCACATGGAAATGAAATTATTTCAAAAAAGCTGTTCAAGAGAAACAAAACCTGCAATTACACCCTATTTCATTCTGGTGAAAAATCTTCATTTTTGACAAAAAGCTTTTACTTTCATTTAAAAGGTTTTCTAACCAGCTCAGCCTACAGAAGATGTTTTAAAGATCTGTTTCACAAATCAGCACGAGCCTTTCTAGGACTCATCAGTAAGGCACGCATTACTTTGTCCAAAGCTATTACCCTTATCCGAAGCTTTCTGCCTCAGCTCTCAAGCTGATCAGCTTGCAACTGCCTCATTTCATACTTGAATGCCTCATTTACACCAATGAAAACATGTGAGAGCCATTTGTGCTGGCTCACATCATATTCTGCTCGGCACAAAAGAACCAAGGGCAATTTCACTATAGGCGTAACAATGGCCACTGTGCCTGCGAGACTCATGGCAGCTCCAGCCTGCGTTATTTACAGCCCCACACGCGCTCCACCGCTGCCCCGGCTGGGAAAACCAGCCTTCCCTTTGGGGCTGCTTTGCTCTGAATGTTTTGGTCTCTCCAGCAGGAGATCAGAGGCAGATCAAACACACAGGATCTGCCCGCTGAACAGAGAAAGGGCCGGGAATCACCACAAAGTCACTCTTCTGTTATGATTTGGGTGGGAAAGAGACTCCGGGTACTTTCTCTGCAGTTATAAAAAGTCGGAAGCACAAAACGCAAAGATACACATGGAGCGGTTCACATGACAACAACCAGAGTTTAGGTTAAGTGCCAAATTCTCAGTGTAGAAAAAATGCCAGTCTTCATGAGGAATAACTGCCCAGCCTAAGACCAGATGCTACCCAAAGAAATTCATGGCAGTGCTCTAGCACTGCAAAACCGGCCCTGAACGTTTAAGGGAGGTGCTCTTTCCTACCTAGGAGTCAGTAGCAGGGCTGAGAAGTTCTGCCTGGGATCCCTGAATTAATCCACCTATACCCACAGGCTACACAAAAGGCTTAGCTTTCAAGATTTCAGTTTCTAGCCATGTTGGAGACTGGATTCGAAGCAGAGGATAGGAAGAATGTGAAATCAGATCGAGCGCTCTTAAAAATAGCTGCTCTCCGTACCTCTGATTGGATGAACAGATCAATATCTTTTTTTCTCTGGTGAAAAAAGTCATTCCTCTGCCAAGACAAGAGATTGTAAACCTTGCTTAATTTGGCTCCTGCATAAGGTCATGCCACCATTCATTACCTTCCTCCCCTCTCTGCTCTGATATTTGCAAGCCCTCAAGCCTTCCTGTATGACAGGGCTGGAAAGGAAGACACTCCACTGCAGCCTGGAACAGCTTCACACACCGGCTTTTGTCCTTCTTGGGTTGCCCTTTGGCACAAGAAGCCACACTATAATTGTCTCCTAGTTGGGAGAAATACGCAGGAAACACCTAAGGAAAATATCTGATTTTTCTTTCTTTTTTTTTTTTTTTTTTCTGAGGGGTACAGGGAGGAGGAGGACTGTTAAATTGCCCATTTGCAGACAGTATTTTCTAAAATGTGCCATTTATAATCCATCTCCTTTCATAGCTGACCTGCCAGGTAACTCTCTCAGGAATGCAAATTCCTGAACTCTAGAGTCTGCCACACCAATCTGTGGTTGTTACCTGTGTTAAGACTTATTTATGAAGGAAACTAAATGGTAGGAACATCCTGGATGGACATGCTGGTGACCTGATTTCATTTCTTCCCTGTGGCATAAGTCTCATTACCAAACACATCGTTATCCTCTGGAACTCATTTCCACAGAATCCTCGGGAGTGGAAGTCAGGAGCCAACTACACATACATACAAATAATGGGAACAACCACAGCCAGACTAGTTGGAAATCACTTCAAAATGCAGAAGAGATATAAGCCTGACTGTACTTGGGGGAATTAGCCAAGCACCATTTAACAGAAATTAGAATAATGGTGCATCCTCTGGTAATTTTTTTCCATTATTGTTCACCAAGAATTTTTCTATGATTCCTTATGACTTTTTTTCACAGCATTTCATACTGGTCACTAGCAGAAAGAGGAGATGGGACAAACTATTTGACAAACTTATGAACAATTTCTATTTCCTATCTATTTGAGTAAAAGCCACCGGCAGCCCTTAAAGAACACGTTGGCACCCAGATGATGCTGGTGTGAGCTCAGCTCTGTCTATGACCAAAGAATCAGGGTTTAAATTGTTTCAGCCTTGACTCAGTCACATAGGTAAGCACTTTCCTGAAGAAAGGCCTCTGTGTCTGTTTCCCACCTATTTAACAAGCACAGTAGACTTGCCACTTCACAAAAGCCTTTGGGCAAGGAGAAATATGTTGGTTCCCAAAGGGTGAGAGGGCCCTCTCCACCTGCCTCTTTGCATCCCTACAAGGAAGCAGAGGGAATCAGCCAAGTGACCAGTCAGATTTTGAAGAAAGGCAGGTTCATGGTGGTAGCACTAATAATAAATCCTCTCAGCCACCCCACTTTCCCTTCAGCAGCAGCCTTTCCTGGGACTTATAATGCACTGTGGCACTCCCATGCAAAGCAAAATGAGGACCTGATTCTTGGCTGAGAACCATTTTGGTACGCTGTGATAATGACAAATAAACAAAAGATCAGTTTTAAGCCATGAATCCAAATGCACAGAGCAATGCCATGAACAGCTGACTTCAGCTAGCTTCTTTCCAGAGCTGATGTGGGATTGGATATTGTCATTTTGGGGCTGCTGATGGTGAACTCGGGAGGCAAAGACAAGCAAGACCTCTGTCTGGTGTTTGAAAGGAGTCAGGAAAGGTTAGAAGAGCAAAGGGTGTCTCCACAGAGGGAAGATAAAGTAGTGATGACATCCAGCTGAACTGAGCGTTCACATTCACGCCTGAGAGGGACCTGAATCAACCCCCCAGATCCAAATATTACCTAGTTTTGGAGGGCACCTGCCCCAAGATCTGTGCCTCGCAAACACCCACTCTAAAGAAGGTGAACCAAAACTCGTGTCTGAGTTTCCCATGCTGTGGGGTGGCCAGAGAGAAATGCCAGACTCAAATTCTGAGCTTGGTCCTCTTCCACAGATTAGAACCCTTAGGGAAAACCAGAGGTTCAGCTGGGTTGCTTATCCCAGCATCTGTACTTTGCACAGTGGCCTAGAAACCGCAGCAAGCTTGGCTCCCCCTTGGCACTGCAAGATTTCTGCTAGAGTTAACACTGGAAAACAACCAGAAATGGCCACAAATCAAAACCACAAAGGGCCTGCTGCAAGTCTCACAAACCTTGGTTTTGCACCAAGCTAACAGCAGCAACATTAGTGAAGCTATGCGTGATTTGTAGTCTGTAAGTGAGAACAGAAGCTGGCTGTCTGTATAGAGAAGCTAAATCCCTTTAATTATTAAAACATATCCTACTGCTGTTGAAAATCCTATTGTCGTTGGAAAAAACACACTTGTAATAAATGTATGCTATACATCAAAGGCCTCTTTTGTAAATACAGCATTCCTTTTCTTTTTTCTTTTTTCTAAAAAAAAATTTGGCCCAGGGACTAAATTAATGTTTGATCTGTTATCTTAGAAACATTTTAGAGTGGCAGATTTATCTGCTGTTTACATTTTTCCTCCTAATACAGCAATGAATTATTCTTGTTGATAAGGGGAAATGATTTAATATAAATGGTTGGAGGGTCCTCTTCTGAAGTCAGTGGGAGATCTGGCTGGGCAGGAAAGGAAGCATTGGAGCAGAGGGTAGTAAAACTCAGAGAAGCATTGCTGCAGTCCCAAATGCATTTCGCAGAGCATAGCACCCATGCAAGCCTGCCCCATTCTGGCCCTCAGAGATGAACAGAGGACCATTTCCAACACGTACAACATTTTGGTTGTGAAACAGCAACTGTGCAGTTACGTCTCACTTATTACGTGTTACAAATTCATGGCTCTTGTTCTGCTAAAACCTGCCTTGGCTTTGAACTGCCCCAACAGAGGTCTAAGCACAGGCAGCTGGGGTGTCCAGCTCCCCTCCCAGCCAGTTTTGTAGGCAGCATTTCTGGCACACAGATGACAGTCAACTCTGCTAGCCCCCGAGTCGAGCACGGCCACCTGGGTGGGTGCAATTTGTCCGCAGAGACTGGAGAGGTGAGCTGGTGAGTGCTCAGCCTGCAGCATTAGGGCCTTTGCCATCCGAACTGCACCAATAACCTGGACTCTGCAGGGAAACCCAATGTGAAAGGTGCCACTTTTACTAGCTGCATCCGTCTCACTGTGCCCTTGCCTCCTCTGCAGGTAGCAGACCCCATGTCCCACCACGGGTTAGCACACTTCCTGCCATCACTTCCCCTGCTGAAAGCAGGGTCCGCGCCTGCCCCATGCACCACCCATTCTGCCCCGGTGCTGCTGGCACGTCAGGATGGAGCCACATGCATGGCCCACAGCCCCCGATGCCTCTGTGTGCTGCACCTCCCCACGCCATCCCTGCAGCCCCAGGCACTGAGCCAGGCTACCACTTTCCCTCCTGCAGCACACTATGGAGACCTGGCCAGCGCTGCATTTATGTAATGCTTCATAAGCAAGACTATCTAAATAAGCAGTGTGAGCGCAACATCTGCTACCCAACCCTACACATTGTTTTTATGGAGAGCTTCAATCAGCAGTCCCCCCTGCTCTAATTCAAATTAATGTAAGGATATTGACTGCACATTTCTGCTTGGACCATGTTTTACACTACAAAGTTGCAGGGTTGAAATAACAGACCCCCAGGGGTTTATAGGAGAAATATGTTCTTGGAGGTCCCATGGGCCTTAAGCTCTGCACCTTTTTGCTGGCTTCCAGCCCATTCAGCTCCTCTAATCACAGGGGAGGGACCCTGCCATGGCCTTTTCCAAGGTGTCCGAAGGGAAGGTGCCATCCCCCCCCCACCCTCCCCACCCCATTGATGGAGCCTCCAGGGCACCATCCTCTACCTGGAGACTTCTGGAGTGCTCTGAATTTTAGCCACACATATCCTGCTTTCTCTACAGCCCCAGGACATGTCCCTGATGCGTCCTTTCAGTAAGGTCTGCTGGGAAGATCTCTAGCCATCATAAAATGCCTGACTCTGTCCTCATTGTCTGCTCCGTCCCTGTGCGGTGCTGGACTGGCACAAAGGGAATGGATCCAGCCTGAGGACTCACCGCCTGCTTGAGTGCTGCCTGACCCTCACCCTACCTGAGCTGGATGAACTTGAAAAAACTATGAACTATGAAAACATAGGCTATTAAAAAGCACGGGGAAATTATAAATTAGCTCTCCAAATGGTGAATCTCCCATCTAGCTATATCAGGCACTGATGGAGCTTTAAGGTAGGGCAGGAATTCTTCTTAAGTAAGCCACTTGAAAGCAAAATGTCATATCTGGAGCAAGTATCAAGGATCTCCAGAGAGTCAGAGGGCACAGACTAGACTCTATTCAGATTATTGATAGCTGGGCAGCTCTGACAGGACCTTTCTGGAGATGCTGGTCTCTCTCGATTACAGAGCCTCAGTCCCTTAGATTTGATGCCATTTACAGGGTTGAAGTTGGCAAAAAACCACCCCAAACACATATTGCAGTGTAAGCCTCTCTAACTAAAGGTACCAGCTGTGGGCGGGGGAAGCCTGGAAAGATACCCTATACCAGGTTTCAAGCGTCATGCATGTATCCCTACAAACCAACCCCAGACATAAATTCCCCACTTAGGCCTTTCCATTCGACGCTAATTCTTACAGTTGTTATTTATAAAACTCTGTTACTCCCTGCCTGATCAGATCTGCAGACGAGGAGACCCTCCTCTGTGCCTTCGCCAAGTGTTCATACAGTTCCTGTCCCTGAACTTTCAAGACATTCAGGCAACTCTTAATTTGATCTATAATAAATCCAGTTTTGGTTGGCAGGGCATTGCAAGCACTCCATGAGCTTTCCTGCGACCCATGGGGCTGAACTGAAAGAAAACCCACAATCTGAGGAGAAGAAACAAATGCAGAGATTGCTTTTGGGTAGTTGAGAGAGCAGGATCTATTTTGGGAGTAATTCAATGAGAAATTTGTTTCTGAGACTCTGGGGAGAAACAGAAGTTATGTGCTATAAACCAAAATGGGTCCTTAACCCTCTTCCTAAATACTGTGTATTTGAAGGCTGCTTTAGGGTGGAAACACATACAATCCTTGGAGACAAACCACAGGAATGAGAGTAAAAAGAAAAATAAGAGATCTCTGCTCACCCACTCCTGTAGCAATATCCCTCTGTGAGATACCTAGTGCCCCAGGGCGATAGTTAGGAGGTTGTCTAAATGGACTTTGGTCGGGGTGAGAACCTTGGCAGTACAAATACTGCTGCAGGTTGAAATACAGACCTACAGGGTGGAGTTTCAACCAGAGGCAGTTGATGCCTCACGCTCCTGGCTTCCATGATTCCCAGGGTGGCTGGGGCCAGCCACCTTCGATCCTACAAGAGATGCATGCAGGGACAGCTGCATGGCTCTGTCTTCTGATGATCTGGCTATTAGCTATTTTGGCAGGCAGATTGTGCAATGATTTATGATGCCAAATATTCACTAGAGAGAATACAGCGAGGTCTTCATGAGGGAACCAGTGGCTGAAAGTTTCATTGAGGTTTTCATAAAGGATGTGTTTAGCTTCCTTATTGCATTTGTATCTCCCTGAAGCCTCACAAACCAACAAACTGGCAATCCCAAGTATACATCTGCATCAAGTCTATACACGTTTACATGTTCTGCTCCATATTATTGAGATTACAGAGACCTCGGTGATAAGCTCTACATCACATGTCCCCCTCTTATTCTAGACCAGATCATGTCCTCAAAGGAGCTTTACAGCTACTGGCAAAATTAGGTCAAATAGGTTGAACCCCCAAAAAAGAGAAGAATTTTTTTAAATATTCTAATGATATTTTTTAAAATGAAAGATCTTATTTTGAAAATGCTGAAACATTCCACATTGATCTTTTTTTTTAATTCTTAGGTCAGAGTTTGTTTTCAAAATGGAAATTTTCATTTAAAATTACCTACACTTAAAAAAAAAAAGGGAAAAGGTTTTAACATGAGCAAGCTAACTCAAGAGCAACTTTGTTGTGATTAGATCTGAATTTTGATGGAAATTAAAAGGTTTCCTTTTTTTTTCACTGTATCTGTTTACTACTTACAACAATTGCTTAGGTCAGTAACAGCATCAAAAGATCCACTTGCTGCTTGAGCCCTAGGTGATATTCATCCTTCAGCTATCGGTGAGATTGGTTCTCTAATGAAGTCACAAACGCTTCATGGAGTGAGGTCACAGCAGCCCTTTGTGAAGACCCAAGGATGTCACAGCTCAGTGCTCTCATGATACAACATACCCAATCCTCTCTCTTTTCCACCCTTCCTTCCCCCAAGAGTAGCATAGCTATGGGTGGGAAATACACTGAATGGCGGAGATATGCAGAATACTGGGAAGACCCTGATGGAATACTGGAATAGCCCCCAGCCGTAATAAAGGTTCCTTTCCATTGCTCCAGTTATAGCCCATCATTGACTATGGCTCAGGAAAAGCAGGAGCTGGACACTCTCCAAATCTGCTGAACAGAGCACCAAGATGCTGATTACAAGGGAGAATTCTCTTCATGGCCTCTGCTTCAGCCGGACAGAGGCATCTGTGTGAAGGATCACACAGAAGGGGCTTACAGTCCCAGAACTGGAGGAGTTTGCACTCTGAGGTCTCTCTTCAGGCCCATCCATTACCCGTCATCAGAGGGGTGATGATTCTCTGCAAAATCTGATCTGCCTCTTGGGAAAACCAGAGCTGCAGCAGTTCACTCCAGGATACATTTCCACTTTATTGTTTCACTTAGCCCCGCAGAACCAAACACGTAAAATAACTGTGCTAGTGAGTTAGCTCGCCCAAGAGCAGACAACCTGGAGTCTATTCCTGCTCATGCGCCGGCATGAGATTTGTCTCTTAAGTTTCAGTCAGGAACAACAAGGAAAACCCACATCAGAAAACTGGGACAAGTGAGTATAATCTGTCTGTTCTCCTTTTTGCTGGTGATCTCTTTGTGCAAGACATCAGCCAGCTTGATTCTCAGATTCCAGATGGATTCGCAGGGCAGGTGGCTGGAAAGGAACATATTTCCTTCCCGGTAAAGGGCGTGCATGGGACTTGGGCTTTCTGTGCAGCAGTAACCAAGACACATTTTTGCTGCCTCACTTTTCAAAGCAGAATGACACTTAACCAGCAGATACTCAAGTTAGGGAGCAGGAAACTGAAAGCAGCCCTGATATCCTACTTATAGGCTGCTGCCTCTCCCAGCTGGAATAGCCATGGAAGGCCCTTCAGGAAGACCAGCCACCTCACCCAGGGAGCTTGTCACTAAGGGCCAGCCAGTCCCGGGGCCTGCCATTCCTGCTGTCATTCCCTGGCTGTATTAAAGAAGGCAGTCTCTGCTCCTCTGTGCGCACTCTGCGCTGGGCTGCTGGCAAGTTACCAGTTGAAGCCATGGTGGGAAAGCCTGACATTCTTCCCTTCCATCTACATTTCCCCTTTAGTTTCTCATGCTCTCCAGACAGTCACTCCTACAGCTTTCCTTCCCTCTCGCCCCGACCCACTCGGCACCCCAGCGAGGTGGTGACGGCGCTCTGCCAGACACGCTGAACCTGAAAGCATCCCCATCTTGCCCAGCAATCACCCAGGGAGGGAGGCAGTATTTATCACCACTCCATCGGCCGCTGCCAGACACTCTTGCCATTAAGATGTCAAAACAGGTTTCTCTCTGAAAATAACAACAGCCCTGCAGACTTACCCTTGCCGGCAGCAGCCCCAGTTGGACATCTGTTCCCTTTCAACCTCACACGTGCACTTAAAATGCCGGTACTGTCCACTTCTTCGGGGGATTAGGCTCCTATTAAAGCTGCCTTCTGTATGATTCATTGTTATCTCCTGGTGTTGATCTGGTTTATGGATTGGCTTGTGTTAATTAAGGTCATAAAATTGGGAGCACGAAAAGGCTTCCAGCACTGTGACGCTGTTTAACGTTGGGTTATTTTCTAGCCCCTATGTTATTTTGCAGGGGATGGGAGATGGCACAGATGATGGCCTGTGGTCAGAAATGAGACTTCACTGGGACGAGCCCTTGCTGCCCTCTCAGCCTCGGAAGAGGAGGCAAGTCAGCGGGAAGGTGAAACCATCTCTGCTCAGCACCGATTCACAGACACCAATGAATTCATAGTCCAAACTGTTATTATTCAGATTAGGCTTGTGTCTATAGCCCCAGCTGAGATTGGAGCTCCATTGTGCTAGGCACTGCACAAGCATCTTGTAAAGATTATCCCTGCCTCATGAAATTTTGCTGTCTGAGCACTCAAAAGAGCCCAAAGGGCACATTGCAGCCTCCCCTGAGACTGCAGCATAACAAAGACAGACCTGAGCCCGCTTTGGTCAGCTCAGGAACGACCAGCAATGTAACCTCGGCCAAACGCCGCTCCCTGCGGGTTGCCGCTGTGCTCCCAGGGCACACTGAGCTCTGAGCTGCCATGGCAGGTCTGCTAGTCCTTCCTGAGCCATGCTGCTTCAAGCTAGCTAAAGCACCCAAACCAGGGCTCAGCATATGAATCAGAAGGTGTCACCAAAGAAGCACCCAGACATGGAGTGACTGGGCAGTATGCCCAAGGTCACGCTACGAGTCCACAGAAAAGCCAGGACCCGCGTGAGTGCGGCCAGAATGATGCTGCAGCCGCCTGACCACTTCCCCCAGGACCCAGATGTCAGTCCAGCTGCAGTGATGCTGTCCTGTCATTTCAACATATGACATACTTTCACACTTAGCTTTGGGGTTTTGGTTTGGGATTGGGTTTTTGGGCTTGGGGGTGTTGGTGAAAAAATCTTCAAAGCCCAGAGACTGTGGTCAAGATAAAAATTACTGATGAGATTCACCTCTGATATAGTAGATGCACATTTGGCCTCATGTCGTAGCTATGAAATAGGCAGATAAATACAGACAAAATCAGTACTACATATTTCTATTTGTAACCTGCTACACTTTGTTTCACTAATTTGTTAAAATTTGTGATTTCTTACACTTTCGTGACAGTCCCTTCACTTATTTTACAACGTACTTGAGCGCATTGGTAGTACAGGTTTACCCTTGGCATGTGAACCTGACTTCCCCAGAAAGGGCAATTTCTTTCTCTGTTTCACTTTCCTTTTCCAGCCAATTTCATTACAAGGTTCCCATGAACCGGCTCAGAAATTTACTCATTGTGGCCATATTAGCCACTAGGGATTTCATAAGCATACGCTTATTACACTTTTATTTTAACATCAGACTTGGCCACTGTAAATCTGCTATGGCTCCACCATCAACCACAGCAAAAATATTTGCTTGATGCAAGCGTGACGCAATCATATATATTCCCAGTGCTAGACAAAAGTATTTTATATCCTATAAATAAAAATGAAAAACAGTGCTAAATATTTATATCTGAAATTTCAATTTAAAAAAAAAATCAAAAGCAACATATAAACAAACTTAATTCTTCTGTTGAGAGTTTGCGGACTTTACCAGAGGGATAGACAAGTAGGAAAAACTAAACATGGTAAATTCTTCATCACATGAAGTCTTTATTTAAAGAGTGCATATCTTAAAACAAAAAAAAAAGGTACAATTTATAGTGTGGTTGAAGGAATTTCTGGGTGAGTTTCTGTGACCTTTGTTATGCATGAGGTCAGATCGATTATCATAATGGTCCCTTCTGGCCATGAACTACGAATCTGTTAATTTTAGCTCAATATCCTCTTTCTCTGGGGGCTACGCTAACTGAAATGATACCACATTTTCCACTTTAGGACTAAAGACACACACACAGTCCCTACAGTTGAGCTGGCGTGCACTGCTGTACTATCACACACTAACTTCTGTGTATGTCCGAACCTTTATTCAGCTAGCTGGTAAGTCACATTGTCCTCCTTGGATCATGAATTATTACTGATGATCAAAATCAGACTGAGATATCCTTTCCGCTCCACACTCCAATAACTAGGGCATTTAAAAACAATTAAGTATTCATCTTCCTTCTGACACCAATGTTTAAGTTCCTGTTTTGGAGTTCCCCTTGTATTCTACTTATGTATTATCCTGGCTTATTTATGTATTTTAAGAGGACCTAAAATTCTCTCAGTCACCCCATTCCCATAGGTGGGGCTTTAAAAAAAGAGTAAACAGATACCGTGATACTTAGCAGTGCTGCAAAAAGCACTACAATTGTAGGTTATCAGAAGACAGATTGAACAATTTTGCAATTAAGCACACCAATGTATTTCATGGCAGCAGGGCTTCTCGGTGGCCAAGTAAAAGCCACAAATTTCATTTCCAGATCCCGCTGTTCGTATGATACAATGTTAAAAAAAGGTTCTTTTTCAACACAGACAATCCACCCGCAGTTAACTGAGCGCTGACTATTCCATTCTGGGCTCCTTAAACTGAAATCAAAACATTTTGTCTTGGCCAGCTGAGCAGAAGCATCCTGCTTCAAGTCAGTTTAATGCTCCTTTGCCTTTGGCCCTGGCGCCTCCCAGCTGTTTCACAAAGTGGGGTGCAGCACACTGAATGCTTTGCAGACTGCACCCCTCATCCACTTTGAGAATTTTGATTCCACATTTTTCCTAACAGTACTTTCTGTGGAAAACAAATGAGTTACTTGGTCTTTCTCCCAACTTGGAATGAAAACTAATAGTGATATGTGAGGATTTCCCTTGAGAGAAAACATCCAATTTTTGCGCAGCGTCTATCCGAGATGTTGAACTTGGACAGAGGAAAGCTTTGGTGAAAGCAGAGAGGAGGTTTTTAGCCCAGGAAAAACTATATAATGTTTAATCCTGATCAGTTCCCCAATCCACTCCTCCACAGGGACATCCAAAGAGCTGTGCTGGTACAGAGGAAAGGGAGAAGGAAGACACACTGGGGGCAGGAAAGAGTGGCCTGAAGCCAGGGCAACTTAATCCAGCTCTCATGAAACTACAGCCTCAGAGAGGGAAGGTCAAAATGGGGTTTACAACAGAAATGCAGACACAACACGATGATGGGGAGACAATCTGCTCTCCATAATATTCCTATTATCCTAAGCAAACAGAGGACAAGAATGATAAGTACCACGGGGCTGTTCTGTTGTGTTTGTGTAAGAATGCCATTTTAATTCACTTTCACCAATGCCTTTAAGTCAATACTTTTTTATAGCTACATTCTCATGTGAAATCTATATCCTGGCAATTTGAATCAAGATTGCCCCAGGTCAGACACCTGTAAAGCTGAACCGCAACAGGAAAGAATGGCACTTTTGTATTAATAGGCAAGAGACAATTCAGAGTCATAGTTTTCCTGCTGTACCTTCAGGAGGCAGAAGGAAAGACTTGTCATGTGATTACATATGTCCACATCATTATGCAATTTCTCACGAACCTTCCATCTTCACTCATCTCCACACCCACTTTCAGAGAGGCAACTCAGGAAGGCAGATCCCAGGGTGATTGGGCATACAACAGGTCCATGCCAAATCTGTCTACAAACAAACACTTTTGTAGGTTTAATCAGTTTTTAAAGACTTACACTCCAGGTTCTTTGCCTTTCCCAGACTTTGGTCTCCCAGATTTGTCTAGTGAGATTCCTGTGGCTTAGTTACCGAACTCTACAGTCCAGCAGGAGATTGGGAGGAGGAGGGAAGAGTCCGGTCATCTGCAGTTTATGCCAATATAGAACTATTGTAGATGTCCTCAACACTAAGTAAAAACCTGCTTTTATCTCCAAAAAAATACAGCCAGTGCCTTGACCTAATGGTTCACGATGCAAAACATGCTGTGGATTCCTAACCACCTTCATCCCAACAAACCAACCCTTAGAGGATGCTCTTATATGTACCCACAGCCCCTAGAGGTTTTGCCAGCTGAGATTAAGCATGCAGAAAGTAACCTTAGTGAGGTGTCTTTATATACCCCACCATCCCTGACACCTGTGGTGAGAGCTGGGAGACCTCGTTCACAAGCAGCAGCAGACAGCTTGGGGTGGCTGATTGGGTTACCCTTCCCCACCTTTCAATCCCCTTGTTCTCTCAGAGGTTGCTGCCACTGCAGCATGAGTGGCTTAACTGCTCGTGAAACTGTTCCTGAACTGCAACAGTTTACTGACTGATGTCTTAAAGGCTTTTCCAGATGTGCTGGAAACAACCTCCAAGACAGGGATGAAACAAACAGCTGAGGACAGCAATTTCACCACCCGTTCCAGCTGCACCCACGGGTGCCTGTGACTCAACACCCTCAAGCTCTTCAGCTTTGCTCAGAGGCCAGGGACTCCCAGCAGAAAGCTCAGCAGTGCTTGAGTTGGAAGAAGAGCAAGCACTAGCAGAACAGGCCTTGAACATGCCGCCAGGAAGGGCAACTGGTGGCTCAAAGAAGTGCCAGGGCCACCCTCCTTGTCCTGTATCTTCCAGCAAACAGCTAATGGTAATGCTGTGCAGGAGGCAGCTGCAGGGGAGCAAGATGTTGCTGCTCTGTACACTGCTGCTGCTGCTGCAGCCTGGAGGGTGTCTTCTCTTGCGACCAACTGCTAGGATTCTCTGAACAATTCTGCTATGATTTACAGTAGAGCTGCTAATTGCCTGGAAATGCTAAAGAATTATAGATCCTAAGTCATAAAACATCTATAAGCCTTGACTCAAACAAAATTGCTGTATATTATTACATAAGCTGAAGCCCTATTATTTTCCCCATGCTAAGCGCCTCTTAATTGAAATCCCTGATTGTTTTTTCCAGGCCCCTCTCCAGCCTGCCACCCAAAGATTAGCGATGCATGTAGTAATGTGTTGTTAACATGCAACGATGTGTGGTAGGGATTGCCCACGATTATTTCACCAGTTCCCCCTGTGGTCTGGTCTTCTTATTGAAGCAAAAGGATCTTGCCAGACCTAACGAAAGTTAAATAAGAAGAAATTTTTCCAGGGGGCTCCGTCCACAAATTACAAATCATATACATGACACTCAGTTTTGCAGCCCATAATCACATTAGCAATGCCACTGAAGTGAACAGAGCTCCTTGGGTGAGTAAGTTACTCACACAAAAAAGTATTGCAGATTTGGTTACAGCCTAGGTTGGACTCACTCTAAACTGAAAGTTTCATATGCCTTAGTCCCGTTCATAACTTTGGGGCAAAGTTCATCCTTTCAAGAAGCGATGCCAACTGCACATCAGATGAGTGTGGGCTTTCTATTTAAAGACTGGAGTGTTTCTAACAACTTAATTCCACTGATGCTTTATGATTACAATCCCAAACACTGTTTTTTCAGCTGACGGATTAGAAATGAAATAAAACCAAACCATCTCTGTAAGGACGAGTCTTTTAAGCTGCACTGGATGGCACGCATGCACACCTCCACGAGAAACAATGAGAGACATATATGCTGAACAGAACAGGACAGAGCCAGTTCTGGCACCAAATACTGTTTAACGTAGTTCAAGTCCATGGAAATGACTAGGCTGGGATGTTCAAGCTGAATGGAAAGTTGTGAACCTTGTTCCCAGTGTAACTTTCAGACAGCAGTGTGTCCTAGGGTTACAGGTGCAAAGTCTCAAGCAAAGGCTCTATCTTCTGTAGGCACTACAAAGCCTGTGGCACGCTTTGGACTCACACAGAGGGGTCATTCACACCACCAGAAGACATGCCCCAACATTTCAGTTAATAATGGAGATGCTCATCTGGGGTTTGTTGACCCACTGAGCTCCTCTCTTGGGCTCTGGCAGGCAGCCCAGCAGCCCCAGTAGTCCTCCTGTGCCACACCACTGCAAAGTCACACAAATAGTGGGTCCTTTGGGAGTTAGCATCTAGTTCCCTTGGGATCCTTTTGTTCATAGACAATGCTGAAATAACTTCAGCCATCGTGGCCAATATCAGTGACTGTATAGCTCTCCAGAAACAAAACCACAAGGTTTCAGACTGACTTGAGCCACAGACCTACTCTGCACAATGAATGTCTGCACCACACATATCCACAATGGGTCAGAGCTGAAGGGCCCCTGGAGACTCATGAAACACTCCCCTCCTCACACAGAACTTTGACTTTTGGTTTTAATTCCCATCCTCTTGGGCTAGATCTGGTTGCTCTCCGAGGGAGAACCCCAACCCTGGCTCACTCTGAAGCTCGAATCAGGCCCCCACAGCGTGGTCTCTCTTTCAGCATGAATTACACATTATGCTACAGCTTTGACATTCCCTGGGGCTTTGCCATGCTGACATCTTATGTAAGGTGCCCAGGCTTTCAAAAGAAAAGGGCTTTCCTCACCAAAGAGGTGGCCAGAATGGCCAGGTGGAGCTTCCAGAAAATCTACTACCAGGAATGTCCTTCCCACACCCCAAATGCCCTCCATAATACTGTAAACAATAAGTAAAAGTTTGCTTCCTATGAAGGATCTTTGAAAGTCCTTTGGGACTACAGTACAGATCAGGACAATATAAGTCTTAGGGATCGCAAGTGCAGGAAACAATGAAACAATGTTCAATTTTTTTTTTAATAAAATGAATTCCATATTGTATTGCAATACTTCTATGAGACTGCTCCTCAGTCACTCATGGCCCTTAGCACACCCTCTGCACCTTCCCTGGGGGCACCTGACATTTTTAACATCAGCAAATTTGAACATTATTTATTCAGTTTCTTAAATATAGCACTTACCTAGTTATAAAATACTGCCCCAATTCTTTTATATACAATAACCATTGTGCTTACGATGACTTAAGCCATGCGTATTATTTTTTAAAAGAATTATATGTACATGGAATGTTTAAGAAAAGAATTTCCCAGATTCTGGAGTAGAACCTCCTTCAGAACAGGAAGGAAATCATTAATTTTTACCTTAAAACCCAACAACTGTAATGGTTTATTACCCAGTGGGAAAACAGTGAGAGTTTCTTTTCAACTTGATGAGGTGAGTGTTTGTATTAAGAGATTGTTCTGAAACTCTGGTGCCACCAGAGAGTGAATAACAACACTCAGATCATACCTCAAGCTCAAAACATTTTAGAGATGAAGTCAGTAATGTTTTTGGATAGGGGGACGCATGAGGCACAATGAAAGACAGGGACTTGCTCAAAGCCACCTCAGAGGCCAGTAGCAAAGCTGAGCATTGAACTCAGGGCTCCAGTCCCTCTCTTGTACTGGTCTGACCATGATTCCTTCCTCGCTTCTAAAGCCTCAGTCATAAAGTCTTTTTCTGTAGTGATTAATTCCTCCTTAACGGACAGGACTTTAGGGATGCACTCTGTCATACTCTGAGGTTTTAGTACACCTTGTCCCTGGATTTTGAGCTCAATACAAGGAGATTTGAGGAGATTGCCAGTAACTCGTAATTTGACAGCATTTTGGAAAGTCCTATTTAGAAATTAAGAGCAGAGAATAAAAAGATCTACGGCCCTGCTGCAGCAGGACCACTGTGTGTTCACATCTATTCACGTCCCCCAGGAGACCCAATTTCTGGAAATGCCCAACATGGATATGCAAGGATCCAAGGAGGGTGATATAACAGGGAGTGTGATTTCCCAAATAATTTCTGAATAACTGTTTTTGCAAAGCTGAACTGCCCCAACTCCAACAAAAATCAAGAACAAAACCCCATTCCTCGTCAAACCTAAGGGATCCTGCCCAACATTAGGAGACTTGTGCCACTGCAAATACCTTCTTTTGGCCAATAAAGTCTTCAGTGCTTGTGCTGCCAGTGATCTTTTGATACATTTGAGTAGCATGACACCAACACCGATATCCTGGCCACGTAATGATCAGGGAAGTGCTGTCTAGCCCCTTCCACGTTCCTGCTGGTGATTCAGTTCCCTTTGTACCCTGCTTTGCTGCACAACCTTGACAGTAAATAGGCTGCCCTGCTGTGTCCCAGAGGTGGGGCTGCATTTCAACAGTGGCGAAAGTAATCCCTGAACATAATTTTATTTCCAGACTTCAGAGCACTTTGAGATCCCTCAGAAGCTGGGGAGATATTACTTCTTCTACAGAATATTAGTCCTCCTACAGACATGCATGTACCCCTAGGACCCAAAGGCAAACACAGGGGGAACTGCAGTCCTAGAGCTGAACTCCAGCTGCATTCATCACCTCATCTGTTATTTGATGGACTTTTGCCAATGGGCATTTTCAACAGGAAAAAAAAAGGAAGAAAAAAAGCCTAACAACTTTCCAGCTAGTATTTTAAGGCTGTGAATTACATGCCGTTTCCAAGAAAGAAGAAGTATAGACATTTTGAGCATGTGTTCTGTCTTCAGATGGACATGGGGGAAGGTATGCCACTGTATGACTGGTCTTCCAGTATGAGCATTGCATTTATCAGTCAGGAGAGCTGGGGTGGAGGGGAGCTGCAGCCCCTTGAGCCATATCATCTCCTTTGGCAAATCCACCCCTTCATGAAAATACAGCAAAAAAATAACCAGGAAGGAAGAAAATTTGATGCTGGGGTCTCCATCACATCCAGGTATGTCAATGACTTCAAAGGATCTCCAGCTAACATGAGACAGTGAAAACAAGCTTCATGCTGGCAGCAGCCCAACCCTGTGGGACATTTTGTGTGCCTCCACTAACACCCATTCACTTCCAGCTAGAGAAATGGGCTGCTCAGCCCCTGATCCCGAATCTCAACTCTCAGACATCACTTTTAGAGAAGTCTCCCCCTGCCTTAACAGCAAAACTACACTTAAAACCCACTTTCCTGAATGATTGTATTCCCTAAAACAACACCTTCCCGAACTTTTCCATCCCTCGCTTGCTTCCTCTATTTAGTCACAGTTTGTCACTTCGTACCAGTGAGCGGGCTGCATCGGACCTGGTGGTGGGCACGTGTGTATGCAGTCACAGGCAAGTGCCTGCACCCTGAACTGGGTAAGATCAGAATTGCAGAACAGCAAAACTGTGTGTCCTGGACCTTCTGTACTGCAAAGGGCAACAAATGATTCACCTAGTGTGTAAGACCCTGGGTTCTGAGCTTCTGGAGCAATACATTTTATTTTCCTGGTTTCTGTGAAATAAGATGTAGCTACTGGGCGTGTAGCCAAATCGGGTATCGGAAGCCATACACTTGTTACAATTCCTCCTCTGTGGGATTAGCAGTTCTCAGAACTGGACACCAGCATGCCACAGGCCAGCAGCTGGGGGGGTTAGCTAACCTGCACCCTCTGTATTTCTAACATCTGTGATTCAGTGCGCATTAGATTCACCTTCCGTAAGAACAGACAGAATTTGCACGTTTGCCACTGCTTGCTGTTGGGCTTCAAGAAGCAGAGCACCTCCAGCATTTGCTCCTCAAAGGATCAGAGCTGCAGATCCTCTTGCAGTGACTCACAGAAAATTCAACCATCTCAGCCTGAAGCTCTGCAGAACGTTAGGGACAGACATACCAGTGTGTGACTGGACACTGATTCAGAGTTTATGTCTGACCTCATTGTCAGGACTTGGAAAAAAGGGGGGAAAGGAGGAAGGGAAAACTGGATTGAAGTCAAAGTCATTAATATCCTTCTACTTGAAGAACAAGTCCAGAAAGCAGAGGCAAGTAAGGTCAAATGTACATTAAAGTAGTGAGATATAATAGCCATCAGGCACAGCTGAGGTCACAAAGCAATACTTGCCTTCTTTTTCCCCCCTCCAAACTGAAGAATTCTTGTCTAAGCAAAATTAAGTTTCTGGGCAGAGACTAATCCGTATTTATGATCCTCTGTGCTGAGGCATAATGAAGCAAGCTGCCAGATGCAGGGTGGAGGCGGCTGAAAATGAGCTGCTCCGGGCCTTAGGGATATCACCACTACTGTGCCACAGAGGTGTTAGAGCTGCATGAACTGCTGTTGCAAGCATAGTCACCTCTGGGCTCCCTGTGATTTGCAGAGTGGCAGAGCACCCTTGTGCACTAGCAAGCGAGACATTCGGGAGCTCTGAACCACTTTGCTGTGCTTCTTCCCAGCATAGGAGAGAGGGTAGTTGGTAAATGGAGACGGCTCGAAATGCGCAATCTTTCTAAAAGCTGCTCCTCGTACCCTGTTACTAAACCAAGAAGCCCCTTCCCATACCACTGTCCAGACCTGACTCATCGTGAAACCAGTGGGAAGAATGTCTGCGCTTTCACTGGCAGGTCCTTGAGAAACCACTGGGAAATATATTTTCATAAATGCTTGCATTTTTCACAAACCTGGTAGGGACGTCTCCATCTAGTGGTCTGGCCAGGGAAGAGAGGCTTACAGACTTCATGCTCCAGCTTGTCCTTCTACACTGAGCAAGCCCACTCTGTTTCATGTGCTTTGGCTTTTCCAGCTGCACATTGATATAGCAACATTTCCCAAACTTCCAGGGGGTCCTGTTAATGTCAGAGAAAGGCCTGGAGATTCTTGGCTGGACACTCCGCTGTGAGCTACAGCCCAGATTCCACCCACTCAGCTCAGCCAGAGCAGGAGGGGATCAAATTGTCATCTCAACATCTGTTTCGAATCCAGTAAAAGAGATGCTGTAATGTCACACACACACACACACACACACACACATACACACACACTCAAGTGCTTACAAATATCAGGCCGTGGTGACATCCAAGTGGCTTCAGAAGGTGGAGGTGTGAGTGAGGGGAAAATCTGGCTGTCCATCAACACCCAACCGCTATTTACTTGGCTCTCCTTAACAGCAAGTATAGCAAGTAATAGCAAGCAATACCAACATTAATGCCTTTATCTCCTCAGCATCCCTAAGAGGCAGGGCAGTATTGTCAGCCTCACTTTACAGTTGGGGAACCAAAGGCCAAGAGTAGCCAAAGTGAGTCAACCCAAGTCACAAGCAGGCTAGAGGCAGAACGAGGAGCTGAGTGTAGGTCCTCCACTGTTCAGCCTAGCCTGCTTGCTGACTCCACGCTTACTGACTTGCTCTGGAGCCTAGCAGAGGGTCCAGAGCAAAGCTACAGCCCCGTATAAATACAATAATACAGCTTAGTTCCCCAAGCTTTGTGTAAAGTAGTATCTCAGCCAGGGGACACACTCAGATACCTCAACAGGAGAGCTTTGTGTTGTCACCAAGTACGATGATGAATTGCCTGCTAGAAGGTAGATTTCATCCTGTGTGGCAGATGGAGAACAAGCCATAAGGATAGCTCGTAAGAGTAGGGAGGGGAGCGGGGCTGGGTCCTCCTGCTGACCAGGCACAGTGCATCGCCTACCACAGGGTCTTGGCCCCAAACTGAGCATTTTGAGGGGCAGCCAAAAGGGGAGAGTGGAAATGGATGGGGAGGTACAGAAAATGGCAGGGACTTCATGCAATGTAAGCAGACACGTTTGGGATGGAAAAAGCAGCTCTAATCAAATGGAACTCTGAATTTCCCTCTAGACACAGGGTATTAAAAATAATCCCAGCTGAACTTTACCCACCTCTCTCACAGCATCTCCCTGCTGCTTCAAAAATAAACAGCTCGCTCTGGGTGGAGCTGCAGCCACACATGATTTTGGTCTCCCAACCTGAGTGCAGAGATGGTGAATGGAGCTTCCCCGGCCCAGCTGTCCAGCAGGGTCTGCCATGTACAGTTTGTGACTGAAATGACTGCTGTCCCGAGGATAAGACACAGTGAAATGAAGCACAAGGAGAAGGGCTCTGAGGCCATGAGCCTGCTCCCACGCTGTTGGCACAAGCTGCTCCTTGCAGACCTGAAGACCCCCAAGCTCACAGACTCCCTCCCGCTCTGCAGCCGCTGCACTGCCCTACCCCAGTGCAGCCTGTGTTCCCACCCAGCTACCGGCTGGCCTCAGCCCAGCTCTGGTGAATGCTTCATCCCGGTTTGTTCCTGCTCAGAAACCCACCACATGCACAAACAGCCCCTGCTCTGTTCCCATGCGCCAGCCCACCCCGCTTTGCACAGCCCTTCCAGCCTCCACCCACTTGTTGGCACCCACGCCTCCCTGCAGTCCTCCATCTTACACCTCCCTCCTTCCCACACACACACATTCCCACGAGCAATCCCTGCCCCCCCAGTCTCACCCCTCTTTTCCCCCAAACTCCACCTCATGAAGCTGCTTTGCCCAAAGGCACAGACCCCCAGCACACCACTCCTTTCTAAGATGTCTGTCCTTCTCTCCTCTTCCCAGGCCTGGGCATCTTGTGCAGGTAGGTTTTGAGGTAATCCTTGGTGCCCCAAGAAGAGAAGGCATTAGACCTTTCCCCCAGCATGCCAGGATATAACCTCCACGTTACAAGCTGCCAGGCAGCACACACACCACATTTTAAGAGGCTTTAGCACAAGTTACATAAATTCCAGTGCCCATGGGACTCCTTTTGCCCACAGGCTCTTCAAACCTGGGACAAAAGTTTCACCAGGAGGGCATGGCTGCCTGGTGGAGTCAGGGCCAGGATGGGGTGCAGGCTCACTGGAAGACCCAGGACCTCTCAACAACCATGTTTAACCACAAACGGTTGTCACAGACTTTGCATCTCTCCTCTGGAGCGGGGCCAGCAGCAAGTCTGGCAGCATGGGAGCTGGGGAACGCAAAACTGAGGCTTTATCGGCGCCAGGGAAGAGGACACAGTTTTGGGTGTGAAAGAGTTCCTGACTGGCTCTTGAGTTTTAAGTGGTTTATGTTGCAATCTCTACTTCTTTAAATTATCTGAGGTTAGTCAGGTATAGAAAATTTCCTGCATCAGGCTCCACTGATCTTCAGACACCAGAAAGCTTTCATTTTTTAACAAATTCTCTCTCAGGGACTGCAAGATCTAACAGGTACCTGGCAGATGACAAATGGGTCCATCCCAGGCTGGAACGCTGCTCTCCGTCAGTTGTCTTTCTGTCCCCCTCTCAGTCTAAAGACCATGATCCCTTCCACCCTTGCACCCTGCCAACTCCTAACACTGTACAGAAACCCCCAAGGGAGGTGGAAACCACTGTCTCCAGCAGACTCCATGTCTCTAGCAAGTTCCGAATTTTTGAAGGTGTTAACCTTATTTGAAAGGGGAAGCAAGTAACAGGGCTAGTCCATGGCAGAAATAATCAGATCGGGTGGGAATTACAGCTCCTTTTGACAGGGCCACACAATCTGCTCAGCAACAAACCCTTTGTTAATCTCCCACCTATTTCCTGCCGCAGCTTTAATTGTCGGGTGTTACTCAGAGGGAGGCAGCAGGCAGTGGCAGGCTTTCTCTTCCGACCCAGCAAGGGCCACCGCCGCCTCATGGCAAACACACCATGCCGCTTCGGAAAGCTCCTTTCTGAGGGACTTGGCCAAAGGACCGTTTCCAATTCTGGCTGCTCTATTTCAGGCAGAGCACATACACCCACCCCCAGCTCGATGCATCATTGCAGGCTTGCCTTTTTACTTTCCTCAGATTCTGTTCAGGCAAATTCTCATTGACCTCTGTCCTCTGGTACATCCTTCTCAGAGAACAACTTACCGATGCTCTCGGCAGTGCCCAGGCAGAGTAGCCTATGCCCTGCTCAGACGTAAACAATCTCCAAAGAAGGCCTCAGTCAGAGATGCAGCCACATGCTCGCACCTGCCCCATCTACTGTGGGTTCACAGTGGGAGGCTCTCAGCAGGGGAACCCCCCAAAAGAAGCTGCAGCCGTTCCTCCCAAGCTGCCATGTGCTGGGAGGAAGAGGAACAAGGCTGGGCACCTTCCTGCTCCCAGAAGAGGTTTCCCCAGCACGGACATGATGAGAACTCAGCCAGGGTAGCAAGCCTGACCCAGCACACGCGTGCATAGAAGTGCCCTGCCTGGCACAGTTCTCCCTTGGTATTTTTAGAAATGTCTTTCTGGCACGAGTGAGGAGCTTTTCATGCAGGATGGACGGAGCATGGGAACAAAGCAGGCATGCACATGAGAGAGAGCCCTCAGGCAGCACTTGACAAGGGGTTTGGAGAATGTGACAGAGATTGAAAATCTAACGCTGGTGAGTCCACAAAGCGACAGAAAACCACCACTAACAATCAGCTCCTTCGAGTCCAAGGCTTCACAGATGTTCCCGAGCCTGTCACTCCTGCCAGCTGTATTCTGATGTGACAAATCCAAATTTTTAACATACCAGCGTGCTTTCCCCACCTTTCCTATACGGATTGCTCATTGTTCTCTCATTCCTCATGGCAGGCAATTGCTCCTTGCAATGTAGATGTTAAAGAGTCACAGGTTTCCTGAAAACTGTAGCACGGGCTGTGAAACTAAACAACGCGTGCTGTACAGTAAGTCATAAAGCATGTGTGAAAAATAGTTGACACAGAGGCTGTCATGGAAACCAGTGCTACCAGAGAGCATGCAGCCGCAGAGCTCCCATTAAAGGCTGCAAAGTTGAACACAAAAGCTAATCACTAAGGCAGAATATATTAAATTTACCCTCATGCCCCATTCAGTCTTCACAGCAAGTTCGCTGAAAACAGCAACCATTTCCGCTAGCAGCACTGGATGGTAGTTAGTAGTAATTAAATTACCAGAAATCTTCTCATAGAGAAATTCTTTTCATCTTGTGTACCCTAGAAACTGTTTTTACTGACTAGGCACCGCTTTTCTCCCAGGGAATAAGTCTGTTTAAAACAGACTACACACATTTCCCAGCTTTGGATTATATTCTCCTACTTGATTGTCTCCCAGCTCCCCTCAGCCACAATACCCTGCGAGCAAGAAAAAGCCCAGGCTGGAAAAAGAAACATGGTGAAACCAGATTAGGCTGTTCAGGCAAGATAAAGAGAGACAGACTGAAAACTACACAATACCCTGCAAGGATTACAGGCGTATCCCACACTGTGATCAAACCTTAGCTGGTCCTTAGATACCAGCTAGAAGGAAATGACCTAAAAATATTTGCATATATAGATACCTTTTGACATCCCACAGGCAGAGAAGGGGCGGAGGAACCTTGCCCTCTGTTGTGGAGAAGCAGCCCTACAGCCTTTCCTCATTCCCTAGCCTGGCACGTTTCTCAGATGGCCTCACTGGCTGGGCTTCCGACATGGGTGTTGCATGTTCTGATGTGATGGGGGGACACCAGAATTCATCCCTGATGGCAACATTTACAGCCGAGAGCAATGCTGGGCTGTCTGGTGTGGTCTGGATGGAGGCATAGGATTCTATTTTTTCCCTCTGCCACTTGCTTCAAAAGATTTTGATGTATCCAAGGGCCAGAGCAGTGCATTTAGTGTATTTTTTGTGCTCTCTCTCAGGGCCTGGTCTTCATCTCAGTGACTTCAGAGAGCTTCAGGATTGCACTGGTTCAGGCTATGAGGAAAGCCAGCTTTTTCTGCTGACTCTACAAACATATAACAAGGCTTTTACTGACCTATAAAGGAAGCGTCTAGGCCAGAGTTGTCAAAAATAGGGCACCAGCAAACTTATTTCACCTTATTTTTAATCCACCTAAATACCATAGGTTGGGAAGTTCATCTAGTACTCAAATGTTTATAGGGATCTTATTTTGCTCAAGATGCTATAGAAAGAGAAATGGTGGAGAAGAAAATAAAATCCTGATGAAGAAAAATTAGGACTGGTTAAAAACTCCTGATGAAGAAAAATTAGGGCTGGTTGACAAATTTGTCAGAATTCTTTTTCTGGACAGAAGTCAGATCCTTAAGTGAAATTTTTAGAGTGTATGAAAAATGTGTGCTTTCTGTAGAAAACAGAGTGTTTGTCATAACCTTTTGACTGCAAAGAAAGTGATTCTGCCAGATGCTCCTGGCTAACTCTTTTTGTTTTATAGATGAAAAGTTGCCTTGTTTCACAGGGAGATGCAAGAGGAAGAGAAAGAGTCAGGTAGGGAGAGGTCCAATTACAGTTCGGCAAGAAAAGATGTTAAAATAAACTACAGAATGCCCCACTACAAATGAGAAAGGAAGAAGGATCCTGAAAAGGGAATGAGACAAGAAAGTGTAAAATTAAAGCACAGGTTCAGATTTAATGAGGTGCATAAGAATGACAAAGTCAGTGCTCTTTTAATGTAGGAGTCAGAATAAGGTCTTTGGCCAAGACTAGGGCCTTTTCCACACATTCATTGCCTTCTTTAATGACAAGATCACAACCCATTTTTCCTACAGTGCTGTTCACTGCACATACCTTGTTATTATGCTCCAGCATATCAAACTACAATATGCACATTTTTTATGATACGTAAAAGGTGCAAGCCTAGCTAACACAGATGGCTACATGACAGTCATGATGGGAAAAGGACAATATTTTCCATTAAACAAAGAGCCTTCAGTACATAAATATTGAAGTGTGACACGAGATCAAGCTGCAGCTCATCAGATTGGGTGCAGCTTTCCCTTAGACTCACTGAAATCCAAAGTTCTGCTGCTGACCCCACATCAGCCAAGTTTTGTTTCTTCAAATGAAGGATGTGAACGCAATGCCTCCAAACAAGGCATTATCTCTTCACTTGCTCTCTCCCCTCATGACAAGACGGGGAGGTGGCTGTATTTCTGACATTTCCCATTTAAAGTTAAAATACTTCTACTGATGCTGCCAGGACCTATACAGAACAAATCATGTTAGCTCTACTGATGTCAATACAGTGGGGCAAATTTACACCAATGGAACGTGTGACACAAACTGACTCAGACCTCAGCATTTTTTTCTATGAGATAGACCCTAGAAATGCCAGTTTTATCTCCCAAGCTTGACAAAAGCAGCTTAAAGGCTTTCCCATCACACTCAAAGTGAGAGCTGATAAGGCTCAAAATCCAGAAATTGCTTACTTTACAACTCTAAGTCCCTTTCAAGCTGACCTTCTGCCCTGAAAGCCTAAAACCCCTCACCAACAACTATATTTAGGCAACTAAAGAACTGGAACATCTGGGAATAATAACAGCAGTCTCACTTGGAAATGGCATTTATATACCATTGTCTAGAAAGCATCACCATGCTGCAAAAGCTTTGCAAAATCCACTTTGTAGATTTCAGCCTGGAAAATTACCTGCTAGACAATTTGTGCATCACCAGAGGTGATGAGTGACAATCAATCAGATGTAGGAATAATCCAGCTATTAAAAAAAAATCTTAAAACAAGGCTCAGCAATGTGATCTGGCAAAAAAAACCCCGACCTTTTAAAAAGCATCCAAAACTTTCTTCAACCAGAATGTTTTTCATGATCTTTTGAAGGTGTATTTCAACATTGTCCTTCCAGCACTGAAAATGCAAAGCCGTCAACAACTGACCAATGCCTGAGAAAGAGGAAATCAAACTGACGGGTATTTTCACCTCCCAAGCTGAGCAGCATGTGAAAAAACAAACAAGCAGCCTTCAGGATCTCATAGCACTTTCTTTTGATTGCTTGCTTTTAAAGGGGGCTGCAAGGCTAAATGGAGCTCTGGGTCAATATTAGCAGCATTAGTTGTTTGTCCAGCCTGCTCTTCATCACAGCTTGCCTAGGGATATGCATATTCAACACGTAAGTAAGCAAAATAACTAATCTCAGCTAAAAGTTCTTTGTAGATATCCAGAATTCTTTTGGTCCACCCTCCGATTCCTTGAGAATCTCTAAATGCTTTGGTAGTGTTGAAAAATAACAACTAACAAGCCTACTTCATAAAGCCAGGGGAGCAGAAGCAAATGTGGGATCTAGCTTGACCTAACACTAGTCACTCAGGACTGTAAGCTGGGTGCAGACATTAGCTGTTGGACCTCTAGACATCCCCAGTAAAGACCTCTTTGCTAGACTGTCCTGTATCAGCAGTAGGTGATAATTTGCTGAAGCCAGTGGCTAAGCTTGCAGTGAAGCGCAAAAATAGCAGGATACAGTTACACAGGACATCGTATTCATTGGCTCTCTAATGCGAGGACATACTTCCTCAGGTGGGGGCTAACAGCTGTATCTGGATAGACAGCCAGGACAACCCAGGCAATTTCAGTATGATGGACCAAGCCTAGCAAAAATCTTCATGCTGTGGCCAAGAGTTGAGGTACAGACAGTCAAGAATTCATTTGCATCCGGACACATCAGTACATTGAGTATTTAAAAGCATTTGATGTCTCACACTGATACATGCAGAGATATCCAGGACCAGAATCTGACCTCCATTTGAGGCAGATAACCCACTGCCTGTGGCTGAGATACTCATTCAGATTTATATCTCTGGCTTTGCCTGCCTGCAGTCATAGCAGCTCCATGTGGTAACTAAATGCCTGTTACACTAGTACACTAGTACTAATTCCTGGACCAGTAGGAACATCCTAAATTTAGCAGCACAGCATCAACACAGACAGCAAACAGTGTAAGACTATGGGACTTGCTAGCATTTGCAAAAGTCAACACACAGGCACTTACACACCAACCTCTACCACAGCTGAAAGTAAAGCCTGGGCTCCTAAGTCCAACAGCATGTCCACACCGATTCCTGGGATGAACATCAAGGTCACCGTTAAGCTATGATCCAGTGACTATCTGAGTTGCAAACCCCCTTACTCTTTGTCACCATCATCCAAGTCAAAGGAGTTTTGCTGAACCCCCACATGTGAAGTCAGCACCATCCTCAGTCTTCGTCCTCTCTGCTGGGTATTTGGAATTTAGTCAGGAATGCAGGACATCAGCCCAAGAAGATCCCCTACAACTCCACCTCACTCCTGCTCCCCCTGCACCCCACTTCCTCTTCCACCTCCCCATAAGTAGCAGCAAGTCTGCGAGGGGAGGTAAAAGACTTTTTTAGATAAGATTGCTTCCTTGAGGGGAACTCTGAAAGGAATCTGAAATACATTTTTTGCGTAAAGCTTAAAAAACTATGAAAAAGCAGTATCATCTGGACAGCCCGGGTGCACACTGCAAGGTGCAAAGCCTGCAGAGGAAGGGCAGCTCACATACTACTTAGCTGGTGGATGCAGGTCCACTCAGCAACTCTTGCTCCATCTGCGATGTCACACGTCCTCTTCAGCTCACCTTGGTGACTGTGCAGCATCTACGTGCTTCTTACATGCTTGGCAAGTGCTGAGGTCAAACTGAATTCCCACCGCCTCTCTGATTTCAGCTCTAGGCTCACTTAAAAACCCGAAGCTGTATCATGTAGCATGCATTCTTTAATTTTAAAATTAACTTCTGTGGGGACAAAAGGTGAAATAAAGTAGGGAAGTAGGACAGGGAAAGGCAAAGGAAATTGCTTTACTGGAACACATTTTATTAATTTTGGTACTGTCTCTTTTTCAGCTGGCCAAATAATTGTCAAGGCTGTTTCAAATCCTGTAAAGGAGTTTGTGGAGACTTGAGTGATATGCACTTGTCACGACTCAGCCAGTCAACTAAAGGTTCCCAAGCATCAGCCTCTGAGCCAACAGGACACTTCATGACTCCACTAACAAAACCAATAATTAGAATTACAGAGAGTGACAGCTATGAAAAATAAACAGCAACAAAGATTAAAGACTCCAAAGTCGCCCAACCAATGGGAGCTAAAGTTTATGTACTCAGTTTAAAAAAGACCTCTTAGAGCTCCCCTGTGGTCTTTTGGCAATTTGATTTAATTTAGTCTGTCCCTCCAACAAATAATTTTTAAATTAAAAGGAAAAAAAAAAAACCAACCCAAACACTGCAGTGCATTTGTCCAGTGCTCAGGCTTGGTTGATTACGGCCCTCTAGCTTCCAGGAAATCTTGGAAAGCTTTAAAAGACAGACGACTGTTACTGGATCCATGAATTCTTCTCTTGTGCAGATGTTTCTCCCTTTACTTACACCCCAATAGGGCCCACCACTTCCAGTCATAGTCAGCTAGGAAGATGGGAGTCCCCTGTCTCTGTAGAAACTGACCATAACCATATACCTAGCCAACGTGTAGGTATACAAGGCTCCATACAGGTAGGGCAGGAGGAGCTATTCCTGGTCCTGCCCCCAGCACCACTAAAGAAGTAAGAGGAGGATTTAAACACACACTTTCAACCCAAACAGTGGAGCCATTATTGCTTTTAGCACCTGTCACACACAGGTCGACTAACAACACTGTTTTCTTCTGGACCCATCACTCAGAGCTGGATCAAAAAGTTTCATCTATCTGCACTCCCCCAGATCCTCCTCCTTTAGCTTTTGAAACATCTATCGGTACACCACTGTCTACCAAATATCAAAAATTCCTGATCTATTTTGAGAGCAATGTCAAAGGCTACTTGTACTATTAGTTTGAGAGAAGGGACATCCAGTGCAATGAATCTGAGGAAGGAAATTTAAGACATGAAAACCCTGAATGATTTATTATGTCCTGAATAGGAACAAATAGTATCTGTGTGGCTTTCTAGAAAAATGGTGGTATTTAAATGATTCTTCATTTTATGCTGGAATATAGTTTTTATACTTTTTCTTACCCCTTCCTGCCAAGCAGGTTCTTCCCCACTCCCCTCTTTGTCTCTATTCCTTGTACGGATGGTGATTTCAGGAACTTGCTTGTAAGGATCTTAATTTGAGTCATGTTTTTTTCAGATTAGACTTTTCTTTATATTCTTGTCACTTTCTTTCACTTAACACTGGGTTTTTACATGATGAAAGAACAACAAAAACACAATTCAAAAAACGTTAATGCTGTTGGCTATCTGTCTTGTGGAACACACACTCCTACTTTCTAGATAACTTGGCGGTACTCAGAAGACCTACTGCTTACATGCCAGCACACCACACACACATGACTACATACAACTACACTTTATATAATGGACCCAACACTTGTGTATGGCCAGTTTGTGGCCAGCACAGACTCAGCAGTGGCTCTACGGATTCTCGCTGTCCCTTGATTCTTACAAATTTACCTTTCTGATCCATTCGGTCAATGTTTCATATAAACATATTTCAGCCTCTGATCTCTTTGTCTCCTCAATCACAGAGCATTATCATAGCTACAGAGTGCAGAAATCAAGAAGAAAACTCATGAGAAAAGTTACCAAAGCTTATTTGGCAAGGATGTCCAAGCAAACAAGGCTATGCTTTAAAAAAATACAGATTCCTTTTACCAGAAAAATAGGACTTTGGTGTTTATATCGCCACCAAAATGACTTCAGTAGCACAGTGACTGTAGAACTTTGCTGGGACGTTGATTTAATAAATAAAATATCTCAATAAACCAACACCATTTCCTGAAACACCTGTTCTTGTCTGCTTCCTATCAAAGTTCTGGCATGATTGACTCTTGCTTAGCGTTGAGATCTGATGAGATCATAGCCCAAAGCAGTATGTTAAGAATTAAAGGCAGCAGTCAACCAACATCATCAGAAGCCCTAAATTCTCATTCAAGTCGACACTGGTTGGGCTGCATGCCCTTTGGAAGTAATTACTGTATAGTTGTTGGCAAGGCACTTAAGAAATCACCTTTTGTCCTTCAATTCATTTTTATCAGGAAAATAACCAGATGAGGAATGAGTTTCAGTTGTTCCAAGTCACTTATCTTTTTCTAGATTAAATTGGAATAAAAAGTGAAACAGTCATTTCTGCAGTTCTTCGAAGGCTGCTCCATGCAGCAAAACCCAATGCCAACATTTTGAGTCAATATTACAACAGTCAAGTCCCTTGCTATACTAATGACCTGCAAGTATCGCTTTACATCCTCCTTCATATATTATCTCCCTTACACCTAATCAATTCCATTGTGATCTCAATGTAATTTGTAGAATCCCTTATTATTTGTAGGTGGGAAGGAAGAGCCATAGTCTCCGGGGACTGCTCCATAAGCCATGAGAATACACATCAATTGGTAACATTTAGGAACTATTGCAATCATTCTTTATAAATTCCACTCTAATTGCTAGGCTGCCATTGACCATGCTGCATGCCAACAGTTCCCAGTAACAGGCTTCTTCACATGAGGAGTGAAAGAGATCTGGCAGTAACTGGTAGGTAGTGTCAGTGGCTTTCCTGAGTAATTTCCTGAGTTCCTACAGAAAATGAACCTGTAAGACAGCTGCCTTAAAGAGGCATAATCAGACACAGATGTGAAACAAGGGCAGCTCTTTGGGCTCAGTGAGAGGAATACATCATTTTGAACACACTCCTCCATTGGCGGCTAATTAGTTCCAATAAAATTGGGTGTGCGCTGTTTGTCAGGGCTCTGAAAAGTCATTCACTCCCAGAACACAGATAACAAAACATTCTGCCTGACCCACCTGTGCTGTCATCCAGGAGAAACTGCTTATGTTGATTATTTTTTTAAAGGTGTCTTATCAAAACAACTATTTCATACTCATTAGAAGTATTTCCACCAGCCTTTCTAATGACATCAGTCCCTCTCTGTCCACTAGGAACAGCCCTGTCCTTCTGCTGTGACCTGTCTGGATTTACAAAGGCCAGTCATAGCTGAGATATGCAAGTCTAAGTCCAGGTTTTCTGAAAAGCCACCTCCACCTCTTCCAGTGATGGCGCATTGCAGACTCAAGTCAAAAAGCCTTGGAAGATGGAGCACCCATGAGTGGGCACCACTGAAGGCCAGGCAGTATTAACCTTCATGCAGGTTGGCTGTTCTCCAGTGAAAGCCACCTGGAAGAGCAGTAGAGGAGAGGCTCAGACAGACAGAATATGCAGCATCATACTTGGAAGACTGCTGCTCTCAGAAAACACTGCTTATGACCTCAGACGGAGTCTCTGCAAGCAATTCAAGTGGCTGAGACAAGTATACCACAGTGTTGCAGTTTTGCACCAAGTTGATTGATTGTTTTCATTGGGGTGTTTCTTATTTTGCCTTTTTAATTTTTTTGCCCATCCTTAATTAAAAGGAGCTAAGATTTTGTCTAAGACTTGTTAAATCAAGAGGGAGAATTCCATTGACCGCAAAGAATGGTGCATCGGTCTGCTTGCAAGGACAAATTGTTGGTTTGATTCTAGTAGCGTGAGCAGATTGAAGATGCTTACATAATATTTACAGACTGGTTTACTTCTTGGAAAAATTCCTGAATGAATCCTGTAATGCTTCCTCTTTTTGTGAATCTTAAAGATAATTGCTTTGACATAATCCAATCAAAATGGCTCTTCCTTACTAGAATAACCATATCCTTGAATAAGTATAGTGAATTTGTATTTGGAGAAGAGCTGGATCTTACATGTTTTGCTCTTGTTCAGTGAGCACATTTTTCTGCAGCATTTCTCCTCCTCCCCTTCACAAGGAAGCCTGTAAGTGCAGGGTGGGATTTTTCTGATGGGCTCTCTATTCACCAAGCCAAGGCACTGCTCGAGCCCAGCACCCTGGCAGTCTGATCTTTTCACTGTAGAGATAAGTAAGAACAGAAGCTGCTGGCCTTCTCTTTAATCAATACTGCACTCCCTGAGGAGGCTAGAAACCAGCCAGGATCAGAAGAGAGAAGCTGTGGTCATTGCAGGTCATGGCTGTATTTGCTTCTGGCTTCCTTCCAAAGTAATACCTTTTCTTGGACCAGAGTTTATTTTGCATTCTGGAAATACTCTCAACAACACCGTTTCCTTTTTCAAGTTATTTTTTGCACAGCCCTTTGGGGAACACTGTAGCACTCTGGCCAGCATGTGTGCGTGAGCGCGTGCATGCCTGGGTCTCACACCACTGCCCAGGACAGCCTCAGAGCTTCCCCAACAGCTTCTGACCTCTGCAACCTCTGTTAAGTCTTGAGTGGTTGCTCAGTGCCTAGGCAACTGCAAACATAACTAGTGGCAATAGAAACAACTACTGGTTTAGTAGAACTAGGCCTAAACTGTGTCTTGTCCTCTCACTCAAAACCGTATCTTTTTTTTCAAACATCATATACAGCTCAGCCATGGCAACATCACATTGTGAAGTTAAACCACGTAGGATACCTGTCCCAGTGATTAAAAGAGAAGCAAACACACTACCAACACCCTGCCGACATTTAGGCCAGGCCTGCTTGGCCTTTCTGATATTTTGCATCGCATTCCTTTCACTTCTAGTTCAGACACCAGACTTACTAACGGTCTCAAATCTTCCAGATGACAATAACGTTGGGTCACAGTTGACCACTTCTCCATTTAGGAAATGGAAGATTAAACGGCACTCTGGTTCCCCCAGCAACAAAAACACAGGGCATTTCCTTCAGCCCCATTCTTTAGTTTCTCAGAGGATGTTTACCCACACGCTGCCAGAGCTAATGATGTACTGCAGGTTCGGGGACTTGTTGTGAACCAACCGTAGGATGAACTCGAGGAGCAGATTGCAACCGCATGGTCTTTCTGAAGGTGAAGAATGTCTCAGTGAGTAGGAGCAAAGGGCATTGATTAATCTTACTTAACAATTACATGGCTTACTTGTCCCTACAGAGTGTATCTGTTGTACCAGAAAAATAGCAGTTTGAAACATATGAGATGTCACAGTCTGTATTTAAAAATGCCTGTCTATATTATTTCTCTCTCAGTCACCATGGGGCTAGATCAGGCAATGCTTTCCATGGGTGCTGGACTGAACATAAAAAGTCAGGGCTTGTGACTTAGCCACTGCCTCCTGAACAATGACCTGTTTCCCTTTTAGGAAAGGAAGAGAAAAGCCGAGCTTGAGCCAAAAATTTCACAGTGATCCAACTCCGACTCTGGCTTTTGGGTCAAGTAGCAGGGTCAGCAGGGCCATTGTGGTACCTATTCAGTATTCTACTGTTGGAAAATGTAGTTTTCTTGAACTTTAGATTTTCTGTTGAAAAAAGATGTCAGTAGAACTGACCCTGGGGAGAGGAGGGAAGCACGGAGGGAGTCAAGAAGAAGCATTTCACTTCAAAAAATTTCCTGCATCCACTCAGTTCCTCACATCCCCATTTTCTCCAACGGACCGCACTAACCTCCCAGCGGTCTCTTAATTTACTTGTAATCAGAGGCAGTGTGAGCTGCACCTTCCCTTATTCTTCCCTACTGAAATGACCTCTTTAATGCAAAGCTAGGAAGTATGACTGAATGTTTCTTTATATTTCCCTGGTGGTTTATGTGTATAGCACTAGTCTGAGTCACTGTACTAAAGAAGGAGAGCACAGCCTCCCCCATCAGTTCAGGATACTGCATGGTCTCTACGTCTGTGTCACAGATGTCAGTATTGGAGCCTTTCCCTGGACACAGCTCTTGTTCCAGTTCGCTCTCAACTGCAGCTCGCTTGTGTTGTTCTTCTGCTCTCAACTCTACCTTAAACATGAACTCACACGCAAAATGATTTCGAAACAACTGTGAAGTGCAACTGCAGCAAAGGCTACCGAGTGAATGCACTCGGTTGTTTAGCTGTTCTGAGTGCCCCAGCCAGGCCAGACCAAAGGAAAAGAGAATAACAATTTCATCAAATGAGCCACACAGAATTACCACACCTCTTTGAGCGAGGCCATCCTTATCAGAACACGCAAGTCCCACTAACAGATTTAATTTCCTATGTCCGTGGGCAGCTTCTCAACAGTATTAGAAACCTTTTGGTTTTCTTCCCAAAGAGTGGGTGGACAAAGTGGGGAAAATATAATTTCAGGAAACAAATCTTCAGGACCACCGCAGAATCTGTGATCCATTAAGCCTTCTGAAATGAACCACTTCCACAGCATGTATCATTCACTAGCCATTACACACACTCATGCAGAATGCCCATAGATAAATGCCGTGCCTCCTTCACTTCCCACCCTCCCTGTCTCTGCATCCGCACTGTGCTGCACAGGGAGCAGGGGAAAGAGCCACTACGTGAGTGAAAGGATCACACTTCTACTCACGGCCTTGCCTGGAGCAGCTGGGACTTCTCAGGATCTGAGGAACAGTCAATTCCTTCTGCTTGATACCTATTTCTTGAGCCACTGCTTTACCCAAGTGTACAGTAGGTGGCCTTACTATAAAAGTTGCTTTCCCACAGCACTCCAAAAGCTCCTCTGCCTAAATTTATGTTCCTTCTGTTAAATAAATATAATAGCCTGCACCCCTAATGGTGACTAAGCCATGGTTGTTTTGTGTTTCAGTAAAGGTTTAGCTCTTGACAAACGGAGATTGTCAGATTATTATGTATCTGATGTGAACTGGAGAGTAATGCAATACTAAATGGCTTAATGAGCTGAAAGAAAGCAAGCTCTGCTTAACTACTGTTTTTGCAGGCCTGCTTATATCTATAATTCATCCAAATAATTGGCAGATAGATGATCTATAGCAGCCAAGTAATTCTGGCCATTCCCACCTGGATAGTAAAAAATCTTGATGATTAAACAAAATGCCTGAATCTGTTGGTGGCAATAAATCCTTGTGTGTTGACACAGGATCAGAGCTAGCAGAGTCCAGGGAGACCAGGGACGCTCTATGCTGGCTAGACCACAACCAAGGCAAACTGTGGTTGGTCTGGCAAGACAAGTAGCTACAACATTACCCTCAATGAAGAGGAGGCGGCAGAAAATAAAATGCTGGTCTTAAGGCATCTGCTGCTATTGCTTATATACAGCTTTCTGGAAGGTAGAGTTGTGTAGCCTCCTTGGCCTGATTGTGTCAGCCGTCATGTGAAGTTCTGTCAGGACCGAGGTTTATGGAAAGATAGATGTGCCCCCATGCCTCACAATGATCTTCCAGTGAGAGGAGCTTTTAGACTCTGTTGAATAAGACATGAGAAAGAAGTATGTCAGAAAAAATAAAACCACCCTGATTTTAGTGAAGCCTCTTTCTTATGGCTACTACCCACTCAGCTTCAGAAAAATAAACACTGCAAAGTGGAGACACAGCCTCCAGTACCCAGACACTGATGGGATGCTCTGGGATGTATTAAACTTTCTGACAAAGAACAGCAGCATTAGTGAACTTGTAAGGTAACAGCAAAAATACACAGAGCTAAGCACTGGTCATATGTGCTGCTAAGACAACCAGAGCTGGGGTTCCCTTTCTGGCATCCATCCAACACTTAGAAAAATGCTGCTGTTAGATGCAACTCCAAGTCAGCTGTCAACACCATCTAGCTTCTGGGCCTACACACTGTTGCTAACATCTGCCTCTGAACAGATGATCTGAGCCTCCATAAACTCTGTCGAATCTAGATAGTGACCAACCTTGTGTCTCAGACCAATCCGCGGTTACAGTTAACAGAACCACTAACATGCCAATTGTGCTAAGAGCAGAGTTTGCCATTAGCAAGGCTCCGTGCTTTAGATTCTTTCAGGACATGTGACTGATGCTCCCTAGCATGGAAATCATAACACAAGCAAGACTTGACAGTGTAGAGAATTCCCCCTCTTCACCTTAATAAACTTGTATTCTTGGTCCTTGAATCGTTCCAATTACTTCTAGGACATCAGCAGGGAATCAGGTGGATGCGAACCTTCTGGGCATGAAAACAAGTAGACAACATCTTGGAGAAAAAAAACAAGAGAAACAATTTGATTTCATTGTGATCTATTACTTTTGCGGACAGATGGAAACTAAGGTATAAATCTACATGCCTCCTCTGAGTTTATCAGTTGACATAGGCTATAAGAACCAGAAACAAAGTCTTGCAAAACCTAAGATAGTCTTGATAAGAACTTTCATTATTGGCCACTGAGTTAAAAAAAAAAAGCAACAGTCTGTGCTCATGTGGCAACCTCAAAACAGCCACTAGAGAAGCCCGTGCCAGAGTTACAACGGTGCAATCCAACCATCTTCATTTGCTCCTACACGAGCTGTTCAAAGCAAGGCTTTTCCCTGTTCTCAGCAGCACATAACTGCGCTTTCACAGTGGAAGGACAAAGCACCATGGATTTGATGTGCACTCTCAACATTTTATTATTTATTTTCAGGAAAAATGTGCACAAGAAACCTCAAGCACTTCTTCAATAGATTGCAACTCTGTTCTCTCTGCATCTGGTTTACACTTGCTTTCATTCCAACTTATTTCAAGTTAAGCCTCCTGGTTATTAACCGGAACAAATTGCTCTCGTGTTGCCTTCAGCTCGGTAATCAGGGGAAGATTTCATACCCATAAAAATGCATTAGATCGTTGTGATAACACTTTTGGGGGAAGGGGAGTTAATAAAGAACTCCTGCCAGCTTGAACACATTGGATACTTTCTCTTGAACTAATGCGGGAGGATGTGCTCCATACCTCCAATAGAGGGACTCAAGCTAGTGCTGTCCGCATAAACCACCAACAAAGCATAAAGAAACGTCCTGTCATACTTCCTAGCTTTGCATCAACCGGGTCCTTTTGACAAGGAAGAGTAAAGGAAGGAAGTTGCAGCTCACATGCCCTGGATTATAAGCAAACCAAGAGACAGCTGGGAAGTTAATCTCAGATGTAGCATTTGCAGAGCATTGTCTTTGATGCAACGCATCTCCCTTGTGATATACCGCCTTCCTGTAAGCAGCTGTGAGTCCTTTAAAATGCTGCTTTCCTAAGGGTGACGTACACAGACAACAGGTAGCTATTTGAAGCACATATTGGTATGCTTAATTCCAAGGAGCCACAAAACCTGTGCCTGGGCTGTTCCATATAACCACGTGCAAGACTGGAGCCCAGAGACTGCTCCTGGGGCATCCACGTCAGGTGGAATTTTGCTGTCAACCTGACTGCGAGCAAGATCAGGTTCCTGAAGGCTCCGGCTGCAGTTCCCTCAGCAAACTAAACTGATCTCCAGGCTCATTGTTGCTGAAAGAGTGAAAAGGTCTTGCTGACCCTCTCCACTGATAATTTTCACCTATATTAGTGAACTGAACCAGGTCACAGACAGACCCAACAAACAGCAGAGCTGGCAGAAGAAAGGGGATGGGCTGACACAGCCAGGAGCAAGAGCAGGAGACACACATGCTACCTCTCAACAACTTCATAAAATGAGGTAAAACTGAGGAGCAGTTGCATAACAGCAGCGTAAGCCCAGGCTGCTGATAGAAAAAACAGGAAAGTATAGTAGCAAAATAGTCCTGTATTCCTTAGGCCAGACAGCCGAGTGGCTGTGGGACAGACTGGACCAGCTTGCTGATCTACCAAGTCTGCATTTAGCTGACCCACCTCATCCAAAGGCCACGGCGCCAGCACTGCTCACACAGGGAGGGTGCAAACGCCCAGTCGGCAACAGAGGGGTGCGCAACAGCACCCTGTTCACCCACAGCACAGCTGTCAATTAGCTTAAATCAGCTGTGAACCTCCGTCTCCAATACAAGGGTCCCAAGTGCCAGGAAGGAACTATTCTGCTCTGATTTACCTACCAGCTGGTTGTATCAGTTTGTCACAAGCTGATTATTCAAGGCTTCAGGGAGTTTAAGAGCATGCTGTGTTCCTAGTTGATAGTATGTTTAAGAACATGCTCTGTTCCTATTTGGTACTAGGTCATCATTGTGTAATTTAAGAGTCATAAGTTGTCAGGCTGCCAGCAGCACACTGTACATGGGGGACGATGCTTTTTGTTGTTTAACTATTGTTTAAGTTTAAATAAAATCTTAATTGCAAATGGAAAAAATCTGCCTAGTCAATCAGGCCAGGTCTGCTCTGAAGAGAGTTTCCAAAGCCTGTTCTGAGTTTCATAATTGGGTAGCTCAACCCAGTCCAGAAAAAATTTACTGGAGTTAACAATATGAAAGGGCTTGCTTCAAACCGTTACCAAACTCCCACTCAAGACAGAAAATCAGCTGGAGAGCACCATCTATTGGCCAGAAAAAATTGCTGTATTGCTATCTTGTCGCTTTCTATAACTCAAAGCCAAATGCACCTCCACCACTGCTGAAGGCCGGATCTCTCACCGGCAGTTCCCCTAGCTATGGCGCGGTAGGGTACGCCCAGCTGCGGTACAGCCCCGCAGGAGCAGGAAGGCACTCGAGCCCATTGCACACCTATAGACCCCGCGCAGGGGCAGCTCTTTTACACTTAGGGCAGAAATTTTGGCTTGAGAGCCAAGGGCCAGCTGCCGAGGGGAGGACAGTCCAGGCAGTCCCAGTGCTTTATTTCAATGTCATTTCCCTCCCTGCCAATGACCTCTAGGTTTGGTGACTTCATGGCACAACCAAGCTACTGGTGTCTTCTGATTCTGGCTTTAGACAACCACTGACCCCTCACCTGAAGGTCCATCCCACAGAACAGCAGCATCCCAGACCCGTGAAACCAATTTCAAACTGGCACCTGGCCATTGCCTCTGCATGGCGCTGAGCAAGTTCATCAGCCCCTCGGCCTCTTTCTCCCCATGCACACAACAGCATTTTCCTGTGTGTCTCAATACAGAAGGCGCAGGAGAGGGCTATCCTACATCAGCACCTGTATTTTTGTGACACTCCGTCAGCGGCCCCATAGATGGCTGGCTTGTCCAGAAAGTGTATTTTTGACCGCAGAATTCTGTTTCTGAGGATTCCTACTCCAAGCTGGTCTTATCTTTAGACTATCTCTATTTAGATGCCTAAGTTTAGATTTCAAGGGTTGGCCTATGAATCCTACTTTTAACTGTGAGACACAACTCCCTGGGGAACACTTTTATTAGAGCTGGCTAACACTTTTGGCCAGAGAAGCAGGAAAGAAATCTTAAGTAGCTTTTCACTACTTTTTGCCTAATTGCCATTTGTGTTTATCAGCAACACCATGAAGGCATAAAAACGAAGTTAATGCTGTCCTTGCACCCAGGGAGGCTGGCCCAGACCGGGTCCAACAACGCAGGTCACCACCATACTCTGTGGCACTGGTGCTCTCCTGGAAGAGCTCCTTAGAAGTCAAACAGGTTGAAAGGTCTCGCTCAGTGTCCCCCTCCAGCAAGGTCAGAGGGACCTGGATGTGGTACAAACGTAAGAGAGGAGCAGAGACCCACAGCAAAGGCACTGCTGCAGGTAACCCGAGTTCTGTTTCCCAAAGCGACACCAGCGGTTCAGATCCTGACTGGCCGTGAGGAAGGCTCTGAACTGCCCGAGCAGTCAGTCACAGAGGGACTATCTCCATCACGTGCAGGTCTCTGGAACATTTCCAGCTCCAGTAGTTTTCCAGAGACTTTTTGCAGAAGCTGTGCAGAGTAAAGTTGGATAAATAAAAGTTATCAGCGATAACTGTGAACTAAACTATCGGTGATATCAGTGAATTAAATAGCCAGTACAGGCTGTGTTTTGGTTTGAACTAAAATGGAAGTTTCCTGAGAAATAGAAAAGCTGTTCTGGTCAAACCTGAGTATTTAATACACATTTTTTCTAGAAAGAAACCTGTTGGGGGGGGGGGGGAGGGGGCTGTTCATAGCTAAATTCTGAGTGGATACAAACATCAAACTTCAGAGCAACCAAAATCCGACCCCAATCAGAACATCTCAGCTCAAATCAAACACTGGCTGAGAGAGTAAACTTAACAGTGGCAACAACTGCAGCCCCAACATCTCTGGAAAGGTCTGTTCACCATAGCAAATTTCCTGATCTAAAAATGCAGGATGAAACAATACAAAACTAACTGGATTTCATGGGAAGGAGGGGGGGTCCTCTTTTGTCAGAGCTCTCCCCCATGATCTCCATTCAAACTGGCCCAGGATACAGTAAGGGATGTGGCAGCGCAGAAATAGAAAGGCGGGCTGTGGTAAACTGCAACAAGTGCTCAAATAAATCAGCGCTAATAAGCTAAGCTCTAAGGCAAATTTCTGCTGCAGAGTAGAGAGGAGACAATTAAATCAGAAGCAAAAATTATGGCTGACAAATAGCTTGATACAATTAGCAGAAAGATAAATCAGCCTGTTAGCTACTCCAAAAGAGGCAGGCAAAGGAATCTCCAGCAGACAGCACCCTGTCTGAGCTGCTTAAGTGGAATTCCCCTGGGAGAAGGCCGGCAGGTCTGAGGTCTCACAGCCCAGAGCACAAATTGGAAAATAATGAAGCTGGTCTGCTGCGACTGCTAGAGGTGACAGCACTGCAAAACAAAGGGATTCTGGAGCCTGAATTAGGGCAGTGGGAGAGATCAGCTTGCACATACGGCAAGGGGTTGGGTTACATGTAATTGCTCCTGTGAAGAGTGGGTGGTTTGCAAGTGTTATGACAGCTGCAGAGCAGAGGATGTCTCTGCTATGAGACAATACAAAGCTGGACCAGAAAACAGGGAGGCACAAGTCACCGAACTCTCTAACGCAGGGCAAGTACTTTGTCCCAAGGCACTTGCACTATGCTGGGACTCCAGAAGCAGATAAGTTTATCAGCACTTAGGCTCATCCATTCATTCCCTCCCTGCATCCAAGGAGCACACAGTGGCTTTACGCAAAGAAATAAACTGCAGGGTAGCTAACAGGTCCATTCACTGCACAAATCCATGCATCTGAGTGGGACTTTATCTTCTCACAACTCGCAGGGCGGTGCTGGAGGACAGTGATTTTTCAATCTAGGTCTATCTTTATTGGGTTTTCATCCTCAACACTTGATGGCAAAAAAGCTTTAATTGCATGTTCTTAACATGACAGGTTGTCTTGCCAATATAATCTGCATTCAGAAGTTCCTGGAACTGCACAGGTAGTTACAACGTGATTTTAACCTTTAAATGACTGATACACAACCTCACCTTTAACTCCATGTTTACATCTTTTTATCTAGCAATGCATTTGGCAACCAGTCCCTCTTGCCTGCACTTTCTGTTTAAGATACTTAATATAAATGAGCCAGCAGCAGGACAGCTAGCACATTCCTGCACGAAAAGCTCCCATGCCGCTAGAGCTAGCCTTAAGTCTTGCTGCTTTTAAAAAGCTCTATATCTGCAAGCCGGTTTGGGCACAGTGCTCACAAAGCTTCCCCTCACATCCCAATAAACTGGGCACTGGTGCCTTGTAAATACACACTTGGGGAGCCTGGCACGCTGCCCACAGCTGAAACATGAGCATGCCCCTGGGCTCCAGCAGGCCAGCTGGCGGGGGCTGCTCAGCCTGCTGGCACTGCCACTACCACCGGCTCATCAGCCAGCCCCGCTGCGCCTCCACCCCGTTCCCCACCTAGCAGGACCCCGTGGGTGCTGGTTTCTTCCCTACTGGCGTCAGCATCCAAAATCCCTTGGAAATGCTTCACAATGGATGACTTTGTGGTGCAAGCAGGGCACGTTTTCCCCTTCTGATTTTATTCCACTGAGTCCTATTTTGCCTGCGCGGTGGTTGATCTCCTAAACTGTATTAAGGTACCACTTGGTTTTCCTGTTTTGGGAAGACTGGCAAGTGAAAAATGGACTTGAACAAAAGGGGAAAAAGTTGCCCTGAAGAACAGGATAGCTGTTAGCCTTCCTTCTGCCAGAGGGGAGCAGGACAGCATTTTTAAGACAGAGCGCAACACGGAACTCCAGCTCAACAGCTCGGTTTTGACACTGCAGCAACAAACATTCTTCCACAATGCTTTCCATACCAAGGGCTGGTAAGAGTCCTGCCATGGAAATGAAATGGGGACCCCTATCCACCCACCTTCCTGCCCTGGTGCCCAGGATTCCCAATACTTGCCACTTGTGTGGCTGTTTCCTACAGACCACTGTTTGGCCAGTCCTTGTTCAACCCCTCCCGAGCCCTGTGGTCATTTCCTCAAGGATATAAGCCCATTACAAACCTTAATTACAGAGCCCACTTCAGCTCAGTCTGGACAGACCCAACTGTTTTCAGCACAGGAGGTCTCTCATTTCAATCCTGGGGGAACTTGCCTAGACAACCACTGCCACAAAACTAGTAGAGCCAGATTGTGCCTTGAAGGCTTGGGCCCATGTGGGAGCATCACTGAGCTGCATGTCCTGGGCAGAAGCTTGAAATGTGATTCTCCAAGAGGAGGTGCAGTCCTTCCATCAACTGACAAGTCATCTCTGCTATAATGAAAGTACTGCCCCCTGCCCTGGCTCACAGTGAGGGTGGCTTGTGCCTGACAGGTCCACTGAGCTCTGAAAGTAAGACCCAGAAAAATGCTGGGGAAGAGACCAGCAGGAAAAGAGCAGCAAATGGATAAAGAGTCCTTGTATCTTCCCCCTTCAACACACTTCTCTTTAAAAAAGCAAGACCGGGTATCTCTGCCCCATGTCCTGAAAGAACACCTCTTGGTTCTGCTGTGCTTTCTCCTGGACCCTGCCGAGGGCTGTCTTTGATGCAGAGCAAAACCATGCCCAGTGCATCACAAACATCAACTGTGCCAGGAAATCTAGGAGTGAGACAGAGAACGATGCTGCAGAAACCCAGTATCTCTCCTTCCACACCTCCCCGTCCTTGCAGAAAGGGCAGACAGCTAGCACAGTGGTTTGCTGCAAAGGGAGACAAAGCAGCACACACCAAGCCGTCACTGTTCAGCAAGCAAGAGAAGAGGCACTTCTGCGTCAGGTCACTCCTGCACACACTGCGTGGAAGGGGAGGTGAGCAGGGGACCTGCAGCCCAGGGGCCACAGCTGTACGCTCCGGCGGCCACTTCTTTCCCCCTGGGCCCCCCATTATTCAATCACACTACAGTAGCTTACCAAAGGTGTAGGAAAAGCCTATTTGACCTCACTGAAGAAAAATTCCCTTGCCTCTCGTTTAACAGATCTAGCATTTTCAGCACAGAGAATGAAGCTCTTTGGCCAGTTTTCACTCCCACTTAGTTCCCTGAGAGTTTGCCTGAGTAAAGGCTGAGAAACTCAGCCCTTCCACTGTAACCCAGTATATACAAACCACGGGCAGGACCTGGCCCCACTAAGAGCCACAGGAGCATTGGCGCTGATTTTGCTTGGGCTGTAATTCCACGCTTAGTTTTCTATTGAGAGAGGAAAGAGAAAGCCCCCCTCCTTCTTCCCCTGCCCCCATTCTCACTAGTGTTTGCATGTTCTCCAAATCTACAGCACAATTTGCACAGGAGATTCTTTGTTATTTTTCCTTTCCTGTAGTAGCACAAATTTAACATGCAACAACCTTGGACTTTTTGATGTCAGATATGACTCATGAGATAGGCACTGGCTTTACTGATTAATCTTACTTATGCACATGTCTTATTTCTCCCCTATGACTTGCCAAGAGCATTTATTTCTGCTACACTAGGAACAAAATCTCAGCTATGTCTCCGGAGCATTACATATTGCAGACTCTGTCTCTTTGGCCCTCTGCATTAATTTTCTTCAAATGACACCAAGGGGCCAATATGTTAAGTTTGCACTATTGGTCTGACAAAATTTTGGCTTCTATTTATAATCATTTGTGTAAAAAGCATCAGTTTGGGTTAGCTTAGACCTATTGTGGAGGGAATTGCTCTAGCACAGATCATTCCAAAATTGCTTTCACTTTCTGTACTTGCTGAGGTTTGTGTTTTTGATGCAGCGTAAATTGTATCAGGGATACTGACAACTCTCTGACGTGCAATTGGAGGTGTACACTGGAAGGCTCTATTAATCCTAGCTTTGGTCTCCTGTCCTTTTTAAAAGTATTTCTTTATACAATTAGGTATTGATCCTACCCTAGTTATTGGAGTTGATTCACAGCTGCATGACTCCATGGCCTGCTGGCATAAACAGTCTAAAATCAGATGAATACTACGAGCAGCAATACACAAGATGCAACAAGGGCAATTCCAATTACATACTAGGGATAGAGGTTTCTGAGCCCCTCTGGAGCCCTGCCCCAGTGTTTTACTTTCCCTACTGTTCTTTTTCTTCATCATCCAGATACAAGAATCTAAGATTATTCCTTACACAGTATTCTCCCGGGTTTGGATGTATCATAGTCGTATGTGACCCATGCTACAGGACTTCTGATGTTTCTTTAGGCTGACTTAACTGTAATAAATTTAGCTGTCGGGAAGTTCTTTGATATGTAGTCTAAATTTTGTTTTTTAATGTTGTCATAATACTTCTGGTTATAAATGAGTGCTGTCCCCAGCTACTCTACAGGGAGAAGGACTGCAAAACAGTGTATCTTCATCCAAAACATTCAGAGAACACAAAGGTTTCCCTAACAGTGAGAGGTCTAGGGTGAATCGCACTCAAAGGAAAAATCCCCTCTTCCCTACGTGGTTGTTCATGAATATGTTGAAAAAGTTCTTGCAAGCTTCCTTTTGATGCAGGAGCTATGAGCTCCTAGATCTGCTAGATCAGCCTGCTCATCTTGTGGACCCTTCCAGGACAATTCACTAGGACCACTCCTGGGAGCAACTTGAAAGCATACTGGATGCTGGCAAAGTCATATTGGTGTCAGCAGCCTACCCCCTTTTCTCCAGCCCTTCCTTACAGTGCATGCGTGGTGCTGCCACCTACTCTCATCCAGCGGTTCTGGGAGCACTGTGTTCCCTACATGTGCCGAACAGCAGTGATATTGATACGCAGTAAGACAGACGCTTCCAGGAGTATCAACCAGCCTACCAGACGGTAGGGGAAAAGCTGCACCATGCCACCATTCCCTTACACAGAAAAGATGCAAATAACCCATCAGATAAAAATCTTGGGCTCTGTAAATCAATGCTAGATCTACTTTATATTATTCTTGCAGTAAGATACAGGAACAGGGAAGAGTTGTGCCAACATCCTGAATGGACTGAGCAAAGACATATATTTTAATGCAGAAGTTACTGGCTCACAGTTCCTACTATGTGCCCTGAAGGAAAGCATAGCAATACCTTTTATGTATACCTAAACAAAGGTATTGCTCTGCCTTGCCATACCTAACCACATGGCAAAATACAAACCAGAGCTCCTAGGTCCTAGAAGTATACACCATATACCCTACCGTGTAGCAAGCATTAAACTCAGTAAGTCTAAGTTAACATGGGACTATTCACTGAGGAATCTTGATCGGAAGTTTGGGCTTTTGATCACTTCACAAGTAACTAAGAAAATAAACTAATGAGGTAACTGATTGATCCATGTTTGGAAAAAAATATTGTGCTGATATATACAGCAAGAGAATATAGCTCACCAGAACTATCCCTAGCAAAACCAGACCAGCATGGACAGAGGCCCAAACACCTCATCCCTTCCTCTTTCTAGCTACATTGTAATCATATTTGGCAGCTTCTGAAATTCAGGAAATATAAGTTTTTATATGTGTGCTTATGAAAAGCCCAACAAATTTTTACAACCTTAACTGCATCTTGCCATAATGAAAAGCCTCTTAGCAGAGGCTCTATAGAGCCTGGATTTGCTCCAGTGAAGTCTATGGAAGGTTGCTTATGGATTTCAACTTTTTAGGCTCAAATCTAAAAAGATTCATTCACACAGAGAGCCTCAGTGAAGCCAAATAACCAGGCTTAGCCTAGGCTGCCCTGAGATATTTTATTAGAGATGAAACCAATTCCCTTTGAAGATAAGGGAATGCTTTAGTCGATGGACTCTGCTTTTGGCTAGATCTATGTAAATCTGGAGTAATGCCACTGACTTCGTAAGAACCTCACCCCAGATTTACAGTGATGTGTTGTGGTTTAACCCAGCAGGCAGCTGAACACCACACAGCCGTTTGCTCAATCCCCCCTCAGTGGGATGGGGGAGAGAATCGGGGAAAAAGAAAACAGTAACATTCACGGGTTGAGATAAAGACAGTTTAATAGGACAGAAAAGGAAGGAAAACCAATAATAATAATAATGATAAAAGAATATACAAAACAAGTGATGCACAATGCAATTGCTCACCACCTGCCAACCGATGCCCAGTCAGTTCCCCAGCTGCGGTCACCCCTCCCCCGGCTAACTCCCCCCATTTTATATACTGAGGATGACGTCCCATGGTATGGAATATCCCTCTGGCCAGTTTGGGCCAGCTGTCCCAGCTGTGCCCCCTCCCAGCTTCTCGCTGGCAGGGCATGAGAAGCTGAAAAGTCCTTGACTCTGTAAGCACTGCTTAGCAACAACTAAAACATCGGTGTGTTATCAACATTGTTCTCATCCTAAATCAAAAACACAGCACTGCACCAGCTACTAGGAAGGAAATTAACTCTGTCCCTGCCAAAACCAGGACAGTATGGGGAAATTGCTCCAGTGAGGTCTATGGAAGGTTGCTTATGGATTTCAACTTTTTAGGCTCAAATCTAAAAAGATTCATTCACACAGAGAGCCTCAGTGAAGCCAAATAACCAGGCTTAGCCTAGGCTGCCCTGAGATATTATATTAGAGATGAAACCAATTCCCTTTGAAGATAAGGGAATGCTTTAGTCAATGGACTCTGCTTTTGGCTAGACCTATGTAAATCTGGAGTAATGCCACTGACTTCGTAAGAACCTCACCCCAGATTTACAGTGATGTCACCAGGAGCAGCATACAAGCCCTGGTTGACTGAAAATGAGTACCGAACCCTCTAACTGAAACTGAATCATAAAGTAACCAGTGGGAAGGTATTTTCGCAATTGCACTTGTGATTATTTTTAATTTGTAGTTAATTAGTAATGTAGCCATTAAAGTCTAAGAATTCACATAAATCAACATAATTTATGTGAGGAATTGACCATACCTAATTAACTCCAACTGTTGGTTATTAATTATTATTTTTTCTGGGTAACCACGGCCCCTAATGATATAGGGTGAGCCAGAAAGTCTAGTCTGCTTTGATAATGTATAGATATTTAGGATTTGTAGCATATTGAAAGGCCTGCATTTTCTTCAGCATAACTTCCCCCAACTCAAACATATCCAAAGTGAGGTGCAGGGAGAATTGCGTTTTTTCTTAGGTAGACTCTCAATGTTTTGCTTCCAAAATACTTGAATTTTGGACCAAAATCAGCCAAAAACATAGATGGAAAGAGAAAACCTTAGGCATAAATACTCCATATTCTTCAAAAGTCTTTTCTCCTGAGAGAAATGCATTTTTGAGATACCTTTTTCCACACTATTCATAATGTCAAAGCATTAAGCTAACGGCGAATACGTTATGGTTATGCCATACTTTTAAATGTTATTTAATGTAACATTAAGAAATCACTTGCGTTTCTGGCAAAGTCTACTTATCCCTTTGTAAATGTTTAAGGCTCAGAGGGACCATTATCATAATCTAGTCTGATCTTCCGATAAACAGACAGCCAAGCATTGAGAGGGAGTATGTTGTGGATATCGTTAGTAGTGAGGCTTTGTACACCCAGTCTGGACACGGAAGACTCCATGGTGCCACTTGGAAGTTGCACTGTTCTTCTAGTCTTAACCTACCAGGCTAAATTGGTGGAAATTCTCAAGGTAAATTTGTTTACTCAGCCATCTTAAGAAATTACATGATACAGAGCTAGGATTATACAACAGCATAGCCACTTACCTCATAGATGATCTTCACCTTTTCACCCCACTCTAACTTGCATCCAATACTGCCTATCATTAGATCACAGCCTCTAGAGGCACTTGATGGAGGTATGGTACCTTTTAAACCTCCCAACACATGTAGTTAAACCCCTACACTGAGTAAAGTCCCTCACTGATGCTCACCTTGGGTCATTATGACACAGAAAGCAGTCTGTGGGGGCATTACTATTTCATCAGTGATGTCAGTAGCCAGGACATTTACCCAGATCCTGTTTCATCCTCCAACAGGCTCCTTGCCTCAGAAGATGTCATAGGGTCAGGAGATCTGGGGAAAAGTCCAGTGCTGAGGAGAAGGAGAACGCCAACCTCAGAATAGGTCACAGAGGGGTGGTATCAAACACATCGTACCACAGACAATAGCAAGCCACTGTAAAGCAGCAAGATGGAAGATGCTTTCCTATTATTGCTAGAACTGATATTCTGGGTCTAATCTGTAATCCCAAGCTTTACAACAGCCTGATTGGCCTCTTGGCCTCATCTTTCTAACTCCCTGGATCTATTTAAAACAGTCCAGCTAAAATTATTTTCTTGGCCTGTTATTTGACCATGTCACATATACCAAACCTGAGCCAAAGGCAGATCCAGTTCAGGCTGTGGTTCAGGTTTGGGTTTAAATCAAAAGAATGCTTGTGCTTTGAGTAGATAGAACATTAACAAGTAACAACAATGTAATAGCCTGTAGTAACAAGTTTACTTTGCAAGAATACAGTCACAGATGAGACAAAAGAAGAAACTAATCCCCTGGGTGATACAGTTTTAGGATTAATACAGTATGAAAACAGTTAGATCTTCAGAGACAGGCAAACTGATCCAAAATGCAGTAGGGTTTGTTTGGCACCAAGCTTCCAACTTTGACTCCATCCTAATAAAAATCAGAGTTGTATATATTTTTGTATCTTTCCCCTAGCTTACATAAACCGATTTCAACCAATTTAAAGAGCAAAACCTTCCCAAACTACCGAAGTTCAGGGGCCTCTGTTTTTGCAGCTCCAACATTTTTACTCAGACATCTCCTACTTTGTGACATTTTAATTATTCACAGCACCAGCGCTCTGCAAGTGGAACATGCTGTGTATTCTCCATTCACTCATTCATTAGTTTTAATTAAACCCTTTAATTTTATTTATGCTGTCATGGACTGATTAACAATTTGCAGCACAAATCAGGAAGTCTTAAACAGCACCTTGAGAAATCTTCCTTGCTCTAAACAGAGATCTGCTATAATAACTACAGATCTGCAGGATTATGTTCTGAAAGGCGAAAGGAACCACATCAGCAGCTTTCCCAATGCAATTTTCTTTTAGTTGTTTAACAAAACATATCTCAAGGCCTTTGGTGAGAATCATAGATGATGAGGTGTCCAAGGGATTCAACAGAATGAAACTGCGGACAGACACTGTGAAAGTTCCTTTATTAGAAGCAGTATATGGCTGAGCTGGAGCAGCATGATGCAATAGGAACAGTGGACCAAGTCCCACTTCAGCAGAGACTCAGGACATTTTAAGTGTTGCCAAAAGAACGAAAGGCACTGCCTGGGAATTGTTAAAGGATAAATTCATGGAACAGCTTAAGTGACTCTAAACAGGGTCTTGATAGCTGTAACTTACACATTTTATTATTCTTTTAAATTGCTGCCATCATTTGAAGTGTCTGTAACTTACACCTTCTGACAACAGACCTTCTGCCTCTCAAGACCTTCATCACAGTGATCTTAGAGCATCTAGGCCCATCAGCATGTATGCTATACCTCACTTAAATTCAAAGATTTAAGCCCACTCAAAACAGCCACCATTATACCTCTGCACTGCCCTGCTCAGCAATTAATTCGGGTCCCCAGATTTCATAACAGCCCTTCCCTCTCTCTTCACATCTGTTCTTTCCTCTCCGGTCCCCCTCTACACATTTCCTTCTCACATCTGTTTCTGTCCCCATCTGCACACCCCAGCTCTGCCTCTCTTGCTCCCTCAGCAGTGTTTCATCCCTCCTACCTGACTTGGAAAGACTGCCTCAGAGCACTTTTTTTCCCCCTTTCCCTGCTAGGTGTAGCTGTGCTCACCAGCTGAGGCAAGGCAGATATAAGTCTAGGAGAAGAAGAAATAAGCATCTCCATTGAACAGAGCTCATTGAAAGATTTGGGCAGGATACCCAGAGCTCCTGGGCCCTTTCTCCTACCCCACTTCCCTTCTCCGTGAACCACCTTTACTCCTGACAATAAGGGGTGGGGGAAAGAACAGGTAATCATACTCTCTCTTCCCCTTTGCCAGAATTAACTTGCAGGATTTTCAGCTGCCTGGTCCCTACTTTAGAAATGTAACTTCCAACATTCTGCTCAGTACAGTATATGCCTTGTACCACTCTAGGTTACTGTCAACCGCTGTGGAGCCCTCAAATAACTATTCACATTTTTCTATGGTCTTTTTGTGCAACCTAGCAAAATGCAGTTTACAGACATGGAAGCAGTCCCACCATGCATGAGGGAGCTGTGCATTATCTACCCCTTATATGGTACAGGATCCACGCTGCAACGGGAGGAGCTAATGGGCTACATGGGGAGAGGGAAAGACTCCTCAGGGACCACCACCATCCCTACATAGCCACCATCATTAAGTCAATCCCTATTATTTGGCTTATAGGCTTGCAATTAGGGAGAAATAAATACAGAGTGAGGCACTGACATTTCATCTTCCTGGCCTCTGCTTTGAGTACAAACTGAGGCCAGACAGGGAAATCTGTTTGAGTATGTCAGTCTAAAGTGAACTAAAACAACACAACTCTTTATCCTTTGGCACAGTCTTCAAAATCTGCTCACACAAGAATTCAGCAATGAGCTATTTATAGAGGCTGAACTACCTCCAGGCCCTGCGCATAAGATTGTCCCAGGAGAGCCCAGCTAAGACAAAGCAGAGCAGCGCAAGCTGAATCTGCCTGCCCCATCAGGGAGGTTGAATTTCACTCAGGCCAAGAGCATTCTGGGCAACAAATGAGGCCTCCCATAATGTATTCCAATAAAAACAGAGGCTTTAAAAAGAAATCAGTGTTTTGTTCCCTTCCAAGACACATAAATAGTTTTAAATTGCGCTATTTTAGGAGCCTTTGTGATTTCTTTTAGGTGATGCCTCCCTCTAGTGTTAAAGCAGGCAGGTGACCTCTACCGGGTCTCTGTCAGCCCAGTTTTTGAGGAGGTGAAAGATTTTCAAGTACTTGAATATTCATATGCTTCTCTTCCTGGCACCATCTGACAGTTCAAACACGGTCTTAGCATGACTCTGCCAGCGAGCTTTAGGAATCATCATACATGCTAGTCACTGCAAGGAGACCTAGCACAGGTCGTCAGCAGGTGAGAAAGCAGCAGCCTACGGCTGCCTGGGTAAGATGGCAGCAGAAGATCCTGGTTCTGGGATACAAGGGCCTCGTCATAAGCTTCCCGCTGAACAGCTATGAAGTGCACAAAATGTGAAAGGCTGTTTTGCAAAGACTCAATAAACTTCCAGGTTCAACTACCCTCTTTGTCTGCAGGAGATTGCTGCAATTGCTCTGGCAACATCCTATTACACGCTTACTCAGTACTTAAAACTAATATATATTTGTTTGCTTTTTATACAGGGCCTTAAAAAGTGCTGTATACACACAGCTATAAAAGACAGATAGCAAAGACACATGTGAAGCAATGATCTGGCTGCAAGCTCAGGAACAGTCCTCTACAAGCTGCAGCAGATTTGGCTAGAAAGTCACTTTTTTCTTCCTCTGGAGAAACGTCCAGCCCAAATAAGCACAAACACGGAACCTTCCTAAAAATTTGGCATTGTCAAGAACGTCCTTATGTGTGAGCCTTAGTCCAGCAGTATTTGTTGGAAGTACAAAAGGTGAGTAATCTAACCACAGTAAAGTAGTGGGAGAAACCTTCACTTCTGGAATTTGTTCCCATTTGCAGTCATGATTTTTCCAATCTAATAGTGCATTAGGAGTAGATTTCTGCATTTAATTTCTTGAATGCACTACAGCAGGGAGAGAGTGGGAGAAAAAAAAACAGTTTTATTTCTCTGCAATATAAAGAGTAAAAGCTATTGCTTGCCAACTACACAATTATTTTCAAAGAGCTTAGCATCTCTCTTAAGTTGATATATTAGCTTTATTACACTGGCATGGCTCTGAGAGATACTTGCCACTCAACTCGCTGGTACAAAGAGATATAGATGCTTTATTACTGTGGATGGAATTCCCATTTCTGCCAATGCTGCCAACAATTCTGTGTCCTCCTGAGAAGTAATGCAGCCCCTAAATCATTTATTATCTATTTTCATCACAACTTCAGTTTTAGCGTTTTGTTTTACAAGTGTCAGTGTGCCTCAGTGTATAGCATTTTCACCGCCAGCACAGAAATCTCCTAGGGTGTTGGCTCAGACCCACAGCTGATACTTCATCAGGAAAGGATTGAAAACTAGAGAAGCTAAACTGATACGCACTAAAACCTGCCACTGCCATCTGGTTTTTAACAGAATGGTGCTGCCTGTGGGCACTAGGACACTCCATACCTGACTAACTGACCCCTCTAGCATAGTTGGGATTTTCAGCTTCTAAGCTGGCCTCAGGCAGGACAAGCATAGCCAGCTGATCAGCTCAGCCACAAAAGCAGCATTTCTAGGAATAGCCATAGCACAGGGAAGCACATAACTGCTTAGGGAAGTTTTAGGTGGAACCTGAAGTGTCCATCCCATTGCAGACCTCTAAGCAGGTAAGGGAAATTTTGTTCTCCTGATACTCAGTCTCAAGATTTTACAAAGTTGTGTTTGAGGCTTATTCCAAAATTCCATTGGAGTCTTTCCCTCCACTGTGTTAAACAAGCCAGCCCCTTATTTAAGCACGTGGCTGTTTTTTAAGCTAGTGTGTTTCAGGCTACTTGAAACATGTTTTTTCATAGCAAGGGGAATTAGCCCCTAGAACAATCTACCAAGACATGTAGTGGATTTTCTACTGTTCAGTGTATTTAAATCAAAATGTGATGTCTTGCTAAGCCATCTGTGCTACCTCAGCTTCAAGACACAGGCCTGATGTAGGAGTGACTGAGTGAGAATTTTTGCTGTGTGTCACACAGGAGGTCAGAAAAAAATGATCTAATGGTCCCGTCTGGCCTTAAGCTCTATGAATCTATGAATAAATGAAAATCTTAGGCCTAACCGCTTTGGGAGAAGGAGCATCTTTAAATATTTAGCAAAGCACTGTGTCCACTGGGACTGCTCCATAAATAAGAGTAGCAGTCACATGCCTGAGGCTCAGCCATCTCAGGTCACCTTAATGCATGTAAACACTTGTGTGATGAGAGCTCAAAGATGATGTTCAAATCCTGGGGTCATTTAACTCTGAAAATGTAGTGGTTCAGATTACCTTTTTCTTAGCCGGTCAGTCCAAGCCTTTCTGTGCGGTTGCTCCGTTGCAATCAGTCGTAGTTCATGTACAGGATTTCCTCAGAATAAAATCCATAAACATGTTCTGTCACAAAGTCCTTCCTTAGCCTTCAGTTTGGCAAGATGCATATGAAAATCTGTGGAGAAAAGGCCTAATTGAAAAAGCAAGACTGAAGATTTGGCCAACTGTCAGCAGGGCACACCCTTAACAGCACAACCAGGCCACTAAAGGGCTTAAGAGGATCATCTCCTGCTAAGAACCAGGGACTTACACGTGGCAGATTATTACTGGGTACACTGGGTACATGACTGGGATGTGTTTCTCATCGAACTCCCAGGCCATGACTCTCGGGGTAATTTTTTAGAGTAGGAAACTGAATAAAAATTATGGACTAAAAATTAAACCACTGCCCCTTTCCCCCTCATCACTGACAATAATTTACAGAACCTGATTTTTCATTACCCATTTCAGAGTCACAGAAACAAATTGCTTCCTTTCCAAGTTGTTATTCTATTTGAGCTTCCTTGGAAGCCTGTTTGCATCTCCTCACAGCCCTCCAGAACTGACGGCTGAGCTCCGAGCTGCTGCTTTACATGCTCTGCCAGGATCCTTCCCAGTAATCCTGCAAGGCTGATAGAAAGGGGAGATGTCCACGCAATTTAATTTCCCAGTCTTGCTAGTTCAAGCAAAAGAGCATAATTACTGCATGTCAAAAGCTGCCAGAACCAGCTCCAGCAAGGATTTAGTGTCATCGCTAATTCTTGTATGCGAGGGGGGTGAAGATTGTGGCTACATTAAGAACATCAAAAAAAACCCTAACCAAACAAGCAGAACTAGTCCTGCCCAGGAAACCACACTGTCAGTGATTTAGCAGAGTAGCTGCACTGCAGCTAGCAGTCATCTACATGTAAAAAAAAATTAAAGAAAATCAAGGTTAATGCATTGAAATACTGCAGTAAAATACTGAGAAACATGGATGCATGGGACTCTACCAGTGACTATGTGAAAGGATCAGAAGCCATGTGTGTATGTAGCCGAGAGCAGACTTGAACTTCTGGTTCATCAGAGGTTAATTTCCTCTGTGAAAATGACTGCACTGAAAACGTAACTTCAAAGTCATTCTGTTTTTTAATACGGATTTTGTACTTTTACAGCCTTTGTAATGGACCGTGCCAGGCAATAGCTGAGGCTGGGAACAGATCGAAACCATAGATCTCACCCACTTAAGCAAAACTATGTGTTGAGGTAGAAGAGGTAAAGAAAGGCACAGTGTTGGAAATGCATCAAGGATGGACCACCACAGAACTAGCTTTAAAGGCCTACAGAATCTGTCCCTGCTATGACTTTAATGGAGCCACATTGATTTTCAACTGCTGGGAGACCTGGCTTCAGCAGACTTCAGTCGAACAGCCTTTGTTCAGACCACCTGGGAGCCTGACCCAGTTTGCAACAGACCAGTTGCATAATCAGCTTATTATTTATACAGCATTCCCAGTGTATATGGTGTTTCACAGACAGATGACATTAATCAGTCTCTGCCTGATGGCCCTCCCACATTTTTATATCACGGTTTCAGAACACTCCCACAAAGATCATCTTCAGTCCCATATATCCCCTCATATACAGAGCACGATAGGGATCTTGATGAGCAAGCTCTACCAGGGACGTTTGGAGTCACAGTCAGGATACCAGTGTAACTGCTTTGTTCTGCGAGTACCTGCCTTGAAACAATAGCGTTTAATGTTGGATTACAGCCTCTTTCTTCTGGACTTAATACTGACCATCTCCCACACTAGTGAACTGTTAACCCACAGAAGTCTGTTCACATGTAAGAAAACCTTCACTCATTTTCCTCTCGAGCTTGGGAAAGCAGCAGCCTTTCATTTGAAAACTCCTCTCCTAGCAAATAATAAAGCTCTTTTTTCCTTCTTCCAGGACAACTTCTCTTTTCCCCCTCATTAATCAGTTTCTGGAAAACTGAGCCTACCCCTCAGTTTAGTTTTGACAACAGCTTGATTTTGCTCTGTCCTTAAATACCCCCTGGTTGCTGCCTTTCTCACTCTGCTGAAAGACTTTGCACTCCACATTTTCAATTGTTTCAGCAATTACAAAGCATAGTTCCTTGTATTTAGAACATGGCAAAAAAGGTTAAAAATAAGCCTCCTCATTCTAGTCATTACATACTAAGTAAGGGATATTTGAAGTAATAGCATCTTTCAGAGCAAAGGAAACAAAAAAGGGTGTATCAACTAAGCACTGTTTTATTTGCCTGCTGACCTTTTGAGTCGTGCCCTTACCGACCTTAGAGGACCAGTTCTGTGTTTTCTGAAGACTTCCAGACATTGGGGGCTGGAGGGAATAAGGGAATGGAAGGAAGGGAAAGGAACATCTTCAGTCAAGGACCTGTAACTGTAGTTCAGAATAAAGCCAGGCCACCAACAATTTTGAGAGTTATTCGTTAATACTCACAGTATTAATGGGTATTAAAGGAAATGGTATAATGTGTCACAGAGAGCTGGCAACATGGAGAACTTCGTAGGATACAGTATTTCACTAAAACCGTCAGTGGTGGTGATTTATGAGAAAAAGTAACAGAACTCTGGAGCAAGCGTATAGGGACTCTGTGGGTGTGTTCGGTATGCCACAAATTTGGCAAAAAAAAAGTTTCAATAACGTTTGAAACGCTTGAATCGCTGGGTACTTCATTTATCAACAGTGTTTCACTACCGCAATGTGGGCTCCATCAATGCACTGTAGGAACACAGTTGAGAAAATGTCAATCAATGTCTAGAGACTGGGACTTTACCGGTACAAGAGAGAGATGGGGCTACTAAAGAGAGTCCAGCAAAGGGCCACTAAGATGAGTAGGGACTGGACCATCTCCCCTCTGAGGAAAAGCTGAAAAGAGCTAGGACTGTATAGCCTAAAGAAGAAGGAAGGGAAGATCCCATCAACATGTACAAATATCTAAAGGCATGGTGTAAAGAAGACAAAGCCTAAAATCTAGTAAAAGTTATCTTCTCTCCCTGTACACCCTAACCTACATCCTTAAACTTTCATGATTAAAACATTCCATCTAGTCATACACAACCACCATCTCTGCTACTCCTCTGTTAAACAACTGCGACGTTTCTGCATAGTTACAATCATAATCTTCTGCGTGCAGGGTGACTAGTCAGTAGGACCTGGGATTTCTTTGGATCAAAGGTGCACTATAAATGTATTATCATTACTGGACAAGCTTGCTTTCTCTCTTGGTCTGTAGCATTTTGTTGAATTAAGTGTGAGAAGAATAAGGCATCCTGACTCTCACTGACTTATATATGCCTTGTCTCCACCCCTGAATAATTTACGAAATAATATTTTTTTTAAATCTGCATCTTGTTTCAAGACATTCACTGCAAAAAGATGACATTAAGAATACACGGAGCAGGACAACTAAAAAGCAGTTGAAGAAAGCAACTCTGTGGTCAAACTGAATCACAAATTGTCCCCTGAAGCCAAGAGTTAAACTCTATCTGCCTCAGCATTTACTTAGCAAAACATTTCCAAACGTATTCTGCTATGTATTTATCCCCTCACAGTTGGCCCAAGGCTGTCAGCCAAGAAATCCAGTTCTGCTGCCCAGAGGAGGAGAAGCTGGGTCCAGGACTCTAATGCCCCTGGAATGGGGAGAGAGAAGGAAGGGGAAAGAAGGCAGAGAAAGCAAAAGGAGCCCCGGAGAAAAATCTAGTTTTCTGCTTTTGTCACTACCAGAGAATTAGGGAGAAAATAGAAAGGAATGCAGGAAACAGAAAAAACTGCTGCTTCAGAGCCCAGCAGGCAGAACAGTAGCCCTTAAAAGACTGCTCCTCCCGCCAGTCGCTTACTAAGCCTATAAGCAATCCTGCTGCTAAATCCCGAGCTGTGCAGCATCCTTCTTTTTTTCCTCTTGGAGGAACCTCGATGCAACCAAATTATACGGTTTGCACAACGCTTGTTTTTCGAGTCCCGGGCTAATTTTGCAACCACTAGATCAGGTTTCCTTTCCCAAGCCTTTCAAAGGACAACCGCCTGACGTTAAGGCACGTCAAGGGGGGAAACTGAACGTCTGAAGCGGCCCCTGCGAGCAGCTCCTCCGCGGCTCTGATCTACGGGCACTCCCGCCACAAGCACCAGGCCCCTGCCGGGCGGCCAGCCCCGGGCGACCTGTGGGCCTGCCTGCGCCGCCGGGTAACACCGCACTAACCAGGCAGCCTGACGGTAAAGGCCGGCGGCTGCCCGCTCCACAGCCAGCCACCTCGCCGGCGGCCGGCGGGCAGCCGGGAGAAGCGCGCGCAGCACGTCACCCGCCCACCCTCCGCCGCGCAACCGCGACGGTCACCGACGTTGAGGAAGTGATGCGTACGCGCTCGGCGTGGGCGGGCGGTGAGTGGCTGGAGCGCTGGCGCCGCGCGTGCGCCTTGCGCAGCGGCGAGGAGGCGTCCCGGGTGCCGAGCAGCGGGGTGAGTCCGGCGCCGGGACGGCGCGCGCCGCTCCTCCGCCGCCGCCGCCGCCTCCTCCTCCTCCTCCTCCTCCTCCTCCTCCTCCTCCTCCTCCGCGCGCGGGGGCCGCCAGCGGCCCCTCCCGCCCGCCGCCTGGGCCGGCTCGGTCAGAGGCCGGGGAGTGGGGGGGAGGGGGTTGGGGGGGGGGTTGCGGCGCCCCCCGGAGCCCCTCGCGTTTCCGTCCCGGCCGGGCCTTGTCGCCAGCCGCGAGGGACAGCCTTCGGCCGGCGGTCCTGTCCCGGCCCCGCCGGCTCCGGGCTTGCTCGCAGAGAGAGGTGATGAAGCGGGGGAACTCGGGGACCGGTGTAGGCGGGGGGTGGATGGGGTGGGGGGGTCCCTCGAGGGCAACTGGCCGGTGCGCGGGGTTGTCATGGTAACCTGTTGCCTGAATGCAGGGCCAAACCCGTTGTGCGCGTGTTCGGAGCTGATGGGAGAAAACCGTCAGCTGGGACTGAGATCCGCGGGCTGCCACGCTGGGAGAGGTTGCTGGTGAAGCCCGCCTGCCTTATTAATGTCTCCCTGCAAGTTAATAACACTTGTTTCTCCCCGAACTTGATAAAAAATACATCCTTTCAGAAGACAGTCTCACCCTGAAGGCTCCAAAGAGTACCAGCTCCGGCCTTGCCTTGGTAAGTCAGTCCGGTGTTAATTTCCTAACAATTAAGATGCTTTATGTTCTGCTTCAAAGCTGAATTGTCAAACTAAGGCCTACAGCCAACTGCTCTCATCAGTGCTTTCACTGGCAAGTCCTGTTTCAAAAACTTGTATGTTTTAGTTTTGGATATGTTAAGTTGCATATGTTTTTGTTATGTCATAGTCTTCTGGAGCATGACTGTTTACACACAAGATTGAGTTCGCTCTCTGGCAAGGAGAGTAATTTTTACAGGTTGTTTTATTTGTCTTGATATCTGTGTCTTCCAGGAGTATTCCATACAGTTGTCTTTAAGAAGTTTTGGCCGCTTTTTCTTTTTGATTGTGGAAATTAGTGTGGAGAAGCCTTTGGGGGGAGGACTCATGGAGGAGTAGGCTACTAGGTGTTTTGAAACAATTTCTCATAAAGAAACATGCTCATTGTTTTGCTTACTTTTATTTGGGCACAGTCTTCATGAGGAAGTTTGTGTGTGTGAATGTTCTTATGATGATGTGGTGGTTCTTTGTTGCCTTTGAGCAGAGGATGCCATCAGACAACAGCCACCTGCCAGACAGTATCCAAGAACAACACCCTGTTACTGCTTCGAGCAATAATTGCCTCCATAATGCTGAGGAACTGGGAGTCGAACAAGAAAATGGCATTTGTAACAGTGACCTGGGTAATAGTATTAGAGTTCCCAACTCTGCCAGCCAGTCATCCACTTCCATGGCTGTTCCTTTGGAGATGCCCAGAAGAGGACAACCCCTTTTACAGATCAACAGGCAGCAGATTCAGTCCATCTCATATAGTGCACAGGCCGCTGAGCTCAAAGGTTTAGGAGTTGATGTCTATGACCAGGATGTATTGGAGCAAGGAGTTCTTCAGCAAGTAGATAATGCAATTAATGAAACTAATAAAGCAACAAAAATAGCTGATGCGAAGAAAGAATATCGGTCAGTGCTGGATGACTTAAGGTAAATTGTGTCCTTTCTTACTGTTCCTTTCTGTTACTGACTATCTAATGAGGCTGTCTCTCATGTTTTTAAAAGGTGGAAGACGAAAAGATGTTTTGAAAGCACTAGATCACATGTATTCTTCTAGGTCACCCACCTTTGAAAAAAGGAGAAAATATTTTTCAAATCAGAGCAATGCTTCATTGCTCTTATTTGACTAATTCAGTCATGCATCAAGGCAGTAGAGGACAGCGCATCTCCTTTTTCTGCTTTTGTCTTACCTTACCAAGATGCATGTCTGTTTTCTGGGCAGTGGAGAACTGCGTTATACTCTGTTATTCAAAGTTCTAGTCAGAAAAAGTGCCGCTTCTTCAATTCTGTATGCTTCATGGGGTTATCTGCTTCTGGTTTTGTGCTTTCTGTAACTCGGATGACTCCACATCAGGAGTGTACTAGAAGCAAAACAACCTTATCACAAGTGCTTGTATGAAGTACTTAATGACACTTTAAAAGAATCAAATGCTTAATTAACATGGTATATTGATAGTAGAAGACTTGGAGGGATAGGAGCCACTAATCTTCTGAGTTTTGATTTTAGATCTCCCTTTCTGTTTCTAGTCTCACTGTAGAGTTACTGTGTGAACTACTGCAGGTGAATAATTCTACCTGTGCATCTTTCACTGTATTGCATTAGTGGTGTTTTTTAGTGCTCAAGAGTGCTGTAGGCCTCCATTACCTACGTGAACTCTCGCATAGCTCTCTTGTTACGCATATGCTTAATTTTATGCACTTCATTAATTTTCCAGTTTGGGTGTGGAGATGTGAAATTAAGTTTGCAAAACTGGAATCTAATTTCAGATGTTATGTAGCGGAAGGATGACGTCATGAGTAAGATGGTCATTGAGAGGAAGAATGGAGCAGCGTAACCGTTGCAATTAGATTATGTGGTTATTGAAAGTGGTGCATGGCACTGTCAGTTAGTTGATATTTTCCTGTTTTTCTTTAAGAAGCATCCTATGATTTTCCTCACCCCTCTGTTTTTCACTTTCCACTTCAAGTCATAAAATGAGATTTACATGAGATGATGCAAATGGTTTATGCAGACCTGTAGCACCTTGTCTGTATAAGATGTAACGTGCAAGTCTGAAAGTTGATTTTGGAGAAAATTAGCAGAGATACAGCTGGCTTGTTGAGCAGAGGGACTAACAAAAGTAAAGGTGTATGAGTAGAGCGTGATACAGTTGGTTAAAGTCCTGTAACGCGGTGAATGCATGACTAGAAGTAAAATCAGGCAGGAAGTGTTTTTTGAGTAGTTGGCACAGAGTTCATGGTAGAAGCTGCATGATTCTATAATATACACACAAATATAAGCAGAAGAAGGAGATTAAAAAATGGTTGAAGTTAAATCCTGTTTAAATTCCACAGTCCTGTTAAATAAAGCTTTGTGGAAGAGGACAGTAGCAGTATGTGTCAAGAGACCCTAGGGCCTTGACAAGGAAGCAAGAGCCAAAAGGTAGGAGGCATGGAAGAGGATGGTATACAAAAAAGCTACAAAACAGAAGACTGAGAAAGAGGATGGGGTGGTTCAAAAGTGTTGAAAGAGAATGGAGGGGTGAAGACGGCAGTGATAGCTGGGGAGCTGGCAGAATACATCTCCCAGGAGAACAGTGGTAGAATCCAGATTAGAGCTGGAGAGAAATGTGGCCCAACAATTTCCTCCCTGACAATTGAGGAGACTTACGTGGTGCTTTTTTTTGCATACAAGGGGAATAATGGCCGCTTTGCAGATGTTGTAAAGAATTTTCTTTGACATTTTTTATAATGCTTTGAGATGCTAATTTGTGTATCCTTATGAAATATTCTGCTATTTGAATCAACAAACCTGGATTTGTTGCTTCTGACAGTGGGGCAGTGCCTCCTTCCTTGCAAACGAATTCAACAGCAGAAACAGATGATACTAGGTTATAGCATGTGGTTCAACCTGAATTTCATATCGTGTATGGAAACGTGAAAAATGGTACTGCATGAGTAGTGAAAGTTTAATGTTGATGTGCTGTTAATTCTTTGAGCTAGTCTGTCTTCCTGAAACTGTATTTGTATCTTGTAATCTATTCTTTGTGTAGAAGAGAAACTGTAAAGGTAAAAGAAATAGGCTTCCTTATATAATGGCATCAAACTATTAATTAGAAAATTAAAACATGGGATTTCCCATTTAGATTTTTGTTCTGCGTTTTGTTTACCTTGAATAATAAAAGAAACCGCTATCACTTGCTTATTATCATCATCAGACTTGTAACTTTTGAGTATTAAATATTGCAGTGGTTTGTTCAGTTTCCTTGCTTTGGGAATTTTAGTATTAGCAAAATTTTGTTTAAAAATATTTCATGATGTACAACTTTTTAAAGTGTTTAGTATTTCCAGTGTTGTTTAAATATAAGATGCTTATTTAGAAACTTACCTTTAGACTTTTTTAAATCTTACCTTAAATCTCTTGGAATTTCTAAATTGTCTGAATCGAGAATGTGCTATTTTTCTTTCTAGAGTTGACTAGTACATTGCAATCTTCTTGTTTTTTCAGATCATGTACAACATCTCTGAAACATATAAATAAAATTATTGAGCAACTTTCACCTCAAGCTGCCAACAACAAAGATATGAACAGAAAACTAGATTCTGTAAAACGGCAAAAATATAACAAGGTGATTGGATTACATTAATCTCCTGCTGACAATACTTAGCTTGTACTTTGGCTTAAGGTTTGAATCATGTGATATAATCCTTGCTTAATTATATAGTTCAGAGTCAGTCTACAATTGCTGTTCCTTCCCTTTTAAATGGTTTAATTTTCTACCAAAAAATGTAAATAACTAATTTAAAGATGTGAAAGTGAGAGCTGAATTTTTTTTTATGTTTATTTTTATTCCGAGTTTCAGAAAAAGGTGTAAAACTGAAGTTCCAGGACCTGCTTGGAAGACTGATTTGCATTAATTTAATTAAATCCCTCCCAGTAGTATTTGGAGAATTAGCAAAGCATTGTTAGGGCATGATTCAATAGTTGGCCTAAATCTCAGCTCTCGTGGTCTTCATTCCCTACCTTCCTTTCCTTCCTTTCCTTAATCCTCTTTTATTGTCTGTATCTTTCTTGTACCAGTACATTCCTTTCTGTGAGCCATTTTAACTCATTGATTTGGCAGAAACTGCTCCAGTTTTTTTCTGCCACAGTAGTAAGTTAAAGGAGCTTGTAGAGCAATCTGGCAGGCATCAGGGTAATGTAAGCAATAGACCTATACAGCTGTGAATAGGAAGGAGATTTGAGAAAAGGGAAACTTCTCCTGGTCCGGAATGTAGCACTTCAATCAGCTCACCGTCTGATGGAAATTCACCCTAATATTTTCTCTAATGAGAAACCTGACTGGAAAATTACTGTCCTTTGCCCTCAGACACTTATTCCCAGCCTCAGGCCGTTTGCCACTGGCTCATTCAGTTGTTTGGTTTTTAACCGTGATCGTTTCAGCAACTTGGATAACAATGGGCTCACAATTTGGCCAATTAAGAGAGTGAGGGGTACAGTACTGAACAGTGGCACAGGACTAGGAACAAGTAGCTGCAAGTAGTGGGAAGAAATGCGTTAAACCAGACTTGCCACTAACGAGTGATCATCTGATTGGACACTGTATTTTTCTTGTTTTCCTATTACTTGAAGTAATTTACGCAAGTGTTAGTTGCAGGGGAAGTTCAAGCCTCGTTGCGAGTTCATTGTTAGCCATCTCTAACAGTCCTTGAAGTGTAAGAATAAATCCCTGTATGAAAACTATAATCTGTAAAAGTGGTCCTAATAACCTCAAGAGTGTTTTGGAGGCTGTTTGGAGGCAGGCAGTGTGTTTAAAGCTGGTCTTGAGCTGCTTTTTGCATGGAGAAGTGCCTTTTAGTACTCTTCCTTTTGTAGTATTTAAAAAAAAATTGTTAAAGAAGACTGAATTCTTCCGTTATTGAGACAAATGGGAGATTAATGACTGGTACAAGACAGCTATTTCCTTAGAGCTGTCATACAGGGAATGTTTTATGATATAAAGTACTCTGGTAGCAAGAATAATAGTGCATACACAGGAGATAATATATTGTACCATACGTGAATATACTTACCCTTTGTGGTTTGAAAAGTGCTACATGAAGATATGAGCAAGCTAGTGAACCGTTCTTCACCAAAAAGGAAAAAAAATGTGCTCATTTTGCCATGAACTTGATTACTGAAGTATGTGCCTGTCTAGGTAAAGAAATATTTCCAAAGAATGGAGTTACAAATGTGGAAAGTTACATTGCCTATGTCTTTGTTTTACTGGTTAGAATTTCTTGTTTCATAAATGAAAGTTAGCAACACCAAGGAATCACAACGTCACCAGAAAATACACAGTTGAGGATGTTACAGTCGGATAAAAGGTGTAACAGAAGACCTAGCTATGAATTATTTTCATAGCAGTAGTGAACTATACTTGTTATAGCATCTGTAATGTTGATTTTTTTTTTACTTATTTAAAGTCATTTCACTTTGTAGTTTTTGCTGTTAAATTATCTGGGACCACTCCTGAATTAACTGTGTACAAACATATATTAGGATGATAGACTGATTTACAATTTCAGTTTCTTTCTAACAAAACATTCCAAAAATTCTGGGATGATAAATAAATCTTTTTAAATCTTATAGCTGTTTTTAGTGGCTTACTAACTATTAACCCGGTCTTGCAAATTGTGAACGAATCTTTTTTTCTCTGTGCATCTCACTAATCTACTTGATGGACTTCCTTCACTAGAATCAACACATTGATAAAATGACCTCAAAAGATGTACATAAAAATGTGTAACATGCACATGAAATTTGTGTGTATAAACAATCTGATCTTACTGTATGCATATCGTAAGACAATTGTACACACAAAATTGTGTGTGTTCTGTGGGTTGGAGCCCTACAGATACTGTGGTGACACTTTTTTGCACTTCTTTTGTTTCAAATGCGATACTGTGAACACTTGAATATGATATTCTGGTGGAAAATACTGCAAATGTAGTAATTTAAGTCTTGTTTAAAAGGATAGCAAGTTTATGAACCAGATTAAACATTAAATTATGTATCTACTTGTCATTCAAGGAGCAACAGCTAAAGAAGATCAAAGCAAAACAAAAGCGTCTCCAAGCAATTCTTGGTGGAACAGAGATTCTTGATAAAGTAAATGAGATTGAATTTGAGGAAGATGAAGGTATGGGAGAAGGCTGAAAGTTCTGTTCTACTTTGATGTAATGCCTTTTTTTGTTTGAAGCTAGTTTGCAAGATCTTTGCCAATAAGGAAATAAATTTCAGTGGCTTCCTTTCAAAGAGCAAGTTAAGAACACTTATTCTCTGCACCTGCAGAATTGCAGATCTTGGCATATTCATGTGGGAAGTTTTTAAAAATGGATGTTAATCCATGTTCAGCTCAGTAGGGATGGCTGAGGCACATTAGAGTATTGGGCTTAATAAATTGGAAATCCTAACATTTTTTCACAGCTAATTTGATAAAGATGACTAACATCATGATTGAATTACATTTTATGTGCTGGATGCTATCAATCAGCATTAACAAAATTGTTTTTTCTTACTATTGGGAAGTATCACTAGAAATGGAAGGGGGAAGTGCTTCTCTTTTACAGGCTGCACTGTGATTTAAAAAAAAAAAAAAAAAAAAAAAAAAGGCTTCTTCCAAAGCAGGATATTTGTTCTCTCAGTGTTTCACTAGGTGTTCTTTCTCACTGCTGGCTGCAAACTGAGCTTGGACTTTGTAACTTCAGCTTGGCTGTGTCTTGGTCACAATCACTAATCTGCAGTATTCTGCAGGGCAATTTTGGACCCCATTAACATCTGCGCATCACCTTTGGGTTATATTGTTGTTTGCGGAGGTGTAAACTCTGTGTGCTATTTGTCCATTGCAGATGTGGCTGGAGTGGATTCCAGATCTCACAGAGCTCATGCTTTTCTCCTGATTCAACAAAACTTACAGGAGTCAAAACCTCAGTAAACTTTTCTTAGTAGAAAAGCATCTTTAATCCTTTTTCTTTGAATGGGTTCATGCAGTAAAACTCAGATACCCAGTGTGGTGAAATGTGACTAGGAAGTGAATGGAGCCCAAGACAGAAGAAATGGAGTTGAGCAGTTCCAGTAGTCTGAGAAACTGAGGGGGTGGAGAGGGAGGAGTTTCATGCCTGATGCCTCATCATTACCTGTTAAACATGTTTTGGTGATAAACACAGTGCTTTAAATGGGACCATATACAGTAGCATGCTATGCTGGCAATTCTGGTATGGCTATTTTGAAATTTTGGACCCTAATAATAGATTGCAGGCTGGACTTCAGCTTCCTGAATTCAAAAGCTTTTCCTCCTCTTTGGTTTCAAACACCAATTATAGTTTGTATTAATATGTATAGTAACTGTGTATGCAGTTTAATGGAAGTGCTCTTTTATGGCAAGGTGCTGTGCAGCCAATCTGACTTTTAAAGTCATAATCCTAATATTAGTATTGTAGAGTAGGAAGATGGGGTTTGTTTTTGTTTTGTTTTTTTTTGAAGCATGTGGGAAGACAGTCTTTTATGTGTTTTGTAAGATTTGTGTCTGTCCTGGTATGGTAATGGAAATGTCAAATTTCAAGCTTATTAATAGGACTGAAAAATCAGTAATAAAACAGAAATGGACGATGTTGCTGTATATGGGAACACAGTGGTTTCTTGCACTGAACATGGTGACATGGGTTGAATTGGCATCATAGGGAGCACGGTAGAGTTCATGTGCCATGGGGGACTGTAATTTTATGGTAGTTCTTGCTGCTGTGTGTTGTTGCAGAAGTATTTGCATTTTGATAGTATGTGTAATGTTTCCTATATGAAGTTTGAGAAGTAGTTTGAAGTAGAAGTTACAGTCTGACTTTGTTGGCCTTCTGTTTTGTTGGGGTTTGCCTTTTTTGAACTTCAAGTATTATGTGTGACGATAAATTGGACTTTTAAGTTGTATATAAAAACTGAACTGAATGCAGTGGGGGGGAACAAAACAAAACACCCTTGTTCCTGTGTTTGAGTTATTCAGAAAGTGTTAAAGGCATGCTGGATGTTCTGATTTTTGTTGTAGAACCTGGTCCATCATGTCTTGGCAGTATGCTTATGCCTGTTCAGGAAACAGAGTGGGAAGAGCTTATTCGTACTGGCCAGATGACTCCATTTGGAACTAAAATATCTCAGAAGCCAGAGAGGAAGACACGACGATTAATGCTAAATGAAGCATCTGATTTTGAGAAGTACTTAGCAGACCAAGCTAAGCTGTCATCTGAAAGAAAGAAGTTATCCCTTCACAAAGGAGCAAAGAAGAAAGTACAAGCCAAAAATGTTCAGTGCGTAGCTTCCGCATCTACTACAAAGGAAAAAAGAGGTAAAGCCCTGTCAAAAACAGATAAGCGCTTAAAAAAAAACATGAGAAAACTTCAGAAGCATGCCCTTCAGATTCAATCAAAGGTGGATATTCCAAAAGAAAAGAAATATTTTGAGGCCAAGAAGTTCAGGTGTGAACAGGAGGATGATAGTGGAGAGTCTGAGTATGTACCTGATGAGGAGCTCTTTGATCCAGAAGCAGCAGAAGAGGAGGAAGAGCAGGCATCTTCTCATGCTGAGAATGATTCTGATTATGAACTCAGGAATTTGTCAAGAAAAAGAAAATATTTGGTGAAAAGAGATTTTAAAGAAGCTGAAGATGATGCTGACTTCTTTCCAAGCTCTGAGGAAGAAGACCATACACTGGGGAAGCACAAAGTAAAGAGATGGAGAGATGATGGAGATGAAGACTATTACAAACAGAGACTAAGGTTAGTCCTAGACATTTGTATTAATAACATTCACAAATGATGTTGAACATGCAAAGGGCAACGTCTGTAATACACTGCTAGGAACTGAAGTAAGGAAGACGAGACAGACAGAATGATCGTAGCCTTCCAAAAGGAATCAGACATACCTTTTAGTTACAAGGACTTTGCTGTTAGATTTTTCTGATTGTTATAGGTCCTTCAGTAATAAGCTATTTGTGTATCAGTGTGTGTTTGCTGTTTGCAGAACTGTGAATGTGCCCAAAATTGAGTATATATAAAACAACGTATTACTTGGCAGCTTTATACTTTTATACAGTACTGCCTTTGTCTGTAGATCATATACCTACCTTTCAAAAAAAAAAAAAAGTCTTCTGTTTGACAGGCAAAATTACAATGCAGTCAGACAATGCCCTCCCTCTTCAGAGGGATGGCACCTTTCCACCAAGAGAGAAATCGTTGGTTTAGGATGGGGTGAGATGCGTAGTTTTCGGCTTTAAATAATTAACTGCTAGTCAAGAAGAAATCATTTGAATAAATTATGGTTACATACTATTTTTGGAGAATCTGTTAGTTTATTGAAATCCGAGGCAATTACATATAGTTTATATGGCTAACAGGTTTATTTGAAAAACAATATTAAAAGGATCTTTTGAATTTAAACTTGTAAAAAATTTATACTGGAATGGACAATATCTACATTATTTGATTATTAGCACATGATATCTCTTGCATAACTTATATTAGAAGACTTAAGTAATGAAGACTGGACATTTGTACTGCTGTTAGTCAACTCTAAAAAGACTTGCTCTGTTTGACAGTGATTTTCTTCTCTCTGTTCTTGATGAGAGTGAGGGTAAAAACATCCTTATCTAAAGTGATAGTGACGGTGGTAGTAGTGGTGTTTTCTGTTGCTATGATGACCTAAGGTTGTAAACTGATTAAGGTTTCTAAGGAGAATCTAGCATGTTAGGTGGGGAAATACAGCTAGGGACACAAGGTATTTTTGAAAATGGCAGCTGAAACACCTTGTGCTGATCTGTGATTTATGAAATTTGTATAACCTGTGTGTTGATGATCTCTCTGTAGCTACGGTGTGCTGTTGAGATGTTTTCTCTACTGATAGCATAGCTGTTGAGCTCCTAACAATAAGACTGAGCAATGTTTCCATTTTCACAACTGCCTGTTTGAAGGGGCAACGAAGTGACATGTAATTTGTTAAGCTGTTAAAATGCTAACTAGACATGCCAGTGAAGTTAAGAGACACTTCTGTACATACTGGGAGTCAAAAGATCAAGATCACCAAAATGGTTGTTTTGTTTTAATTGTTCTCTAACCACTGGCATGTTGTCTCTTTTTTAGTGTAAGGGTTGAGCTTCATATAATGCACTTCAGCTTGTTGATAGCATGCTTACTTTTAATTAATTACCTTTAGTGAATGTCCTTCAAGTAGTTTTATAGTCCTCTAGAAAATCGTGGAAAAACTTGAAAACAGCTGCTCTAGAGTGAAAGAAAGAATATGTATTAGGGCTGTCAGTGAAGGGTGATTGATGCAGTGATAAGGCCTAGCATAGGAACTTGGTTAATGCTTGGGAGACTTGAATTTTGCACTTCTATGGAAACATAAAAATCTTCCGGATTTAAAGGAAGCTGTATCAGAGAAGGGGTCAAGAAGTAGAGGTATAAACACCATCTCTTCCTGCGGTGAGAGCCTGAGCTGCTGTGGAGGAAGAGGGTATCTTTTGATAGCAGAGGTGCTCACAGTTGTAGAATTACTGGTGACAAAACCTCAGGTAGGAAGAGCCCAACTTTACTTTCACATCCCAGGTTACAAAGGCAGATCAGGAGCTGATATGAGGCAATAGGTTTGCAATCCCAGGATGCTACTTTTCAAAGTTAAAGCATAGTTTATTGCTCTTGAATAGAAGATTTCTGAACAATGTCCAAAGGGTCAAAAAGAAATATGTTTTTCATTAGATGCATTAACAGAAATTAATTGTACTTAATTGGTAAAATATTTACAATTTTATTGAATAAAACTGTACTCTTCACATTTAAATTAGACCAATATTAAATCATTTTTAATTCAGTGTTTTCATCAAGAGTAATTTATTTTGATTGAAAGTTTTAATATGACTCACAGTTTAAATTCATTCAAACACGTTTTTTAATAACGTTAAGATTGTGACAATTTATCCTTAGCAAAGTCATATCATAGACTAGATTTCTTTTGGTTACTAAAGTTACAATAAAAGCCTAAATGAATTTTAGAAATATCAATAACTGTAATTGCTACCAAAACACTACATCTCTTAAAAATTTCATAGCTACAGTTATTGTGGCTGTTAAGCTGCAGCTGTCCACATTGACGTTTTTATGCTGACACCCCCAGGTAATCTTCATTACGGGAAATGCCATGAGAAAATAAAATGTAGTGAATTAAGAAACATATTAAGAATGCTATAGAAATGCTGTCATTTGCTTACATTTATGTCTTATTTCATGTCAGTTTTACTTTTGAATGCAAACGAATGGGTGAGATTATGGTATACTTTACCCCTGAGAGAGGCAGGGGAAAATCCTTTAGGATTACTTTAGTCTTCTGAACATCTAGTCTTGTGCTTGGCGCTGAATACAGTCCTACACTCTTAAAGATTGAAAATGAGTTTCCTTAACATTAAAACTTTTCAGAGATGGGACTTGAAGAGATTGGTCTGTGTCAAGGGGAAACTATGATGATGTTGTTAAAGCATGATAATTAGCTAACTGCGGGACTGCAAAGCATCTCTAGAAAAAGAGACTGTTTTCAGAACAGGAGCTGGTGTTATCTGCAGTAAACGGGCAGGCGGGAGAGCAGCTGGCTCTGTCCTTTTCTTCTAAAGGCTACTTGCAGTGGTCGGGCTAGTCACTCAAAGCAAGATGTGATCAGTGGAATGTGAAAAAGTAAAAGTTACCTATACAGAATTCAGCTCATGTTCTCAGTAATTTCAGTTCTTTTCCCTTGCGTGGGTCTTGCCTTTCTCTTGTTACTGTTACTGGAGCTGTGTTGCTGTGCAAACACGCAGGGGAAAAAGTCTTCCGTTCAGAAAAGGTTAACGTCTAAGGTGAATCATAGCTTGCAAGAATAATGAACAGTAGCAAGGAACATCAGGGTTATGGAGAGTAAGGTAAATAAGTAGGATACTGTCAAGCAGCTAAAAGGTAAGTTTAAGTTTCAGTGAAAAGTAGCGTATCGTCATTCCCATCTGTCCTTCATACTGGCTATTACCAGCTGAACCCAGAGGATTAGGTAATCAGTCTCTAGGATGGTGCTGAAGGTCTCAGAGGCTTGATCCCCATCAACAGGCATGTTATTGATGTATATTTTGTCATACTCAACGGTGACCATCTTGGTCTAGAAGTGTTCAGAATTGGCGCTGGTGGAATCAACCTGTTGCCTCCTGCCTGGTGAAATGGTCAGGTCATGGCAGAGCCAGTTTCTTTGAAGACTATGGAATGAGTGAAAATGCACCTGTTTTCAGCTTCTTTTACCTAGGATTACAAAATAAAAGTAACCTTGTATGCAGATTAAATGCATAGGAAACACACCTTTTCTCTGTTCTCAACAGGAAAACTGCTGCATGGTTTTCCTGTATTATTCTCAAGACTTTGCAGATGTGGAAACTGCAACTTAAAGAGATGATTTTTTTTTTTGCATGTTAATCAAAGTTTTCCTTTGCATATATTAAAATGCAAAGCATAAGTATAACCAAGTAATTTTTGCTGCATATAGCATACGTAGTTAATGTGTTACATTATTGACATCGCTAATACAGAATCTGCATAAGGTAATAGCTTGGAGTCAAAACAAAACAAAAAATTAGCAGTCTTACGGTCACTATTCCTGTAGCAGTTGTCAGTATGTATCTGCCTGCTGCTTCAAGGACGGAATTACATGTCATGTTATGGGAGATAAGTGCCATATCTGTGTTTTCGTGTGTATTCTGTATGGTTTGTGGAGTACAGTTGTTTGAATTCTTCAGTTGCTGTCAAGTGTTCAGAGGCAAGGCTAGGAAAGCTGCTTCTTTCCATGTCTCCCAAGTGGCATCCAAGCAGCTGAGTAGCTGGAAGTTACGGCTATCAGTGCACAAAGCAGTTGATACAAAGAATCAAACCAAAAAATAAAATTCGCTTTAAAATAAGTTGTTTTTCTCAAATCAGCTCAGTTTTCATGTGCTAGCTCTTTCAAGTATCTGAGTCACTGAATCTCTTGATGTTTCAGAGTTATAAATTAAAAAAGGATTAAATATTACCTTTCCTGAAAGATACTTTCTTAGAGCATCCTAACTGCTCTTTAAAATGACAAAGCCAAGACACAAATGAAGATGTATTTTGGCTCACTTGCTGAGTACACCTTTCATTCTAAGCTCAAGTGTGTAATTGTCTACATCAGTCTTAACTTACTTACAGAGACTTGTGGTACTAACTGCACGTATTTCATCTGTTAGGACGTACCAATTAAATCCACCCATATAGACCATAAAAAGTTAGATCAGAAAAGTAATGCTGAATGCTTCAATTTAGCAAATTAGAATAATCTGTAAGGGATTCTTAGCTGTATAAAATGGAAAACATATTGTGCTTCACAAATGCAAACTATATTAAACACTCAGCTTGGTTCCTGACTGTATTTTTAAAAAAAAATCAAATCGTGCTCATTACTGGTTTGGATGCAGAATTTCTTTCTAGGGTATTGCAATAAGTGGGAAATGGGCTTAGTATTGGAATACGTTCTTATATTAAGAAAGATTTAATTGTATGATATATGGCTTTCATACTGCACTTTCAGGATAAAATTGTATTTATGTCAGTGACCATGGACAACATAAAATAGATTTCTCAAAGGTCATGCTTTTATTTTCAGGAGACCTTGGTGATATAGTAAAACCTGTATTTTCTGATTGTTCAGGCATACTAATGATGTTTAACTGAGGTGTGCAAGGAGTATTTTGACCAAATGGTGAATATGTTACTGTGTAGTTAAGTCAAATATGAGCTACTGCTGTTTCTCCCTCCAAAGTTTGACTTCTGAGGAAAGGTACGAGACCAGACTGACCAACTGACTGATCTGGTCTAGCAAACAGTGTTTGTCCTCCCATTGCTTCAGCCATTTAGATATTTACACTTTTTTAAAGAAAGTAATGAAGTTTTAGTGTAGAATATCTTAATACAATGTCTTATGTTAAGTTCACAGCCTTTCAAAAACTGAATAGCTGCTTCAAACTTTGGAAGTTGTTAGTGGTAACAACAAATTGCTGCTTTTTCTTTTAACTGGTAATTGAGGGCAAAAAAACCTCCAGACCTTTGGAACAGACGTAGTACCAGAGCCTTCAATACTACAGCTTGTGTAATGATACACTTCAGTAAAGTAACAGATACGGTGTGTATAAAATAAACTTTTCTTTAGGAAAATTAAGTACGGGATTTATTAGTTCAAATTCTAGGTATCTAATAATTTTAAGAGAAATCTCAACGTTGATAACCCTTCTTGCAGAAAATATAGTAGTTATATTAAGGTGAAGTGCCTGAATTCCTGGACAGCTATGAGCTAATCTCGGAAACATTTCTTCTTGGTTGTTTCTGGATCACTTTTTCTAATGTACGCTAGAGGGCAATCTGTTTCTTCCCAGGGGAGACTGAGGCTCCAGTGATGGCTGGTGGCGATTCATACTGGAATACAGAATTAGAAGCAAACTCTTGTACAAATTATTGCCCTGCTTGAGTTTAATACGGATTTTTTATCTAGCTGTCACTTCAGAAGCTTTGTAATCTACAATTGTTTTGATTTTAGCGTGTTAAGTAGGAGTTTCCTTCCTTGGTTTGAGTCTTGTCATAATCCAGTCAGATAAAATAACCAAGTTCTGACATGTCTCAGTTCCAGTAATGACACAGTCTGAAGCAATGACTATCAGCATTTGTCAATTTGAATCGTTGATCTTTTTCTGGAACTCAGAAGAATAATTGGCCACCTGTGCCTGATAGCACAACATTGTAGTACTGCACAAAAATAAATGCATTTTTATGCTGTGCCTCTAGAATGTATCATATCTGCCTGCTAGACTCCAGAGCATGAATGTTATTTTCCTAAATCAAACATTTAACAGACTGCTAGTCTAAGATAGAGATTTCCATTCCTGTGTTAGGATAGATATATTAAAGTATCTGTGGGGAAAACTTTGACACTTCATATATTTTTATTAAGTTCTTTTTTTACTTCTTAACTGGATACATGATTTTGTATAATGAAATAAGAACAATCCAATAATAAACATTAGTAACTCATCAGTTTTTAAACAGAAAACTGAAGACTATCTTTGTCCGTCTCAGGTTTTTTTTTTTCCCCTGCATATGCTGCTTTTTCTCTCCATCATGATTTTTGCTTCTGAAGACTTCCTGACTTAAGAGATCAAAATATATTCCAGTGAAGCTGGATCTCTAAACCTGTCCAGTATTGTGTTGTCTTAGTTTTTCAGTGCAATCGTTTTTGGCAGTTACTGTAACTTGTGTATATTTGGACATGGTGGTGTTTATTTCCACTTAATAAAACAATACCACAGTTCCAAGTTTGTGATTGATTCCATAAAGGCAGACTGCCAGTATTATCTCAAAAGATACTGGTGAAAAGCTGATCTAGAAACCTGCCACAATTAGCTTTCTTTTATGAGAAAGGGTATATGATTGTGTTGTTTGTATATGATTGTGTTGTTTGTATATGAAGTGTTGAACTTCTTCCCTGTTCTCTTGTTCCTAACCCAAGTTTTTTTAAACAAATTTGCCGGAGACGCAGAAACCTTTAAGTGGAAGTTCCAACAAGTTTCACTGAAGTAAGTGGTCAGGAAGACAAGAGAAACTCTATTATTGCTGCCAGTGGAGAAAACACAGCTTGAGCTTAAGTCTTGTTATGAGTTTGCAGATCCTGTGGAAGATGATTTTGAATGACCTAACAGCAAAAAGAGTCTCTTTTAGTGTTTTCACCTTACTTCATACCAGAGAATGCAGAGTAGTGTCCTTAGGAAGACAGGCATCATTGGTTTAATTGCCCCCAGAACTGCTTGTGTAGTTAAAAAGTACGAGGGGAACACTACACCTTCATTGCCTGTTTGTTTGGGGTTGTTTTTTTCATTCACTAATGTGTTCAAGATAGAAAACTTGAATCGAATTTGATTTTAAATGGGTTTAGTTGACAGGATTTTTCTCTAGTGAAGAATGCACTTCTCATACCAGGCTGGAAGGAGTTACAGTACTGTACGTGACATTGTGCCAGTCGTGTCTGCTCTTAACGTGACTGAGCTAGATAGCAGCATGGCTGAAGCCTTAAAGACTTGGAGCAACGCTTGAGGTGTTTTATAGTGTCTTCTGGTTTGTTTGCCAGGTTGGAAGTGCAAAATGTCAGGGATGGTAGCTGTCTTACGGGCAGTTGTTTGAGAAAAATTTTAAGTGACTTCTGTCTCCCTCCTTTTGGCTAGTTAGGTCAGGATATAAATCAAGATAATGAAACTGTTTTAAGTTATGTTTCCATAGCTGATCATATTGTCAACTTCGGGCCAGAAATTGACTGACGTTTTTATGATTATGCTTCTTTTTCCTGACATGGATAAAATTGGGCTAGTAGCTTTGAAAACATAAGGCATTCAGCCCATAAGCTTAAAGCACACTGGATTGTGCATAGCAAGGCTGGAAATAAAATACAATTTGCATGTCAACCTCTAGATGCAGTTTATCTTCGAATACTTGAAAGCAATGCAGAGCTTTACAGAAAAATCAGGATAAATAACTTTAAAATTTTAAAATAAAAAAAAAGAGAGGAAAACGAATTTCTTCACATTTTTAAATAGTTCAGAAATCCTTTTTCCCAGAATATGGGCTGTATTTTGGGGAAGGGGGTTGGAGTTTTTGTTTTGTTTTTTAGAGCTCTGTTAATCCATTATCCTGCCATTTGTTTTGCTGCTACAGAGGCAACCTAAGCTAACAAGAAGCCATTTGTGTAATGGGTAAATGGTAAAATCTTACCAGGAGGGAAACGGACTATTCGCTCACCTGTAATGTTTGTCATTCAGAAACTGGAGGTGTACTGGAAAGCTGTTGCATCCTGTTAAGTCCTCGTTCATCCAGTTACTGCAGGACTGTTCTAGAGTGCATGCTCCAGGTTTTCTTCAATGTAAAGTTAAAAAAGACTGGACAGATGAGTTTTCCAGCATCTCACTCAGGAGGCTGTTTGTCGCTTAATACAGTAGATTCCAGTGCTAGGTGGCTTAACTTACTTTTTTTCACCCGAATTTTCCATTTGCTGCTTTTCATCCCGTCGCTACTATTTATAGTTCTTTGGGACCTGAACAATTTTAGTCTTCATGTTTTATATTTCAGATACTTCTAGACTCTCAGGCCTCCTTCTCCTTCAGCCTTTTTATGAGATGAAATATGGCTGCTTTTGCACTGCATCCAGAACAGTAACATAAGGATGTTTTTTATCGGTTCTATAGCTTGCCAATTTCTCTAGGGATTTTGTCAGTTTATACAGCACATTCGGTGTGCCTGCAGTGAATAGCACTTTCATGGGAGAATTCTAGCAAAACCCAAATTGTCAGTGAAGTGCTGTTCATTGGTTAATACATACCCAGCTAGCAGTAGCATACACTTTACTATTACAGGTAGATGTTTTTGGGTCACTAAAACACAAGCCCATAATTTCCTTGGATGTTGAAGATCCCTTGGTACTTTTTCAAAAGGGAGAGGGACGATGGTATGGGAAGGTAATTCTCTAACCTGCCTAGAGTCCAAATAAGGTTAGGCTGCAGACCACGAATCACTCTGTAATTTCAAAACCTCAAAAACCTCATTCTCTTAATAATGACTGCTTAACAAATTTAGAGCATGTCACCCCAAAGATGATGTTTCCAACTGAGTCGTCTGTATAAGAGTATACACGGCTGCACGTTTCTCTAGGTGAAGGAAGTTAAATAAGTATTTGGTTGAATTAATAAAATAGCTTTGGAATACCTAAGCTTTATTGATATTTTTCTGGGGGTTTTTATGGAGGGTTTAGGAACTTAAGGTAGCCACATTTTTTTGATGGTGTTTGTCCTGGTTTCGGCTGGAATAGAGTTAATTTTCTTCCTAGCAGCTGGTACAGTGCTATGTTTTGGATTTAGGATGAGAACAATGTTGATAACACACTGATGTTTTAGTTGTTGCTAGGTAATGCTTACACTAGCCAAGGACTTTTCAGCTTCCCATGCTCTACCGACTGAGAAGGCTGGAGGTGCACAAGAAGCTGGGAGGGGGCACAGCCAAACTGGCCAAAGGGACATTCCATACCATGTGACGTCATGCTCAGTACATAAACTGGGGGAAAGCTGGCCGGGGGGGCCGCTGCTCAGGGACTGGCTGGGCATCGGTCGGCGGGTGGTGAGCAATTGCATCGTGCATCACTTGCTTTGTATATTCTTTTATTATATTATTTATTTATTTATTTCCAATTATTAAACTGTTTTTATCTCAACCCACAAGATTTCTCACTTTTGCTCTTCCAATTCTCTCCCCCATCCCACCGGGCCGGGGGGGGAGAGTGAGCGAGCGGCTGTGTGGTGCTCAGTTGCCGGCTGAGGTTAAACCACAACAGTGTTAACTGTTGATTCCATTATATTAGTATTTCTGTCTATAGAAAATTATAACTAGCTATAAAACGCTGAAGGCGTATAACTAAATAGCCAGGAGTGCACGTACCTTTTAATATGTCAGATATTTTGAGCGTTTACTTGCATAATTCTCTCCTCCAAAGGATTACTATTTAACTCATGACACTGGAGAATGCATTTTTATTGGGTTTTTACCTGATCAAAAATTCAGTGTAGTTTTCATATAGTATCTTTTCTATGCAATAATTGAATATTGACTCCTTGTGTCACTCTAGGAGGTGGCAAAAAGAACGTTTGAAGGATAAAGACCATCAAACAGCTGAGGAACTTTCTGAAGAAAGTGACACTGAATTTGAAGAGGGTTTCAAAGTACCAGGATTTCTCTTCAAAAAGCTTTTTAAGTATGTGTTGTGTACTTTAATATTATGCTGCTGTATGCTGTTAATAATATTAGTCATGGTGATTTCTGGATGCCATTTGCTGTAACTTTTACTTCAGTGACTGATGCCTCAACTTTTACTTCAGTACTTTCTGTAGGATTATTTCTTTAAAAAAGGCTCCAGGATCAAACCTCAAAGAAACTTACTTATTACAAGCACAAAATGCAGTTACATGAAAATACAGATGATAACTGGCTGATGTGAGTATTGTGAATGCGTATTAGCTAAACTACGAATTGAGAAGCTCTCCTTGTCTATTTTTATAAATGCTTTCTTTTATTGATAAGTGCTTGCTTTTAATTGAGGTGTGGAGTGGTAGAATAACTTTACTTTGAAGAATAAGGTGTTGGCAAGTTGTGATAAATGAAAACAAGAAATGTAGGTGTTTCTGTGATTGGGTGGAGTGAGTGAAATTTTCTGCCAGTAAAAAATATAGACAACTTTTTCTATAACTACTCCAAGTCTACTCAAAGTAACTACTTATAATTTATATTATAAAATAGTCTTGAACATTTTGCCCAGTAAAATTTTAAAATATGAAAAGTGCATTCTTGATTCCTTTAGTAGGTGGAAAACACTCTACAACTCATTCTTTAGTTATTTAATGCTGGATTACAGATTTGGACATGACTGCTTTCTGTTTCAGTTTTTTGAGACCATGGTGCCTAGTGACACTTTCAAGTTCATCTCAAAAAGCTATTTACAAAAGGCAGCTCAAACAGGCTAGCAGCTGACAAGTTAACTCCATCCATAATCTCTCTCTTAACTTTCATGCATAATAGGCTTGAATTCTTTTTTGTTGGCAACATTTTGCACAGCAGAAGAAACATCTCTTTCAAAAGCTAACTCTCTAAAATCTTATAATTAATGTAGTAGAAAGCCCTGGTTTATAACAGGCATGCATGGTATCCCTTCCAACAGGACCACTTAGTCTTAACCTCAAAGAAATTATTACTGTTGTCCTGCAGTTCCTCCAAAGGAAAGCACTAGCTCTGAAATGGAATTGAATTAATGACTTGGTTGCCAGGACCATACACAGCCAATATGTGGTCTCCAGTTGTTTATGCAAAGCTACGGCAGAAGTAATCATCCTGAGAACGGATATGTGGTCTGAGCAACCCGAAGGGGATTGAAATAAAGCAGACAACTAAAAATTAATCTTAGAGATATCAGCCTCACTAATGAAGGGTATCCCTGCAAGCATGAGTCAGTTGGCAAAACTTCTTAAGTGGTTAGAAAGATCAATCGAGTTGAATGATTCGTCAGGCTTGTAACTTAAATGCTGAAATCTCCAATGTAGGAAGGCCCATAGTCAATAGGCATTAAACTTTGAGTTCTGAGCGCGTTTAATACAAAACATGGGAGTATATTGACCCAAGGAGGTGTATAGCGGTATACTGTAAGTGACCTTCCTGCATAGTTTAATTGAATTCCAAAGAAGTTAGCTCACACTAGGAATAGTAGACCCTTAAGTTCGTTCTTTCCTAAAGTGGACAATCTGTTTCTTCTCTATATACTTGTCTGCTTTGAGGAACATTCAGCAAGAATACCAGTGGTGCTGCTGTGGAACAAAACCAAACAGTGAGCAAGACTGACTTACAAACATTGCCTTACACTGTCTGCACTTAGCCTGAGAGAATGCTGTCTATATAAACAAGAAACCAGGATTCTTCATTATTTGCTTTCAGTGTGAGATTTCCCTGATACGTCTGAAATGCAGTTTTGTCTCAGCAACAATGCAGCTAAACTCTGCTAGCTACTGTGGTGAATTTTGAGGGATGCATCACAGCATGAATGCTCATGTGAAATACAGTCCAAACATAACTATTCTGGAAGACCAGGCAACATTTTTATTTTATTTCTACGCTATTTTTGGAGTAAAAAACAAAACATAAAAATTGGTGCAGTGAAAGCATAAGATCAAAGAGAATTGATTATATCTCCATATAACCGTAAAAATTATTGTGGGGAAATTTTTTTTTACTTTAACTTTTGCATAGTTGCAATTATTGCATGTTTATGTGATTATGCAAAGAAAGCACCTGCATCTTTTCCATTTTTAGATAACCTTGGAGTAGAATTTTTCACAAACTTAATTCTCTACTGTGAAACTTTCTCAGGAGAAGCGGGGAGAGGGAGAAAGATGCTTGTGAATGCAGCTAGCTTTTAAGCACTAGATGAAATAAGAAATAACACAAAATAATATCAGGAAGTTCTTGAATGGTTGTCTTCTGAAGAGACATGCTGGATGCTAGTCTGGGGGAGCAGCTTCTGACTGGAATTAGGGTTCTTTCCAATTCTTTAATATTTCTGTCAGAAAATGTTTTGTCTTCATAAGAGGTAGTAATGGTAGCATCTTAACTCAATTATAGCTAATCCTGCAAGTAATTTCATAGTTGTTTTTAGATTGCTGCATTTTTAGGGTGAATTAATTTCTAATAAAAGGGGTTTTTTTAAGGGCTTCTTGGTATAATGCATTTGAGACACCAGCAGATAGTATGATGTCTGAACCATTAGATGTGTTCTTTGATCATCTTTTTCTAACTACTCAAGCTGTTTGTTTGTCTCCATTTAGCATTCTCTAAATCCATACAGAACTCATCATAAATTGATTTTTAATTGAACTTTGTGGACACTAGTGTCATTAGCTGTCAGTAGTTGTAATTATTATTTGTTCAAAGAATGAAACAGGATTTTGAAACGCACACAAGACAATGCCCTAAAATGAACAATCCCTATTTAAAAAAAGTGTTTTGCTCTTTGCTGTGCTCTGCACTCCAGGAATGCATGCCATCAAGAAAATTGTATCAGTAACCTTGTTCTTCCTCTAAGTTACAAGACACAGAAGTGCTGAAATGTGTATTTTATTTTTTTTTAATTGTAATTTAAATACACTGTTTCTTCATTTCTTTCTGTTCTGTTTTCAATTTAATCCACACATGTGGTGTGTTATTCCTAGTAGTCTCACTATTTCATATCACTATAAAAAAGCATGTCCTAAAGTGATTCTCAGTCCAGCATCTTATCTCCCCCTTTTTAGCTTGCCATTGTAAATCTTGCTTTCTAGTCTACTACTTTTAATTGGAATGTATTTTACATTGTTGCTTATACAATTTCCAGTGAATGACTGGGAGTAGAAACTGCCCTGATACTCTCTCATAAAAACACTCTGCTGCATCCCATTCGCTGGAATAGTTTCTATTGTTTTGCCTTCCAAAACATTTTGCCTTGTTGGCTTTTCTCTTCATTGAAAGAGACTAAATGTTATTTAATGAATTTATGTAAAAAGAAAGCATGCTTTGGCAGATGTGATCAGTTTTCACAGTGGAGTATAAAGTCTGTAGCCCTTACAAGTCAAGCTTTTCTTTCAGTTCAAGGTATATGTTCCAAATAATATAACTTACTAGACCCTTACATGTCGTCTTTTCTGAAAAGATAATGCTTTGTGAGAGTAGCTTTCCAAGTTGCTTTTAACACTTAAAATATACATGAAATAAAATACCCTCTAATTACCATGACTATCAGTTTAATTAGAAATGTTTTAGTGTTGCATAAAGAATGCAAGTCACATGTAATGTCTGAGTGCATCAAAAATGTATGACCTAGTAAATACAGCACTCATGTAAAACACACATCCAGCATGTTACTGTAACTAGTATAAGAACCTTGCCAAATGATTAATTCATGAGTACTTTCTGTTATGATCTGTATTATCAAACATTTGCCATCTTCTTTTTCCTTGTTTTAGGTACCAGCAGACAGGTGTTAGGTGGCTCTGGGAATTGCACTGCCAGCAGGCAGGAGGAATTCTGGGAGATGAGATGGGATTGGGCAAGACCGTCCAGATAATTGCCTTCTTGGCAGGTCTGAGCTACAGCAAGATCAGGACTCGTGGTTCAAATTACAGGCAAGTGCTCCGCTGCAGACTGTCAGTCTGTGGAGCTCAATTAATATTTCATCAGATGTATTGCTGGTGGAGGAGGGTCCTGTGAATTATTAATGACATTTCAATTACAATATTCCTTTAATTCTTTTAGTGGGGGACATCAAAGGAAAAATTTTACGAGACAATGGAGCTGTAGGGCAGGAAAAATTAAACATGTAACACTTTTAATGAATTCCAGGCATTGATGCTTCATTTTGCAGATGAGCCGCACTAGATATTTTGGGTCAATACAATGTCTAAGGTTAGCTTCCACAAATGGATTGTTTACAAACTCAATTACATTCATATCAATAGTTTACACAATATGGAATTTTAAATTAGATGTAATACCTTTAATTCCATTTATTAAATTTTACATTAAAATATTTGTTCTGGCAAGCCACCAGGTAAATGCTTTACAGGAAGTAGCAAGCTGATTTGCAATGAAAGTTAGTGTTTCTGATCGACAGGGAATTACCGATGCCAAAAAAATAGTAGTAATAGTAAAAACAGTGACTTATACAGAGGAATTTCTGTCTGCTTTTTTTTATTATTGTTGCTTTTCAAAACTATGTTAGAGTGACTGGCCTTTCTTACAAGATCTTTTATGCTTTTTTGTTGCTGAACAATGCTTTAAAATTCCTTCTTCATAGGTGAAATTACCGGAAAAGGTACTTGTTGGTGTCCTTGGATTTACAAATGCACGCATGAATAATACTTGATTTTTTTCTAGTTCTGTTGGCCTGTTCACCTGATGTAAATTACTACATGCAATTAAGCAAATATCATAGTACTATACTAAACAAAAATAATTAACTTTCTATAGAGGCATATTTAAATTATGTTCAGTATGTACATGAATTGTAAAATAATGCTTTAAAGAGAAAATATTACTGTGTTTTCTCCAGTTGCTTCCTACTGTAGCCTTTATATAAGAAAACTCCAGGTCCTCCATCACTCAGGCCAGTTGGTTTACTTTGATATGGCTGCCTGATTTAAGGATGCTACTGTACAGATTATTTTATGTAGGTATATTCCCTGCCCCAGTTGGAGGACCACGGGGTTGATGGAAATCCTTCAGGAACATCTCTTGACATTGTTACACAGTTACAGCTTAAGACCTAAGATACTGCAGTGAAACTACAATAAAACTTTGAAAAGGCCAAAATATAATTGCACACCTAAGTTGCAGTGTTCTTTCTGCATGTAAGATAATGTGTTCTGTTTCATATTTTGGCTGGTGCATGCCATTAAGTCGATCATGGGAGGAAACCTCCACGGGAGGAAACAAGGTTTAATTTTTTGGTGAAACTTACTCTGATTTTGCTTGTGTGCTGTAAGGCAGAGGGTCCAAACAACTTGATCTTTGCACAGTCAAGTATTTTCCCCATCTGCACTCTGAACTAGGAAGGCAGTAACACTGCCTAGCTAGCTTCTATCTGAAAGCCATGTAGTCTAGTAAGCCGAAGACCTTCTGGTCAGTCTGGCTGAGAAGCAGGCATTAAGAGTGGACATAGTTGTGTTGTCAGCACGTTTAAATGTCTTCCAGCCTAGCTCGTATCTCATTACCTTGACGTGTAGATGGAGCTAGTGTACTACTGTATGAATCTGGCACTGCAGGTTTCCCAGCCTCAGCTGGCCTTCTGTAAAATGGAGATAATACTGTCATTCCTGTGCAGAATTGCAAAGATTGTTGTATTTGGGGGCACTTGAGTATTAAGACAATAAGATCACTTTTGTTGATATTCAAAATGTTCAGCTTTATTTTCTATCAGTGACACTTTCTGCAAAAGTATTCTTTAAAATGTGAGTAGAAATTTCCTTTTGTAAACCGCTTCTGCTTCCAGTGTTTTTCTGATTTTGAAGGAGCCTGAAGACTAGCTGAAGTAAGGAACTACTTCTTACATGGAGTATAACTATTACAAAAATTGTCTCACTTTTAACAGTTATTGAGCCATACAGCTGCGGAAAGCCAAATGTCCTGTGAGGTATCAGTAGAAGTGGTGCAGCTATGGTGGTGTAAGGATATAAGGGAAGCAAGATTTATAGAGGGGGAAAGTTCTTTTGTTAGACAAGCTGAGATAGTTGGAACAAGCAACAGCTTTCAGACCAATGGTCCCTTCACAAGAAAAAACAAAGCAGCAGCAAACTTCAGGTAACCCGTCTCTAGCCTGTTATCTAGGTTGAAAACTGTTGTTGAAACCTGTTGAAGGGCTTGGGGGTCCACAAGTTTGCTTGTTTCCAAATACATTATTTTGTTTAACAAAGATGTTACCTTCCACTACAGACTTTGCTTCATTTGAGACATCAGATGAGAAACTCTGCCATAAAGTTTATACACTGATTATTTACTCGTCTGTGCTCTTCAAGATACTGAGATATAATCATACACATTAAACATTAAGGCTCAGTCTCTACTATGAGTGACAGGGAGGTTAACTTCCATGGTGCTTACATAAATAAAAATCCATTGCCTCAGAAAATTTGTATTGCTCTTGCTGCCCTGTTCTTTTATTTTCACTAGGATTTAGTTGTCACTTCAGTTTCATTTTGAAGGCATGATTTGCCAGTGCTTGGCAATAGAGTTGGTTATAGTGCAACATGTTTTCCTTTGCTAATTTTTGAATACTTAAAGATTATAAATATAGTATGAATACAGCTTCCTTTTTCTGGGTAATAAGTTGCAGGAATAGGTCTTATACAACCAATTAAATAAGAACTAATAATGATACTTACTGTGAATTGGGGTTTTATAAACCAGAGGCAACAGAAAAAGAAAGAGATTTGGGTATATTGATCATACATGATATTGACCATAAGCTATTAGCACAATGCAACTGTGAAAAAGGGGCAGAATACATTACAACAATATATTTGGGGTAGGAACAGGGCAGTATTAGTATCCCGGTACAAGGCACCAGTAAGACTTTGGTTTGAAATGTTATTAGAATCATAGAATCGTTTAGGTTGGAAAATATGTTTAAGATCATCAAGTCCAACCGTTAACCTAACACTGCCAAGTCCACCACTAAACCATGTCCCTAAGTACCACATCTACACATCTTTTAAATATCTCCAGGGATGGGGACTCAACCACTTCCCTGGGCAGCCTCTTCCAATCCCTGACAACCCTTTTGGTGAAGAAATGTTTCCTAATATCCAATCTAAACCTCCCCTGGCGCAACTTGAGGCCGTTTCCTCTCGTCCTCTCGCTTGTTACTTGGGAGAAAAGGCTGACCCCCACCTCGCTACAACCTCCTTTCAGGGAGTTGTAGAGTGTGATAAGGTCTCCCCTGAGCCTCCTTTTCTCCAGGCTGAACAACCCCAGTTCCCTCAGCCGCTCCTCATAAGACTTGTGCTCTAGACCCTTCACCAGCTTCACTGCCCTTCTTTGGACACGCAGTGTCACCTTTATTCAAGGAAAACAAATATAAACTGGATGGGCAGCAGAGCAAATCTGTTGCAGTGATTAGAGAATGAAGGATGCCTCCTAAGTGTAGCAAGCAGAAGTGTGTGGTTTGTTTAGTTTTGTGAAACAGCACAGACTGGAAGAAGTTAGATGACTCTTTTATATAAAAAAATAAAAGCTCTCAAGAGAAGAATAAAATGTTGGCTAGTGGAAAGTGGTTAGGGCCAGACTAGACACAGAAGAGGTTTTGCACAACCGAGCGGAGGGGGAGTGGATTTTCTGAAAATTGATCAAAGGAAGTGTGAAGTCTTTGTGTAAGCTGAGGGGGAAAGAAAAAAAAACGGTTAAACCCAGCATGTGAGTTTGTTTGATACAGACCAGGGGAATAAACAGAGGTAATTTGTTACTATCCATGAAGAATGAGAAACTAATATGTTCTGGGAAAGATGGCTTTTTTGCTATACGTATTCTTAAAAGCAGTTGCCTTTTTTGCTATAGATATTTTTAAGAGCAGTAGCAGTGGCTATTTGGATTCGTAGTATAGTTTAAGCTATTTTTTGCATCTCCAACTTCTAACTTCCCCTTGGATTGCTGGGATTTTTTTATTTAGACTATGTAAGGTTGTTATATGATATTTTTTCATAATGAAAGAGAGAAGCAACATTCTGCGTATGTATAAGCTTTTAATAAACAATATTATTTCTTAATGTCAGCAGTTTCAGAAGGCAATGGGGTTTTTTTAAAGCAGGGTATTGCTGGTGTCTGGGAAATCCTTCTTTATTGCTATATGCATGTGATCTTGAATGTGTACTGTGATCTTTTGAATTGTTTGTTTATTACCACTTGAATAGTACATAGTCGGCCAGACAAGATCAGTATGTGATAACTGTAGCTATTGTCTTTGTTTGCAAAGACACTTTGTTCTGTTTTTTAAAGAGCAAATATATTTGAAAAATAACTACTAGTAACCACTACCTAGTATATTTCCTATATGATTGTTGGTATTTGTTTGTGACGGTAATATTTCTTGTTTGGCTGTTGCGTGAGAGATTTCTCTCTTCTTAACCTTAAGAGTAGCTCTGAACTTCATATACAGAAAGACTTTATTTCAAACATCCTCAGTAATTCTCAGAAACAATCATATGATTATGAATAAGAAACTTATGAGACAGTTTAAGCCCAGCTCAGACCTCAGCTGCTTTAGGTTTCTTGTCTTACCTGTAAATTATGGTGATAATAGTACAGTATATTACCAAAATGAAGCAGAACACCTGTGTGTAAGTCCATTTGTGAGACTCTAGCTAGATATTCTTTTTAATAAAAGTAATAAAATAGTTGTTTGTTAATGATTTCTTTTCTCTTATAGAAACAGCAGTCACCCAAACCTGATTTGTATTACCACAAGAGGAAGTTCCTTTATGCCTCATTGTTTGGAGCTTTTCTATTTTTGTGTTTATCTTGATAGATGCATCCATCCTGTTCAGTGGATAGGTTCTTACAGCAGTATCCCTTTCATCTTCCTTTAAAAAACAGACTTCCAGAAAAACAAAGTGCCAATTAATTTCCAGAGCTCTCATATTCCACTTGAACTATAAAGTGTGTCATTTTAATATGTGTGTATTTTAATAAGCCACTAATATAGAGTATTTATTTCACATTAAAGTTTTTTTTCTTGAATACGTTATTTTAGGTACCAGGGATTGGGTCCAACAGTGATTGTTTGTCCAGCTACTGTGATGCATCAGTGGGTAAAAGAATTCCACACTTGGTGGCCTCCATTTAGAGTTGCCGTTCTCCATGAAACTGGTTCCTATACCGACAAAAAGGTAATGGTTGACATCCATTTTGTAATTCCAGAAGCGTCTCTTTTTTTTCTTTTGTGCTGGCCAAAAAAAAAAAAAAAAATCCCCTGTGCCTGAATGCTTCTGTGCAAGCTTGTGCTCTTTCTCTGGTTGTTTTAAAAGAACAAAAGTTCACTGTCTTGTATAGATTTGTTAGGAAACTGGACAAAAAGGGGATGACATGGAGTACATTTATATTATGATATAGACTAGCGTTGCCTGAACAAATTAAACATAGTAACAGGTTTCATGCTTGAGCTTTGCTTGTACTGTAGTCCATGCTAGAAGTTCCTGACTAGACTGCTTGTACACCAGATATATGCTTCTAGTACTGGTGAATTATCTCCTCGTGCTTTTGTTCATCAGTATGTCATTGATGTAATATTTAATACGTTTTGCTTGCACAGGCAATTTCTCTTCAGTTGGTCAGTATGTCAGTTGATATCACCTAGTCTCATTTTCTTTTAATGACAGTGTTACTTTGTTGGTTTTCTTTTTTTCAAGCAGTGCCTTTTCTGTCTTTCAATTTTCTTGGCCAGTCTCTTAATATGTGTGTTCTTATTCCATTTCTTAAGTTGACAAGCCTGACTTGTCTGAAGTTTCAGTCCCTGGTACCTTGCGGGAACAAAACAAGGAAAACTTAGATTTTTGTTTTCCCATGGCCTCGTATTTCAGATGCTTAAAAGGATTTTCAGGATTCAGCAAAGCATTTTTAAATTTCTCTTTAAATATTTATTGAATTTCTTGTAATAACATAAAAATGATATGGTGCTTAATTGCACTTGATTAAACGTATTCTGAGGTAATTGATGCAGTTACAGTACATGGCAAAAAAGGAGTAGCATGCTCTAATGTGCTAATAGCTTCCTGTTGTTCAATTAACTTGCTATGTTTTCAAGCCCTAAAAGTCTGTTGACCTCAATAACACGCTCCCATGTCTTCCTAAATTAAATCATGTATGCTTATTTTGGGGTATTTGTTAATTAATGCACTTGATGGACTGGCTCAAATTTTTCCATCTGCAGGAATAGTCAGGTTTTCAGGATTTCACCTGCCCGTTGTCGCCCCACAAATGCCTACTCAACAACTTAAAATTAAGGAACTTGGTACCATATGATCACTTTAGATAGGTTCAGTTCTCTAATTCTGCCCTAATGCCTCATCTTCTGAGAGCTGCAGCAGTATGCTTTAAACAAGTGTCACTGCTGATGCGGTCTTCACCTCATGCACATTTTTTTCCTAGATACCTCTTAATCAGAGAAGAGCAAGCTTACAACTAAAGTAAAGTTAAAAAAAAAAAAACAAAAACAAAAACAAAACAAAAGCAAACCCCAAAAACAAGACTTTCCCATTCTAGTTGTCCTTATACCTGCAAGAAAAGTTTACTACTAATTTGTTAGCATAAATAACGCTTGTACACTGAAAATATATCACATAAAATACAGGCCAGGTGATTTACTCCTGCCTAGAATTTCTTTTCAATATACATTCTTTCTATGAATACGTTAGTGCTGATCTGATCTCATGACAATTCCATCTTCTTCTTCCATCATATGCTTTTGTGTATGTTAACTTTATAATACTCATCCAGGGACCATTCTACCCTTATGCTCTGGCATAAGGCATAAACTTAAATAAGTTTAAGAAATAAATAAGAAAATTGTGGTTAGACTGAGTAAAAACATATGTTTGTTGTTTGATTGAGATTAATTCTACATGGCCAAAAGCCAAGTCACTGTGCACCTGTGGTCGCAATGTTGCACAGACCTGTTTGGAATTAAACTGACAATTCCAGGATTCGCCTGTTGTTCTGTTAGTATGTCATCGTTTATCATGAAGTAAATGAGAAGAGTTTTGTGCTGGACAGCTAACTTGCCAGGAGACAGGATTGAGGAACTGAACATTGTTACCTGCTTTGTAGTGAGAAAGGTCACTTCAGCCTCTGGGCTAACAGAGGTTAGAACAGTCTGGACTGGTAGAAGAACGTAATTGTCCCCCAAATTAACTGGACATCAGACAGTGAGGATCTCAATGGATTTTGAGGAATGCATTATCCTGTAGCAGTTAGCCAGCAGGTTGTTCATGGTAAAACACAATATTGCAGGCCTGTGAAAGAGGGACAAACGATTTCTAAGGAAGAGAGAAAGATTAATCTTAAAACTAATGAAGGAGAATTTTGGAGGAAAAGAGTTAAGCGATGACAAGTGTCCCGTAAGACAAGACAGTATTTCATAGCAGAAAGAGACAACAGCTGAAGTTTCATTTGATAAAACTTAAGTTGATCTTTTAGGTGAGATGGATCTATGTAATTACTACCATAACATTGTCAGGAATCCTGAAATATTAGCAAATATTAAATCTTTCAGCATTGGTGAAATTATATGCTTTTATGAATAGGTATTTTCTGTTGCACCTTCTAAGGTACCCAAGCTTCAATGCAAGATCCTGTCTCCCAGTTCTTTAGACTTGCCCACAGAAGTATTTGCTTGACAGTGAAGAGTGGGGAAAACATCTGTTCCAATTGTTTTATCATAAATTGATACTAGGCAATACCTTGCACATCTTTTCGGTTAGTGACACTTCTTCAGTGTTACAAAAGGACTTCTGAGCAGTGTGGTAAGTGAAAGGCTCACTGATCATTACCTTGGCATATCCTCTCTTCCCAGTCCATTTTGGTTTTCTTTGCAAACAACTTTAGGATTTTCCACAATAATAGTATGAAATAACAGCCTGAATTGTGAGCACCGGATTGGCTGTGAGTCTGGTCAGCGTGTTTCAGATGAGCCATTGAGACATCCTGCTTAGATATCTCTGCTGCTATAGTATTTGTGTAGGTTTTTAGCATGTGTGATGCTTCAAAAGAGAGACTACTTCATTCCTTTGCTAAAATAACAATGGTAGTCAATTTTTGGCAGTAAGGGAGAGAAGTGTAAAGTTCCAGTTTCACCCCTTGAAATATTACTAACAGTTTAAAGGCCTTCAGCTATCCACAAGGGAAGGCAGACTGGTATTTTAGACAATGGAAGGAAGACACAATAGCACGTTGGATAGGTTTCCAAGACTTCAGAGCTAGTTTAAGCATTTGGATGAAATGTAAAACTTGCCTTTTTTTTAATTATTTGTGATCACAGAAGATCATTTGGTTCTTTTATGATGATAAATGTGCTTAAGTTGGAAGCAGTAGGAAGAACCAGGTTGAAGTAGTAGTCTTCCCCTGTGAAGTCAGCTTTCAGTTTGAACAAGGTACAGCATTTGTGTCCTGTGGTGCTGTCTTATGCTATTAACCTCCTACTATGGTTTACACTCAAATCTGATGTAGCTTTAAGTGACTTGTAAATATCAAGTGCTCTGAGACCTCTAAGGATGAGAGAAAATAAAGAAGTAAATCTAATGTAGTGTATCATAAATACTGTTTTATTTATGGTATAGAACAGAAGATAAGGGGAAGAAAGCTCTGTAAGTGTAGGAAAAAAAGGCCTTCTGTACAAAGAGCTTGTCCTGTTGTTTCAAAACTTCTGATGGCACATGAGCATTTGTAAATCATGGAATGTAAGAGGCAACGTGAACGTTTCTTATCTTGGTTTAACATGTTGCATGTGGAAGGAGGCTGTATTTTTTCAGATCAAGGCTGAACTTTTAATTTCTTGACCTTTAGAACGGGTATCACTGAGCTTAACAATTCTTTCCGGCAGTAATCACATACCATTTGTAAAGCCATAACTTTACATTCTCTTATTCTGGTCAAATGCTGGACACACAATGCAGCCCTCAAAAGCAATTGTCAGTTTATGATGCTTGCACCTGTGGAACCATCTATTTGAAGATGACTTTGTACGCTGAAGATTTTAGACCTTCTACCCTCACAGTAGAGTACGCAATCTACATGTTAAAGAAAATAAGCTGCAGAAGTTACAGTTATTGGCATGACTGCATATGGAACCTCTATTTTAGCCAAAGGCTCTATTTCTGAGTTAAGGACCAAATTCAGATAAACTTAGTATCATGCCACAAGAATTAGCATTCTTGTTAAATGTGTAGTAAGTGCTTTAGCTCTTTTTATTGCAACTTTTACATTATTAAACATTGTAATGTGTTCTTTTGAAGCCTCTTCATGGTGCCATTTAGATTGTTTTGTTGGGGGCAGGGAAATAATAAAGAGGTTTTATAGGTTGAATTTATGGATCTCTGGGCTTAATGGTTGGTTATGAGATAGTGATAAGCCTGCTGAAGAATGCATTTTTGATTCACAAGTGATATATGGTTGTGTAAGTGACTAGATACTATCTCTGTAAGTTCACACTTGCCTTAAAGGTATCTGAATGTTTAAAGAATTTTATAGTTATCGCTAATCTAGTTCTTTAAGTTCAGTCTTAACATACACATTTCTGTTTAAGAAAATTACCATTTTAAATACGTAATATTATAGAACAGTGCAGGTCCTCTTAAATATTTTTTAAAAGACTACTTTATGCTAAAAAAGATAAACCTTATTTCTGTAAGTATCAGTCAAAAAAATTGTCCTGTTTTTGTAGCTACAAGTTTGTTTCTGAAGCTACAGTGAGGTACCAACAGGAAAAAAATATTTGCTTAGAGGTGTGTCCTTAGAATAAATCATAAACGCTTCAGCCTTAAGAAATAGTGCTTGCTAAAAACCTTCCAGTCTTTGTACATTGCATATGTCCCAGTGAAGACAAGGCAATACAATCAACTTACCACCCTAAGTTAGGAGAAAATACTGTCCTTGAATTGTAAAGGCCTGAAATACTGTGCTGAACAGAACTACAAGATCAGAATTACTCGATCTACTCGCATGTTCCTCGTATTCATTAGCTTCTTTTAAAGGCCAGAGTTCAGAATTTCAAAGCTAGATAACTGCTGTGAATCTTCTGGCATTAGTAGGATTTGTCTCTCTTAAGCTGATTTTTTTTTTTTTTTTTTTAAGTTTAACCATGCGTGCCCTGAAATATTTCATTAAAGTGTATTTCCTGAGAAAAAAGAAAAATGAAATTAAACATGCCTGAATCTAACCAAACAGGAATTGTGAATTAAAGAATACATGATAAAATAGCATAAATTCTGAAATGCCACAGCCTCAAAACAGTGTGTATCCAACATTAAATCTGTTACCATATTTTAAAATATTTAAAATTATTCCAAGAGCTGCAACTAAAGCAAAGGCAACCTCTGAGAAAGTACCCAATGCAGTAAAATGAGAGTTAATAAGTGTTGTGGTGTGAGTTGATAAAATTGTGTTGTTGTATTTCTTCATTGTCAGCACAAATCCTTGTTTATTAAAAATTTAGCTTGAAGGAAATTTTAATTAATTACAGGTTCAGTAAATCCTGACTAGGATTCTGCTGTAGTGTGTTTACAGTGAATGGCCTTCATGTGCCTGTGTTTCACTTCTGTTCTCTCTGCTACCTGACAATGTGATTTATGGCTGTTGTTTTCTACTAGTCCACTGTTTGCCCTCTAGGAGGGATTGGTCTCTTGAGCCTCCATAATAACAGCAGCACTTTCACAAAACATCTTTTAATGACAACAGTGTAGCATTCTGTAAGTCAGGCTAATTGCAGACATACCCTATTAATTGCAAAAACTAGGAGAGGTTACATATTTTACAAGCTTTTAATTTGAAATCGCTCGAGATGATTTGTCTTAAGTGTTTGGGTAGAGATGTCTACAATATTCTATGATAGGCCATTGCTGAGACTCTAGGACACGGTTACAGACTATGGGCAATGTACCAGGTCGAATTAAGCTTTGGATGTCCACACCTGCTTGGAAATCCTACTCTGTCTGTAATACAAATTGTTCTAAAGATTACATATTCTCTTGAGAAACACGATGTCAACGTGAAATAATGTGTCATGGGTTTATCAGGGGATGATAATCAGAAAGTAGAAATTCTTTAACAGTTAAACGCAGAAGAACTTTTTGAATCTTGGGGTACGTCTGAGCGAGAAATTTTACAATAAGAGATGGTGGACTTTTAACACCATCTGAGTCTTTGAGATGGATTTTTCCCTTTTGTTTTTGTTGGTTTTGTTTTGTTTTGTTTTTCTTAAAGGCACTTCTAGTAACAAGGATTTTGTCTTTCCTTTAGCAAATTCTGTGGTGGTTCTACTTTTCTTTCTTTTACATTGGGTATGTTTGTTTCATCCAGGATTGCTTCCCAGCCCATCATCTTCTGTTTAAGTCTTCTAGATTTATACGTGGAGGATAAATGCAAGAAAGATGAGTCTTGAATACTGTGAGTGCTATGGAAGGTGATATAGACTGTCCCTACCCTACGTAATTTACAGCTATAAAGGCTAGTAAAAACTTGGGGAAGGGATATAGCTTACAAGAGAAGCACAAAATTTGAAGATTAATAAGAAATATATTAATCCTATTAATGAGAGAGGTTGGACAGAATTTAGGATTAACCAAGTAGATTTTTGTGATTGTTTCTCTGTTTTTCACTTGCTTAATTTTCCTCTAACATTCTAGATCTTGCGTGCAGTACACAAAGCTGGGTTTGTGAGGTGAATATAGGAGAACTTGAAGAAACTAGTTACTTTAATCAAATTTAATGTTTGTTTTTTCAGACATTGCCTTTAAAAAAAACAAACCAACCACTGTTTCCTTCTGATCAGGCTTCAGGTCACATTCTGATCTGTTATAACACAGTATTCAAGTGCTTCATTCTTTTACAGATGAGCTAAGAATCATATAATCAAAATCTTGCCTATACTTACTTTCTTTGCAAAGTAAACTATATATCTGCTTTTTCAAAACTTTTTGTACGTACCTTGGACAGCAAACGTGTAGTTCAGTAGGTCTGAGTTTTCTGTCTCGCTGTTACTAACAACGTGCACCTTTTGCTTTTAGGTGAAACTAATTCATGAAATTGCTTCATGCCATGGAATTTTAATTACGTCTTATTCATACATTCGAATGATGCAGGATAACATCCACAGCTATGATTGGCATTATGTGATTCTGGATGAGGGTCACAAAATCCGAAATCCAAATGCCGCCGTCACGCTTGCGTGCAAGCAGGTACTTTATAAAAAATAAATGAAAGATTTTAAGCGCTTGGGGGGGGGGGTTGTCCAAAATCTAATAGCCTGTATTACTTTATCAAAAAAATACATGTTTGACTATTAGTAAAGAATAAAAGCATAAATTACAATGGTCTGTATTTGCCTATTTAATTTACTTAACATTTTTAATGAGTTTACATCAATAAATTTACAGAAGTATAGTAGAGAAGAAAAATCAGAAATTTTAAATTGTGTAGTAATTTACCACTAGGGATAAATGTCAGATTGCTGGTGTTCATTTTCTGCTAATAGTTTATGGACAATATATTGCAGAAAGCTGTTTATTTCAGGAATATGAGGCCACATATTTTAAAATGAGAATTCATTGATGGTGAAATTGAATATCCTCTGAGGCAGGAGGCAGGTTACACCATGAACCATGAAAATAACTTTCTTTTGGTGTCGTGTTTTTTATTAATAGTTCCGCACACCCCATCGAATCATCTTGTCTGGCTCCCCTATGCAAAATAACCTAAAGGAGCTCTGGTCCCTCTTTGACTTTGTATTCCCAGGGAAACTGGGAACACTACCTGTGTTCATGGAGCAATTTTCTGTTCCAATAACCATGGGAGGATATTCCAATGCCTCTCCTGTCCAGGTAAATGCATCAAAAATATAACTTTGCTTGAAGGAAAGTGTTATGTTGTTTCTAAACTGACTTTTAAATGTACTTCATGCTGTATGTTCTAGACACTAACCCGAAAGAGTGTTGCATGTGTGTTTTACTGCTGCATGTGTGAAAAGAACTGTTCAACTGAATGAGACCATTTCATTTATACAGGGGTATAGCTTATACACAAGGTTTTCTTGTCAAAAGCCCTAAAGGTTAAATCATTAGAAGTATTCTTTGATGCAAAGATAAGCAAATTGGGGTGGGAGGTGACTGATCTTGTATTTTGATGTATTTAAATAGAACTTCCCTGTTTGATATCAAGCTTCAGCAAATTATGCAATAGAGGAATCCTTAAATCCAAACTGAAAACTGTTTTCATTTAAAAAAGCTAAAGTAGGTATTGGCAGTCTGAAAGTAGATAAACTATTTAATTTTGAAAGCAAAAATTATTTGGAATATTATTTTGAATAAGTATGTCTACTAATCTTTGTAGTTGTGGTTCTCAGTATTTATGACTTCTTAAACATTTTTCAAATTAGCTGATAGATAAATTGTCTGCATAACAGTCTGCAGACTAAGTTTCATATAAATGCTAATAAACTTGTATCCTTTTAAATATGCTTTGTAATGTTTTGCACACATACATTTCTAAAGTTTTATTTTCTTTGAGTTTAAGTACTTCCCTTGTCTAAAGCTTAGTAATTTACTAAATTAGACAGCCAATTTGTTTTTTACATATCAATAATTTATTATATTCTTTGTTTTGCTTTAAGAGAAATGAAGGTATTTTTAGCCATTATGTACAGTTAATACCCATCTCACACATCCATTACCCTTTATAGAACCATATGCTCCATTTAAGGCCAGAGTGACCTTTAGTTTCTGTGATCATGGGGATTTTCTTGTACCGATTTTTTTAATAGTCTCAAGCGGGCACTAATCTTCACTTATTGTCTAGTAACCACCATTGCTGCAGGCTTCTTTTTTGATCTTCAGTATATGTATTAGCAGTTTTTCATGAGGATTTTGGTTCTGGGCAAGTTTATACTCACTTCTTGGATTGGTTTCTAAAAGAAATATCTCATTTCTGGTTTCTTTTAAAGTCCACTAGATTAGGAAAGATAAATTAGTGGTATCTGAGGAAGACTTACTTATTCAATGCTGTTGTTGCTAACGTGAATTTTATTGCAATTCATGTTGTGTTGAATATGTAACTGTAGATCCACATAAATCATAAACCATTTCATTTTATTAGGATTTTCCTATTACCAATTATGGCATTTTGTTTGTTGCTAAAATTAATATCAAGAACCAAAATACAATTTTTACTTTTTCTTCCTTTTTCAGGTAAAAACGGCATACAAATGTGCCTGTGTGTTACGGGACACCATAAACCCCTACTTGCTGCGAAGAATGAAGGCTGATGTAAAAATGAGCCTTTCACTTCCAGATAAAAATGAACAGGTTTGCTTATCTTTACTATTAGATCTGAGCCCTCTCCCTCCCCAAAATCCAATCTTTCATGGACATTTGGAAATAATTTGTGCTAATAGCAGATGAAACACTGTTTTAACTAAAGATAAGATGTAGAGCTTTCAAGTTGCATATTCTTTTCACCTGTGTTCAGAGTATTAAATGGTCATAGTCTTGCAGGGTCTATACAAGTACACTCTCATCTGAAAAACAAAGCATATATGAAGTGTAGTCAGGTCTGCTCAATACTGTCCTCCTAGGTCACAGGTGCATACAAATGAGTTGTCTGTGGGGTGTTTCCTATGGTGCATCTCTTGGACACTTTAACATTGTTTCCTGCCGTAAAAAGGTTAGTTTGGGCAGCAAATAGTAGAGAAATACTTGATGGCAGTTGTTCATATTGCAAATTAGCTGGGCCTGTACATTCTAACAAATTTCCAGAATATTAGCCTTTTGATCTAAAACTTGTTTGCTCTACAAAGAGGTGGGATATTTTTTAGGAAACATTTTGATTCAAAGTAGAGGAGGTTGAAAGGATTATTTAAACAATTGAAATTCCTACAAATATTGACTTGTAGTAATTATTAGATTCTTCTGCCACTCAGGTTTCAGTGCTTCAGGCTTTCTTGTCCTCTCCTCACTCTTTTGCTTCCTGTCTCCTCCCTCTAAAAGAGAAGTAGACGTGCTAGTCTTTGTAAGACAGTGCTGACAGCTACATAATAAATGAGTAGGCCATACGCAGTTTCTGCTGTGCAGTCTAATGATCTTTTTTTTTTAATCAAATTTTGAATTTCTATATACTTTAAAGAGTCTGGGCTACTTACTCTAAAGAATGCAATCATAAACAGATTAAACAAATTTGATTCTTTTTCTTGTCAATCACAGGGCACTACATAAGTTCGACTTACGGCATAATGTTGGGTGCCTTGCAGAATGCGAGGAAGTTATTTTGTTCCATTTTAGCCCATCAGAGCATCTGAAAAATCATTATATGCTCACACTCAAAGGCTAATGACAGAACAGATTACGTGTGCTAACCTTCCCATGAGGTACTAGGAATTTGCAAGTTGTAAGGGACATAATAGACACACAATGGAAAGCATTTCCTATAAACATAGCTTTGAGAGAATGCTAACACTGCACAGTTACCTCATTAAAACTGGAAAATGGCAGCACTTCCAAAATTAAAGCAATTTGAGGGGAAAAAAGAACCACTGGGAAAGGGCACAGAAAAACTCATGAAACCCATCTTAATGATTATGTTCATTCTCTAAAAATTCTGAGTTGTTTTATTTCTAATGATTTCTATGCAGTATCTTTTAACTTAGTATTTCAGTATGTCAGACATCTGTGAAGCTTCATTGTAGCACATTGTAAAACTTCACTCTATTTGGAGTTTACAGGTTGGGCTTGAGCGGTTCGTTTGTTTGTTTTGGTAGGTCCTCTTTTGCCGTTTGACAGATGAGCAGTGTCAAGTCTATCAAAATTTCATCAGCTCTAAAGAAGTTTACCAGATCCTCAATGGAGACATGCAGGTTGGCATTAATTAAGGTTAATGGCAGGTAGAGTTTGATGGATAAAGTCATGGACTGACCTTCCCATTCTTCTAGCTGGATTCTGAGCAGAGAGGGAAGCAAACACACTGATCTCAGTTCTGCTTTTGTGGGTGTCTGCTCTTTTTTCTCAGAAATGTTCCATGGAATACGTAGAGTTAGTCATCCATATGTAGTGGCATGACCAGATAAAACTAGGAATGGAATGGGCTTTGCAGTATATTTGTGATCTTGGGAACAAATTATGGCTTGTTGGATGACCTGCTGTAGGTAACTGTATGCATGCTTTTAACCAATTGCAAAAGTGAAGCAAAGGAAGAAAGTAATTTGTCCTGAGAGTACAGTTCAGGTATAACAACTTCGTGATGCAACAGTTGATGATTTCACAGTCTTAACATACAGCAGAGCAAATAGCAAGCATCCTTGTTATTACTAGTCACTTCAACATCTTTTGCCTCCATCCTCACAACATAAGTGTTGAAATTGCTGTGGCCAGGATGACAGCAGCAATTGAAATACAGTTTCAAATGCCTACTGTTGCTTGTGTAAAAAGTCTGCTATTCCCTGTGACTCCTACATTGCACGCATCTGGTCTGTTTGACTTCTTTATGCACGCAGTAGACGTTTTTCACTCCCATTTTAGCTGCAGGATACAGATCTATTGTTTGTAAGAGGAGAAGTAATACATCTTGGTTATAATGTGTAATTTACCATGTTTCCTTGTCTTGTCAACTGTGAAATCCCTTCTCCCCTCACCCCCAGTGGCTCCAGTTAGTTGTATGGTCAGTACAGCCCTGTATATTGCAGTGCCATACAAAGCAGATGTTGACCTTACCGCTGTTTTGACTTCTTTATTTTTCCAGATCTCGCAAAGCTATAGTGGCCAAGTTTTTTCAAGTGCCTAGCCATTTTAGTTATCCCAATGAAAATTATTTTATATCAGAAAAATAAGTAACACTTGTAATATTATTGCATGAATAACTGAACAGAACCTCCTAACATGGCATCAAAAGTGCTAATTTTCAGCTTCATATGTTTGTTCAAATATGTTTACTCATCTATTCTTTGTTACCATGCATTCTGGTGGGTATACTTGCTATCCTCAAGGTCTGTCTTAAGTTACCTGCTAACATTGTGGGGGTTGGAAAGAAGGACACAATTTCAAGTAACAAACTTGGTGGAATTTTTCCTTTTGAGTAGGAAAAATCTGACTGTGAGTTACAGCTAGGGACTGCTTTTGCTAATGTGGAAGCTGTTGCAGAATTCTCTTAACATTGTCACCAGAATAGGCTCACAAGAACATAAAATTTCATTGACCTTCTCTTGTACTGATTTTTCCTAAAACTTTGCATGAAACGAGTATTAGCGTCCATTGGCTTCTCTAAAGAGCAAACCACTATTAAAAACAAACTTCTTGGTGATGACTGGATTAATCCATTGCTGTTTATTTTTCTCAACCGCAACCCATATAGATACAAGTATTTATCAAGAAAATAAAAATATTTTTCTCCTGTGTTCTTTAGATTTTCTCAGGACTAGTAGCTTTGAGAAAGATTTGCAACCACCCTGACCTCTTCTCTGGTGGTCCCACGAATTTGAAGGGTGTACCAAATGCTGAAGTGGAGGAAGCAGATCAGTTTGGATATTGGAAACGTTCTGGAAAAATGATAGTGGTAGAATCCTTGCTGAAAATATGGCACAAGCAAGGTCACAGAGTGTTGTTTTTTACTCAGTCAAGACAGGTAAGATGAGCTCATTGTTTTTAGTTTTAGTTATTACTAAAACTAAAAAATTGCATGTGTGTGTCCCAACAAGACTTGTAATTAGAACCACTTTCATAGTGTCCTTCTCAGAAAATTAACATCTAATTGAAAAAAATACTAAGATGACTAATGTCTTTGGAATAATTGGAGACCAGTTCCCAAGCTCAGTAAGCTTTGCTGGAATGAGAGCGTGTTGTGGCAGTGTTGCCCAAATTCAATATACTGGGTCAAAGCTTGTATCAGTTGTACCCATATAATACCAGGCTGAAGCAGTGGTGAATGTATTTATTGTCCCTACTGTGTAGTTTCAGGATAGAAACTACCAAGTCAGTTTGCTCACTCTGTTTAGTGCATGTGCACACCTAATCCTCAGAATTATGTGCTTTCGGCCAGTAGCACAGACAGTGACCTTCATTTGTTTTCCCTATGTATTCATGATTTTGTCTTGCTTCCGTGGATTCCCTTGGAATGCTGCACCATTTACCTGGTTAATTGTCTTGAGACCATGGCTCTGGACTTCCCAAACCAAGCACAAACATTCCACTTGTGCATTCAGCAGTGAAATAGCTACTTTCCCCCCCCCAATTACATAAGTTAATGAATTTTCTGCTCATTTAAGATTCGAAAGTTTTTAGTCGTCATCTTGTTTGTTTGATTGGCACTGCAGTTAGTACCAGAAATTCTTATGACTTGATCAGACAGTCGCTCAGTCTTCACGTCTGGATTTCATTAAATTTTTTCCATCACAACAGATGCTGCACATACTTGAAGACTTTGTGAGACACAGAAACTATTCCTACCTCAGGATGGATGGCACCACAACAATAGCTTCCAGACAGCCCCTTATAACAAGATATAATGAGGTGAGATGTTGCATCCCACACACTAATGCCTATTAGTGAGTATGGTTGAGTTCTTGCATTCCTTTTTGGTCTGTTTTTAACCATACTACTTCAGGTTTGAGACACAAAACTGGGGAGTTCAGTCAAATGAAACCACTTTCTTTGTGAGAGGGGAAAAAAGTCATCACTTTTTTCACACTTAAGTTGGATTTTCTGCTAAGAATAAAAACACAGTTGAAAAGAGGGAAAAGAAATTTTATTGGACGACAGTAAATGAAATTTAGATCAAACTACTTTTATTTGTCAAAAGAGATATTAGGCAAACAAGGAAATGTATTCCTTCTCTTGGCTCCCTTTGCATCTGTGCAAATAACACTGATAATTTTTTTTGTTTCCTGGATTCTTTTATCTTGTACTTTGGTAATTCTTGCTTTAGTAAATTCTCTCTCGTGTTATAGGACAAATCCGTATTTATTTTTCTTCTAACAACTCGTGTTGGTGGCATTGGAGTTAACTTGACTGGTGCTGACAGGGTTATTATTTATGATCCTGACTGGAATCCCAGTACAGACACACAGGTGAGTTTGGTTCATTACATTCCATTTACCAGCTTAAGTTGAAATAAAACTGAAGATGGAATGACATTTATCTCCTCAAATAGTGCTAAAGCACTATGTTGCTCTTCCCTAAGTTGCTGTTCCCAGCAATGGTCGCTTAGGGTGCAGTTCCACGTTATGATTACTCTTGTGGCAAAGCCAATTTAAGTGGTTCCCACCACATCCCCTTTACGCTGTTATACCTTACCACTCTTCAATATTGTCGATTCATATAGTCTGTTTAGAGTGTAGCCAAACAAACAGTTGAAATGGCCTGGGGTTTTTTTAAATAAACAAACAAACTAGATGTTTCTGAAGGGAAAGTACAGCTATGCAAACTCTTGAACAGGCATGACTGTTCATGGTGGCAATGCAGGGTAAGAAAAGGAGAACAACTGTTGCTTAAATTGTCTTTGTCACTAAATAATGATATGTAGCTATGCCCTTAGAAGCTGCTGTTAAGCCAATATCTTAAAGAAGTTTTTCTTTATCTGATGGTATGATGACACTCTGGTTTATCAGATCCCTTAACAGTATATGGGGCTTACGTGTTTGAGAGGAAAAAACTATTTTTGATGGAAATCCTACATAGCTCTGAGATCTGCAAGTGTGTAGTCTGACCTAGAGTGGTCTGTTTTAGTGGTTGGTTCAAGATGTTTGTAGGAAAGCTTCCAGTTAAGAAAAAGAAGACAAGTTCAAAGGAAATTTGTATATTAAAGCTCTATTGTGAAATAGATCCCTTTTGGAATAAGTCTATATAAAGTACATATCCTAGATACGAGTTCTAATTTTAACATAATTTATTTTTTGAGATTTTTTGCATAGATTTCATGGTACAGTTGGAGACTTGTCTTTTTACATATGTAAACTTTCTAAATTGTTTTCCTCTCCTGCTGAGTTAGTTGTCCTAATGCTGTAGAAATACCACAGCTATGTAACTTCTTGAACTATTTGTTAAATGTCTGAACTAGGTTTGAAACAGTGGTATCGATAGCTCTCTGTCAAACACATGTCTAAGAGGCTAATGTCTGGTAACCAAACCTTTTGTGTTCCAGGCTCGGGAACGTGCTTGGAGAATAGGCCAAAAGAAACAGGTGACTGTATATAGGCTTCTCACTGCGGGTACTATTGAAGAGAAGATATACCACAGGTCAGTGAGAACGATTCCTTGGATACAGCCGTATGCTCAAGAAAATGTTTGCAGCAAATCTGTGGTGGTGTAACAGTGACATACCTGTGCATGTGGACACATGGCTTGTAACCCCCAACCTTGGTCATGATGGGCACGTCACGGAAAACTTTTAAAAATTTCTGCTGAGAAATGGGCCTTCTTCTAATATTAGACTCCCAGCTGCAGGGCTGTGCTGCTGCCTCTCTGGCTCCAAGACCCACATGCTAAATATACCTCATCAATCTGTTCCAGCAGCTGTGTCCAGCACATCCAGAATTCACTGTAAATGAGAGAGTATGAGGCATCGACAGGAAAAAATGAGCCCCTTACTCAGAACAGGAGACTCAATAAGCCTGAAATGCAAATTGAAATCAACAAGTTCTTTATATTGTCCTTAGGATGTATAAAGATGTATGTGGTACATACATCCATTTACTACTCTGCAAACCCAATTTTATTTTATTCCCAAATCATTCCAAAGTGAGAGAATTAAATCCCAAGAACCACCAGTCATTTTCACGTTATTTATTCCAAAATGTAGCTAAAGCCTTAAAATGCTTGTATTTCGAAATCAATGAAATCTTTTTGTTTTGCTTTCCCATTCAGCTTTCTCAGTAGTTAGCTTCACTCACATGAATTCCAAATGAATGTACACGGGAATCCTCTGCCTAGGCATTACTCTTTAGAACTGGAATATCCTCTTTGAAAACGCAGGTGAATGAAAAACTCTAAACAATGAAATACCCACACTTATTGAGTGCCTTTTTTAATCTGTTTTACCACATGGATACAAAACATCCGCTGTTGATTGGCTTGCGTCCCTCTGGCATACTTCTGTTTGAACAACACTGACCACATCAAGGAAGTGGGCTCTAGGGGTCAGGACAGCCATCAGGAATTCATTTATTTCCAGAACAGTGCAATGGACTTTGAACTTTAAGCAAGGTGTCTTTTCTCTTTGCCTGTGTTTTCTTCCCTGCAAATATGTGATCATCCTTGCAGGAAGCTATGAAGCTCAGTTAATTCTTAAAAACTTTAGTGTCTTCTGATGGGTGCACTACAGTAGCTGGCACCTATGTTTAAACTTAGTTTTTGCCAACTGCATTTAAAAATAGTTTCCCTGCTTAATGCCAGCAGAGCCAAAACCATGATAAAAACACTTCTTGAGATCTGATTTCCAGCTTTATTTAGGGGTGTATTTTTTGTACAGGAAAATAGCGCCTAGAACTTGCAATCAAAAGCTATGTAGTACAAACATGTCATAGAAGTAGATTTACCAATACTAGAAGAGTTTTTGCAGCTTAGTTCTCCCCCAAATTTGTTCTTTCAGTCCTCTGCAGGTGGGCTCTTTTCTCCCTTCCTCTAAACCACGTCTGATTTCCCTTTTCAGTGGTTGTCATCCAGTCATCACCATCAGACTGAGCTACTCTGCTTCTTTTGATTCCTCCAACCAATTGAACCGTTAAAATGTTGTCATTTTAACAAGCTCTTGTTTTTCTTTCAGGAGCTTTCCGATAGTTTTATTGTAATATATACAAGCTTTTCAATTTTAATGGACAAAAAAAATTCTAGCTGTGAAGTTATTTATTGCTTAGTTAAGGGATGCCTCATAGGATGTTTCAGGATGGTGGTTACCTGTTGTGTTATGGGGTTGTTGCAAAACAATAAATCCCTGTGTTTAACAATTTAGTTGGTTGTTTGAAAGTTACTAACTCAAGATTGTCTTCTGGAAACTAACATCATCTTCCCACTGCTTAATTGTTCTGCAGGGTAACATTTGTGCTTATACAGTTTTCTGTTTAAGTACTGTATTCAGTACTTAAACATAGCTAGACATTGTTTCATGCACAAAGTACTTTTTTTCTTTTTTAGACAAATCTTCAAACAGTTTTTAACGAACAGAGTGCTGAAAGACCCTAAGCAGAGGCGCTTTTTCAAATCCAATGACCTTTATGAACTTTTTACTCTGAGCAGCCCAGATGTGTCTCAGGGGACAGAAACAAGTGCAATTTTTGCAGGTACACATTTATTTCTATTTGTACAAAAGAAAAAATGTTTGAAGTGTTTGATAAATGGATACTAATTTCATTCATCCCTCAGGTACTGGTTCAGATGTTCAAGTCCCAAAACACCAATTGAAACGGAAACTTGAAAAGCCACCTGATAATGACACTTGTAAAGGTGATCTCCATCTTACAGAAAGCAGCTCACCGAAGTACAGCAAGTCATCCAATTCCTACTCAGCCACCCACGTGACAAATTCTTCTTCTAAAGCAATAGAGACAAGTGAGGAAACCAAAGGAAATTTGGAAGCCTTGGACCAAAATAGCTATGCAAAAGATAATGCACAAGCTGCTACTGCTATAAATTCATTGAATAAAAGCAAGGAGGAAAGCTTGGAAAGAGCTGACAAATCTATGTACCAGTCATTGCCAGGTGATGCAGGGTCTTCAGAGAATGCCAAATGTCTGAATACCGTGGTGGCTGATGAAGTACATGGAGCAGCTAATGCAAATATCAAGGGAGATTTTAGCCTTACATGTAGTGCAGCTGGCTTTTGGGAAAAGCAGGTTGCTAAAACTGAAGATGGGCAATTAGATAATAGTCATTATAAACGTACCTCAAAAACAAAGCACAGGGTGGATATTCTGTCACATGAGAGCCACAAAGATAAATCTAAAAAGAAACATCACAAAGATGCCAAATTTGAAGGAGAGCGCGTTCCTCATCTCGTGAAACAAAAGCGATACAGAAGGGAGAACAGTGAAGAGAAGGAGGAAGACTCAAAGAAAAATGATGATTACGTCTTGGAGAAACTTTTCAAAAAATCAGGTAACCGTTGTTATTTGGCTGCTCAACAGTGTCAGACTATTTAAACAGAGGTATATAAAACTTACGCAAGTGAGAGAAGGAGCAGTTCTGTTACTCTAATGGTTAGAGCTACAACACAAAACGTGTTTTATCTTTTCTGTTACTGTAGTGAAACATTAAAATGTTCATCGTTGAAACGCTCTGGTTATGAATGTGCTCATTACCTTGGCACAAACATTTCAGAGAGATGCGCAGCCTTCCAGAAACGCTTCTGGATATAGAAGTAATGCAGTGTTTCTTCTGGAAATAAGGATGTAACCAACCTTCATTTACACAAGGGTTTCACTTCTGTCTGTCCTGTCCGTAACAATAGAAATGATGGATTTACCCACATAATTGCCAAGTCTGTTGTGAATAATGATCTCATCAGCACACCAGAAGTGGCTTGCTGTCAAATTGATTGCTTAACTGATAGAAGGGGGTTCTCTTGTTAGAAACGACTATACTGAAGTGCTGAATATAATCAACCTGAAAAAGGAAAAATGCGATTGTGGCATTCACTTAAATGGTGAATATTTAATTTTATAGATAACCATGTAAATTAACAGATGTCCTCCTTCACCTTTTCTTCTGGTTTTTAGGGGTACACAGTGTTATGAAGCATGATGCCATTATGGAAGCTTCCAGTGCAGATCACGTGCTGGTGGAAGCAGAAGCAAACAGAGTAGCTCAGGACGCCTTAAGAGCCTTAAAAGTCTCTCGACAGCGATGTTTAGGAGCTGCTTCTGGTGTGCCAACCTGGACAGGCATGAGTGGTCTTTCAGGTGCACCATCAGGAATAAAGTAAGTTCAGTTCTCACACTGCTTTTCCAAAAATCGAAGAGTTCCTTAAGATGCTATGGATTTATCTTTTTTTTGCACTTGGTATTTGCAGTAACATGTATCAAAGTGGAGTTTCACGTTTTATATTTAATAAAGACATGAAGGCGTATTATAAGCCTAGAAAGTCCATTCTGAAGTACAAAGAAAGCATTATTGTTGCACAGCAGAGGAGAGAGTTTGGCAGAGGGCTCTTGAGAACCCTAAAACTTTGGCAAAACTATCCTAATCGTTTTGGGAAGGATGTTTTATAGAGTTAATTCTTTTGTGGGTTTTTAGAAGTCGATTTGGTCAAAAAAGAAACCCCATGCTGCTTTCTTCACATTCCACTTGTGTATCACCTGCAAAGAAGTGCAAGGTAAGAGACACAAGCTAACGTTTCTCTTTTAATAGCTGATATATGTGAAATGTTCTGATTTATGCAACAAATCTGATTTATGCTGTAGATGTGTCTCATACCCATTTGTCATATGATTATGTAGAATTCTAGAATTTTTAGTCACCCATTAATTTGATTTTTCATGTTTTGATATAGCATCTTGATGAAGTGTAATTCGATACAGCAGTCACAAATTGCAGCATGGTCTGGTTTATCTGTCTCAAGACCAGCAATGCTTTTCTTTCGCTTCCTAAGTTCTAAAGTTGAGACCAGAACATATTACCTCTTTATTGTGTATTTCAGATGACTAGCTTCTGAGTGTTCATGTTTGTTATTTAAGTCTAAACAGCAGGCGGATTTTGTTCAACAGATTCCGTGGATCTCAAAATCCAACTTTCTCCATAGTCTGTATGTTTATTTGCAGGATGCGGATACAATAAAGAAAGAAAATGTAAAGAAGTGTAGTTCCAATGGGCACTTTGATGGAAAATCTGGAGAATCGTCATCCAGCGCACTAGACTCTTCATCTTTATTAGCTAAGATGAGGGCAAGAAACCACCTTATTTTACCACAACAGACAGGGAATGAGGGAGATGAGAATCATCAGCAAGCACCTGCCCCAGCCCCAGGTTCAACAGAATACGATGAGCTGCTCGTGGATGTGCGTAACTTCATAGCGTTCCAGGCCCGCGTGAACGGCGAGGCTAGCACTCAGGAGCTACTGCAGGAATTTGAGTCCAAACTGCCTGTGGCGCAGTCCTGCGTCTTTAGAGAACTTCTCCGCAATCTCTGCACCTTCCATAGGAGCCCGAATGGTGAAGGTGTCTGGAGGCTAAAGCCAGAATTCCGCTGACCTTTGTCAAGGGAAGGCACCTGTCTGTGTGCTCGGCCACGACTCTTTTTCCAAGGACTTACTGTTTGTCTTTTAAAATGAGGAATTATTTTGTATTTATGATTTAATAATTGACTCGAGCAGTCAGCGGTTGCCTGACTGCAACCATAAGCAGTGCTTGTTGCAGGCTCAGAGCTAACTTAATTTCTGATTTACACTATTTATATGAAAGTGCCATCTACCTCATAGATGAAACAATACAAAATATCAGCACCTTTTCTTTAAAAGAAATCTTAACATAGATGGGATGAAGAATACATACTGACTTTTTATTGCAATAAGAACCATGGATGTTGCTGTGGGTTGTAAGACTTCTATTTGATTTCTGTGAAATTCCAAGAACTTCCTCAATTTTCTGTATGTTACTTGAATCGTCATGGGGCACGCAGTGTACCATCAAAAAAAAAAAAGAGGAGGAGGAGATGATAGTGGTCAGCATGAGAGATTCACTTGTACCAACACGTGCATCAAAATCATTGTATGACACTTTCATCAGTAGTGAGAATTTTGTTTTAATATCGGTGCTTTCATTGTTGCCAGCATCTAGCATATGCAGTGTAACTTACATCGCTAATTAACTTGGGAAATAATTCTGCTGCCATGGTGGTTTACTCACAAAAAAAATGGAAAGCCTGGCAGAATGTTGAGATGACGGACAGTTGATAATTATGGAAAACGTGTTCTATCACGGAAAACCCATTTACACCATAATTGTCAATTCGGTTACAGTCCCATACACCACTGGCAATTGCTTGGTACGCTATTTCTTACCACTGAGGTGACAGTAAGTGTTATGTTTGTCACAGGTTGTGGACTGATAATTGAAATCCCATGAAATGTTCATGGGTCTCACTGTAATTTATGTCAAAAACTTCCCAGTTCCCTGTTAGCACTTAAAATTTTATGCCTTGACAAAGACTGAGGTGTTAGTTGGTCAGAGGGGGAATGGTTTCACTGTATTTTACTAAACATAATCACTTTTGGCCAGAGACATAATTGGAGCATATACAGAAGTTACAGGTTATACCTATTCTGTAGATAGAGAAAATCTCAGCCTTCCTGACAGTCAGACAAGTTCTAATACCCATTTTCTTCGAAGGAAGGAAGGAAGGATTGGATTATTTGTAGCAAACCCAAGTACTACACTGGGTCTGTCTTCAAGGTACTAGTGTGCTACATAAGGAAATCTTAAGGGAGAAAAATTGATAGATTTTGAGAAGAAAACCACATTCTTGCAGCAACGTTAAATTACTGTATGGCTTAAACTAGGAGCAGTTAAATATGCCTAATGTCCTTCCTATCCCTAAGCTATTGAGAAAAGGGAAAGCTGAGCTACTTTTAGATTTTTTTTTTTTTTTGTTCAGTGTGACGGTATCTTGTTTACTTCAAGTGGAAGTACAAATATTGAAAGATGAATGGTGAAGCAAGAATACAAACTGTTACTTTGTTCTCGTAAAGAAAGCCGTCAAGATTCTTCAGTGGCTTTTCCTCTTGTTTTTGCTCGGTGCTAAAGGATCTGTAGAGATTTGTAAAAAGTGGTGCCCCGCTGTTTCAGTAACTGGTCAGTTGGCTTTTCACAGACTGGAGTTGGAGAGGGCAGACAGTCCAAGAATCTGTTTCTTTTCCTCATGGCATTTGAAGGTGGGACTGTTGCACCTTTTCCTGACGTCTCTTTTTCTGATCCCGTTTATATTCACTTACATTCCCTCTTTCAGGAGAAGGATGAAACCAGGAATCTACGCTGCAATTACAAAACACTTCAAAAATTGCAGATCTGTTGATATGACTTAAAATGGATCAGTAAAAGAGTAAAAACAAACTGATTTTGCTGTTCTCTCCAAAGCTATAGGGAATTTTAATTGGGTTTGGGTGTCATGCCCCCACGCATCCCTATGCCCCAGGAACAAACCAGGAATTCAGCTGTCAGCAAAGCTGCTGCTGCCACCTTAGCTGTCAGTTCTGGTGTCCTGTTTTGTTTACTACTTCCAATCTTAGAGACATAGTTCCTGTACTAAGGAAAGTTTGCAGCTTCTTGCTGATCTGTTAATGTGAATGGACTTGCATGTGCTTTTTATAAACCCTTGGCTTTTATGGACTTATTAAAAAAGCAAAACCAGAAGTCTGTTCTAGAAGTCTTCTTTGGGGGCGGGGGGAAGAATGGGGTGGGGGAGCCATTTTTGCTGTATAGTGTGGCTCTGACTAAATGATTCAGGTTGTCTTTAAGTACATTTCCGTTTTTCATACAACTTCAAATTATGCATCCTAGCAACTAGATTTTTTTCCCAGTACTAGCTTTTGTTTAAAATGTTTAAAAGACTGAATGAATGTTAGTATAATACTCAAGAAAATATTTTTAAGTATTTCACCTCAAAAGTGTATGTGATTAAAGGTCTACAGGCTGATTTATAGGTAAAAGTTGTTCTGGAATATAATATAGCTGCTATACATTTTAAAGTAGAAGAGTTATTTCAGAATAATCCTACTTTTATTCCACAAAGCATTATCTGATTTCTTGTTTGTTTAGCTTTACCTGTGTAAAGTGAATTCCTTTTACATCTTCAAAGAATATCTGAAACAATTCCTGACTACTGATATTGCATAGTCAAACATGTTTACCATTAAATAGCTTATAGATACGTAATATTTTTAAAAGCTTGTATTTTAGCCTTCTCAGTTTTCAAGTATTCAATGCTGTAGTTGGTAGTTGCTGCTTTATTTGTGCACGATTCCAAAAATCACTCACATGGAATACTTGTATTTTTATAGTTTGTTTTCTTACCTCAGTAAGAAGGGGATAAAGAACAATCAAAATACTACAGATGTTAATTTAGGAATCAAGTTGAAAAAAATCATTAAATCTTATTAAGGAAAGACATTTCAGCATGAAACAGTGAGTATAATCTTAAAATTAAAAAAAAAAAGTATATCACAAGGAACTACTGAAAATTTCTTTCCTATAAAGATGCTAAAAGCTGAGCACCATGCTACTCCAAAAATGTCAGGCCAGTGTAGATGATGTGACCTACTACCCACACAGCTCAGCGGACAAATGCAGTTGAACAAAAATTTAGAAAGCTAAATAGCAAAAACTTGGGATTGTTCTGTAAGTGGTTATGGGGACACCCGTTTGGGTAAAATGTGCTGCACTGGTACCTTAACAGCAGAAGTTGAAACTTAACCATAATTGTTCCTTCTGGTTTCAAACCATATTTGTGAAGGGGGAGGTAAAATAACTCTTGCTTTGTTTATTAAGATGTTTCCCTTCCTCCCCCATCCCATCCTCCTTTTACATTCTTCCAGGTGTTTATTCTCCTGGGTTTGTCCTTTTGCTGAACACTTAAGTCTTGTATAGCCAACCCGCTCGTCTCTGGTCTAAGAACTAAACTCTGACCTAGAGAAAAGAGATCCTGCTAAAGGTTGAAGGCATTTGACTCTTCTGAACAATAATGACCCACCACAAAAGAAATCTTAGCAAGATGCTGAATGGATAGATTGATAGAAATGGTGATTAAAAATGGAGAGGTGTATTTTTAAATCCGTAACTTCATACTGTGGCTCAGCCTCTTCTCAAAGGGCTACACCATGTGGAGAATTGAGTCTACTACAGCTAATAAATGTTATCCTCCCAAGTAAAGCTGTAGAGAATTGGGCTTTTACATCTGTAAGTTTTGGCTTCAGATGATAGTCACCTATAGACGGTTGTACTCAAGTCACAAGGTCAACTTCGCTTTTGATTCCAAGATTGCTAAACTTGGCTAATTTTGACTGTCTTCTAGTAGTGCAATTCTCTGCCCTTCAAGAAGCTACAACAGAAGGGGCAAGGCTTTCGAAAGGACTTGGTGGGCTTTTTGTTGTTGTTCATACAATCCTGCAGCACTTCCCTTCTTTGAGCTACTGAGTCATTAGGACTAAGAAGTTTCCAGTTCCTCAGCTGTTGTAAATGCAGCTCCACTGGCATGGGTGGGCTGATGCTGTTCCTCGAGGACCTAGCCTTCTGATACTAGCCTTCATCAGAGCCAAAAAGCGTGTTATTTGGGATGCTGCTCGTACGTGATTTGAAACAGCCACAGAATGTTAGCCTTTCTCCAGTTTCTGTGTGCTTATTGATACTGCTGTATGGAAAGGACAATTAGAGGTGAGTTGCGTTCCTGAAAAGGGATAGCCTGTTGCACAGGTTTTTGGCTGATTTGCACAAAGAATAATCTTGTGGTGTCCATTTTTGGCTGAACTCCAGATACAGTTTGAGATGTGCTTTTCAAAAATCATGGAGGTAGGTGATGGCAATGATTTTAGCAGCCATCTGAAGAGACCTTTGTGTCTTGATTCCCCAGCTGAAGTTGTGTTTGAAGTGCACTTGGTTATACTGATGTTAGTCTGCAATTGAATCAGGGCTTTTTTGCTCATCTACCAATTAACTCAGTTAATACTGCCAGGACCCGTAATGCCCCATCACTAGTATGTAAAGAAAAAGCTCTTCACAGAGGGAGACTGTTTTGCATTTGCGAAGTCTGAACAGATACACAAATTCTGTTCAGTAAACAATGATACCACTGTGTAACTGAAAATGAGAGGGGAATCCTCGTAACAGCATTGGTGGGGAAGGAGGGGATTTTCCAATAGATTTTAAAATGTTACACATTGAGATCTATCAAAAAAAAAAATCCACATGTAATGATATACCATACTTTCTCAGTGACAAAGATATCCAGGCAAGCATCGCATAACTAGAAAAAGCAGTGTGAAAGTTATTGTTACAGGACGCATCCTTCAGAGAAAGCTGTCACAGGAAGCAGTAATTTAAGCAATTAATTTGACAAAACAGTCTTAGAGAAAAGACTAACTTGACTAAAGCTCTTTCAAAAAGGTAACACTTTTCTCCAACATAAAATAATTTTATTTTTAAAAGAAGGAACTGTGTAGATGGATAATAAAATTGGTGGGATAGTACCTGACTTGCATTCTTTTTGCATACTGCTGGGATTCCTATGTCAGATCTAGTAATAAGTTTAAGCAGTTTTCTCTCTTGGAGGGAGGAGGTGTTGAGGAACAGCCGTATCTCAGTGGTTTAGCAAGGAAGGACGATGCAGTGTCTCTTGTGCTGGTGGTGGCTGTGCTTTCTCAAATGATACATAAAGATGATGAAAAGATTAGCTGTGAAGAGACCCCGTAGCAGCTTTATCCAAACTTGGCTTACTCCCAATGTATGGACCAAGAAATTACTTAAACCGTGAGGAAAAATTAGGAAGGAATTAAGTTAGGTAGCATAGTCACTGAGATGGTTTAAAATGTGGAATAATCTACCTGTTTGGTCTTTTAGGAGCAGGGGGATCTGGATTCTCCTACTATAAACCTCTGGGTGACTTTGGATGCGGTACTATACTGCCTGCTGCATTGGTTTCCCCATCTGACGCATGCAGTCTTTCGGGGAAGGTAAGAAATCTTTCAAGTCCTTTGGAAGTGCTTCAGGAAATGACAGCACGGTACAAAGAAGTCCTGGTTGGAAAAACAGGTAACATGGCATTTTACTGTCTAGATCATTAATTCAGCAGCTGTAGTTTACACAAAACTATCATACAAAATTGCTGAGAGTCCAGTTTTTGAAGGGCTTGAGTAGGGCACATGTCTTGGAGCCAGGATGTGCTGGCAAGTCTGCACTTGGGAGTTTATCTCCTCTGGGAGAGGTATTTATATATTAGATACATGGTAAAAACACTCTCTGCTACTTAAGGCCATTTATAACTTCCCTGTTCCAACATTCAAGCTAAATGCTGAATACACGCTTACCAACTCAATGGCTCTCTCCATCTACCCAGCCCTCAAGGGGCTATTCTAGGCTCTGGGGTGACGTCAACACTCCTACTTCACACGATATCACTGATGTGGTACAGTCCTGTACCTTCAGCTGAGACTTAGAAGATGAAGCTTTCCTCAGTAATTCTTAAGTTTTGTTGGTGAGCCTGGTTTTGCTGCCTCTACTATCATTAACAGTAAAGAGAAGTCTGACATCTTTCACGCAAGGGTCGTTCCTCTCTTCTTTTTTAAATGGGTCTAAGACAGCTGCTGTGAAGTGAGTGAAATACCTTGTGTTCTTGCTCCCTGCCTGCAAAAGCCACAGTGTCTTCACTGTGCAGTGCATCATTGCTGTGTTCAGGGAGCAGAAAACTACTCTCTTTTTTCCAGAAAGATCTGTTGTGAGTCACTAAACTAGGAACTACAGAACCTGCACAGAGCGTGTACGGAAAAGTGTCAGGCAGCTGTGTTGAGAAAGAAGCAACTTCCAGCCTGCTCTATCCACTAGTTTCTTATTGTTTGTGCTAACATGAAATTAATGGGAGAAGGGAGAGCATGTTCTGAGCTGAGCTCTTCATTTCTGAACGGCAGGGTTGGACTTGCATTTAAGTCCCACCTTGCTAAGGTTCTGAAATGCACAATGAAGGCTCCCAAGTAAATTTTGCTGTGCCCGCTAATGATACCATGCGATAACCATGCTTTTTCAATATTGCTGTCCCATATTAATTATAATGGCATTAAAGATGATATGGCAGGCCACATAATAAATCCCACCGTTCTTACCCATAAGCTATACCTGAAAACCAGGTGATTTTGAACTCTTCAGACCCTCCAAGCTGTTTATCCAGTCATTTGAGAGAGGGAGAAAGAAAAGCAATGCCAATGCTGAACTCTTTAGAGAATCCACCTAAAATTTTAAGTCGTTAACTATCTATCATAGTTCCCTACAGATTCCCCGCTTTTCCTGGGCTCCCAAAGCCACACTGCTCACAACACGTAAATTGAGAGAACCTATTTTTATTGTACAGAACAGGGAGGTTGAAGCCTTGCGCTAATTGCAAACCAGTATATAGTATCATCAGCGGAGCTATGACCAGCTCCAGCATAAGGCTTACATAAGCGGTGAGTCATAGTGTCTTACGAAAGAATAGGGAGCGAGGTTTTCATTATGTTGTTTGCCTAATCAGAAATATGAAAATAAAAGAACACAGCACTCAGTGGGTTACGTTTGGCTAACTGTAGGCTGGTATTTCTGCAGTCGCACTACTATGATTGAGGCATTTCGTTGTTTGTGGTCCCAGCTTATATTAAACAGAGAGGATTTTTTCATAAATCTTTGCCTCTAAGGCAGAGTTAAGGTTGTTTGGGAACCCTAGCTATGTGTTTCCAGACATTAATGTCTGGAAGCAGCACCATGAGAGTAAAAATGGAGGTATATGCCTAGGGAGGATACTAGGAGTAAATGAAGAGGCCCAAGGGCGGGGTAGGATAAGATAAGATGCTTATCCTTCTTCACTGAAGAAGCAGTGGAACGGAAGCAAAGCTTTTAGGATGACTGAAAAACAGTCTAGTGATGATTTCTCATATCTTACTAGTCTCTTTCCATGCTCTCAGGCAGGTAGTTGAATGGATATTGCTTTATCCAGCACTGTTGTTAGCCATGAGCTGAGATACATACAGCCCTTAGAAGACAACTGGAGAGTTTTGAGGATCAAAGTTGGCTGTAGCTTTATGTGCAGCAACAGTGCTCTTTACACTGGTCTGATTAACCCATCACTGCTTCTCATTTTCCTCCATCAGTCCTCTGCACCTCATGTGGCAAACTGGATCAGCAAGCTTGTCTCCTCGTGAAAAAAAACATAGCAATAGTAACTATCCAAATGTTCTTTCAAACATATGGCTACAATAGCTGAAGGCTGGAACGAGTGACAGTAGGAGGGAGTCTGGAGCTGAAGAGCCGCATGGCCAACTGCCCTAGGGACTTCAGCTTTGGAGCAGCAAAAGGTGAGTGCTTCCTGTATCAGAGCAGTTTGAACAATCCAGATTAAACCTTTTTTTTTTTTTTTTCCCTGCAAATGGCTAATTTGGGAGCGGGTGGAGCTGTAGCCTCTTCGTCACCACCTCATTCCCCTATGGGCCCACATGCTTGCTCAGTGCAAGTACTCCTCTCTAACATAGTGTGCCTAAGCAGAAGGAGCCAGAGGACATTTCTACCTGCCCCATAACCCCCTAACCTTTGCTTTCCTGCCTGGAAAGGGAACACGGGGCCGTGTGGCACAAGCAGAACAGGCACTGCTGCGTGAACCATCAGGAATGTATAATTGCTCCTCAGTAAGTTGCCAGACTGCCTTAAAAAGGACTAGTATGCAGGATGCTTAGGGTTTGGGTTTGTTTCGTTTTGTTTGGGGTTTGTTTGGGGTTTTTTTTTGGGGGGGGGAGGGGGAGGTGGAACTCCCTTCATCAACCAAAGGGGGGGGAAAGGCAAATTACTGAAAGCTGTTTCAGTTTGGGAATTATTTAAGCCTTAAAATAGCTTTTCAGAATGCGTATGTCTCCCCCCATCTTCGAAGCTTACTTCGAAGCTCGGCTGCTCCTGCTGCATTGCAATAGCAGAAAGCCGGACTCTGCCCCTATCCCCTCACCCTGGGCAGCTCCAGGGCCGGAGCTAGAGACTGGTGTAACCGCAGGCTCCGTCCTGCAGCAGGGCCGAGCCCACCCTGGTACCTGGGCCCGCACCGGGGCGGGGGGGGATTCTGTGGGCTGCGAAGCTGGAAGATACAGGGGCTCACGCTCATTTTCACGCGTACGTTTTATTGCCGTGGCAACGACAGGAAACAGCACCTGGGATCAGCAACGCCCAAATCAAAGCCTTTTTTAAAAAAGTAAATTTAAAGAATAAGATCCTCACAAGTGCGGTTTTCTTTGCAGACACTTGGCTTCCCCTGAAACCGACAAGCCGTTGCCCGGCCGGCGGCCCTCTGATGTTGACGAGCGAGCGGCGGTGCCCCACTGAGCCTTTAAGGGGCCTTAATGGCCCGGGCGAGGCGCGGCCGCCCACCCCCGGGGGAAGCGGCCGTCGGGGCTGAGCACCCTGCCCAGCGCTCCCCGCGCTCGCCTCGCCGCCCTCAGCCTTGGCGGGCCGGGGCCCGCGGAAGGGCCGCTGCCCCCTCACCCCAGCGCGGTCACAGCCGCGAAGCGGCGCGGGGCACCCGAGGCGGCCTTCCCGAGCCAACGCCGCCGGCCATGGCGGCCCGCCGGCCGTGGCTGTGGCTGTGGCTGGGCCTGGCCTGGCTGCTGAGCCTGCCGGCGGCGAGGGGCCTGCCCCTGGCCCCCGGCCCGCGGGACGAGGTCCTGGCGGCGGCCTTGCAGCGGCTGCGGGAGGTGTTCGACATCGAGGAGCTGCCGCCCGACGTCCTGCCCCGCAAGAAGCCGCCCCAGTTCATGGTGGATCTCTTCAACAAGGTGGCCGACGCCAACGGCATCACCCGCGCCCCGGGGCTGCTGGAGGGCGACGTGGTGCGCAGCTTCGAGGACCGAGGTGGGCCGGGGCGGGGGGCGGCGGGGGCCGAGCCGAGAGGCGAATCCCCCGCAGCGGAGCAGCGGCGGCATTTCCCGAGCGGGGGAGCGGCCTCCGTGCCCGCTGCGCAGCCCCTTCACCTCCCGCTTCGCGTCCCCCCTGCGGACCCGGCAGCCGCTATGGAAAACGCGGGGGTACGGCTTATTTTGCGGGGTCTTGCCTGGCTCCTAAAGGCGGCTCTTTTCCAGTTCACGTGGACCAGTACCGCTTCTACTTCGACATCAGCGCGATGGAGAAGGGCGAGCAGGTGCTGAAAGCCGAGTTGAGGGTCTTCAAGCTGAAGAGGACACATGTGTCTAGAAGGTCTGACGTGAAACACTTTTGCAAAGTAAGTGGGGAAACAATCTGTCAAGTAAACGCTTACTTGTGCTTTCGTTGTTAATAATACTGAAAATGAGGAGTGCGACCATTTACCACATAAACCTGCTGTATTTTTGTTTTTATTTGATTGTCGTCCTCACTTTTTCTTTGCCTCCAGCATGCCAAGAAGTAGACTCAAGGTTTTTGCTTTGGCAGTACGCTGTCCTTCGCGCACTATGGCAGTGAGCTATCCTACAGATACCTATGTCGTACCTATCTCAAACCATACCGTATTTTTCTGGGTTTTGAGACGTTTTGAAACTCGAATCGAAATTTATCTGCTTGAGCCGCTCTAAAAAATAGTAATAGCAATCAGGGATTCATAGGAAAATGGGGCAGGTGAGGACTCTGACGTTAAGCGTATCTGTTCCTTTGGCAAAAGGCAGGATTGGACTTTTTGCAAACCTGAAGACAAAGACGTGGAGGAACAGAAGACTTTCATGGTATCACATGTTCAAAACAGAAGGAAAAGGGATGGTCAGGATATTTTTCTATAGAATCAAACAGTCCAGTATCCCGCCTCTGAACACATCAAGAAGTAGATGTATGTAGCGATACTTGTTTCTCTGTTAAACCGCCCAAAAACTACTTTTTGCCTGGTTTAGAATGATGGTACAGTTTTACAGCTATGATGTAGCAGAAATGTGCATAATCGTCATCCTCCTTGTTTTGCTGGAAGAACAATTGGTTTCATTTCTTACTGTTTTGTTGTATTGCTCGCATCAAGGTGGAAGTGTATGAGCTCATGGAGAGTGGAAGTAAGCCACAAAACAGCCATCTCGTTGCATCAAGATTATTGTCCCTGTACACAGAAGGCTGGGAAGTATTCAACGTCACGCAGACAGTAAGCAGAGAATTCTGACTTAATTTTAATCATAAATCTCTTAAGGTGACAGTCGGCTCATAACTCCAGCATTGCCCTTATGCTGGGTTTTGTGGTCAATTCAAACTGAAGGACAGCAGCAGAGGGAGAAGCTTTCTCTCTGCACTTAAAAGTATACGTGGTGCTAGCTGAATTAAAGGAGAAGTGTTTATATACTGCTAGCAGCACAGGCACGATGAGAATTGAGTAACCCAAACCTAGTCGATAGGAGGGACATCAGGCCAAGTATGTCATTGTGATTAAAACACGTTAGTCCTTAGGCTGCCAGAGGAGATGGCATTGATTGAGTGCTAAGAGTAGGTTTTCATTTCTCCTTTTTATTCTGGTGGCATTACTACAGAGCAGATGTGCAGCGTGCTTTAACGTTGTGCTTCTGGAATTTTTTCATTTAACTTCCTCTGTAGACTTCTTTATTTGTTAGTTTCAAGATTTGTTTTGCAGATAAACTATAACAGTATGTGAATGCCTTTCCATAGCAAACAAATAAACGTGATTTTAAACATACGGTTTCTTGGGTTTAAATCTGTACTCCCGGACAGTGTTTTTTGTTGCCTAAGCTTTATGGTCAGACTGAACAGCATGCTTGCATGATTGGTTGAGTTGCATCTTAAGTCATGATAGCCCTGCTTGAGAATGGCCTGGCCTTATCTATTAGTCTGTAATTATAACAATTAGATAAAGTAAATTTGCTTGATTGCAAGCTAATTTCTTCAAATGCCATGTTTGTTAGATTTAAATGAGTTTTAATGGTATGGAAAGTCTGGAGAGTTCATATTACTCAGTTATTAAGATTGCTATAAAAAAAAAATCCTGGCTAAAGTCAGAGAGGATTTATTTTAATGTTAATTTTAACTCCTAGACCCATCTATTCACTAGTAAATTCTCTGAAATTAATTATCTTCCTGTAAATGTAGCTTTGTATTTTTAAATGTTGAGTACTGGTTTAAGTATTAAACTCCATTGAGTCTCAACTATACAGTTACCTCACTTCTGTGACACTCTCATAGCTTGTTGCCTGTTCCCTTTTCCTAATAGAAACATTGCTTAATCATAATGCTGTCATAGGAATATTGAAACAGAATTTTTTCATTTCCCTTTCATTACCAGGTTTCCAAGTGGGTTGGAAACAGCAGCTCCAACCATGGCTTTTTGATAACTACAACACATGTATTTAACAACAGAATTGAGCACAACCTGGTTAAGTTTGCTAAGAGCCAGGGCGTTTTGCAGGAGAGTAGAAATGCTCTCCTTGTCCTCTTCACCAACAGTAACAAACGGAGGTCTTCCAGCTTTGTACCCTCTTCCACAAGTAAGTTCACACGACAGCAGCAGCTGTGTTACAATATGAACTCCCTGTTCATCTTCTGTTACCTTCTGCTGCCTCATGCATACCTCATCTCGGTATTTACTTGCAGCGTTGAACAGGTTTGAAGTTCAGCTTTGTCACTGATCAGAGTTTGATTTGGTAGTTCTTGCTAGTAGGTCACCCAGCATCTTAAGTTGCCTCCCCCCTCAGAAAAACTCTGTTTGCAGGAAATATTCATAAAGCCTAGGGGGAGTCTGGTTTATTTTGTTTGTAAAGGGGTGGGAGTTCTATTTTTTTAAATTACTATTTATGTTATTTTTGTGGTGGTGAAGTTTGCAGGAAACTTGTGGATTAGGTTTAGGCTAAAAAAACTCAGTGACCTGGAAAACTTTGTGAAAATGCTGGTAAAGCAACTGTAAGTAGAGTTATTAAGTGCAGTTTTCAAGAGTGGAAGAGGTTGTTAAATAAGCAATTTAAACCTCTCTGTCCTTGGCTTGGTTTTTAAGCACCTATTTAACTTCAGTGTCTAATTAGCATTGTGACTAAAGGCTTTCATCAAAGACAACGCCCTCATCCCTTAACTTACAAAACACCGTGTCTTACCTCTCCCACTGGTCTTCCAGTAAAACCAACTAAGGCCGGATTTTAGAGCCTGATAAATGCAAAGAGCACAAGCTGGGAGGAGGGGCAAAAATGATTCTGTTTTGAAGGGTTTTCTGGTAAACGATTGCATTTGCACATTAGAAAGAAACTAGGTAGGACTTGCATCAATATTAAGAAGTAGGTGGTGAAACTGATGAAAAACAAAAATGAGGCTGGCCTGTTTATTTTTGTTTTCCAAAGAAAATTTTTATAGTGAAATCCTCAATCCCAGTTTAATGAGCATCAAGCTCCGTATGGGATACTGCGCCAGGATTGAGAAATTGATATCCGTTTCTCAATGAAGAAACTCCCTAGACCTGCCGGTTGTTTGCGGTCAGTGAATCTGCGCAGATTGTTCTTCTACCAGCCTGTATATCGGTGGTTTTCAGCCTCTGTACATGGATCTTGAGGTCTCCGTGGACATTTATTGAGACTTCTCTGAAGATACTTTAAGAAAGCAAACTTATTGTCAGTAAGCTTCATTCTCTAGCAGAGTTCCATAAACCTGGTGGTAATTTTTTCAGATCCAAAAATTGAAAAATACTTTTAAAAATATTACTCTACAGGAACACACGCTGTTTTGCAAGCCTATGAGTAGTTTCTGGGAGGAGAATACTGGAGAGAGAAAAAGGCTGTGATCTCCACCCTCTGTTAGCACTGCTCGGCATGATGTGTGTTGTAGGAGTGGCCATATAAAGACCATTAATACTATTCTGACCAGATTCAGCCCTGAAAAGGGCCTGTGGAGTTCACAGAATGTATTTAGTATATCACTGAGCTTCTCCTTTGTATTTCTGCTGAGTTGGGGCCTTTCAGGCCACAAAGTGAAACACGAGATTTGGCAGTTTTTGAAATATGGCTGAAATGGCAATTGAATACACACCTCTTCCGGTACTTCCACAGTTAAATGTCATTTTAAAATCTACTCTGAAGACTTTGATGTAGATTTATGGAATAGACTTTCATGCAGACTACTGTACTTAGGAAATGAATTTCTTTTGAGAAAGATTAACACGCAACTTCCTTTCAGAACTAAAGGTGAACCCTGCCAAAAATGATGCTTCACGTGTGCCTCGTGAAACTCGGATCATCGAAAGCAGCAACGCAAGCCTGAGCAGGAGACCTCGAGCTGCTGCAACCCCTTCTGCCAAAAGCCAGGTAACAGCATGTCATCGAAGGGAACTCTACGTTGACTTCCGTGCTATTGGCTGGTCAGGTTGGATTATTTACCCAAGTGGATACAATGCATTTTATTGCAGAGGATCCTGTCTCTTCCCCCTGGGGGAAAGTCTAAATGCAACAAACCATGCTACAGTTCAGTCCATAGTCCACACACTTAAACTGTCTCAAGATGTCAGCACGCCCTGCTGTGTGCCAGATGAATTGAAGTCCCTCAATCTTCTTTACTTTGATGACAAAGAGAATGTGGTCCTTAAAAATTACAAAGACATGGTGGCAACAAGGTGTGGTTGTCATTAGCAGGACCTTTTTTTTTGTCTGCATTTGGCATGCACCTGGATTCAGTTCCCCATTTGCCACTGAAGATACCAAAGGAGATGGCATTTCAGTTCACAGGGCAGGAGACCCAGAAACTCAGCTGTGCTTCAGGTCCTTCTCCCCTCACCATGGCTGTGTGGAAAGGCGTTTAAGGCTGGCTTTCGAAGAGCCATGAGCTTCTGGAGGGTATGCTGACCTGCATGGAGAGCTCTTTGAGTGCCTGTACACCAGAGGAAACCATTAAAAACAGGAACTTGCTATGTGAGGGAGTAGAAACACATTAAGTTGAGCGTTCAAATTAAGGCTTTGTTCTGTATATTGAGGCTCAAAATTTCCTATGATTTAACAGGCATGGTATCCTGCCTCAATCCAGGACGGGGTGCAGGTCTCTTAGTAACACAGCCTTACTCAGTTTTGACTGCATGATCCAGTGGGGATGTACACTCCTACGTAGAGCTTTCAGGATAAGCGTTTGCCCAGAGCTAATCTCAGAGGCCTCTACCTTCTGCAGCTCATGCGTTACCTGGAAATGCACTTCTCCCCCCTGTTCTTTATGCAGCTCTACCAAATGCAGAGACCTCCTTGTAAGTCCCCTGGGACTTGCTAGCCAGTCTGAGGGAACACACAGGTCAGCATTTGTCTGGGAATCAGCAAACTTGGCTTCTGACTCAGGGCCGCACCTCTGTATGATGAAGGGTCAGCCAGTCTCCCTCTTTGTAAAATCATTCTCTTCCACCATGGTCTGCTGCGGCTGTTAGGCTGTGTGGCAGCAGAGATTGCCTTTGTGTATTTATATAGTGGCCGTACAATGGGATCCTAAGATTGGGTCAGAATCCCCATAGTTTAGCAGGAAGAAAGAAGAACACTAAGCTTTGGAGGTCTGTGAGAACATGCTGGATGCTGGCCTGGTCCTGTATCTGAGGCAAGTTTGACGGAAAGTACTCACTGATTCCCTTCCATTCTTCCTTGGAGCATAGGACTTAGACTTGGAAGGGGCCCACTGAGGTCTTTCAGTCTTGCTACAATTTAGTGCAGGTAACCAGCCCATTGCAGTTCCTCAATCAACTCACTGAGTTGTAACTTAAGCCTGGTTAGGTTTCTTGTCTCCATTAATCCTTGAAGGAGGCTGACTTCCCACAAAACGTGACGTCTCCCATGGGTAGAAGCTTCATGGAGAATTTTTTTACTCCAATGAGATTTTACAAAAAAAAAAAAAAAAAAATTATGTAAATGTTTTTCTTTCTGTAAATACTTATGTCTGTAATAAATTTATTTTATTTAAAACCCAAACACTTGGAGTATATTAACTTAATCTGTAATATAAAATGTTAATTTCCAAATAAATGTAATGTAACATTGGTCTGTTTTTTTGTGTTGTATTTGAACCTCCTTCCTAGAGTCATGAATCAAATACTTTTCCAGAAGGGAGGGTGTTCCCAATGGCTTCAGTCCTCTGACTCCATGTCAAGGAGTATAATGAATGGATAAGCAGAATAGATGTGTTTTCCTTCAGGGAGGATCCAGTAATTATTCCTGAAGTGAAACTCGCATTGAAGTTTCTTGTAATCACTTGAGTTAGGCATAGAGATTAAAGCCCTTCAAGGTTGGTCACGTGTGGTGCTCGTAACAGAGCCTACCTCACGGAGGTCCTGAACTTAACATACCTGAGATGTTTTCAGTCTTGGTGTGTAAGGCCTTATTTTCACGTATGTTGCAGTATCTTGGGATGCCTTCATTAAAATTTCACTAGGTTAGAAAGCCAGGACAACAGAAACACTGTCATTCACAGATACGGATGAGAAGGCTGTGCTCCATATGTGTAGGCCAGGCATGTGCTTATGGGAACCACAACGTGGAATGGGTGGAGTGGAGGATCCTGAGCAAGATATGGATTTAGAAAGAAAGGTTGGCATGCGTGGGTCAGTGTGGAGAGAAGGGTTTTCTCCCACTTAGTTTTTTCTCTGGAAGGCTGCAGAGGCTGTTGTAAGTACCAGCGGAGCTGTGACACTCCAAGGTCGGAACAGCTCCAGGAGCAGGTCCTGCTGCTGGGAGCAGCAGTTAAGGCAAAGGACTTGGTGCTCAGTCCAGGCTGGAACAGGCAGTGGAGCGTTCAGGAAGCTCATTTCTGTTAGGGGCAAAAGGCTTGATTCCCCCAAGCCGGGGAAACAGGCTGCGAGAGGGCTCCTCTATTTCCATCCAGCAGAGCACGCGTTGAACTGGTGGTGCCTGAGCTATATGGCGCAGGCACAGGGAGTCCAGTACGTCTGAATGTTTCAAACCTGCTGTATGTGCCCAGCATGGCAGAACGAAAAGTGTTCGTCCTTTCCGCAGAACAGCCCATCGTCGCTACGCTGACCACACTGCCTCGTGTTCAGAATTCCCAGACAAATGGCCAAAACCTTCCTCTGCCTACGTAAAACTTCTGTGTAGGGGAGGGGGGGAAAGGGGTGTTTTGGTCTTGGTGTACGGTCACCCTGGTAAAGTGGAATATAAATCTGGTAGCAGGGTGGTGCTAACTGCTGCATCAGCCATGCCCGGCCGTTGGATTCGGTGCCATTGGCAAAGGGACCTCGGAAAGCGTCAGGGGCCATAATCTCACTTTACTGGTTTATTTCCCGGGCCGCTGTTTTGCACTTTTCACTGCAGAAGTATCTGTGGTGGTTTAAGTCTGTAGGAACCACACCTTGGGAGCGGGAAAATGTATCTACAGTGAGAGTCCAGGCAAGGTAGTTTCTGAATGGTGACTTCAGCTGTTATCTAGGTTTCTTTTAGTGGTGACCGTAAGAACTGAAGCCAGAAGTTCTCCCCGCCTAATAATGCTGGGAGAAGGACTGCATTTGGAACAGACTGGCTGAGGCAGGTTGTGCGTCCAACACACTCCAGTCTTCTGTCCGTGACATGACAAATGCTTCTAGCACCATCAGCTGTGTGTCAGCTGCATCCTTCACTGCTCAACTCAGAGAATTGTCCATTTTTTCCAGGATATCTTAATTGGTTTCTTCTCGTTTCAAATGCCAGGGAAAAAAAAAGGGAAATTTTCCATTGAAAAGCAAGTATAATTAATAAATAAATGATGGGCACACTGAATATTAGCTAATGTAGTGCTACCCTACAATAGGTGAAATATGCACAGTCAAGCTAGGAGCACTCAGTAGTTTTGCACACATTAAATTATTTTTTTCTGCACCACTCAACATAGTCTCATTATGCCTCATTAAACCCTGATAATTAAAACAAAATATATTGGAATTGTTTATCCTGGACTTTGTAAGGAAATGAGGTTCATAATAATGCCAAGGGAAAAAATTTACACTACACCAGAACTTGTAATTAGAATAACAATTAAGCACAAGTATGCTCTTTCTTCTTTTTTTCTTTCTTTTTTTTTTTTTTTTAGAATAAAGATATATTTTCTTGTTATTCATTAACTGAAATAAGTAGGAATTCCAAAATAAGAAATGCTACACTTTGGAGTCTTGGTTTAATCAGAACATCATATGTTTAGGTGGCAAACCAAAAAGCAACAGCTAGGGTTTTGGAGGGAATAGGGGTAGTCTTCAGCATGGACAGTCTGGAAAAGGATTGGTGACACAGATTATGTGTTGTTATACCATGTTGCGTCACGACAGCAGCAAGAGAAAGCCAGGCTGGTAGCAAACCCTGTTGTGATAAACACTGTACCAAGACCAATGAGGAGCACACCTGGCCCTGAAGAGCTCTCCTTGTAAAGAGCAGAAACAAATAGGAACGACTGCACATTTTATATGCTGGGTGCCACCGAGAGCATCGACATCCCCGAGACTGAAATTCGGAGGTATACAGAGGAAGAGCCCCACGTTAAAGGACTGAGAGCCTTGCAGCACCTCTCCCCTTGCCTCCAGCTCCAAGCCTCGCTGAGGGCAGAGCTACAGCAGGCGTGGGGCTGTCTGAGCCGGCTCAGCTGGTGGCTGGAAGCGGAGTGCCCTATCAGCCATTCGTGGTGGTGCACCTGTACGGCGCTCAGCTCTGCAACTCAAGGTCTGCTGGCTTGGATCTCTGACAGCTCATGGGTCTCTGCATCCTCTCCATAGCGTGAGATCAGCGTGATTCTCCTCTGGTAAATAACACACCTTGCATTTTATACCAACAGGCACCTGGAAAGCAGGATTTCAGAGGCAGAAAGACTCAGACAATGCCTAGGAAGAGAATCCAACCCCATGGTAAAGCTATAGGGTTATGTTCAACCCCATGATAAAGAGTTTGGCCCGGGATTGGAACTGAAGAGGTCCAAGTATGTGAGGTCACACTCATTATTGCGTAAGGTGGGGAGAGCACTAAACCTGGCCCTGACAACACTGCAGTGGGATAGTAGTGGGATCTGAGTATGATGTGGGGGAGAGCTAATGGTAAAGAGCACAAATCCTCGAGATCAGACTTCCATGGTCTCCTGTTTGTAGAAATGATTGTTTTAAGGGCTTTCTGTGGTGCTCCTGTCATGAGGTATAGATGATGGAAGGTGCTTCTTGGCACTGAAGCAGGGGGAGGGATATGCTGGGGATGTCCTGGGGCGGGTTAGGCAGAAGGGATGAGCTTGGGGAAATTGGTCTGGGATGGTTTCCTGTATGAGGGGGGAGATAACTTAAATGTGCCTGCCCTGAGGAAGCTGGAGCACAGCGGTGCTGTAAGCAGCTGAAAAGCCCCTGCTCTATTCTGTCTGCTCTGCAGGCTTGAAAATGATGTTCAGTATGAGGCATCCAGTTAGGAATGCTCTGAGTTGTTTCCAGACTGCCTGGGGTAGTTACTGTGGTTCCTGTTCTCCGTGTAGGAAACGGGGCATTTACGTGCTTTACTTGAAAGACCCATGGAGGATAGTATTTGATTCATAGCACTGGAGCTTGTCTCCTGAAAAGAAAGGAGAGGAGCTGGGTGCCTATCGTAAGTCCCAGGGCTTTCCCGCAGATACCGAATCCTCCAGATTGCCTCCAAGTCCCCCTAAGATCACACATGAAAATATATAGGCAAATGCAAGTATACATGCGGGTTCTTTCTTATGGACACCCATGGGCACATGCATTCGTGTTCAGAGGCAGCCTCCCTCCTGGCTCATCCCAAACTCCTTCCCAGAGGATGGTGCTACTTATCCGTAACTGAGGTGGAGTGCTCGGGGCTAATTTGAGAACATTGCCACATCCAGAGGGTGCATTTCAATGGTTTTGTGCAAAAGTTTGTCACACCTAGGCCGTTTCTCCCCTTCTGGCACTGAGTGTAGCTCACCTCCAAGGAGAGTAGTTAGCAGGTGTGAACTGACCTTTGGTGAATGAGACAATTGTGCCTTAAAGCAGCTAATTAAATGTTTTCTTTCTTCCTACTGGGTTTCTTGCTAGAAGCCATTCACAGAATAAGAGGGACTGCTAACTTTCTGTTGTCACAAGGATATGTGCGGCTATAGATTCATGCAGATACTAACTGCCCTAATTCAAAACTAGATCACAGCCTGTCTTGGTTCTGGAAAACAAAACCTGTAAGTTTTGCCTGTAAGTGGGAAAATGACCTGTAACTGAGAAGTGATTGGCCTTTAACTGAAACCGTGATTTGGTGATGCTGTAAATCCAGGCCTCGTGGCACAAAGCGGCGTTATGGCATAAATGCCAGCATAGTGGTTCAGATCTGCTCACAAAAATCTTGCTTGGTTAACTATCAGGTTAAACAGAGTTGTCAGGCAGCATAAAACCGGTGCGTGTGCTTAAAAATCAGTATAGACTCTGTACTGTGATCCATGTAGGAATCAACTGTTTGTCCATGTCAAGTTTTCTGCTGAATGTGCTGAGCCAGTGTTGGTGGCCAGGGAACTGTGTCCTCAAAAGCCAGAGACAAAAAAAAGAAGTATAATTTCCCCCAAACATGTCTAAAATTCCCTGGGGTTAAATCAAGCTAAGCATTGGGCCAGCTTTCCTGACAGAAAAAGCCCTACGGGCCAAAGTGCTGCTGGGAATAAACGATCACAATACTCGGAATAAGCAGTGAATTCTGGGTCTCCACTGCTACCTCCGGGATTCCCATTTTACTGCTGGAGTCCAGGCTGTAAGTGGAAGGCGTCAAGGTTTTAGTGGTTCAAAATCAGAATTAGAACAGATGATGTTGCAAGAAAAAGAACTGAGCAATAGGAGTTAAAGCTCTGATTTCTTGACTGGAGAGACAGGCGTTTGCTGTTAGAGCTAAGACATCATCTCTGTTTAACAAAAACAGCCAAACGTAAGCATGTTAGATACTCCACTCGATATCTAACTTAACTAGATCAACCAATACCTTCTGAGAATTGTTTCAGCTTATTTAGTAAGATTTATGCTTTCTGTACCACAAAAAGAAGAGGACTGTGCACCATGTTGGGGGAATGGAAGAGGTGATTTAATTTGCCATTCGTAAAATACTCCTGTGCTTGATTTATCAAAACTACTCAAGAATAGAATCACATAAAAAATAAGGCTGGAAAGGGCCTCTGGATATCATCTTTGTCCAACTTTCTGGTCAAAGCAGGGTTGACTTCAAAGGTGCTCAGGACCCTGTCCAGGTGAGTTATGTGTATCTCAAAAGATGGAGATCTGACAACATCTCTCGGCCCCTGTCCCAGTGCACACCCACCCTCAGCGTATATCCCTTGACCTCACAACTATGCTCTTGCTAATGCAACCCAAAAGGGGGTTAGGGGTTAGCATTCAGCACTGCATAGGTGCACCAAGGGCATATGATCAAGTCCTTACCCACAGGGAACCCCGCATAACCTAAGGAGTCAGCCCCTGACCTGTGCCAATATATGGGGTTGTTCCCTCCCAGGAGCAAGACTTTGCCTTTGATGAACTCCACGTGGTTCTTGTTGCTTCCTATCCTGAATAACTTTCCGTTTCCTAAATGTGGTATTTAGTTTTAGCACTGGGTTTTGACAGTTTTTCTGCTTCTTTTGTCACAAAGATTTTGTCTTGATAAAAAGAAAATTCAAAACCTCACATTTATTTTAAGATTATGACAATGCAAAAGTATTTCTAAATTCTCCAATGTTTCTCTGGAAATTCACAGTTCCTGAGTGAACCTGTTTACATTTACATATTACCCTGGAAAGTTCACACAGGTTGGCTCAATAATTGCATAGATTACAAAATGATTTATTTTCATATGGTATAATAGTAACACTATGCAAAACTTTGCTTTCTAGTTTTTTGGTAGAAAATGGGTCAGCAGGTAACTAACATACACTTATCATTTCTGAGATGTCTTGAGGCTTCCTAGGATTATTTCTCCTAGATTATAATAAGCTCCTCTTTCCAAATATAATTTATAATTATTATTGCAGTGACAGTCTTTCTGACTCACAAGGGTACATTGTCACAGGTGCTGCACTTTCAGCCCTTGTTTTACAGGCTCAAGTCCTATTACTAACTGTAGCTAGTGACTTCTACCAAGATGAGGTTTTGACCTGGACGTTGGACTGCTTCTTGTGTGCTGGCCGATGGCTGAGACCTCGAGAAAATGGGGCTGGGATTCACTTCGCCCAACTTCAGATACCGACAACACAGGCACCAACACGTGATCGAATTAATCCCACCCCGAGTGGCTCACACAGAGTCCTACAAGAGCCTGGTAGCCTTAGGGCTGGACCACAGGACTAATTTCCCGCTGGCAGAACAGTGGTGATTGATAGGCAGTCACCAAGTGGCATTTTCAAACTGGCCTGAGAGCTTCGGGAGCCAAAAACTGCTGTACGGGTGGGTGGGAGTCAGAGGCTGCAGCACACTTGCCACCAGCTCCCTGCCCTGGCGGCTGCTGCCGCCGCTGATGTGCTGCGCTCAAGGTGGGTCCGCGGCCACTAAAGTCACCATCTGGCCCCTCATATTGGTTTATAAATGCGACAGCTCAGAAGCTGTTTCAAAGGCAGCGGTCTTTGGTAAGTGGACAGGACAGACCACGGTCACACAGCAGCACACCAACTGCCTCTGGGGCTCAACGCCTTTCAGCCTCACTGCTTTCCTGCAGCAGGTACTGCGCAGGAATGGGCAGAAATATTTTTCCCCATTGCATGAGAATTTTCAGGGTCAAGCAGTCAAATCAGCTTTCAAATTTTTGCATGCCAAAAAGCTAAAAGAAAAATTTTACTTAAAAAATTTCAGAGTTCCATAATCTTTTATTCTGATTTCAACAACACAATTTTACATTTGTAATTTGAAGTTATCTTAGGGTTTTCTTCACTACAAGTGCCTTTTGAACATTTTGAAAACAAAATGCCAAAAGGGCATTTTTGTTTTTCTGTGAACAGCTTCAGTGGTCAAAGCTCAACATTTAATTTTTTAGAAGAAAATAGTTAAAATGTTCTGAAGACGTTCATTCTCATTCTGGGCAGCAAGGGATATGTGTTCTGAGACTTGTAATTGCAACTCAGATGCACGTATAAAATGTGAATGTAAATTTGAAAGCGTAAATGTAACTTGCCTGAGGACAGGCTAAGAAAATAAACCTAATTTAGAAAAAAAAAAAGAAGAAAATGAAGGCGTGGACATTGCAAACCCTAAATAAACTCCAGAGAATGCCAGCAGGGTTCTCTGCTCCCAGCCAGCCAGCCAGCATGAACAAACTGATTAACAGCATGACCATGGCCATTCCACTTCTGTTGTTTCTTGGATGACAGCTCATGAATATATTATTTGCTTCCCGAGCAAGGCCAACCTTAGGTACAAGAAGTCCATCAGCTGCCCAGAGCTCTGTGCTCCTCAAGGCCACCCAACCTTTCCTTCTTCACCACATGCTGTCAGGAGAGCAGCACTTTGTGGTAACTCCTGTGTGCTGACTGCCGCTCTGCACAGAAGCCCCTGAGGTAGTTTATGCCTCTTTCACGGACAGGTAAGTGACCTTTCAAGTTCCATGATATGGGATAACCCGTTCCTGTTCGAAGTCCTGTCTCAAGCCTTCCCGACTTATTTCACCAAATGCTCCAAGGTGCCTGAGACAGGGATAGGACCTGCATTTTAAGGTAAGAAAATGGGATAGAGGGCACAGAAAGGGTGGAGGGAGGGCTTTGTTGTCCTGGTTTAAGAAAATATGTTGGGAAAGATAAGGTTCACGAAGCTGGAGGTGAAAGGCTGAAAGGCAATACGGATGGTCCCTCAAGTTGAATTTTTTTCAGAATGCTTTAGGATCCTGCCCTAAATTTTGCATGACCCTGTATTGCCTTGCTCTTAAGCTCAAAGAATAAATTAAGATTTCCTCCTTTCCTTCATTCATGTAATATTCAGCTTGTTTAAATTGTTCCATCTCATTCTCTGAATCAGCAAATCTCTGAACATCAGTGAACACCATTGTCAGTGTTTCGGTAATGCCTTTTATTAGAAATACTCTAGCACAGAGCATCCAGATTCCTGGAAATAACTCCAGAGGGATTTGGATGGAGAAAGACCTAGTCCTAGTTTCCCATTGAATTAAATATTAAGAGGTGGAGCAGGAATGAGCTTGAACTTAAGCATGGTTAGAAGGGTGGCCTGAAGGACTGAGGAGGTGTTAGACATAAACTATGTCATCCACTCATCATGAGAAGAAGAAAAAGGGGGGAAGGAAGGTTTTAATCCTTTCTTTGTGCTATTTCACAGAATGAGCACAAGGGTTTACCTTCTTGATACTAAGATAAAGATTTGGCTTTATCCTACTTGGCAAAGAACAAGACCATGACAGCATCAAAATACCTATCCAGCTAGCATAAACATGGCGTTGGACCATGTCTGTCCTCAGCTAGGGATCTGAGACAAGTTTATTCTGCCAGAAAGCCAATTACCCTGTCTTGTTAACACAAGGAATTGCGGAGAAGTCAAGAGGCCACGTCTCTGGAAAAGGTGAGCTGTTTTCAGGATTTCTAAAGTCCCAGACAATAGCCAACATCTTTGAAAAGCAGGTCATTGTTTTAGGGGCTCTACATGGATCAGGAACCTAAAACTGGGCAGCTGTATTTGAGAATATTATGTTGTTCCCAAATATGCTCCATCAGAACAAAGGAGGAATAAACAATAGTACAACTGATTTATATTTCAAGGGCCAGTTCCTGCAGACTTGCAAGCATCTGAAAAATTCCAAATAAACTGGTAAGTCCATGGGAGAATAAGGACCACCCAAAGAAAGCGCAAACCTACATCTGAGATACCACGTGTCTTTCAAATTTTAACTTTGACCTCCACAGCTCTCAATCTTCTAGTAGCTCTGGGTACCTTTTAGGCAATAGGAAATCACTTTTCTGCCTTTGACCAGGGTAAATAATATCAATAATCATATCATCCACATTTATGTGAGATCTGTTAAATTTTCAAAAACATTGGATTCTGGTAAGCCAGAGCAGCTGCTTCTGGAAAAAACTTTTCTCCAAAGGCAAGGTCAAATGGTGAAGATGTTAACTTACACACTCTGAGTTTACTGCTCTCTTCTGCAGTAGTTGTCCATTATGGACAACTTGAGTAAATCAGTTAGTCTTTCTGTATCTCATTTTCCTACCTTCAAGTAATGCTACTACTTTTTCTCACTCTTATAGCTGCTCCCTTGGAAGTCTTCTGTCACAAATCTTGGTTAGAAGACTCATTTTAGTGGGAAAGAGCACATCTGGGAAGAAGCATCTTTATATGACATCTTCATTAAAAAACCCAGACAATCCCCCTGAAAACCAGTGTTGTTTTTCCTCCACAAATCCTGGCATAGTCCCAGCCTGCACTCTGGGTCACTTCAAATGGTAAGGGGACCAGGCATAGCTTCGGTAAAGGCATAGCTACAGGTAGAGAGCTGTTGCTACTGAGTAAGCCTCCTGGCAGACTAATCCTCTGTGCCACTGGAGATGCCACGGGGTACCTTCTTGTGCTCCATGGAGAGGGAAGGCACAGTATGGTTTATGGGCTGTCTTCGGCGTGTTCGTACAGTTCTGGCCATAGGACTACAGTCCTGGTCAGCTCTGAAAGGAAACGCATAGTTCTCTTAGATACAACACTGTGAGGCGGAGGTGGGAGAAGATGTGTATCTGCTTGAAGCTTGGTGTGACCTGGGTTGAATGAGCGTAATACTTGTGGGGACATAAACCCAAGGGGTCATGGAATCAGGCCTGGCACACTGCGTGACTTCTCAGTGGTATGTAATTTAAGCTAATATCCTTCCCCTCCCAAGCACCTCCTCTGCCATGTCCTGAAATTTCTGTCCAAATCCATTGGTTGCTCAGCCTTTGATTAGAGACTTTCCTCTTCTGTGTTGCATGTTCCCATACCTAAGGATCGTGTAATTTCAGTCCAGACAGCAGCTCTCAAATGAGAAAAAAATATATCCAGTATACGCAGTCCCCATTAGAGAAAGAAAAAAAAGAAAAAAAAGAAGGCTTACTTTCATTATAAGTGGGACCAGGAACGTAAAAGTTCAATTACCAGAATGCATTTGCTTTGTACATTTTAAACCTGCTGTAGCTAGTGTAACCGGCACATGCAGTTGGGTCTAATTGCTGCTTTCCGGCTTGGCCTAATTGATGCTCTGATTTGCAGTCACCTACCTCTACGAGCCCATGTTTCATTACGTTTTACCCTTGCTCCCGAAATCCTAAAATCCCCATGGGGAGAAATAGATTACAGCAATCCAGAGCTTTTGTGTGTGAACTGACAATTCTTTCTCCCCTATACTTTTCTCCATCTACACGTGAACAATGAAAATACAGTAGGTTGACTAAGAGATGTATTAGTTACCCCCAAATACTCCTTATTTAGGCAGGCATAACTCCTTTTGAACTCACTAGGAGTTTTACTTAAACTCTGAATGAAAACTGCAGTGGTATAAAATCAGCTCAGAGAGATTTTCGTCACCTAATTGGGATGTTTATATTGCAAAACTGTGTTATCCTCAGTCTCTCCTCACAATTACAAAGAAAAAGTTCTTTGCTGAAGAATGTGTCAGTATTTTCCATGGAAAAAGATTTAAAGAAAAGCTTTTGAAATATGGAAACCTCATGGTTTTAGCTTTAAATAAGCATTTCAGTCACCATAAAAAAAAAAACCTCTAATGTCTCCTGCAGCTTTGATTTCAAACACGTCACATTCTTCATTAAAGCAATCATTGTTAAAACAGAGGGACATAAAGCAACATAGGATTTATTCCTTCATTAAACTGATGATCCGTATATGAAGCCAATTAACATTATGAGTCTGGTGAACATCAAGTGTAAAGAGGTTACAGAAAATTAAAAGCAGTCACCTTGGTCTTTAGATAAAGAAAGAACACTTTTACATTATAAATTATAAGAGTGTCCAAGCGGGACAAATCGGCAAATTTGGTTAATTGGAAAATACATTTTACTGCACATGAATTAGGGTAAAATAACCTTTTAGCTGCTAGTCTTCTTTTGTGGTCAGGTGTTGGGAATCATGGGAAAGGAAGTGTTTGGACATGGAAAGGCAAGAGAGCCGTTTCATCAAACTTGAGCCATTCAGGCTTCCTCGAGTTTTACAAATGATCCCCTCGAAGCTGAGCGCTCTCAAGGAAAACGTCCATTCCGTGATTTTGCTCATCAGTTCAGTCCTAGGTTTTATCGTCTTGGGAGAAAAATGAGAAGAGGTGTGTTTGCGTGTGCAGCACAGGAACAGTTCTGCTTTAAGACAGGCACAATCAGCAAAGCGTCTAGCCAGAATTACATTTACTTGGACTTTTCCTTGCAGACCTAGTAACTAACGTTGATGTAATGATAGTAAATAATAATAATAAAGTGTATGTGAGAGAGACTTTAAGGACTTTGCATAAAAAGAGATTTTTTGCTGAAATATTGTAGCTCGCCTCTGCATGTTATTTCACGCTACAGCTTGTGTTTAGTGCGTGCCTTTGGTAGCTAGATGAGAGGAGCTACCAGAGAAACACTAGCCATGATCCAAAGCAATTTACTGTTCTTTTCTTTCCTGTAGTCCCAGCTTCGCAGGAAAGCGCCTACAGAAGGCGGACACGGAGACACCCAGAAACAGCCTTGACAACAGCCTTCCCCCGGGGAAGGGACTAACCCCACGCTACACCCCAGCGGGCCGGGCCGGGCCGGGCCGGGCGGTGCCGGGGGTGCCGTGCCGGGCCGTGCGGTGCTGTGCCGGGCCGGGCCGTGCCGTGCGGTGCTGTGCCGTGCCGGGCCGTGCGGTGCCGTGCCGGGCCGTGCCGTGCCGTGCGGTGCTGGGCCGGGCCGTGCGGTGCTGGGCCGTGCCGTGCGGTGCTGTGCCGGGCCGGGCCGGGCCGTGCGGTGCTGGGCCGTGCCGTGCCGTGCCGTGCCATGCGGTGCCGGGCCGGGCCGTGCGGTGCTGGGCCGTGCCGTGCGGTGCTGTGCCGGGCCGGGCCGGGCCGTGCGGTGCTGGGCCGTGCCGTGCCGTGCCATGCGGTGCCGGGCCGGGCCGTGCGGTGCCGGGCCGTGCCATGCCGTGCCGGGCCGGGCCGGGCGGTGCCGGGGGTGCGCGGAGCGGCGGGCGCTCTCCGTGGTGCTGAAACGCGCCGCTGCCGCCGCCGCCGGGCTCCGGCCGCCGGAGAACGGCACCCAAGACTCCGAAGCGCTAACTTTTAATTATGTCAACCCCACGTTTCGTGCATTAAAATTAAACAGGCACCGAACTGGCGAGGGGTGGGGGATTATATATTGCTTAGTTATCTCCTTGTTTTGCAGCTGCTGCTCCCCGGGAGAAAGTTCAGCCTCGCCCGGCTCAGGGTCCTTCTGCTTCTATTTAAAAAGCAGCGACTTGGAGCGCTTCCCCGTGCTCCATTTCACCCTCTCCGCCTCCTGCAATACGCTGAACTTGCAGGCTTCAAACTGCTGGGGAGAGTGAGTCTCGGAGCCAACACAGCAATGCAGCCCCCTGACTAGAGCAAGGCCTGAGAGCGCCGTAATGAAGTTATTATTATTTTATTAGGGGTTCTTATGATAAAACACTCTCTCTCGCTCTCACTCTCTTCGCGACGTCAGAGGAAAAGGAAAAGGCACATCTCTCTCTGCGCAAAGGGCTCCTGCAGTACTGGTCCTGCGTGGATTTTAAAGCTCGGGATGGAGAGGCTGGCGGGGGAGATCCAGACAGCACCTCTGGGTTATGTTCTTCTTTTTAAGGTTAATTGACCTAAAGCTTGCGCTGCTATTTTAAGGAGTACAGTTGGATTCAGAACATTGGTCTTGCGTCTTGCACGGTGCTGTAAAAGCCATCTCAATTCATAGTACACTTTGCTGTTCAAAGACTTGCCTGAATGGTAAGTCAATATCTGTTGCCAAACAGAGATATCCCTAAAAGCATTTATGTATGTATATACATGTAAATATATATATGTGTGTGTGTATACACGTATGTATATAAACATGTTTGAATGCAGCTTTCTAAATCTATCACTAGTATGCTAAAATTATAAATGAGTGGATAAGATCAGATCAAATCAATCTGGATCTCGGGTACAATTAATTTTTGCCTTGCTTTGCTGAAATTATGCTTTACAGGACTGAAACATGACTTCAGTTTGAATATACATTAGGGGAATTTCCACATCTATGCCTAGTGTGAAAGGCAGATAGAGCAGATGATATTTCTCAGGCTTATTAGTGTTTATTTAATGAGATCATACATGCAGAATAACTTCCCAAAGACATCGTCTCTTCAAAATCTCTATTTCTGCACCTGTATCGTCTGCATCCATCTCCTTTGCTCTGGTATGAACGTGCTATTTCTTTAAACTCCCATCAGATCTAAGAGAGCCTGTGTAGATTTGCTCGCCCTTCCTGCACAGAACATTACAATGTTTATAAAATATTAAATTTGTGTAGTCTGCCGGAGAAGCAATTGTTCCAAAATAAAATCAGCAGTCTAGACGAAACATAGACACCAGAACTTATCAACAGTTGTCTGACTTACATCTTCTGATGCATCTTGAGTGGGTCATAATACCAACTTTATTTTCAGTGGTGCATAAATTAATTACACGCATTTAATAACCAAAATATCATTATATTCCCCCTTTAATATCATAAAGGCTTTACGCCAGGGAAGCACTTAATGTGCAGGGGGCCATAACAGGCTATTATCCTTGTGTAATGCTATTACAGAACCAATTATGCGCCATTATACTTGCTTTTTTTGCAGTTTATGTGATTTGATCCAATCCCGCGTCCCTGACTCGAAAATTTCATCTGGGTACTTTAAAGTCTAATTTTCACCCGGGCTGAGGCAAGGGCCATCTCTCTCCGCTGAGCCTATGTCTCGGATGCATTTTAAAAGTAATTGCAAAGGGTCCCGCCGCATATCATTTGCAGACGGGAAGCGAGCATAAATCCAGGGACCCCTCGCTGTGAACAAAATCAAACTTTGCCGCGGTACGATCGCTTGGAAAGGCAAGGCGTGTGCAGAGCGACCCCCCAAAACCCATCCGGCGGCAATTAGCCGGCGCTTTGTCAGCGCCGGGGTACAGGCGGCGGGGCAGGGCTCGCCCGGCGCGGCACGGCTCGGCTCGGCACGGCACGGCACGGCACGGCTCGGCACGGCACGGCACGGCACGGCGGGGGCCCCCCCGGCCCCGTAGCCCGGGGCGCCCCAGGGTCGGGGTGTGGTGGGGGGGACGCCGGGGGACGCCGAGCCCCGGAGCGCCAGCGCTCGGAAAATAATGGGATTTTGTTGCTGCGGTTCACATTCCTGGTGTTTGCTGAGAAATGACGGGGTTTTTCTTTTCATCTGGGTTTTTTTTTTTTTTTTTTCCTCCTTTTTTTCCCCTGCTCTGCACACCACGTGGGCCATTTGTAGGGCCCAATAGACCTATCCAAGTTACTCACTGTAGACAGCGCTGGAAATAATCAGATTAAGGCCAATTATGCGTGAGATTATAAAGGCAAGTGCTGAGAGGCAGAGCATGCTGTAGACAGATATAAAGACATCTGGCCACTTCCAGAACTCCACAGAGCCCTTCTGTCTCTGCAGCCAACAACTCGCAGCGCCTTATTCCAGTGCAAAATACCCCCAAACCTTACCGGTGATTTTTACTTCTGTTCGGTTTAGGTATGGATTACTATTTTTATTTGCCTTCTGGATTTTTTTATATGACTGCATATAAATTTGAATAGTTTTGGGTTTTTTTTTTCTTGCTGAGGACACTGGTTTCCAACCCGAACACAGCTCCTAGTGTGTTGGATGCTTCAAAAAGAAGACAGCTTTTAGGTTTTATTGCCGTTTCATTTAGGCAGAATAATTTAGATATTTTTTTAAACGGTTCATTCTTAGCTATAAGCATTTTTTTTCTTTATGTAATTATTTGCTCTGGAAGGGAATATCTGAGATAGACAGATAGCTAGATAGCTAGATAGCAAGAAAGAAAGAAAGAAAGGAAGGAAGAAAGAACGAACAACAGATAGATAATCTGCTATTCGGGAGTAGGAAAAAAAAAAAAAAGAAAAAAGAAAAAGAGAAGCAACAAAGTTTTACTGGTTCTGATTACTGTGCACCTACCACGGAGTTTTCTGCCTTTGGCTTTTTCAGTTCGTGGCACAGAGCGCCAGGCGCTACTTTCTCTGCTTCCTCTGGGATGGGATCTCGGACTACCAAGGGGTTTCTCTGGGTGCTTTCTTCTGGTTACTCACCTATTCTGTTCTTTCCCTCTCTCTCTGTCTTCAGGTCGGCAGGAGACACCTCGGCGGTGCCCGGCGGTGCCCGGCTGGGGAGCTGGTGCCGGTGTGTCGGTGTGGGGGGTGCGCGGAAGCTCCGCGCCCCGCGGGCTGGCCCCGGCCCCGGCCCCGGCCCCGGCCCCGGCCCCGGCCGCCGTCGGCCTCGCAGCGGCGGGCAGCGGGCGCCCGCCCAGCCGCAGGGCCATGTTCTACTTCCACTGCCCCCCGCAGCTAGAGGGTGAGTGTTGTCGCACCGAGACGTGTAAGTACAAGAGCTGAACTTCGAGGTGTGTGTGCGGGGTGTGCGCTGGGGGCTGGAGGGAGGAACTGTGGTCTGACTTGCTCCAAGAGCCGGCACTTCTGACTGCCGGGGTCCAGATACGTGCTGAGATAAGGTGCAGATCTATAGAGACAGCTAAACATAAAAGCGCGTCATCTTTTTCCTTGAGAAAACACAACCTTATCCCCCCTCCCCGCGCCCAGCTTTCCCCTCTTGTCACAGGATGGAAAGAAGGATTGCATGATTATTTTTTTTTTAATTTGGTTCCTGTTGGAAAGGCCTTGTTTTTACACCCCCACCCCCGTCATTTTGCCACCTGCCTCCCCTCTGTGGATAGCGATCCCGCAGTTGAGCCTCAGGCTACGAAAGAGATGCTTTTCTCCCCTCCCAGCACAGATGTTGGTGTCATGGCTGTAATCGGGACACTTTCAGGACGTGGTCACGCCTCCTCCCTCCAGCCAAAGGGACCGCATAAATCTTTAATGCTATTTTCCAAACATTCTGCGGGAGGATGGGGAAAGACGGGGCACGACTGGAAAAAAAAAAAAAGCGGAAAATAAATATTTGGGAGAATTTTTTTCTTTGTGTTATTGATCAGAGGTTTTTGTTTATTTACTTTGTTTCCTTTAAAAAACAAAAAAAAATGGCAGCCTTCGGGATTTCCCCGTGTCACCCCCGCATATGCCCTGGGCCCTCTGCACCCGCTCCCTCCGGCCAGCGCTCGTAGCGCGGGGAGCCGCCCCGCAGCCTCGGCCGCGCAACTTCAGCTCCGGGCGGGCGGCCCTGCCGTGCCCGGGCGGTGCCGGCGCTCGCCGCGGCTGCACGGCGGGGGAAGCGGCCCCTCCCCGCAAAATCCCCCTGCTCGCCCGCCCCGGCGCCTTGCATGGGCATCACCCGGCGAGCAGGGGGCTTTCCCCGTCGTAGCGCTGCCAGGAGGCTGTGGTCCCGCGGTTTCGTCCTCCTCCGGGGAAGGGCCGTCCCCGCTTTGAGCACGGCTGCCCCAGGGCCCGCGGACCCAAGCCGGTCTGCGCATCGCCTGCTGGAAAATTGTCTCCCCGAAGTTGTCCCCGGTCCGGCTGGGGGAGCCGGGCTGGGCAGGGCAGCGCCGGGGGTCCCTCCGCGCCCCGTCAGCCTGCCCCGCCGCCCCCGAGCGCCGGGGCGGCTTTGTTCGTTAGTTTTTGGCAGACAGCTTTAGAAACATGCTTTTGTTTGTTTGCTTGCTTCCTTGCTTGTTCGTTTGTTTCCCCGGTGGCAGTTTGGGGCTGGTGCCTGGTTTCGCCGTCCGGAGCCGGGGAGCGGTCCCCGCCGGCTGCAGCCTCTCCCGGCGACGGGGGCTGCGGGCGGAGGGCGCCGTGCCGGGGCCGGCCCCTCGCTCTCCCGGCGTGGGCAGCAGTGGGGCGCGGGGGGTGGCCGGTCTGCCCTGCTAAAGGGTGAAACCACCCAGCGTAGAGCATCCCAAGTAGAAACCAAAAGGACCCCCCCCCAAAAAAAAAAAAAAGCCCCAAAACAAACCCCACCCAAAATCCGAAGAAGCGGCAACAGAAAAGCCCTTTTCGGCCAGCGTTTTCGCTGGGTTTGGGCGCCCTGGGAGGCACGGCGGTGCCGGAGGGAAGTGACCAGGCTCTGGGGTCACCGGGACAGTGTTTTATTCTCTGATGAGCATCTCCCAGGGCCGCAGCGAGCCGTCCGTCTGTGCGAAGAGGGGGCTGGGGGCCGTGTTTATCTTCCAAATGATGCTGCAAGATGAGCGGCGTCCTCCAGCCCCTGTGCCCCGAGGCGGGGCCGCCCCGGCCCGGGGTGCTCCACCGGGCAGGTCTGCGGGTAGTGTCCTGGAGACACTCAGCAACGCTTCTGTGGGTTTGGGTACTTTTCTGTTCCGTGTTTTTTTGTTTTGGTTTAGGTTTTGGTTTTTTGCTTGTTTTGTTTTGTTTTTGTTTTTGTTTTTGTTTTTGTTTTTGTTTTTGTTTTTACTCTGTTTTGTCAGCGAATAGAAAGGGAGCAAAGCGGTTCAGCCAGGGCACTGGTGGTGTGTAACCAGGGGAGCCGCGAAGGCCGGGTCTGCTCCACGGAAGGTGGTTTGCATCCCGGCGGGCCGTCTGCCCTCTCCCGGCCTCCGACCAGGGACAAACTCCCAGTGCCCCAGTCTCCCCCTCGGGCCCCTCGAAACCCCCCGTCGGGGAAGGGCAGGGGGTCCCTTCTCCAGCCCCGCTGCTGAGTCCTGGCGCTTCAGCCGTGGCCGAGCCCCACGACGGCTCCCGCCGCCCCCGATGCTCGGCGCTGTACGAAGCCCCTGTGCCCGTGTTCGCCGTCCGCCTCCGGGCATGAGGGCGAGGACACGGGGGGCGGCTCGGCCGCTGCTCGGAGGGTGTGTGGGTGTGCGGGGAGAAAACTGCCAGCGGCCCCAGTCCGGCTCCTTCCAGGCACGGGGGCTTCCCCTTGCTCTCCCGGCAGACAGGCAGGGCTTCTACTAGCTCGAGCTGCCGTCACCACACCTAGGTCAAAGCCTCGTCTCTTCGTCCTTTGAAAACACAAATGGCCCGAAAACGACCCTTTCCCGGGGGCGGGCTGCCCCTCACCCGCGGCGGCGTGAGCTCAGGTCGGCAGGACCCCCAGGTGCCGGCAGGACCCCCAGGTGCCGGCTGGACCCCCCAGCCCGGCGGGGCACCCGCTGCCCGGGCGGGTCCCGCGGTGCCTCCTAAGCCGGCCGAGCTGCTCGGGGGTGCGCGCCCCGCGGAGATGGGGCAGCGCCCCCCGCCCGCTCCGTCCCGCTCCCGAACAGCTCCGAGCCGCCGGCCCTGCCGGGGTGGCCCCGGCTCCCGGCCCTTTCCCCCTCCCGGGGCGCGGCGGGGGCTGCGGCTCCGCGCCCCGCGGCCCCTAACGCGGCTCTCCGCCCGCAGGCGCGGCCCCCTTCGGAGGTCACTCCGCCGGCGACTTCGACGACGCGTTCCTGCGAAGGAAGCAGCGCCGCAACCGCACCACCTTCACCCTGCAGCAGGTACGAGCCTGCTCCTCTCTGCCCCCTGACCTGCACCCCGATTGCCCCTTGCCTGCTCCCTGCCTGCCTCCCTGCCCGCCCGCCCTGCACCGCCCGGCTCCCTGCCCGGCCCGCAGCCCGCGGCCCCGGGCGGCCCCGCTTTCCCCATCCCTCGCAGAAACCTCCCTGGGGCAGCTGGACAGACGCCCCCCGAGACGACGGCAGGTCCCCGGCCCGTACCGCGCTCCAAGCCGTGCCCTGCCCCTGACAGACGTTTGCTCTCCTCCCCTCCACCAGCTCGAGGCACTGGAAGCCGTTTTTGCTCAAACCCACTACCCCGATGTGTTCACTAGGGAAGAGCTGGCTATGAAAATCAACCTCACGGAAGCCAGGGTGCAGGTAAACATTCTGGGGAATTATTTAACTCTCGGGTATTCAAACTGGCAAACTTTTTTTTTTTTTTTTTTGACATCATGACTGCAGAGTGCACATTTGGCCAAAGAACGCAAATGAAGACGATCTGTCATTTTCATGATGCACTTTAATAACATCAACATAATGTGGAATATTAGATTAGGTTGATTAATCGGTCATTCATAATTAACTAGTGATAATGTTCTACACTAATTTGTCCGCGTCTCCAAGGTACTAAATTACATCAATGCACATCCATTTCCTTGCTTTTGGAGGGGGTGTGTGTGGAGAAAAGAGCTGAGACGTGATTCTCCAAAGCAACTATGACCACTGTCGAGCAATGGGGTTAGTCAACTGCAGGGAGCCCAGCTGCCAGGAAGAAATCTTCCGCACCTCTTCAACTTTTCTCCCTTTCGCCTTCTTTCTAAACACTTAATTTCGGCAGCTGAAGAGCCTGCAGAGCAGTTCCCACACCTTTAATAAGATCCAATAAATACCATTGGCCACGATCGCTCTCTTTCCACCCCCAGTCTTTTCCACCCCTTCCTTTCTTCCTTCTCCCCACTTTTTTCTCCCCCTTTTTTTTGACCCAGGTGTTTGTTTTTCCATATCCAGGGATTAACTTCATCTGTGTATAAGCTCTGCTAAGAACAGCGGTCCTGCGGTCGTCAGAGATGCATCCCTGTAACTCTGCAGGCATCCACCACAGAGTTGCAAGCCATTTTTTGAACAGGATTGTGTATTCATTTTATTTATGGGGCTTTTCTGCACGCTGTTTTTGTATTTTTTTTTATCTAGGTGCTTGGGGTTAAGACTATGCAAAGATCTAATTGTAGGAAATATAATAGCTAGCCTTTTGTTCCCTAGGGTCATGTTAGTATCTCTTAAAACCCAATGGCTGAAGAGAGATAATGGAATTCACCGCAGTAAATTGGGGATTGTAAACAAATTATTTCTCCTATAATCAGATTATGCGATCCTGATTATTAAATCTGAACATGAATCATTGGTCATATGCGGGCAAATTAAACTGATTATTATTTGGAAATGAAAATCTCCTTTTGCCACTGCATTGTAGGTACTGGCTTAAAAAAAATAATAAAAAATGCCATTTTGGCTATTGGTGCCTAAAGACTGAACTGCAAATTGAGATAAATGGCACAATTATTGAGCATTCAGAAGTGGAAGATCATAACTTCTTCCTGAAAGGTGCAAGGGTGAGATAGGGGTGGTGACAATTAGATTGCTGAGGACTGGTGTTTAGCCTTGTTGTTGGCTATTATGCAAACAGACAATAGATGCAAGCATTTGTTTAGCCTGCTTTCATGCAGGGACATGGGGAAACACAGAGGATGGGAGATATGTTTACATTTATACCCCTTGCTCATTCAAATATGATTAATGTGCTATAAAGCAGAGTCTTAATCGAAGATGATGTTGTCAAACAATAACTAAATAGGGAAATAAACGACTTCATCATGCTCTTTCCTCAGAAGCAGGCGAACTGTCAGTGCAAAGTCATTAAAATATGATAATGAAAAATAGCTCAATTAAATGTTGTTATAGCTGTGACCTTCATTCAATTAAGACGCAAGAAAGTGTCTGCATTTTGCTTTGCATTTAACTGCTCTAAATTTAGAATACAGATAAAATCATTATTCAACGTTTGCTGATACATGCAATTAAAAGGCAGCTAACTAAAATGGAGTTGTAGGAGGAGAATAATAATAATAACAATCTCGCCTATACTTGAAGTCATGTATTAAAATGTGGATTTCCTGACCTCAAGAGAGGCTTGGCATTTTCCACCTCAAACAAGGCCCTTTCGGAGCATCAGCTCCAAGGTAAATGGAAGAAAAAAGTGTTTGGACTAAAAGTCGGGGGATAAAATCAAGAACATGAATATTTGTATTGCATTAGAGGGAAAAAATAGCTTTTGGAAACTGGTGTGTATTGAAGTGCAGAATGATCTTCCAAAATCAGTATCTACCACCTTTTGAGTCCTCTAAATGCAGACTGGACAAATACATCAGAGGAATAACAGAAAGTGTCAGTCCTCTCCGGGAAATGGGCTGGATAAGATGGCCTAATACATACCTTCTCAGTTCTGACCTCTCTGATTCTAGCAGCAGCCCATTTAAGGGCATACACGGTTTCGTCAGAGCGCTTAGACACGTATTTAAGTCCATCCCTATACAAAAAGCTTTTAGACGTGTTAAAACACAGAAATCAGTGAGAAACGTGTGCCTAAAGGCAAGCACACATTTAAATGTTTTGCTAACAACTGGCACAGTAACATCAAAACTCTTTTTTAGTTTTTTTTATTTTTAACATGCCTTTTGAATGTCTTTAGACATTCCTGGCTTGTCTTCCAGACACAGAAATATTCCGGATGCAAATGTAATCCTAAGGCTCAACTAGAATAACGATGGGGACAAAAAATAAGAAGAAGTTTTAGCCAAGCTTCTAAATGACTGATTTCACTAGAGCAACAATTTACAATTTCCTTGCTTCGCATTTGGCTAAACACGGTATTCAGCCTGGATTGCTCTCCCGCTGCAGGTGTGGTTCCAAAACCGAAGAGCCAAATGGAGGAAAACAGAGAGGGGTGCTTCCGACCAAGAGGGCTCTAAGGAAACAATGGCTGAGGTGGCACCTCCTGCGAGGAATTTGAATTCCCCTTCTCCAGCAGATCAAACCAGGAATAAAAAAGAGAGTCTGGAGATCCAGCAGAGGTAAGAGCAATGCATGTTATCAGCTGCCTCTCTTTGGGGCAAGCACGCATCACACGTATGTACATACAGACAGACTCGCCTGCTGCTAAGCCTTGACCTACACAGTACCATCTTCAGGTACAGCCCAAATCGTTAGAAGATGAGCTGTCCCTCTTGCAACTCACTGCTTCCCATGGAGACGCTGAGAAGCTGTTGGCTGTGGGAGGCTAATGCTATCCAGGCTTGGTCCCATCTGGTTGGACACTGAGACACCAACAACGTGTTTGTGTGCATGCACATACTCTGTCTTTGGAATCAGCTAGTTCTGGTTTTGTAAGTTGTTTTCTATTCTCCATCAGCCTGAGTCGAGCAGTGGGTCCTACAGGACCTTTCTTCCCGTCCTGCCTGCCGGGGACTCTTCTCAACACAGCCACCTACGCACAAGCTTTATCCCATGTCGCCTCTCTAAAAGGTAAGTGACTTTGTTTAACTTCAGGGATGAGCTCAAAGAGCAGCTCTTTCGAGCTAAGCAGCGTGCTCCCACTTGAGCCAGTGGAGAAGCTTTTGGGAAATGATGGATCCTTCTTACTGTTATGATTGGCAGCACTTGCACTGACCGATGCTGCAGGTACAGGAGTGGGTCTCCTGTTGTAAATTGTAGCATCATTTGTGGCGAAGCTCCTTCATTTTACTCAGACAGTTTTAGTGAGGTCAGGGTTTGTCTCAAGGAGCAAGGCAGGTAGGGTTTGCTCCTTTAGAGTTTTCTTTGCATATGCTTTTTTTTAAGAGTCAAATTTATACTAATAAATTAGTTATACACATCCTTTTGCATTATACATTACCTGGCACCGTTACTGATGCCTCATCCGCTCTTTGCATGCAGTTTCCTTTGCAGTACATCTCTGCACAACGCCAGCCCTTTCTTTTCTTGAACAGTAGATCCCCTCTGAGAACTTGAATAAAGTGTGTGCATAGGGACAGGGGAGGATACAAAGTCATTCCTCATTACCTGGGACCCAGGCTTCAGGAAGGGTACATCCAGCATCTTTATCCTTTTCAGTTCCCAAAAAGCAGCAGTATGCATCTTTTAAAAATAAATCACCAGCTGATCCATTAGCTGTTCCTAGTCTAACAATTTATAAGACTAAGGGTGTAAGCAGGATGAATTCAATTTATAGATTTATAGGATGTAAAGCCTCATAGCACTGCCAAGCACAAAGTGGCACATACATTTACTCTATGTCCCAATGTGATGCAATAATTTGTGAGGAAAGTTTCCCAGTTTACGACCCTCCACTACGAACACAAATGTCCTCTAATACCTCTCACTATGTTCTCTGGCACACCTCATGCTCTTTGTGAGTATTTCCAGTTAAATCAGCATTGCCAAAGTATATTCCTGAAGCAAATGCTTGGAACTGCTGAGTTTTGCATTAGGTCCAGTGTCCCGCCCCCTGTTCCCCCTTCCCTCCTGTCTTTCCAAAAAAGCTGAAGCCAGACACACCATACCGCTACTGCTATTTTGATGGGTGTGGGACCTGTGATTTTGAATCAAGAAAAGCCATAGAGGTGTGACCTGAGCCCTAAGGCTTAAAGGATGACTGTCAACCTAAACCCTGTAAGCGGGCAGCGGCTGTTGGACTGCACGAGTCCTCTTGATGTCTGCCCTGCGACTGTGAGGTCTTGGGGCAGAGACTTTCGTCGTCTTCCATTGGGCAGGACCAGCCTCTCTGGAGTAGACACAAGTGAAAGTCTTCAGGCAAAAAGATTGTTCATTGATAAATGTAGTCCTGGGCAGGTTGAAAGGTGTGGAAATGTGGTTGTGTTCAGTGAATAATTTTGGATGGAAGTAAGGGATTTTTTTTTTCTTAAAAATTACATTTAAGCATTTTCAAAATTAAATGCATCAATATATTGTTCTCACTTTTTTCGTATTTAAATGTAGATAAATTTTAAGAAAAATGCCCCCAATAAACAAAAGCCAAGCAAAAGGAAATAAAAATGAATGAAAAAAAAATTGTCATGAAGTTTTTTTTTTAGTTTTATTTATTTGGAAGACCTCCAGATATCCTTTTCTGTGATTTTACAGCTCAGCCACTAAATTGAGAAATTAATAATTTGCTCCTTTTTGCTTGATAGCAGTTTTACAACCTAGGGGCAGGAAAGATCCTATTCCTGAATCTCTTGTAGAGATACTTATTAGATAGTCAGTTACTCAGGCTAAGAGGCAGTGTCCCTGAAAAATTTGTCCCAAATATAAATATAGGTTTTTAATAATTTATATAGGGGTGGTCAGTTATCAGATGCATGCATATTCTCTTGATGAATGTTGTCAGCTACACGTGCAGTTCATTGCTGAGATGCCCGGTTTATATTTCCTGCCTGGCACTAGAAATCTCCAGATACGTGCAAGGGGACTGGGACAATGTAGTATATTTTGGTTTTAAGAAATCCAGTTACAGATTTGCATATCTGCATATCCACCTACCAGAGGCTTTGTGGAGCTGCCTATGCCTGTCAGCATATTGTTACACTTACGAGGAACAGGTAGACTGAGCTGCTGCTTTGAGGGGAGATCTTCTTCTGCAGCTAGGTCTCAGTAATGTCAAATTTTGGCTTTGAGGTTAAGGGGGAAGAATTTGTTGTTCTATAAGGCGGCAAATTTGATTTATACAAGCAGAGAATAATTGTAGCATCTTTCTTGTGGTATTTATATGTGGAGTATTATCTCCTCTTTCCTTGGCTCATCTCCACAAGTTCCTCTTTCCCTGTTTCTCCAAGAGCAATTCACTTGGGCTGGGGTAGGGGCTGTGCACAGCAGACCTCGAGCTTCAGTCTTGTTAATTGGCAATGATGAACAGGACGATCTCTAGAGGTTCTGAGTGGACCAAAAGTATCACAGGCCTGATTTGCATGTTGTTTTTCTTTGGTATGGAAACACCAGGTGAATGATGATTCGTCTAAACCCATGTATTTGAGAGCACAACCAAGCTTATGTGTCAGTCTGGAGGATGAGATAATGGTTATGGGAAGGAAGGAAAGGACAGGGAGAGACACAGCGTTCACAAAACCTTTATATGACCTTCTTTGTCTTGCTCAATTCCGTTTGTTTGACTCTCCCCTCTCATTTCCCCTTTTGAGCTAGGAGCTGATTTGTACACTTCAGGCCTGTCAAAGGAGAACTGACCCTACATTTAGGTGGGCCTTAGTCTGTGTCATTATGTGTCCTAATGAAGTGACCTAAGCCTCTCCCTTAAGAATCTAGTCGCATTTTGCAGCAGAAATGCTGACAGGACTCTGCCACAGTGATTCTGAGGGCATAGGACTTTATGCCACACGAAATCCCATCAAACTCAGCACAGGGCATAAAATTCTGAGCTGTTTGGGTTTTGGATTGCTTGGATAAGGAGAAATTCAGCAAGCAGTAAGGTTTTCCAAGATTTTGCAAGTTTTACTGAAGAGTGAAATTATCAAGAGCTCTTCCTGGTATCTCTCTTGTGCCAACCATGCTTTGAAACTAGCAGGAATTCTTTGTGCTTTTGAAAGCAAAATAGTTGCTCCAGAATCAAAGCACCATTTCACTACCAATGGATGCATGACCCCGCTTTCTTCTATGCGAATGTCAAATTAAATGCAGCTCCTCTACGTAGATCCCGTAAATAGATATGTATTCTGACCACTGGGAGAATAATCCTGGCCAGTAAAGGGAATCATATTCTTCAGTAAGGCCGTAAAAGCTGCCTGCAGACAAACGGGCACTCTCAGCGCATCAGATACTACTGGGAAGTCTAGGTTGTTTTCTTATTCTTTTGAGGAGACAAGACATGCTTTGTTGGGCTTATGAGCCAACACTTCGTTGGTGTCAGTGAGTAATATTCGACTGATGCTTTAGAAGGAGACAATTAAAATCAATACAGTGAATAACAAGTGATGATGGTGATGTAACTAATTAACAATTATTTTATGCTCTCAGGGACCATTTTCATTCTGCCACCTGAGAGTTCTCTGTCTTCTGTAAAGAAACTAATACCTCTCTTTCTCCTTCTCTGACTTTGATTGCTTGGCTCCAGACCCAGATTTCCAAGGCTGCATAAAGTGTCTAGGGCACATAGTTCCTGGTTCTAATTTGTAGTATAAGGATATAATAGTTGATGATGAAGTTGGTCTAGTAGAGGCAAGAAATCTCAGGACAGCCTGGCATGGGGCAGGGACTGAGCCTGCAATTTTGCTTTTGGAAAGACTGTGCAGTGCACTGCAGGCTTGCCTTATGCTTTGTGTGGCTCTGCAACTCTTTAACAGGCAGCACTCATCTGAACCCCACACGTGCCACTTCCAGGTAAATGGGGGATATTGCTGGAGCACGAGACTAGGCCTGCTCTGATGAATGAGAAGAAAGCTATTCTCCCTAACCAATATACGCCATGAACCCTGGTGTCTCTGACACAGAGATTTTTTCCTCAAAGGGATGGTATGGCCACCGCAGGATGTGCTGTGAGGCAAGCAGGCCAGCTATACAATAGCGTCAGAACTGTAATTCAGAGCACAGACTGTTCCAGAGAAGAGTATATTACCACTGGACAGTTTTTCTCTGTTTCTATCCAATATTCTCTATTCAGTAATACAACAGAGCTTTTCCTTCTCTTAGGTGAGTCCCCTTCCTTTCTGAAGTTTAGCACATTGGAGGCTGTACTTAGTAGCAAGCATCTGTTAACTACCATATTACCTCACTACGTACTATTCTTTCAGGAAATGCAATTTCTCATTTGAAAAATTAGCATAAGATCATAATTTCTGTGGTATACAGGGCTTCCTACTTAAGGGTTTTGAGTTCTTCACCACTGGCCATAGTCAGGAAGAAGGTTGGCTCGCATAGATGAAATTTCTGGTGTTTGTTACTCTCTAAAATTGCCCTAATTTGACAACTATGCTACTTCATTGTGGTGACTTCGACATTTCCATGATCTTCCAAGATGAATCACTTACTGTAAACCATGCATCTGCAGTCCATTTAGTAGATTTAATTGCAGACCTCAAATATGAAGGGAAAATACTTGTTTTATTTATGGGCTGTATAACAATAGAGTCATCAGGAGAAGCTAGTGTTCTGTGCAGAGAGAGACCTCAAAGTATCTTCTTAATGGATGACAGCATGAATGCAATTCATTAATGTAGAAGATGTTATTAATGGGTGTAAACAAGAATCTCCGGTTTTTAGCGGAAGTGTTCTACCATTCTGGTGGCTGAGGCCAAGAGTGTGTCTGTTACATTCCACTGAAATTTCCCCAGACCCCATGATGAGTGCAGTGTATGAGAAGAGAAATAATTACACTTGCCAGGGAATTACTTTCATAATTCACCCACAGCTCTGCTCTGTGCAAGTTATAACTCAGTTGGTTTTCACGGCACCTCCACACTGCTGATAGAGAAGCAGGATCGCACTATGCACATCGAAGTGGATATTCCAGGGCACCATTGATTAGGCTCTTTTATGGTTTGTTGCTGCTGCGGTTGCTGTTGTTCATATTAGGGAGGTTTAATTGCAGTATCCAGGAAAAAAACACAACGACTAGAACTGCCCATCCATTACATTTCAATTTCTATTATGGAAAGATGAAGAGAATTTGCCTGATTCCAGTGGGCAATTCCCATTGCCAAGGCTGAGAAAGAAGCGTTCAAGGACCTAACTTACCCTTGAACTGGTGTTTACTGAATTGGAGCACCACTGCTTACCATGAGACTGGGGAACGGGAATCAAAACTCTTGGGGTCCTTTATTTTCTCTGTCATTCTTTATTTTGGACTTACTGACTTTTCTCATGTAATATAGCAAATATATCAAGTGGGTTCTGTTTGGCATTTTCCCTAGTTTACCTGCCACTGTGACTTTAGAGAATTTAAAACATTTCTTTAATTTGCTGCAGATGCACAGACCTTGAGCAAATTACTTTGATTCCCGTACCACAGGTCCCCAACTCTAGCACTGCCCTACCTCGCAAGTAGATTTTTTTGGTCTTTATCACAAATATTAGGGAATATGCAGATACTAGGAGCCCTAAGAGCCATGGGAAGGAAATGGGTGCTGGCTTGTTCCTCCAGGACAAATCTTGATTATGTTAGTGGACCTTAGCTGGGCAGGGGTTTCTATTGACTCCTCTTGGAGTGACACATGTCAGCAGGACTTAGGGTCAGATCATGTTTTTGATCTGGAAGGGAAGAGTGGTAAATGGTTGCTGAGCTGACAGTATTCAAAGGACTGGTTCTGTTCTCCCAGCTCTTGTGGGCTTTGCTGCCAGCTTTCCTGTCCAAACAGGCAAGGTCCTGGCTTCTGAATTATTTTTTTGGAACAGTACTAATGGCACAAATAAAGGAGGATGAAATCCTCCAGTTCCAGTGTCAAGTTATTTACCAAAAAAGGCTCCTGCTAGAGCAACTGGGCCAGATCATCAGCTCTTTGTTGTTTGCATTGGGCATATAGGGTTCACAAGCCAAGGAGATACGAAATTATAACATTTTGACTCTGCTGTCAGCTCTGAAGTGCTCTTCCAGCCTCTGGGCAGCACAGGGTGCCTTCCACACTTAACCAGCTTAGGCACTAGAAGGAGGAACCATCTAGCACAACTTTAGCAGCCTTGAGCTGCTGGGAGCATCTGGTGCCTCTCTGTTTCAGGCTTTAAGTTCTTGCCTTTCTTGTTCTTCTGAACCTTCCGATTCAGAGCCCAAGAAGGTTTGGATAAAGCCACTTCTGTTCTTCCTGCTTGTGCCTCAGGCTTTAACAGACACAGTGTTGGCGTCATGTATGAAGAGCAAGAGGGAGCTCCCTTTGAATCAGCTCTTACGGGTAAATGATACTATGAACTCAAGGTTGTTGTTGACCTTCCAACCCTTGTGAAAGTGATTTCAGATTTTATGAGGATTTAGAGCTCAAGCAAACCAATGTGACTACTATCAGAAGAAAACAATACTTAAATCAAGCATAATATTTTCTCTGAAAACTAAACAGCATGCATTGACAAGTGAGGATTTTAAATGGGAATTCTTCCTCGCTTCCTTCCATGTCAGGCTGCTGTTCAGCTGTCCACATCAAATGCTGATATGCACAAATACTGAAAGAGAAAGGGGACTGGGGTTTTGCCTTTTGGAAAGGCTATCTATTAAATTCTTTAAACTGTTGAGTTGAAATACAAAATATATATTTTAAATACTTATGTATCAATATGGGCCCCGTTCCCACCCCACTCTTCTCAGCTGAAACTGAACCTTGGAACTGCACAAAAGGGTCTGCAACCAAAACTGTAGATCAAATATTGTTACAATTGAAATGTGATGTTGGCAGAGACAAGACAGAACTAATTTAATTTTTCCTGTCAGTCTCTGTAGTAGATCAATTAAACTGCCAAGTGGATCAAATATTTCAGACTGTATTTATTACATTAAGTATTTATGTTCAGGCTGAGCATTTAAAGTATGATCTCATATAGGAGTACAAGGAGGTTCAGATCAATTCAGCAGAATTTGCTGTAAGTTAATGGAAATCTAATTGTGTATTTTAATTTTGTGTACAGGAGGCAGTAAGTTCCTGAAAGAAAGAAAATGGTACCCTGTCCATATTGTAGCAACTTGATCCAAATCCCACTAAAGTAATATCAGACTGTTGTAGATGTTAGTGGAAGCTGGATCAAGATCTAGGGCTAACGGCTTAACCCTCACTGGTTTTGATGGGAGCTAGGTGCCTAAACTCCTCTGAGGATCCAAAATAAGTAGGAACTATTCCTTCTTTCCCCACTGTGGACTCAAGGTTACTGCAATAAGATGTAAAAAAACATTGATGTCTGCTTTATGTGGATGCCACTTTCTTGGTGAAAGTTAGATCCCTGTCCATCGTGGGCTGACTGACGGGGAGGTGGAGACCTTGGGCTCCTGATTCCCCCATTGTTCATCTTGGCTTTTGTGCCAGCAAAGTCCAATGGATTTCACTGGACTTACTACCCACAGACACAGGCAATTGCAAAGTACATTAAACCTTTCTTTTACATTAAAAAGAAATGGGGCTAAATCCTACTCTCCTGTATTCTAGCTGGATCCTGGAGCAAATGACACTTGTTACTTTAGATTTTTTTCAGGTGTTTAACCTCAGTGAAAATGAAAGGAACGGTTTATGGGTGAATTCTTGCTAGAGATAACCTAGTTTCCACCACAGGTAACTCTGCACCCTCAGGTTGCAGATCCACTGGGTAATATCAGGTCTAATTATTAAGCAAAGAGCTTAGATTGGTACTGAAGACTGATAAATATTTTATCCCTCTGTAACAATGGAATGAAAATTATTCTTAGGGGATGGAGCTGATTCCTGCTCTTTTGAAAAGGGAAAGACTGTTTTCCATTTCTCCCCACCTCCTGCTAAGCAGACAATGTCTGTGCTTGGTCCTGCATTAGGTACCGCAGACGGGCCAGCCCGCCCCTCAGCCCGGGAGCTGAACAGCCACGTTCGAAAGTCTCACTCAGTTTGTGTTAGAAAGCAGCAGTGAAAAGACAGCTGATGCTCAGGCAGGCCTCCATGGTCCCCCATTTCAGAGCTGAACCTTAAGGTAGTGGGGCTTAATAGTAGTGAAAAACCAGACTTCTGTGTGGCTTCTGCAGCCAAAGACCTGCTGCAAACTGTAGGGACTCTGAAGTGCCGATCTTCCTCTCCTCCCTCTTGTTAAAACAGTGGCCATCCAGCACCCCTGAAGTGGCTGCAATTCAACAGGGCAAAAAATGACTTTATGAGCGTGGTTGGTGGTGGCAAAAACTGTAAGTTGTGTTACTGAGTGGATTTTGTTATAAACCCTCCTTCTGACCTGCTCAAAGCAGCCACAGAATTCAAGATTGAGCTTCCTATTGCTAAAAGCAAAAAATGGAAGATTTTAGTCAGGTGCTGAAACTTGCTTGTGCAATTCATTTGAATGCCTGGACCCATGGAAATGTTGGTCTGCTGATCATATGCTCTATCAGAAGAGTATTACAAGAGAAAAGACGACTTTCCAGTTACATTAATAACTTCTCCCCTGTAGGTTGTGTTCTTTAAAATGCAAAGTGTTTTTTCCTGAACATTACCTGCAAGCTGCTAATCTCTGACAATTGCTGTGGAGAAGTCTTGCCAACATCCTAAAAACAAACAACTCTCTGCCTTCATCCCTAGCAGATGCGTGCTGACCCGTTGCTACTGAGAGCAGAAGTGTAAAAGAAAGACTACCTGCTCCCTGCAGGTTATTAGTTCCATCACTTAGTCATGAGCCATTTAACTCAAATATTAACTGCAGAAATTAAAGCAAGTCCTTGGCTTGGAAAGATCAGAGGAAGGCATTGCGTCGTGTCAGAATGTGTGCGGCCGGGCTGTTTCTTGTTGGGAGGTAGCGTATCAGCAAAGGACAGGCTTTTGCCATGGACATAGAAGAGGATGTGGAGTTTGTGTGGCCTCTGAGACCCCTGGAAAAATGGTGAAACTCAATGTTTCTCACAAGAGAGCAAATTAAAGTAGTAGCTCAGCCGTCCCACCTTGCCTCCCCTCCCTACTCCTCTGACACATTCTCCTTCATTCAATAGGTGCATCTAAGCTAGGTACCAAGGTGGCTTTTTGGATGGACGGCATGTCCTGCCCAGTGATCAGCCTACACTTCCAGGTGTGCTTGTTTGGGAACTGGCCCAAGTTCCAACGTTATCAAAGATAAGCCAGAGGAAGACCCTGCAGTGGTCCAGCTCAGGAAGGCAGCTGGTGGAGTGAGGACTGCCTCTGGCAGTGGGTTGCAGGGTAGCCTTTTGGCTTAAAGGGAAAGGAATACCCATTTCACCCTCTCTCCAGTGTTTTATTGCCTGCCTGGGACAGCCCATGTGTCTCAGATGACAGGATAGAGATGTTCTGGCCTGTCTCTCCTGATGGGACTCTTAAACCATGTCAGCAGCAGCAGCTTTAAGTGGCCTTGGCTTACTTCTGGAGGCCGTTCTCTTCGAGATGTCATCCTTATGCAGCATGGACATTGGGTGGGTGAAGATAGAACAGACTCCTGAAGGTAGACATGATGCCAATAGTTGGCAGCGGCCTGGTCAAGGAAAAGCCTGTCTCATCTTACAGTGAGATAAGAGAAGGTCATTAGTTCCTGCATAATAACCAGGATATATATTTTCAACTTTCTCTCTGCAGTAATCTTTCAGGTGTAGATAAGTGATGGGGCCCCCACACTCACCCAACAAATGCAGCTGCCCAAATTGATCAGGCTTCAGTGTGCAGGTGGAGGCCAGGGGACACTTCCAACGGGGGGCTGATGGTAGCCACAGAGCAGCAGCTTGGTATAAGAGCAGGGGACGAGCTCAGCCTCGCTTATGGGGAAATCTCATGTGTGATCTAAACTTCACTGCTTGCTTCTGAGTCTGCTTGCCCTCACTCACTCTGTTTGTCACACTGGATGACTCACAGCGTAAGATCCTTCACAGTGGGCCTCAGCAGAACAGGATCTGGCTTTTCTAGCCCTGATCCAGAGAACATCTATGTACCCACTAAAGGTCAATAGGGGAGGGGGTTGTTGCCATTCGAGACTCCAAGCCCATCTTTGCCCTCTCCAGATTGACCGTGGAGGGAACAGTCAGACAGTCCCCATGACCTTCCCCATCAGTGATGGTGCCTTGTCTCCTTCCTCCCCAGGGAGCCCGCTGTGCTCGTGCTGTGTTCCAGACCCCATGGGCCTCTCCTTCCTGCCCACCTACGGCTGCCAAAGCAACCGCACCGCCAGCGTGGCTGCGCTGCGCATGAAGGCCCGGGAGCACTCGGAGGCTGTGCTCCAGTCTGCAAACCTCCTGCCCGCCGCTAGCAGCAGCCCCACTCCTCCTGCCAAACCCGGCCCCGAGGGCAGCCAGGACAAGCAGCCCTCTCCGGCCAAGGAGCACATGGAAGGAGAGAAGAGCGTATGAGGCCAGACTGGCTCCGGCCCCTCGGCTCAGGGCAGGGACCCGCTGCCGGGGCTCTGCCGCGGGGTGAACTGCAGTGTGGCCGTGCCCCAGCAGGATGTCACGGGGCCACCAGGGACCCGGCAGATCTGAGTGGCCTCTTTGGCTGCCTTTCACGCACCCTTGCTTTTCTTGCGCCGCTGTAGGTTCATTCCCCTGATTTATCAGCACTATTTGTGTTTGGAAACGTTCGTGAAACTGTTTTTAGCCCCCCCTCCTCATCCCAGGGACACCGAAATACCCAGGATCCTGGCTTGCTCCCGCACATCTCAGGTCCCCATCCTGTGAGAGATGGAGGGCTGGCAGAAGGGCAGCGCTTCCAGATGCGAGGTCCGGAGCAGGAGAGGCATCCAGGCATCATTTATCCCACCGCACACAGGAGAGGTGAAGGAATATGCAGGTATATACCAGTCTGGCCTGCTGTTTTCTGATGGCATTTGACTTCAACCAAATCTATCCCAGGCAAGCCAGGTGTAAGAGAAGCAGAAAACAAAATGAAACTCTTCATAATTTTTTCCTTCTCCCTTCTTTTCCCCAAAAGTGAAACTTTCCATGGAGTAGATTACTGGGAAATTGCTGAGAACAGTTTACCTGTGAATAAAATCCTTGCACTAGTCTCTATGTGACCATTAGTCTGTTACTCTTGCCATTCCCTGGGTTAGACATAAAAGACACATGACTCCAGAGCAGCGTTCATAGCTTCAAACAGTAATGCTGGTATTTAATGCAGAGTGCAGTTGTGTCTAGACCTGCACAAAGCTGGGGGTACTTTAGCATCATTCTCTTGGAAAGAAAAACTGGAAAACATTGCAACACTGCAAATATGTCCTTGCCTGTTTTGTTTTTAATAAAGAGGAAATAAAGCTTGGAAGGATATTCCTTTATGCCATCCAAAACCAGACTATTCCATTCACTGAAGCCTTGTTGTAATGAATCTAGATATGAAAATGTCTTAATTATTATGGAGTGGGCACAGTGCAAAGGAGAAATTGATGCCTCAGGAAATATAGTCTTATCTCTGACCCAAAACTCCCCGGAGCAAAACAGACTAAGATCTGATGCTCTAGAGCAGGCATTTTAATCTGGGGTGCCCCACATTTTTTCCATGAGAAATGCAGATGCAGATTTAAACTTAGTGACATGGACTTGCTTTTCTCAGGTGCCTTTTGCAGACTCCTTAGGCTTGTCCACAGATGTCCCTGGAGAACAGGATGAAACCACTGCTCTGAGACTTGACCAAGTAATGTGGAGGCTAGTGGAAGGATTCCTGTCAGCTCTGATCCTGCGCATTGTGCTGAGGATCTCCTTCAATGCGTTGAGCACACACTTTTACACTGGATTGTGTTTGGCTTCTCACAGGATCTGAGCCTGGGGATGTGCTTGGAAAGGCAGTCCCAAGTAAGGCTGGCAGTAAAAATTTCTCTCCCCTACCCAAGTGATCTCAGCCCACGAATTTCACAGAACCTGGGACTTCTCTGGGGCTCACAGGAGCCTCCTGTATCCGCCGGTGCACACCTTTCTTTCCCTGAGGCAGGGCTTGGTGTCAGTGCCCATTCAAAGGGTAGAAGCCCTGGTCTTCAGGGGGTGGCTTGGCAGCACCAAACACCTTCGTTGCTCCAGGGGTGAGGGGTGCTGGGCATTCCCCCAGGGTGGGGTTTGTGTCTTCTGGACACAAGCCATAGGGGAGGGCAATGCTGGGTCTGTCCTTGGATCCAAGTACAAAGAAAAGTCTGACAGGGCCTACATTCATCAAATGGAGTCATTTTGCTTTACTTTTGCCATACTGTGTGTTTCTTTTGGCAATCCTGAACTGTCCTAACTGCAGGGGGAACATGCAGTAGTCTGTGATCTGTCTTTGTGTTACAGCTTCAGGAGCTGCTCTGCTGAACTGTAGGTGGAGGTGGCTTCTCTGGCTGCAAATTATGGCTTAGTTTAAACAACAGCAACAACATGTTTCTTCTACCAAAATAAAATAGATCGCTGTGTGCTTTGTTGTGGGGAGCGGTTGGAGAAGAGAGAATCACTGTTTTCTTAGTGATCTTCCCAATCATAATCTTTTTGTGGACTCCCCCCCAAAAAAGACTAAAAAAAAAATTCCACTCCAAAAAGGCAGGCCCAACTTCATTTCAACATAATTACCTTGCATTCAGTTGAACTTCAGCCCTTCTGTACACTAACTCTTCAATCTAATTGTTTGATTAAACTCGTATTTCCTCCAGAAAGGTACATAAATAAGTGAATTGTTGAGCAAATTAAGAATACTTAACAGCATTGCATCTGAAAAGTAGTTACGCTGATTAAATTTTCTGTCCTTGAGGATTTTCAGGAAATTACTTTTGATCGTCAATAACACAATTAAGTAAACTACACGCACATTAGCATGAATAATTGATAAGAAATTATGTATTACCACGAAGCACTGATTTAATAATTCATGATGCGACACTCTAGTGACTGTGCAAAACTGGATAACATCGACAAGTCTGCCTGATGTTGCTGGAAATGCTGCAATTACAAACAAGTCCATAGTTTTGTTGTACAATAAAGAAAAGTATCTGATGCATGCTGTAGTTTCTGTTTGTTTAATACTTGAATAAATTTAGAAAGAAGACCCTGAAAAGTTCCTGTACTGTTTTCATTCAGATCAATTTCTCTGTCCAAGCATCTGCTCTCACGTTGATGACCGTCCAGTTCTGCTTAGACCACAAAGATGTTGCAGAGTGGGGGAGGCTTTCAGATTCACAGCTGGAACCTGCTGGATGTCTCACGACTTGCAAAATTAGGGGGAGGTCAGAGTTTTGCAGAGCCTCCTGTTAGGAGCAAAGTGGCATTAGTCCCCCAGAAGCTTAAGGCCAAAGGCTTTTAGATTCTTTGGTGTCTGATGTGTCTGTGATTATAATTATTCAATATGATTTTGTGGGTAGTTGCTCCAAGTCAGCCATAAATGAAGCATTCGGATTTGTATGTTTTGAATCTGCACCACACCATGTTAAACCCTAGGCCAATTCACCAACAATTCTTGTGACTTCCCTAGGGGAGGCAGATACATATTTGCATTCTCGTTAGCATGTTGGGGAAACCAGGGCGTGGTGAGCCACATTTTCCAAGTTTTGGTCTGAGACTTGTCTGCTCAGGGCAGTGCAGCCCAAGGGAACATGCTCGAGGTCACCGAGCAGTAGCACAAGGGCAAGAGCAAAACTCAAGAGATCTATGCCTCAGGCATGCTCGCTTCTAGCCACCAGACCCTGCTCCCTTCCAGATAGACTGCCCACCGCGGATGAACCACCTACCTTCTTTCTGTGCTATCATATATCAGGGCTATGCCACTTAAACCACTCCTGTAATGGCCATCTCAGTAGCTCTGATTAAGTCTGGCATTTAAAAGTTTATAACTCGGCTATAAAAAGCCATTCAGGCTGAACCCCAGTGTGAGAGGCCCAAGCCCAAGGGGATGATTTACATGAGAGCTATTCCAAAATCAGCCTGCGTGATATTTCTTCAGTTCTGTGAAGTGAAAATGGAAGCCCGAGGTTTGAGGGACAGATGTAAGACAAAGATGTTTTGTTTAACGGCTTACTGCATTGTCACTAGATCCCATGCAGTAATTCTCTATGAAGTTCCATACTAGCATGAGCCAGGTGTAGCATGAATGGCCTCTGGGCAAATGTCATTTGCACGATTTTGGTAAAGCATCTCCAGTCCTGGGCTCTTTTCTCAAGAAATCACGGACGCCCACAATGCCCAGATTTCCCCTCATCCCCCACTTTCCCTGCACAGGCCATCTCCCAACATCCTCACTCACCGCTCTGCAGAAAGCCTGTGGTCCTGCCTCCAGCTCTGGTGCTGACTCTCAGCTTGTGCCGTCCCCATGCCACAGTCCCCCCGCCCCGTGCAGAGCCCTGCCCCAGCGCCGAGCGCAGCACCAGGGAAGCTACGGCAGAGCCAGCCCGGGGAATCGGTGCTCAGGGCTTGTGTGCGGGGTTATTGCAGCGCGTTGATCTGGGTTTTGTTAACGGGCCTTGATGCAAAAAGCCAGGTCACGGGACCTTCTTTATAAGGTTGCATGCCATCCTCTCAGCCCTCCATGCTTTTTGTCTCTTGTATATCTATTTAGGCCTCCTTATGCCTACATATATCAGAGCAGGAAATGTGAAGCAGAGAATGCACCTTTGCTCAGTTATGCCGTAGGGTAGTCCTTCCTACACTGCATGCTGGATAGTAATGAGATTGTTAGACTAATTGGCTCTTTATTAAGAGTATTATTTACAATGATGCTGAAGGCCATGTGCATGCAGAAAAAGATCCTGGTATACCATTAAACTCTTCCCTCTTGCAGTTGGTGCCCTCCCCTCTGTGTTGCCCACAGGTTGCTGCCCTTGGCAAATTCGGGCTGACCTTCTCTGCACCTCCCAGACTACTCCCACATCCCGTGTCAGGGCCGGGGAGAAAAGCCTGCTGGCAGGGCTGTGTCGCTGGGAAGTTCGCACTTCTGCTGCGCACTTAAGCTTTCTGCTTCCCTGCAGCAGAAAGAAGCCAGCGCAGTGCTGGAGGAAGTCGTTTGCTGCCGGGCGGGCCACGAGGGAGCAGGGGATGGAGATGAAATGCTTGTGGTGTGCTGCTGTGGCACATTCTCCCTCTAAAAGAGCTGTTGCTCGATAAAGATCCTGTTGCGCCTGGCTGTTTGTGCGGTGGAAGCAGTGTGTGAAGCGGGGGAAGTGAGAAGCCCTGAATTGATACCTGAGTTCCGAGTACATAATTCAGACCTCTCCACTGAAGAGTTTGACACCCCTGCCATAAATAAAAGAGCAGTAGAGTACCATAAACAATGCTTTATTCTTTCCAGTTAAAAACTTCCTTTGCACTGTAGTAAAATATTGACTTCAGGTGACGATATTACCACAAAATATGATCTTTTCCTGATACCAACCAAAGAAGTCTTTACATAGATCTGGCCTGTGAGAATGAGAATTTCACTGGCATACAGCAAATCCAGCCTTATTTGAGAGTGATGTGTCGACAATATTTTAATAATCCAACCACAGCATCCTTATTGCCTGCCCTAAGCTCTCTGCCACAAGACAAGTAGGTGCTGGTTTGCTGTCTCAGAAGTCCGAGCTCAATTTTTGGAGCTGTGACAAGTCTCCTGTGGTAAACTCGTAATAGTTAAAACTCACCAGGATTTAAAGTATTGGCCTGCATAACTCTTCCAGTATTTAACCTTGATGGCTTCTTCTGTAGTCAGTGCTCTTGCAGTACTGCTGTAACATCTGTAACATGAAACAGAGAAGGAAAAAAACACGACCATCTGTGTCATTTTATCCAGGAAGAGTTCTCACATGCAGGGCAACAAAAGGCAGCTCTTTTCTGCAGGCTGAATCACTTCCAGATCTAATGCTCACCCCCAACTCTGTTCTGATGGGCCTGGAAGTTACCTTACATCTCTATTTTCTCATAAAAGGTGACAGCAGCATTGAAACTGTTTCTGGTCTTGGACAGTTAACAGTTTAGCTAAATCACCCTGCGGTCTCCTGGAGCACCTGAGACTGCAACAGCTCTGTTTGTACAGAGGAAATACCCACTTCTTTGGGCTGGTCTAATGGCAGGGTGGTTGTTACTACCCCACTTTCTAAGCCCTAGCACAAGCCAGAGTACTGTGATATTAAAGCTGTATATAGGTGGACATCTGGAAGTATGTCATCTTTCACAATTTACCCATCTTCTGCCCCACGGATGGCCTGGACAAATACGGCTCATTAGCTGCCAAGGTCTGTTCTGGTATACAAGTTTCTGTGTCCTCTGAGCAGTGGCCTTCAGCCCAGGTTGGGAGACCTCCGATAGTGTGGTCAGAAAGAGCACCCCAAGAGCAGCCATCAGAAGGCAGCCCAGACACAACCAGTCTGAGACGCTGGTGCTTGGGACTGGTCAAGGCCAGGATAAAACTTTTAATTTCTAATTAAATTCTGTTTGCTTTGTCAGCTGAACTGGTTTACCTTTCAGTTCTTCTGCTTCAGAATTTTTGTTTATTAAACTCGAGCATTCAGTATTAGCCCTAGAGACTAACACTTGCTATAGTGGCAAATTTATTAGGACTCCCCTAGGTATTGAATAGGCTGAGGTTTTTTATTGTATGCACACAGCTTCTTTACACCCGCACTGTATATGAGCCGTTGTGTTAAATAAGATCCAAGACCCATTAAATGAAGAAGCCCATCTCTGCAAAGAAGACTCCCCAGGAACCTAAACTGTGCCTGTTATATCACAGCTGGCTCACCCTTGCTCCATCATGCTGGCTGAAGCCATCAGGTTTTGGCAGATGCTTGAGAACCAAGATGTTGATGTGATCACCAGTCCTTGGCACAGCAAGGGATAGGAGCATCCCTGGGAGTTGTTTGTTTTTATTAGAAATATTTCTGTAGCAGTGCACAAGAAATTGGCTGCTGGCAGGGAAGGAAGATGTACAGGAGAAATGAGCTGATCCTATTCCTCCTCTGAACCATTACTCGTGTTTAGAGCTAAACCTAACTGGGACTGAGCCAGAGGCTCTCCAGGGAGGATTTCACAATCACAGTCCAACAGGGGTCAGAAAGGAAAGTTTCAAAATCCCACTCAGAAAGCCAAATACCTGAATACTTCTCCCGTGGGGTTGAACTCGGGAGTAATCCAGATTGATGTAGCAACTTGTTGTTCAGACAAATAACACAGATAACAAGCAGCCAGGCATTCATATGTGTGTGTGTGTTAGCAAATCCCAGCTTCATCTCTTTTTGATGGGGTTTCCCTCCATAGGGCTCAGGACCTGCATTTAAGTGAGTCAGCTTCATGCACCCCACAAAGCCGTTTCTCTGTCAGCAAAGCCCAGGACTCGCTGCACAATGTTTTATCTCTACCTCCACTATGAGGCTGTGGGACAGAGCTCACAACCTGGGTCCAAGCTGGAAGGAAAGGAAGGAGGACGGTTTCTTACTCAGTGCTTTCTTACAAGTGATCCCTTTGCACCGTGCCCAGCCATCCTGAGCCCTTTTTTTTCAGCGCAGACATACCAAAGGGAGGTATTTCTTGCTAAGGGGTCGCCTTCTTTAGTAACTGAACCAGCCTCCATAGCTTGGGAGGCTTGCTGTTCCCTCAGTGAGGGCTCACGAGCCACCTGGGACCCCTCAGTGCCTCTGTGTCACCCTGCTGCTCAATGCCATGCTGCATTGGCTGCATCACACCATCACCAGAGATGAGGAGCAGCACAGCTGAAGATACAGGCAATACTCTTTGCCCCACACAAAGGGATCACTAGATCTGGGCTGAAATTTTCTTTTGAGGTAGCAACGGTTGGATTCAATTTGTTTTGTTAAAATGTCAGGTCTGTTGCCCTGTACCAATGCCAAGTGTCTAGAGAGCTGCTGAGGCTGGGAAGCCTCTTGTTTATGGGAAACTCTGGAAACCTTCCAATTTCTAACCAGTTCAGATCAAATCAAACTTTTTAAACAATAATCCAGTGAATTACGAGCTATGCCTTTGCACCAGCTCAATGAATCAGATACATATTAAAATTACTTTAGTGACACCAGCACTCTTCTGTTCTGCAATAGACTGTTTGCCAGACACTGTGAAAACAGGAAAGGAGTGAATAAATGAAAGTCATTGTTATTAATTAGATTTTAGAATTATCTTAATGAGCCAGGAAAGGAGGAGCCAAGGTACTGGAGACACCTTGTTCCTACTGCCACCACATGGGCAGGTGATTTGGCCTTGATTTCATAGTCTCTGTCTCTGGGACTTACATGTGCCCAACTGAAATAGCTCCTGCATGCCAGCGTGGATATATCTGGGCCACAGTTTAACAAGGCCCATAGGAAAGCAAGCCTTAGCACCTGCCACAGAAGGGAGTTGCATTGGCCAGATGTTTCTTTTGTAAATGATGACACCCGTTAAGCACATTGCTCTTCCTTCACCCTCTCCCCCTGCCCTCTGCCTGGGACCCTTTCTCTTCCTGAGCTCAGCTCCTCACATTTCTATCAGCAGGAGGGAGCATTTTGGGCTTGCTACAGGTGGACCAGGAAGCCCTTGTGAAGTGCTTCTGCCGGCAGAGACAGCAATAAGCAGTGAGGGGCAGAAAAGTCTTCAAACAGCCCAGCGTGGTACGGGAGATGATGTCTACTGTGTGCTGAGTTAGTTAACGGTGTATACATGGAAATGTGAGCATTAATTTGGGGGAATTAGGAGTGAGTGGGGGTTTACTTTGATTTGGGTTGGATTTAGGATCAGCCAGAATAAAAAGCATGCATTGGGATCTGTGTGGTTTTATCTATGGCCCCTGAGCATCACAGGCTTCCTCCTCCTCAGCCCTATCAGGCGTACGCAACCTTGGCTGACAATGCTGTTCCAGCAAAAGCCCTTAGTACAGATGCAGTCACATGTATAACACCTTTGTTTTACCACTTGAGTCAGATTTATTTACAGGGTGGTCTTACTGCCATGGTACAAAGCTCAGTTTTACTGACAAAGCTGTGCCCCCTGAAGGAGTGCTTCAAGCGCAGTATGACTATACCATTGCTCTTACATTAGTGCCACTCTCACAGCGTGAATGTGGCTGGAAGCTTTTCAAGGACCAGGCTGTTGTTTGGGTTTTTCAGATGAGAAGCATAAAAATTGACAAGTGTAAACCACGTGGTTAGTGTCCTACTGAGCACGATCAGATAACCCCTCTTAGTATGCTCCGGGGATGCAGATATTGCACATCATTAAACATGTCTTGGATGCCCAGAAGGATATAAAACTACAACCGTGTTCCTCTACCACTTGAAAACACAGTTAGTTAGCAGCAGGAATAGCCCACCCTCAGTGTTAACAACAAGACCGTCGGCACAGAGCTGGTCTCATGGCAGCCATATCCAGAGATACGGACAGTCCAGCACAAGAGGGAGCTCCACAGTGGCTCATCGGTGGCAGCCGGTGCTAGAAGCAGTTGTCTGTGACTGCACCAGAAACTGTTTTCCCTTCACATAGCCATTTTGGTGATGGTGACATCTCTTCCTCATTCCAAACTGGACGAACACCCCCCAAAAAAAAACAAAAAACAAACACTGAAAAAAAAAAGCCAAAACAATGTTTAGCCCAACAAACCACAAAGTAATAACCCATCTTGGACTACTGGAAACATTTCAAGATATTTGAAAACTTTTGCTTTAGTTTCAACTTCTAATACATGTTTTTTAATGAATGATTTCTTTAAAAAGTTGTTTCAATCCAAAAGAAAAGGTCTAGGACTGTTTACTTATACATACATGTAAGCAAATGAGGACTTCTCAGTAATTTTTCAGCAAATTTCCCAGCTCAGAAGACAGTGGTTGAAAAAAACCACCCCAAATACGGTTTTTGTACCAGCAGTTTCAGTGTTGTCAAAGCAGCCTTTTTGGTTTTCAGCAGAGAAGCTGTTTTATTGGAAAATTCCTGCTAAGGTGCAGTCAAGTGACTTGGCTGTGTCAGTAGGTTTTTGGTCCAGTACTCTAGCTGGTATTTATATATCCATATATATATTTATATTTCCATATATATATTTATATATCCATATATGTATTTTTATGTATAACCAGTACTCCTGCTTGGTTTATGTTAGGGCTCATCTGGTTGCTAGGGTAAAAGGTTTACTGTTAGTAGGATCAGTGCTAGGGTCAGTTATGCTGCTGGGTTGGACTGTTGGGGCTGATCCCATTGCCAGGAATGTTCGTTGACTCGGGTTGATAACGCAGTGGTTTCATGAAGGGGGCATATTAAGCAAAAGGGCTCCTCCATCTCCCTTTACAGTCCCATCTGGCCCAGCCTGGGAGACTGCTCAGGACCCATCAACTGCACCACCTTTAGCAAGTGGAGTCTGCGTGAGGGCGACCACTTGCTCCTCTAGCAGGAGAGATGGAGGTATGGGGGCATCCCAGGTACACCCCCTAGTCCTGGAAAGAATATGGAAAGAGGTGAACATTCGCCTCCCCGGGGTAGCGGAACACGCCAGAGTACATGGGAAGCCCAGGGGAAAAAGGAGCTCCCTTGGGGCAGACCCTGCAAGTAACAGGACATGCGGACCGACAGGTGGGAGATGCAAAGGACAGTTCAAGGGCACTGTTTAGATCACGTCCAGACACTTCAGCAGAACATGAGTACTATAACTATAATTACATATAGACATAGAATCATAGAATCATAGAATCATTGAGGTTGGAAAAGACCTCTAAGATCATCGAGTCCAACCGTCAACCCAACACCACCACCCACTAAGCCATGTCCCTAAGTGCCTCATCTACTCGTCTTTTAAATACCTCCAGGGATGGGGACTCCACCACTTCCCTGGGCAGCCTCTTCCAATGTTTAACCACTCTTTCAGTAAAGAAATTTTTCCTTACATCCAATCTAAACTTCCCCTGTAGACATACCTAGATACATCTCTATATAGGCATACATCCATGTATAGATGTATTATCAACAATAACATTGTCTTATATTATAATGCAATATGACACACTCATTTCTTTCTGACTTTTCCTGTTGAAAAGTTCACAAAGCCACTGTTTTGGCATGGAATAGTTCTGAAATGTTTCCATCCACATTCCTTGGGAAGGGATGCAGGCTCAGGAGACCTGATCCAGGCAAGCAGCGCTCACTAGCAAAAACCGATTCTGCCAACAGACTTTCAGCAATCTCAGTGCAACTGAGGAAACGGTCTCTCTTGGGCCAGATCCAGTTTGCATCCTCTGTAGCTTATCAGCACTGGGAATAGAAAGAAGGATCGCTGTTTACCTCAGAGTCTGTCTGCCATCTGTGGCCTGTCAATGTAAGGATGATCCTGGAGAAGGCCACCTTAGTTCACCTGAAATGCTTCCTGGTTTTGGTGACAACACTGGCATTTCTGGCATAGCGAAAAAGCAGGGGACCCCTTTTTTGTGTGCTCTGAATGCTGCCATCCCCTATGCCAGTTTTAAGCAACTGGAGGGGCAGTTGTGAGAAGATGAGGCTCTGACATTGAATGCCAGCGGGCAGGAGTGTGAATACACCGGGGAGCTCCAGGACAAAGGAGTCCAAGCCAGCATAGGGAAGAGTTAGTCTGTCAAGCAGCTTGACTTTGACAAGCCCTGACTTTTCAAAGTATATCCCCAGCTTTGAACACTTTTTACTTTTTGCTGGAGTTCAACTTCTTTCCATTGCTAGAAGGATTTCAAAGATCGTCCCTGCTTCTCACAGAGTCTTCCCTCTCTCCTTCTTTCAAGGTACCTCAGGTCTCAATTTATTCAATATGGACTTTGACATGGGAAAGCGCTTATCTTTTAGCACTGCAAGCTGCTTCCCCAAAGGCTTGAGTTAAATCTGCTTTAATAAAAACACAGAGCTTTAGGCAATTGGGACATAAATGATCTCTCTTCTGCACTATTGAAATGCTGCTTTCTAAGTATGTTCAATAGCATATTAGAAACAAGTCTCTAATTGGCCATAGAGTACCGAAGACCTGACTATCTAATGTAAAAAAATCAACATCATGAAAACTTTGAGAATATCAAAAAGAAGCAAGGGAAGACCACAGGTCATTTTCAGTCATTCCCTACCCATTTAAACCCCATAATTACAATATTATCTTTAATATCAGGGGACAGTGGTGAATGTAAGATCATCATAAGACCAGAATAATCATCCTAAAGACAAAATAAATTAATCATTGACCTCTGTTGTTATAATGAGCATTTCACAAAAAAAACCCACATTGAAATTCAATTTACTCAAGTGTTCCATGTTCTTTCTATCTCCTATAAGGCTCTGAAGCAGAGTTTCCTTAATAAAAATGACTAATGTACACCAGTTGCTCCAAATTACACATTTGTATGTATTCACTAGAGCCCATGTAACCCATCATGTACAATATCACCAGCTTCTGATGCTGCTTTTGAGTGAGACAGAGGATGAAACTTAGAGTTCTTTATTTACTCAGAAAGGAAACTGAGTATATCCCCCAAATATAGATATGCAAATCTGTCAATGTATTTCTGGTAAAACCATAACTAGACAACTTTTCTGTTTATGCTCTGTTATATTCAAACAACAGTAACACTTCCACTGTCAGCAAGGACTGCTTGGCTAGTCAGGGATCAAAGCAGAGCAGATCTAAATAAAATTGCCAGTCTGGACAAGGACTCAGCCAAAATCACTTTGAGAAGAGTCTCCGCTGTGTTTCATAATGCAACAGACAATAAGAGGAACTGGGGAGATATGTAAAACCATCACTGATAAGACTTTGGAGATTATATACAGTCTGCAGGACTGGTTAGTAAGGAAAAAGGCAAGTTACATCAAGTTACACACCTGGTAACTTCCCCCAGGTGGACGGGGCACAGGGAATGAGAAAGTCCTGATGTCCTCTGGGTGGTGGCAAGAAGGTGATCCTCTCCCAGTGCTGCCGCACTGGGTGCTGGCACCACATCCCCAGGGTCCTCTGGCCAGACCGCTGCCCTTGCACAGCAAGGAGGGGTGGGAGGGATTGCAGGAGTCCTGGGCTAAAGGTGTTTCTGCCTAGCTTCCTGCTCCCTCTCTTTAGGAGGGGGAGGAAGGGGGCGGATGCCCTACATCCAGTCATCTCCTAGATCTTTTAACTGTATACCACACACTTGCACACACAGACACACACTTCCATGCTGTCGACTTTTTCTGCTGGCATAACTGGAGGTAAAATTACAATGAGACATAATTACAATGAAAAACCTGGCTAGAAGTCATTCCAGTATTGTAAAACAAGTCCCATTTATTTTGTTTATTACTTAATAAATAATTACTTATTTGCAAATACAGTTGCATCAATGGAACGTGCCGATGACACACATTTTCTTGGACAGATGACTTAGGAAGGCACTGAACACCCAAGGAGGAGTTGATAAAAATCCACGCATGTAGGCCATTTCAATTAAAATGCACTCTCTAAAACAAATCCAGCATTTTGCCTGAGGAAATCTGAGCTCTTGGGGCAGAGCCATGGCTGCGGGATGGCAGTCCAAGTCTGCCGTGTGACAACTGGACTGGAAGGCATTGCAGTTGCTCCAGAAGGAGAAGGAGGTTCAAAGGGAGGCGGTTCTGGCCCAAGAGCCAAAGACTAGCTAAGCCAGGTTTGGCCTCAGTCACATCTGTCAAGGAAGAACCACCGCTGTAAATGAGCCTCAGGGCACCCAGAAATGCAACATGCAAAAAAGGCCACGTGCAGGAGAAGGCAGCGGTGAAAGCAACGGCCCTCTGTTCCCCTCAGCCTGCTGTGCTTCTGTGCATGCAAATAGCCTGCTGTGTTCTTTAGTCCTAACCACCGGCTGCTTGCAAGGCAGAATTCAGCTTAGTTTGCCTCAACACCTCTTTAACCTGTGATTTAATGTCAGTCGTTTGCATCACGAAACAGTGCTTTCCTACAGCTGCTTTCATGACTATTGCACATTTCCCATAGCACCCCCCTTCCCCAAAGAAAAAGGTCAATTCACAGCTGTCATTTTGCCTAATAATGACCTCTTCCATCCTAGTTTCCCACAGCAGCAATGGAAGAAAACCCCAACAAACATAAACAGAAAAGGGCAAGGAAAGAAAAATATTTGTTTTTTGAAAAGGTGCCATTTGGCTTCCTTTTAACACACAAACATTCTGTGTTCACCATCACAGGCATTGCTGCTGTCTTATACTGATATGCAAATGGCAGTTTTATAGGTATATTTTTTATATATATATAATATTTTTTCATATATATATATATATATATATACGGTTGTTTATGTGCGTGCATGTGTGTGTGTGTACACACACACCCTCCCACGGCCTAGCAAGAAGTTGGCCAACAGCGTGGTCTTGCCAGAGACAGGTTTGCCGATGGGTTCATACTCAAATGGAGACAATACCAGGCTGGGACCTGGAGCAGCACTTTTATAATATCATTCACTCCCTGTGGCAAAGTGCCCTAGGGAAAGCTCTGGGTACATCATGAGAACCACTTTCATATTTGTTTTCAAAACTCCCCAGTTCTGTTTGTTTCATTTAGCTACAAATTCTCTAGGTCAAAACTCCATCTGGGACATGTGCATATTTAGAGACACAGTCCGCTGTGAACGCAGCTCCCTTAAGCTAGCAGAAAGTATTGGCCAAAATAAAGAAGTCCTACTTGAACTGTGTTAGGTATCCAAGTCAGGAGTGGCTCCTTTTCAGATGCCCGCGTTTCAGTTTGCCGTCACAGCAGAGTGAAAAATACACTCTGCTTTCTTCTCCTACCTAGAAGTAGTATATTGGAGGATCCCATTCTCCACAATAAGAGTTTAAGAAGGCCCTCAAAAAAAGGGTGCAGAAGTGTGCACATATACAAAACAAACGACAGTTAACCAAGCAAAAGGGATTTTTTTTTAATGCAGTTGTATAATTTGCTTATCAAATTACCATTTCTTTTATATCTGTGCACAGACACTTTGTAGCCACAGTCTCCCCTTGGAAAGCATGCTTTTATCCTGTCCTCCGAGAGCCTGTCTACTTCTTGACTTGGGGCTGTTAAGGGCATTTAAATTTGTAATATCAAACTAAAAAAAATGGCTTGTGCACTCTGCTAGGCTTTCAGATTACATAGGTTCTGTCTAAATGTAGCATGGAAAAGTTAAATAGATCTATTTATCTATATTTTAACATGTAGATGACATTCTGCTCTATACTAGATAAGTGTTATGCTGTATACAGTGACTGCAACAGAGAAGTGCAACATCAATGGCACCATGTCAGATTAGCAAATTATTTGTGACCAAAAAAAAGGAAAAATATTCATAACAGGAGCCATTTCCCTTAATTTAACAACTTGAAAATTGATCCTTGTTCCTGAAACACTCTTGACTTTCAAATTCTTTTTTATTCCTTTCAAAATGAACCCTTTTCCAGGGGAGGCTGCATTTTATGAGTTCCAAGTCAAAGTTGGTTTAAAAATTTTAATGTTTGCAGAATAGGATCAGAGGATAATTCAGGCTGCAAGAGATCTCAGGAGGTCTCTGGATGAACCTCCTTCTCAAGGAGGGTCAGCTCTGAGGCCAGCCCAGGTTGTTCAGGGCTTTACCCAGTCAGGTGTTGAAAACTTTCAAGGGTGGAGACTGAACAATAAATATTTATTCAAATATGGGCATTTGGCTGAATGTGCTCAAAACCCAAACCAAACCAGTACAAGCTTCTCCATTTCCACCCCACAGCTGTGCTGCAACTGTCCCTGCCAAATCACAACATGGCAAATTTGACACAACTCTGCATAACAGGGAAAACGGACTTTAGAAAATCATTAAAGGCCAAATCCAAACCTCACTGAAATCAATGAAGAGATGCCCTTAGTGTCTGCCTAGCCCCTCTGTGGAAAATGTTTTAGCAAATAGCACTGACGAAAGGAAGTGCCTGATGGGTTCAGGACAGGTTCTGAACGCACGGCTCTCGTCAGGGGTGGAGGAAGGCTGGGAGCTGAGTTCAGGTTAGGGAAGGAGCCAAACCACCAAGTGTTGGTCTGTGTCCTGAGAGCAGCCTCGGTCCTGGGAAATGCAGAATTTACTGAAGAAAAACTCTATCATAAATATTAAAACTGGGACAGTGGGGCGGTTCCTGTGTCCCATCCCCATGTTGCATTTATTAGCAAAAGGCCTGATTCTTCCCTTTCTTTTCAGGAAGTCAAGAGTCACTTCACCAAAAACAGTCCTGTAAAAACAGCCTGAGATGTGAATCAGGCTGAAAGTCACTGGTATAATTCTTCCTTAGAGCTCCTGCGCTTCAGTTTTAACTGGGGAAAACAATATGAAAATGAGACAGAGAGAAAGGAAACCAATACTCCAAATATAGATATTTATAAGCAGGCATATTACATTCAATTTTTCCATCTTTTCACCAAGGTTCTCTCGTTATCTATGATGATAAAAAAGAGCTTACACAAGGATGAGTGATATTTTGATATAGATCTTCCATATAAAAGTGGTAATCCAAAGAAGCACTTTTCTAGAAATTAATACTTTGGATGTTTGGTATCTCTTTTTCTTTTTAAATCACAGAATTCACAAGACCAAAATTAGGTACAATGTTTTTCAGGTTTTAAAAGTTAGTGCTATATTTCAGTGGGAGCCTCAAAACAAAACAAAACAAAACAAAACCCACTTTGATTATAATAAGCAAAGGTCTTCTCATCCTAACAAAAAATTAAATACCATTATGGGATTTCATTCAGCCTTGCTCCTTACCAAAATATTTCAGGCCACGTATCAAGATAAGTTGAAGTTTTAAGCTGCATTATAAATAACCCCTGACTCTAAGAGAACTTACATGGAGATTATCAAGAAATATAAAGAATTCAGCAGCATGTTAGTGGGCACTGCAAAAGTATATGAGAAGTCTAGAGCAGCTGCAACTGTATTCTGGTTGTTTAAAGGTTTTTTGTCATGGCTGTTGTATTGTGCATTCAGTATACAATCTTCTTGTCAATAACATCTGGGCAATCAGTGTGTGCAAAAAATGAATCCTGGGTTTACGACATATTTGTAGCCATATGCTTTCTACTTGTCAATATAGTTGAAAGGCAGTGAGTGAGGAAAGTTCAGTAGATGCGGCATCTGTCCTAGGTCTCATAGGATGGACAGGATGGTCTCATAGGTTTTACTTTGTGTCATATATCGTGCAACACATCTGGGCAAAAGGACACTTGCTTTGGCAATCCCAGCCATCATAATGGCAAAGCAGCAGCAGCAGCAAGCAGTGGCTTCATACTGTCGTATTTATTTGTTTAGCTGGCATTGCCCCTTCATCTCACTGATAATTTGGTGCTTACTCAATTTCACACTTCTTCAGAGTGATCATCACCTTGCATCTTTCAATGTGGTCAGCTTTCATTTTCCTTCCCACCCAAACCACAATGAGATTCAGACATAAAGTGGTGTACAAACATCAAATCTGCATGTGCTTTTGTGTGCATGTGTCTGTCCAAATGGTTCTTAAAAACACTAGCTGACATATTTTGTTACTTCAGTTTTCAAGATACTCCTTCAGCAGCAAAATCATCTAAATCGGTGAGGGACACTATGTCAGTATTTGGGGTTGGGCTCATGTCCTTTTGTAAGTGAACTTGAGTTTCTTCAGCATCTCGACTATAGGGGTGAGAGGCTGGTTCAATATAGGGCTGGGTATCCACAGCTTCAGCATATCTGTAATCCTGCTGGTCATCTTCAGGTAGTTCAGCTGGTTCTCCTGGTACAGCTGGCATTAACCAGGTAGGTTCGGAGAGCTGAGAAGGTGACTTCAGCACTGCTACAGATGAAGCTGGTAAAGGGAGCACTCTAGGGTAGGAGGCATAAGGAGAATTCATAATTTCTGAAGAGGGGGGCTGGTATAAGTTCCCTTCCGAGGAAGGGACTGAGACTTGAACATATTTGCCAGTTTCTGGGTCATAAAATGTCTTTAAATTAACTTCAGCTGGTAAATCAACTACATAGTATTGGCCAGAGTCAGGGTCTTGGAGGAGTTTACGCTGAGTTGAAGAGGGTAAAGGGCTTACTGCTGATGCACCACAGGGTCTTCCTGTACTGGTTTCTGTGGGAGTAAAAGTTGAGTGAGGGGCAGAATGGAGAGGAGAGTATTCCAAGGGTGAGGGAGATGCTAGTGTCTGTCCAGAATGAGAAGCCTTTCTCCCTGTAGCATCTGTATGCTCGGTCTGATGTTTTTTCTGCTGCTCTTGCATTTTCTTTCTCCTGCTTGCCAGCTTTTTGGCCCGCCGCAGAGCCTTTTCTGTTTTTGGTGGCACAGCAGGAGGCTTGCCTGCTGTTCTCTCCCCAAGTCCCCCGGGCTCCAGTCTCTCAGCTTCCCCTGCAGAATCAGAAGGCAGATTCCTCTGTGCTGAATCAAGTATCTCTTCTGCAGACATATCAGCTTGGCTCTTTAGTGCCATGTTTAGCAAGGCAGGGTTTATAACATCCTCTGTCTCTCTTGTTGGCTTGTCTGACGATGAACTGGCAGCAATAGAGTGCATCATGCTGCCTGACCTGGGGCTTGCAACAGCAGAGCATGCAAGACTGTCTAACAAAACTGGTGCACCTTCCATATGTAGGATGGCCTCTAAAGCTTCATGGGATACAGGAGAATACGTGTGGTCCTCTGATATGGAGCCAGTCACAGGGGAAATGGTCTCCCTAGTGATTATTTTTTTCGCACAAGAGCCACCTCTGCGATTAGATAAATGATGATTCTTAAAGTAATTCATCTGTCTTTCTGCAGGATAGCTGGCGTTGTTTTGTGCTTGGTCGTTTTCCAGAGCTAAATTTGGCTGTGTTAAGCCGTGTCTTGCCTTCCTAGTCTGCAGCTTCTCTTTCCTTCTGCAGACACTTTCCTCATTCATTTTCCCAACTTTATTTAACAAAGCACAAGTCTCTTCATCTTCTTCTATCAGCTTCCCTAATGAAAAGCTCTCTGTATCTTCCAGAAGACTGGGATCCAGTGTTGCTGAAGTAGATCCAGGCTCACTGGCCTCTTTTCCTCTGTCGGTTGCTCCATCCCTCACGTTCTGCTGCCCTCTGCGCCTCACTGCCGACCAGCCTACCTCCTGAGCATGCAACAGGTTTTGGTGCTGCTTGTTGTGCTCTGCTGGGGGCACAAACCTACTTTCCATTTCCCTATAACTGCTGCTCACTGTATCATCCAGGGAAAAGGACCTGAACAGGGGCAGCTTGACAGCCCTTATTACCTGAGGTGACCTGAATGTGTTATCTTTAATCATAAACAGACTGGGTTTGGTTGAGCTTGAAGTTGGGGGTGTTTCTGGCTCCTCAGACCTGGGGATGGACATGTCCCTTATACTGTCGGAAGCAGAATCCATGCTGTTGGCCTCTTCCTTTTTCTCTCTCCTTAGTGTCTCTTTCATCAAGCTCCTCTGTTCATTCCCAGTAACCCTACCCTCCTTCTTCTCTGCTGCACCAGTACCAGAGCTGATACAAGCATAATATTGCAGTTCATCTTCCCCAACCTCTTTCCCTCTCTCCTTGTGACTTTTCTTACTGTCTGCACCCATTTCACTCTTAGTCCTCTGGCTTTCTTGAAGGCATGCCTTCTGCATCAGGGGCACTGGTGGAAACGGCTCCTCCTGAAGTGGCTGCTCTACCGTGGAGACGAAAGATTGCTCCGAAGAACTACTGCTTCTTTTGCCTTGTGTTTCATGGCCGGTTACCACCATACTGGTTTGGATGTCACTGTAAGGCACATCCTCTGCTGGTGAGAGTTGGTTTGGGAGTGTTTTGAAGGCAAACTCTTCATTCTGATTAGCAGCTTGTCTCTCATTTTCCTCACCCTGGACGCTGGGATTTTGCACGGGCTGCCCAGCTGTTGTATCTGCATTGTCTTTACTGAATGGTTTCAGTGCTGGATACTGCAGACGTTTCCTTAAATCAGGTACATTTGATTCATTTCTGAACAAGGGGAAGTTTTCATTGCCCCTTGTGTTTTTAACCAGACCTTCGTGTTTTGAATCGTCTTGCTGCAAGTTGTCTCCAGTTTGGTAAAATAAAAGGTCTGCTGTTGTCTGGGGTGAACTCAAAGTCAGGTAATTGTCTGTAAAGTGTCCAGTTAAATCAGTTTTATTGTCCTTTTCATGAACACTGCCAGACAATATGGAGGTAATATCACTCGATTCATCTTTCTCTGCAATATTTTTGTTACTTTTTTCTTGTAAAGTCGAGAGTGAGGCATTCATTTTTGTACTCTCCTGTATATTTTCCCTAGTTTTATTTTTCTCCTCCAAGGCCCTTAACAGGGGAGAAGGGGTATAAATGCTTTTAACACGTTTACGCACATCCTTCAAGTTGAATAACAGACTCGATGCTTTCGATTTGTAACTATCCCAAGACCTGTAATCGCCAAATGCGCTCCCCTCATGGTCTCTCACTGCTGCGCCCTCAGTGGGAGGAGGTGTCAGCGGGATCAGCTCACTTTCCACAGGGTCTACCTCCTGTTTTGGTGGTATGATGGGTGTTAAGAGTTCGGTGATGTTGAAAGAGGGACTGATCGATCCAGGGGAGTTTACCTGTTTAGCCAGAGGAGTCACATCCAGACCAGGTTCAGCACCAGTCACATTTTCAGACAATGAAACCATCTCATCGCTGGCTGTGAACTTCTCCTTTGAAGTCTGTCTCTTCTCTGCTGCCCCTTTTGTAGCCCTGTGTCTCCTCCAGGGTGGACAGGTATTGCCCAGCTGGGGACTGAGGACCTCCTCTTCAGTTAAGGTGGCCAGAGGTCTTGGTGGAGGCGTGCTGGGTGCCTGGGACATGGGTGAGGGTGAAACCATCCTGTAGGACGTGGACTGGGGTGAGACTGAGGCTTGGGACATGGCAGGGGAGGAAAGCTGAGCTGGCATTGGGGGTGGTGGCACAGGAGGGGCTTCAGGGGTAGGGAATGTTGAGGGATGGCCCTGCTGGGTGGGGGGTGGAAGAGGAAGGGCCTGTGAGACAGGGAGTGGCCGAGGAGGACCCTGGTGTGCATGGATCCTAGGGGGAGGTGCGGGAGGAAGAGCAGCAGGAAATTCGGTTTCTGAAGGGAGGGGGCCCTGAGGTACGTGTACAGCTGGGAGAGGGATGCTGAAAGCAGCTTCTGGTGGAGTTGTCTCCATCTGAAAATCTTTCTCCTGCTTCTTGGCAACAGTGATCTTGGCAGATGGTAATTTATGTTCACGTGTGCGGGACCCTTTAATAAATGGTGCTTCTTCCAAGTATGCAAGACCTTCCTTTTTTGTTTTTATATCAATAAATTCCTCCTTTTCAGCCAGTTTTTTATGATGAACATTCCACGATTCAAAAGCACTATTCTCACTGTGAAGAAAATTACCTTTTTTTGCTGGCTCATTAACTTTCACACTTCTGTTTTTTAAAGCCTTTTTAGACGAACGGGAAAAATTTGACTTGGCTACTTTTGACATCTCAATCAGCACAGGATAATAACCGTCAGAGCCACAATAACTCAGGTCTATTTTAGTAGGTCTTTTCTGTGGCTCATGTTTGCCGCTGAGACAGTGGCTACCTTGACTAGCCTCAGAAAATTCAGAAAGTTCCTTGTGGATGCTTAAAATGTCTGTGTCATCCCAGCAAGCCATATCATTTCCATGATTTAATTTACATTTTTGAAAGCTATTCTTAATGGGCTGCTTAAGGGCTATCAGGGAACCTCCTGACCCTTGGTCTGCAGTCTTATCAAATGTCTTAATCAATGAGGACACTTTTGAAACATGTTTATTGTTCCTTGGACCAGGGACTGGCAAATTCAGCTTGTTCCTTTCCATGGCAAAGGTCTTGTTTTTAGCAATCCTTTTCTCCTCCGGAGCACACTTTGGTAACTGCTGGAATGTTGAAGCCCATATTGTATGTTCATTGTTTCTCGCTGTTAGCTTGTTACAGACGTTGCTTTTCTTGATGGTATGGTTTAACGTCCCTGGGTGAAATTTAGCAGAGAATTGGAGGGCGAAGTCAGGTGAAATGGCAAGATCTGGTTCATTGTAAGAGTCTTCGAGTTCTGCCACACACAAACTTTTGAAAGCCCGGTCTGTGAGACTGCTTACCTCTCTGTCTGTGTCATCCAGGAGACTCCCAATACTTGAGGAGTCACTATGTCCTTCTGTATGTTTCTTATTTCCCTGCATTGTTCATGGGAGTCATGAATGAATTATTCAAAGGATTAATTTCAGGTGTCAAATAGGCAGATGATTGTGTTGGGTGGTTCCAGCTGTTTGCAATTCACAAGCACAAAGCTATTCCTCCAGACGGTGCTGCTGCACATCGATTCATCTTACGGAATAGCTGAAGGATACTTTCTTCTCTGCAAAGCCAAAAATTATAAATTATCATTTTTCTATATTAACACTATTAGACAGAGAGCATTTTCCAGATATATCAGTCACTGACTAATTTGCTCCTGCATGTTTTCTAAACAAGATGCTAGCAACACAATAAACAACATGAAAAATAATTGTTATTTTGGTCAATTCAAGGAGCTCATGGTAGATAGTTTAATTTCTGGAAAGCGCCATTAAAAAAAGTGGTCTCACCTCAGTTTCTTTACTTGGGCTCTTAAACAAGGATATAAGAGCCAAATGCCAAATTTCAAGTACTTCCCTTTCCATACCTCCAACCATAAACACTTCCAAATGCTGTGCATGTCTTTAGCTAAGAAGATTAGCCATTTTTTGGCCAGGAAGAATTAGTAATAAAAAAGGAGAAAACTTAATTAATGAAATAAAAGTTGATAAAACTTACTTGGCAAGACATAATTATAATTTAAAATATTTTGTGAAAAATAAAAAGTTATTATAGAAGCTTCTATTCTCACTCGTCTGTTAGCTCATGACTGCGGAAAATGAAGTCTATGGAGATGAACCTGCTTTATCAGGCATCAGGCTGGAGCTTTGCTGTGACAACTACCCTGAGCAGAAGACTTGTTTGAGAAAGCAGAATGGCACCACAGGTAAAGAGGATTTACTGTGCATTAGCATGTTCCAAGCAAATATTGCTGGGGTAAAATCCTTTAGCCACCCATATCCAGATACGGTTGGTCGGTATATTGAAACTGAAGAGGCTGCTAATATCAGCTTAGCCAGCAGAAGGCAGGAGTGCCTAGGGGACACTAGCAGACCCACTAAAGGAGCACAGGGAACATTTGGTTTCAGTTCCAGAACTGCTGAGAGCAAAAGGTAACCCATTCAACACAATTATAAAATATCACAGCCTTCCATTAATCCCTGATTATGATGCACAGTCAGCGCCCACAGCATTGTGGTTTTTGTCTGTCTCCACGTCAGTCTGAAGACAGGATGGGGAAATCTTTGGATGGAACAAGTATAAGCAAAATAGACCCTTCAGCTATACTTGAAATCTGTACACTAAAACTCTTGAAAATTTACTCTGTAAACTCTTTAGATGCTTATTCTCACATTCAAGGGCTTGAGCAGGGTATTGACTAAACTACAGCGAGACTCAGTTTAAAAGAATATTCAAGAGCTAGCTAAAAGGAAAGTCCTTTTAGACTCCTTAAGGAAAGGCTGATCTGTATCTCCATTTCCTAGTACAATTGCATCATTTACTTGTGATGAGCTGAAACAGCACAGTTCACATCTACAGCAGCTTCCAGCTTCTATACAGGTGGAAGCTGTCTCCATCTCAAACTTGGATCCACTGTAGAACTGAGCAATGAAATCCAGATCCAGATTTCAGCCCCTCCACCTGTCAAAATCCATGATGCCACTTTGGCCCATCTCAGTGAGACTCTTGGAAAGGGCACATTTTTCCCTATGATGACTCAGTGCTGGTCAAAGTATGAAAAGCCAGAGGAACTGGGCTTAATCAGCTGAGTTACTCAGGCTCAATTGTTTCTTCAAATGAAAACTTTCCTTTTCTATTTAAAAAAACCTCAGCCAACCTATTTTTAGACTCAAAGTATCATAATGAATCTTGACTCTGTCCTTCCAGCCATGCAATTCCGATGACTTATGCAGAACTACAATAGATTTACGCCAGAAATAAAACGAGCTTAATAGAGCTTCTCCATTTTACTTTGTACAAAGATTTTTCAGAAGTCAGTTTCACTCCCCTCCACCGCACATACGTTTTTGTGTAGGTGCAGTGCGGGGAGTGAAAGGAAGGAAAAAAGAGAAGACAAATGAAAGGCCATCCCGCTCTTGGTTTTGATTCTTAACTGTTATGTGAGCGGGAAGTACAGGTACATACCTGCCATGTAATTTTGCTTCTCATCTTCAGAACTCCCTCTCATGCTTGTATTTGGCTTCATTTCTGGCCATCTTTAGTGAGGAGGTAGAAATAGTCCAGTGATGTAGATTCGACAGAAGTAGTGTCCTGGGATGTTTCCGACCTTCAGCATTTTTTGATCTTAAGTGAACTCTGCAATTTGAAAACAAAGACATTTGTTTGCATGATCTGAAGATTGTCTCGTGCGGTATTCAGTCATTTATTTGTTCATTCACATTTTACAACCATTTTAGGAGTGATTTACAGGATTTCTTACCAAAAGAGACAGGTATCCATCCCAGAGTGATAATAACCAGATACCTTAAGGGTTTGGTAGCTTGTGGAGTGCAGTCAGGTTCCTAGCAAACAACTATCACAACCTCCAGCATTCTCTGGTAGCCCCAGCAGGGACTAACAGCTGAGTGAGCAATGGTTTCCTGGCAGTCTGCCCATTGCAAAGGCTGGGTGACGTCTCCAGGCTAAAAAGAGGGGTTGTGCCAGATGACTTCTTCCCTGCTGCTGTCTACGTCCCTGCTTGTGCCACCCTTTCAGAGGGACTGTAGAGGAAAATGTGTGCCTTCACTCCACCTGTATATGACTTCCTACTGCCAACAAGCATAGACAGACGTCAATCTGGTGGACTGGGAACTAATGCAGCTGAGGTTTGAAAGTCCATCCTTTTCACTGTCCCTGTTGTAAAGGACAGGAAAGGTGGACAGCTGGGATGGTGAGGGACAGTAAACAAAACATCTTTTTGCTTCCATGCATGAACCAGAGTCAGGAGATTCTAAAGAAAAGCTCAGCTATGGTGAATGTGCATTGCTGCTGCCCTTTTGCTGTGGAGACCCCCAAGGTTCAGGCTAGTTTGTTTAATCTTTGCAAGAATATATCCATTTCCTGCAAGGAGAACTGCCTGGCCCTGAGGTAATGCAAATAGCACATAGGTGTAGATACAGTAGATTTTCCTGAAGCAAGGGTCTCCTCTAAGGAAACTTTTATGTCAGCCCGTGGTATTCAAAACACACTGGCAAAAGCGGCAACAAGGGCTCACCCACCAGGATGGTCTACTACACCTTACCTGAGGAAGGACAGTTGTCAGTGTTAGTTCAGGGACAAGCCTGTACCAATCAGAGCTTTTTGTGGTCCATTTAAGATGTCTGAGTGAAAAAAAAGTAAAAGAAAAGGAAAAAAACCCAATGCTATGTCTGGTTGCAGCCAGATGTAAAAGGGCATCCTCATTGCAGAGATGTGTACTCAGTTATCTCTTTGCTCAGAGGTTAAATTACAATTTTACTACTTCTGTGGTACTCTGTGCAAAGCCAACAGAGCCGTGGGAGATTGTGATTATGTTCTGGCTCACTCATCAACGGGGCTGTTGACTAAATTCCAGCGGCACAATGTTTATCACTATTTAGTGGTGGTGGTGCCTGAACTAGGAAGAAGCTTGGCTTTCAGATCTCATGGACGGAGGTCTGAAGAAACATCTTGTCCCTTGTAAACTGAGAACATTTGCTGAAAAGTGAGTAGGGTAACAATAAACATAGAGCTCATGATGTAATCTCAGCAATTATTTTCCTAGATGGAGTCACTGTTACAAAAACAACTCAGCGCCACTGATTAAAAAAGAATAGCGACTGTCACTGTCTCTGAAACACTTGTCAAGATCCTTGTCTCTCCTGGCCATAATACTAGTACTTGGGCAGTGTAATGTTTCAAGCTGGAAAAGCTGTATCTACACCAAGGGTTCAAGGTGCAGATCACTACTGGGACTGGATAGAAACAGCAGCAATGTACTGATCTGGCTACCCCTTGTGTAGGTATGATGGCAACTTCTGAACGTTGGGCAAAGAAGCTGTTCATGGCTGGTTTAACAATCTGGTAAAGTCCCATTTCTTTATTTTTTTTGATAAACATGGCAGCCAGCAAGCAAGGTGCAGTGTTTGAGCTGCAGGTCAGGATTCAGCTCGTTAAAACATTTAAGATGCCTGAATTTAGATTATTTTCAAGACAGAGGAAAGCAACACTGGGCATTTGGAACTGCTTGGGAAATGCTGAGAAACATGTGAGGTGTTTGCAGTAGGCATCATCTGATATGAGCTACTGAAAGAGCTTGCATGAATGTACAGATTTCAAGGAGCTTAATCAGAAACCACCCTCCCCTCTCTTTTAAATAGGAGGCTTTTTTCAGTGGCTCTCTTAAGTGCCTAGCAAGTTGTGATGAGGAGGTTAAATTACAGAGACTATTCTTGGCCTGGCACAGACTGAATGTCAACTTTTTTCACTAGACAGGAGCTGGGCAAACCAGCAAACTTGGCTGGAGCGTGTGACATCACTGCTGCTGCAATATATAAAGGGCCATTTGGTTCTCCCACCCTCCTTGGGCTGGTATTTGGCTGAAATGTTGTGCCATGAGACATCGTGGTGGCATTTTGGCAGCAGCCCTGGGAGTTGCATAGCACTCTGAAGTCAGCAGCACTGCATTCTCCTAGACGATGGGAAAAGAAGGGAGAAGGAGGGAAGGTTTATTTTTTTAAAATCTTTGTGAGGTGGTTTCTTCACGTGGTGCTCTCTGTATGGCATCCATCCACAGTTCCAGCCCAAAACTCAGAGCCCTATGGGTGACTGCTGGCTGAGGTTTATTCAGTGGCATGCTCTACTTACACACACGCTGCCGCTGCTGCTTTGGGCTTCCAGGGGCTTATCATGACAATAGTTAGTGCTTCTTACCATGGGAAATAGGAGAATCCCTAATGAATTGATGACTTTTTTGCATAGGTGCATGTTTGTTCATGGCACAGACATGGAGCTCATAATCAGATGAGAGGACTGGATGGAAACAGGCCTTTTCAGCTATGTGTCATCAGGCCGAGACAACGCTCCCAGCCAATGGCAGCTCCTCTCTAGCCCAAGCAGGGCTGGCTCAGTGAGCTCTCTTGGGTATCGCCAGAAAGTCCTGTGTGGCAGCAGTGATCAGTACGTGAATGGTTATTGAGAGTGCTGCTGTCGGTCGATGATCACAGTACCGCCGCCTTCATTTTGCATTTAGAAAAACAGACAGAAAGGTGTCAGGGAGTTAATGGTCACCTTGTGAGTCCCTGTCAGAGACAAGGAGCCAGAAGGATGTCCAGGAGAAAGGAAAGACCCCCATAGTCTGGTGTGGAATACCTAAACATCCTTTGTGCTGGGCTGCTTGGACTGCCAAGAGTGTGTGGGCTGGTCATATTGGGCTGCATCAAGCCAAATGCTCCCTCTGATCTGCCCTGCTGCCTGGGCAGCTCCAGGCACACTGCCTTTCTGAGCTACCCTCGGGGCACATGGGCCAGGGGGAGGATCACAACACCCTCACCAAGGAGGGGAGCTGCCTGGCAAGAGAGACAGTGGTGCTCCAGCCACATTTCCCCAAACTGTCAAGAAAGGCAATTTCTGGATTAAGATGGTCATAAGGTGAAAGCTATTAGTACAAGCATCCATTTCCCTCATCCAACAATATCACTTTCATCTATGCTTTGCGGTCATAATCATAAAGGGCAGCCAAAGTGAATTTTCCTGCTTGGGGGAAGGGAATTTACTCAAGTACAAATACCTGCTCCAGCTGATGGAGGGTGGAGAACTAGGTCAGTCCAGCTTAGGGTGAAGATCTCAAACACTGACAGAAATGACTAGCATAGAACAAGGTGATCTCAGCTATTCCAGCATCAGATCTTTGATCATTGCACTGGGAAGCAAGGTGAAGGAACCATGTGTCTGGACCAAACCAGTGTAGACTGGGGTCCATTCTCCTTGAGGATTTGGCCCAGCAATTGTGTCTCGAACAGCTTGTCCTGGGCCAGAGAAGAGGAGAGACTGTTCTTGACTTTGGGCCAACTTCTGTTCTCAGTTACACTAGTATAAATCTAGAGTCGTTTTACTGACGTCAGTAGAATAACTGAGAACAGAATTGGTGACTCTAAATACATCTACTTCCTAAGCCGACACTGGTGCACTATCCAGAAGGCTACATAAGTAACTGTAACCACAGTAAAGTGAAATCCAACATCTCTGGAGAGCCAAACCTCACCCCCATGTGGCATTCAGACCAACATGCAAAGGAAAGGGATTTGGAACCAATACTACATTGCTATGCCACCAAATCATGTCCTCTGGACAATTCTGATTTTCTAACCTGTATCACTCACCACTGACAATAGCAGTGCATTTGGGATAAAATAATTTTGCTCTTTTCTGCAATATTCACTAGAATATCTAGACCTAAGAGTGGTGTGGTAGACGTTGTGCAGTCCCAGACTGGACCAGCACAGCTGGCTGGCAATCTGAATTGCCATCCTATGGACACTATAAACTTTTGGAAATGTGTGTGTGTGCGATGGGAGGATGTTCTCATTTAGGTTGTTTTTGAGATGTCACGTGGAATAAAGATTCTGAAGCGAAATTAAATTATAAATGTCAAAATTTCATTCAGAATTTTAAAAAATATCTTTCCATTTCAGATTATTTAACTATTTTTACACTATAGGCCATGAGAAGTAATGTGTAATATATACCATAATAGTTAAAATAGTGTACTATTACTGTCCTTAAGTCAGAGAAGGTGTATGCTATTTAATATTAACTGAAACTTTCCATTTTCTTTTCTACGTCAAACAATACTCTGATGGTATTGCAACAGAGAGTGTGATCTTGTTTTGAAATTTCCCTGAGTAAATATTCCAAATGATCAAAAAAATAATTTCCAATTATCTTTCTAGGGGAAATGTCATTAAAATGAATATGATTGTGATTTTATTTGTTTAATCAAACCAGTTTTCTTCTGAAGAAAAGACAGCTGAAGTCTTTTTCTCCCAGTGAGCTCTACTGAAGCTAGTGTATCTGTTGCCATGGGAGCTGGAACCAGGGATTCATCAGACTCACAGCTCAAGGAAGGTCAGTGCAACCTGGTGGAAGCATGAATGCAAAGAGGGAGTGTACCTAGCTAATGACCTTGTATTACGTATCCTGCTTTGTGTCCTTTCCCCAAAGGATGTGAACCTCTTCCAGGCCCCAGCTGGAACACTTACCTCTTCAGCTCAGATCACAAAGCTTCAAGCACTGGGAGATGAAGACCTCACGTGAAGAAAAATGGGAGGAACAGAGACAGCTTGTGACAGCTATGGCAAGTCTCTCTACCTTTCCCTTCCTCGTTCAATGGCAAAGACCCAACCGTTATTTCCAGCTGGTCTCCAGACTGTCTTTCCCAATGTCCTCCAAATGCCCCATCCTGCCAAGAGGCCTGTCAAGTCTGGAAGAAGGAGATGTCTCTCAGAACGGATTGTATCTGGACTGAGGCTTTCTTGCAACTCCTGTTCACTCTTTCCATTACCTGAGCCCTATCTGCTGCCTTTGAAGAGTCAGTAACATGCAGAAATGATGGAGGAAGTCAAAGGTACAGAGCGCATGACTAACATAGGCAAAGGGCAGGTGCAGCACTTGACAAACAGCACAAGTCTATGAGAATCACAAGGCAAAGGGATGATGCTCCTCCCATGACCTGAAGTCAGCACAGACGAGTGACATTTAAGCAACTGAACCCAAACAGTGCATTTCTTGGCATTAAATGTCTGACTGGAAAAGGCCACTGTCTGTCACTAGGTCAGTCATTATATACGGAGATATTTATACAGCTCCCCAGTAATATGGTACATGAACACCTCGTGGCTGTTTATCCTTACAAACTCTCCCACTGCAAGCAGAATTTCTATCTATCTCATTTATAGATCAGCAGCTAAGGCCCAGCTTCAACTGACTGATTTGCCCAAGATCAAACAGGGCATCTGTGGCAGGGCAGGGAACCGAATCTGTGTTTTCTGAATCACACAAGAAGAGCTTAACCTTTGTCAGTTAAGGCAAAAATGTGCCTTCCCACTGCCCTTCACAGGGCATGGTACTTTACCATGAGCCTCTGCAAAAAAACCCCTTCAACTGACTATGGTGCTGTAGCTTGGCATTATATTGTATAGTGAAATCCACACAGATTTGCGGGTGACTGACTCACTGCAAAGATCTCAGCTCTGCCTCAGGTTCTTGATATCTATACGTCTCTTTGGGATCATGAAGACTCAAGCCTTCCTCACTAGTTCAAGGTGACAACTGACATTGCAGTGGTACAGCCCCTCCACTGAGCACTGACAGGATTTTCGCTGATGAGACAGGTATTCATCCCTTTCATTTAGTCTCAAGCAAGGCTTAGAGGATGAAAGCTTCTGAGTTTTCACTTCCTGAGTGGAAGAAAGGAGATTTTCCCACAGTAGGGGGGGAAGTTGTAGAGTACCGCAGCATCGCAGTGGCTAGAGATGGGAGATGACAAGGAGGGAAGGGAAGAAAAACACATGGACAAGAAAACAAATGGAATGACCTGGACGCCTTGTAAAGGAGCATGCCAGGCAGTCCCAGCCCCTGTCATGGGAAAATTGTAATGATACCAGCAAGTACGCTAGACACAAGAGGGAAGCAGGTGTATTCTCCTCTGTGACCTACACAAGGAAATCTGCAGCTAGCAACCAGCCATGCCTCACTTCTCTTTCCAGACTGGAGAATCTGAAACCATCCCCCGCTTACACTGCCCTCCTCATCAGCCCCAGCACACCGATACCGCCTGCACTGTCAAGTTTACACTTAGACCACTTAAGCTTCTTGACAAGGAGAGTCTGACTCACACAGGGTACAGTCTCAGGAAATAACAGGCTTGCAGAAAACAAGTATTATTCTTTTACTAGTAGTCTCACCTGCTCCTTTCCTTTATATCTTCTGGATATTTCCAGGGTTTGGACAAGGATTTTGCTGAATCTGTTTTCTATAAAGAAAAGAATTCAAGCCATTTGTAGGTGCTAGGTTTAAAATTGTTTCAAGTTCTAAGTGGTTTTATCACCCAATTAATTCCACGGGATTTAGGGACATGCAATATCCTGAAATACCTGTCTTATGTTACCAAAGACAAATATGTATATGTATCAGAGGGGGGAAGAGAAGGTGGAGGCTTTGGTTTTCAAGGTTTTCTGGCTCAGGCTGCAGAAATAGAGCTATTTCTTTCTTACACCTTGCTATAGCTTTCAAGTGCAGTCAAGAGAGCTCAGTTCTTGAGCAAGCAGTGTGGCAGGGAGGGAAATACACACTTATATCCATGCCAGAGCATATGACTCAAGCACACAACCATCCATTCGCATAACATCTTTCCTCCGATGACAAACTGCTCCTCAACCATTTGTGATGATAACAGAGCTGTTCCAGTTGAAGGACAAAAGCTGTAGCTTGCCTTACTCCTGCCTGCTGTCTGGAAGATGGCCATGGGACAGCTAGCTATCCACCTATGGGAGGACTTCGAGAGGGCAGGGGAGAGCCCACCCACTCTTGCCCCCAAGTGTTATCTCTGGAGGCCACACTATTTTCCTCCTTTTGAGAAGCAAAAGCTGGCCAATGGTCTCGTCTTGAGCAAGATGGAAGCTCCTTCCAGTTCCCTCTTCACTGTGCAACAGGGGTTGTTTTTTTTTTCCTGAGAAATGAAGACTCCCTCTTCATATTCAGCATTGATTCATTGTTATGATTTAATGGCGTGTCCCCAAGGAACCTCCTTATTCTTTTACAGTTAATGCATAGGCTAAGGCATTTCTTGTGATTGTTCTGTAAAGGATATATGCAAAAGACAGAAAGGAAAATAACAAGAGTTTTAAGCAGGTTCTATGCTTATTCCCTAAGAGAGACCCCAATGACTGTGACTGAATCAGTCCTTCAGCAACCGCAGTGATGCTGTCATCACAGTACTTTTCCAGACCCCCCAGACCCTCTAAAGAAACCTGCAGGCAGACAATAGCATCACCCGCAGCCCAGTGCTGTCACCAGCCACTTCTTCTTCCTCAGCCCTTCTCCTCAGTTCTCTCCCACACCCCGAGTGGCAATTCTACCTACTTGTCTATGGCTTCATTCAATTAACAGGCCTGGTCACAACTCCTGTAGCTCAAAGAATCATTTCTCAATTTTGGAGAAACAGACTAAGTCCTAATGCCACTACTTCAAAGCAGATCAGTCAAAACAATGAATCTCAGTGAACAACGATATGATGACCAGGAATGCTGCCCCACTGCCCCAGCACAAATCCTGGATGCAGCTTGCACGGTCTGGTTCCCTCGGAACATACTGCTGCTTCTGCACCAACATCCCAGACAATCCTGGGCACTTACTCCAATTTCTGTACAATGGAGCCTTATGCTTTGAAACATGCAAAGGATGAGGACAGGGACACACCCGAAATGCATCTCAACAGAGCAGAAGCCATCAGAAGTGTGCAGAATTGTACAAGGGTCTATAATGAAGCTGACAGGCAAGCCAAGCTGACCTTAAGATATGATAGGTTATGTCTGATTTAGGTAAAGGTGGTAGACAGAGGCACATCTGAGACTGAGGATCTGCAGTAGCTTAAACTGCCAGATACTGCTGTTTGCTGACTCTGCATGTTAAGGTGTAGCCAAATGTTAACCACATGCATTTCTTTCAGAGACTTTTCCAAAAATTGCAGCGATTTTCATCTCTATCTTTTCCAAGTGGAAAGTATGAGTTAGGTGGCTTTCATGTACGTGACTGTCATAGCCCTATCACGGTTCCCCAAACAACCTCAGATATAGTGTGTAAGTAACAGGGAAAGCATCCCTGAAACTACTGGGATGTAGCTATGTGAGAGACTGAAAATAAAGATGCATCACTATTTGACCTGCTTGGCTCACAAGAAGGTTGGTCTGACTGTTACTAGATGATTTAGGTTAATCATTACTAGCCAATGCCTTCTTGTATATCATTATTTGCAAGCACAGGAGATGGATGATAAAGAAACCTAGGACTACAATTAAATATCTGCTTTCTATATCTGTCCAAAGAGGATCATTTGTCAGGGGAACCCAAGGGAGAGGGAAACCTTACTTCTGGGGAAGGGTTGTCGTCTCATGGCTTCAATATTGCCTCAGTTTCTCTGGGGCTGCTAAGGGACAGGGGTCTCGGTGGCAGTCTCTTTGACCATACACACTTGAAAGCCATAAAAACCTGGCAAGCAGCAACATAGTCACAAAACACCAAGCTTAATACACACATGCAAATATATACATATATATACACACACACACACTTTTAGATGTATAACCTTTTCTCAAGGGTAAAGTTGCACACATGCAGCCCCTACTATGTTCCCTTTCCCCACACACCTGTCAGCTGGCTCACAGACCGCTGGTCCCAAAATGCAACACTACCTCAAGCAATGCACGCTAGCTCTAAAAGCAATGGACTCACCAGCTCGCTTATAGGAGACAAAGCTCTGTGTGACCTGGCACCCCGGCTGCAGGCAAGCCAGAACAGTGAAGCCTGCAGCTAAAAACCACTTGCAGAATTTGCCTCTGCCAGCAGCTTTCTGTGTGTGTAAACTCAGCTGGACTAAAGAAAGGAAAGACTGATACAGATGAGTGGTATTTTCTCCCAAGCTGGCTCATAGGGTTAGTTGTTTTTTTTTCCTGGTCTTGGAGGGATTTACATTTTCATGGGCCTTTTGCACAGCTCCAGTAATGCAAGCACAGACAAGACAAACATTTCAGAGAAGCCAGTAGGAATAAGAGGCTACAGAGTGCAATTCCCATGTGCTTTTGGTTTGCGGTGCAGGGATGCAATTATACCTGCATACCTCCACCCAGCTGTGGTCTTCAAGTTCGTTGGTAAGTGCCTGTTACAACTGCTTTGGTAACTAAGTTGTGAATATGTATGTAAATACCTTCCTAGTGACAAGCGTGGAAGGATGGAGAAATTTAGTTGTTTTGGGGCTCCAATATACTATGAATCTTTTATTTGTTAGTATTTTCCACAGGCCTTATCCTTCAAGCATTTAACCGAGGGCATTCCCTTTTTACATGGTCAATTCCTTGAAGAAGCGAAGGAAAAGAGCCATGGACTTTGATCCTGTCCAGAAAGCTTATTTCTCCTTCTTATCTCTTCTCACTTTTCCTTCTCCCCAGCCTCCCTCCCACCAATGGCAGAGGACTAGTGAGGAACCCTCTAGCCGATACTGTACAAAGTCAGCGTGAACCGGTCGCTTTGGCCTGCTGCTGGAAAACTTTTCCCTATTCAGATTTAATCAGATTGCCTGTTCACAGGCCATTTAAAAAAGCATAAGCAGTTTGGCTTCTCAAGCTCACTTTTAATTATTTCTGTTCTTACTTTGCTGCTGAGTTCTGCAACTAGGCTAATAAAATGCAGTTCCTTGGGATGGCAGATTGAGAAGTTCTGCAACAACTGGACTCAGAAAAGCTTATGCCATTTAAGAAATTTTCCAGTGATTAAAATTGCATACAAGTCATAGTCACAGTCATTTATAGTGGCCTCTTAGCACTGCCTAGGTATTTGAACTATTTTACTTTTTCAGGCTCTGTAGCATACTAATTGCTCTCTATAAAATATTTAAATTATTCTCTTCCTATTTGTTCCAAAAAGAGAAATAAAAATGCCTTCAACCCCCCACACAAATCACTAAAGTTTTTAGGAGTATCTTATCTGTAGACAGTAATCATCTGGAAAGTAAATCAACATATATTTGCTTAAAGTTCCTTATAGCACAATGCACAGGACAATTAAATGGAGCTTCATATCAACTTAGTGGTCTTTTTAAAAGATCATGCCCCTTTACCAAATAATTATATGTGTCATAAACAGTAATCACTGCATACAAATCTATATGTATGTCTCTTTCCACACGCAGACTTTCAGAGACAACCCTGCATTTTTCAGAGCAGAAAATGCTGGACAAAACGAAAGGACTTTCCACCTCTAATCACTGAAAAAAAGATATAAATGCTGTTTGATTTCTCTTATCTGATCAATTACACAACTGATCCTTGAGTGCACATACATTCACACGCTCAGACACCACCATTCTTCACCATTTCCCTGCTTTAAAAACACCCATACGCTTCCCCCTTACCTTCTGTGCTCCAGCTTCCTGATCAGGGACAGTGCAGGGCTGCGCTTTCTTCCCTTAAGTCAAAGCCCCAGCACATTTTACAACAGCCTGCTTACCATTAGCACTTCCCATTATTTATATGTTTCGGACTCTCCTTCTGATCATGGTTATCTTAATAGAAACAACCACTGAAAAATAAATAAAACAATAAAAGTGGAGGAGCTAACCCTTGAGCCCTCACAGACCTGCCCAGCCAGGTGAAGTGAAGTGAGCAAGGAATCCAAAGTTAGTAAAATGTATTTAAATAGTTATCAGGCAAGGGAAACCAAACGGAGATCATGGTGGGGAAGAGGCAAACATACGTATTGGAATAACCATGCGGTGTCAAGTAACAGACAGATGAAACAAACAGTCATCAGCTATTTTTACATTCAGATTCGCCATTGGTAATGCTTCAGAGATAACTAATACAGAAAGTAATGCTGTGCGATTGGCTTGCCACTGCCAGTGATTCAAACCTTAAAGCGCTGCATTTTTGTATCTACAGGTGGCAGTCAAAATGTTTTTTAAGGTCACCATTAAAAATACCGTGTAAGAAGTATGCATGAGTAACACATTAGAGTCCTACCGGTGCTTTTTCATAAATAGCTCATTTCATCATCAAGGCTGGACAAATGTATCCAGCGTTCCTGGAGTAAGGACCCCATTCCACCGTCCTTCCAAAGCAAACAAGGCACATGCCAGCATTGGGTTTCATTTGGCGAACTGCAATAGGATGTTGAATAATAAGGGAAATATGCCATGAAGTCAACAAGCTAAGTTTTTGTACTGCAAATATAAACAATGGATTGCACCCTGTGCCATGCTGAGTGCACAGAGCTCCTTACTGAAGTCATGGGCCTCTCTCGGGGCCCAGCATCACGCTGGACTTCAGCCACAGCCTGCAGCAAAATGAAGAACAGAATCTCCTGCAATTACAGCCCCACTCCTGCTTCCATGGCAGAGCAGGGCTCTGCGTGAGTCCAGTCCTCATTTGCATTTTAAAAAGAGCTGCTAATTACATTGCTACAGCATGGGCAAGACAACCACCATGCGGTATCTGCTGCCTGAGAATCTCCAAGCACCGGGAGGCTTGTGATGATCTAATCCTCCCTGCAATCCAAGACCAGCCTAAGCTTACCGGTCCTTGGAGGGACAATGACCTGCCTTCTGCAAAGCAACCTTCAGCTTTGAATTCCCCAGTTGGGAGAGGTGTATCACTCACCTCAGATCCCAGCAGGAAGATTTTGCAAAGCTCACTCTCCTAGACTCCTGGTCTGGGCTTTGGTGCTCAAGTGCTTCTCCTAACTCATCCCAAACTAAATGCTGGTCTTGCCAAACATCAGGGCACTTCTGCTAAGTTCTGGCCCCAAACTACACGCTTCCAACTGTTACCTACCTCCTGCACTGATCAGAGTACCTGCACACAAAGATTTGGTGCATGCTTGAGTCATGGCACCTGCAAACTGAGACATCGGAGAGAACTGGCGCACACTGCAAAAAAAAAAAAAAGGTTTGGGATGAAAACAGACAGTGGAAAAGTACTTTTCAGGCACCCACTGACACAAATATAGGCAAAACTGTCTGTATATGTGTGTCTGTCTCTCCCACACATTTCTAAAGAGGGGTGGAATGTATTTCTGGAATACTTGTGCTAAAAATAAACCCATCCCTGCTGTCTATGAAGAGAGGCAGGTATAGCCCTGCTTTCTGTAAGCCCATGAACTTGTGAACTGCTTAGAGGCTGAATCACAACTAGAAAGACCCCTATGGAAACTGTAATTGCTAGTGTAGGAAGGGTGGCTGATTGCTTGGAAAATCCAAAACAGACCTCTCACACGAAAGCAGCTGGGGTTAACACTATTCATCATGATGAATGCGCTTTACAGACTCCAGCTTTGAAAGGACTCAGATCTTGGGATAGGCATTATGTTTGTTCAAATATGATGATAATAAATACATATATTTGCAAATTCAGTGCTCAGATGAGACTCTGGGATCAGATGGCCTGTCATTAAAATAAAACCACTTCTGGGGAAAATTACTGAAGAACACACAGCAAACGCAACCCAGTGGCACTTAGATGTTGTTATCCTGCTCCCAGGAAAGTTAAAAAGCAAAAATTCCTGCTGCTTCCTTTCAGTGAGTGCAGAGCAATAACAGATCACACTGAACTTCTGTAGACAGCTACTTGGACTGAAATTCTAAATTTATATGAAAAGACTATGCAATTTGCACAAATATGTTAATGGAAAATGAATGTATGTATGTATATATAATGAACTCCATCTTCCACACACACACACATGAAACTTTGTGTGTTTGGCAAGGCTGAGAATACAGACATGAGAGCCTTATGCAAGAGCAGTAGTTTTCAACTTTTTCTGACTTGTAACCCATCCCTTAACACTTTCTCCAGGGAAATAAATGGTGTTCTGCCCTACTGAGAGAGACAGTTTTTTCCTTTGTTACCTTAGCTGCAAATCCCAGAGAAGCAGTATGCAGACCCCAAGGGGTCAATGGACCAATCACATGCAAAAAGTCCCTGGTACATGGAAACCAAAAAGTGGAACTCATTATAAACAGAAATGAAAACATGACACCCTAGACTAGGAAAATGCAAGCATCAAACTGCTTTGGTTGTAGAAAGTAAATGGTTTATAATTCTCTTGGCATTAATGAGCAAGGGGCCTATTTAATAACCCATGAGAGCAATATGACTATATTGGGTTTTCAGTTGTTTGTTTACAGCGCTTTTTGTCCAGCAGAGCAATGCAGGTTCAGTTCTTACCTGGCAGCCACAGACCGAATGATTTGTTGACTGTTATCACAGCCAGTGCAATAACTTTATCTCTGGGCACCGGACAGATGAGTGCAGAGCACTGGCTGGACAGAGCAGCCCCAGGGTCATATCAGCTGAACAAGAGCAGTGGACCGAGGACTAGAACATGTCCCACAGCAGGACAACACCTTCGTCTGCTCTGCACGTTGATCCCCACACGTGCAGGTAGATATTGCTGTGCCCCACCTGAAGTCTTGCAAGGCCTGCGTTTCTCTGGGGGTGTTTCTAGCACCTGCATGTCTGCTCCCGGATGTGCCCAGGAGTGCAGCAGCATTGCAGTGCTGAACAAGGAGACATGATGCAAACCAGATGCTGCTCCACCTGCCTTCTTGGGACAGCCCAAGCCCCCTTAGCTTGTTTTCCAGCAAGGGGGCTCCACCTCCATAAGACCTGTCTGGATGGGGAAGTGGTTGCCAGTTCTGTCCCATTCTTGCAGCATGTCAGCAGCCTGGACCCAAATCCCTTCCATGCTCAAGCTGATCTGAATGCACACCTCCTCTGATGATGGAAATGCTCCCAGTTTCTGGGGAGGGGTGCTCCACTTCTTCCTTCTCTTGCAGTCTCTGCATTTCACACCTTGCTGGAGGAGAGAGAATGCCTGAAAATGAGTGGAGGTCTCCAGTTTTGCATTCTCCTCTAGGAGGCATTGGACTTGCCTGAGCATCTGTATATTTTCTACTAAATGTGAAAGCATCACTGCCTTCCTCCTGCAGCTGGATTTTGTGCAAAAGCTCTGGTCAGACCTACCCTCCTTCCCTGACTCCAGGAGGCAGCAGAGACCTGAGGGTCCCGAGGGAGGAAGATGTCTCAGTATTGCTATAGGTATTTTCTCACCAAAGGGGGAACAAGATCAAGGCTGCATTTTTTGCTCAGCTCCTCCCATTAGCCAATACAGGCTGAGCTGCACCTGATATCAGGGGAAATGACAAGTAGATCTCTGTCATATTCCTCTCTGCCTGTATCCTCTTCTGGGTCCAGCCTCAAGACAGATCCAGATTTGAACCAACTTCCGTCCTGACAAACCCAGCTGAGCAGATGTAGGTGAGGACAGAAGGGTCCCCAGCACCTAGGCACCAGTAGCAGTCCTGCAGCCTCTTCCCTTGGGACCATTTCTCCACCTTCCTGGAAAAGCTGCTTATCCACCCCTTGTGCAGAATTTGTGCAATGAGGCAGGTGCAGGACTCATCCACAGCCTCTCTCCAGGGCTACTCCATAGGGCTCAAACCTTGCCAGTAGCTGGAGTTTATCGGTCCCAGCTCCAGGGGCTCCTAGAGCTCTGACAAGGACAGAAATTTTTATTTTTTAAGACCTTGGAGCTTTCTCTGTTTGTCCTTATTGCAGCTTTGAATGAAGTCTGACAAAGTAAAAATCCGCTGCAAAAGGAAGCTCTGGAAGAAATTTCAACATGGTTCAAACAAAAAGAAATATATCCTTGATTTCCCCTTTCAGAATTTTATAATATGGTGTTTAATATAATACAATATCAAAATTATTTTCATCTTGCCCTGAGAAAGTAGTAAAAGATATGATTTTCCAACAAACAAAATGCTATGATTCTTCTCTGAAATCAGATTTCTCATGAAACCAACAAGCTTCGCTACATTTCAGCTTTGACTGCATTTGAGATCGCTGGCAGACATTGGTTCCATCACCTTTTTGCCATCTTTTTAGCTCTGTGAATGTGACCTTAAACTCAATTTTAAAAGAATTTCTACAGCCCGATCTGCTCTCCCTGCTGTTGCCCCATCAATACCACCCAGGCTCAGCTGACTCAGAGATGATTCCTCTGGATTCCAGCCCCGAACACTCATCCTAAAACTCTGGGAGGTGCCTGGCCGTGGCACCAGACTGGGGCTCAGCAGCCCTCTTATGGCTTTCAGGGACAGAACGTAGGCTAGAAGGACTCTAAAGACACAGCCTCAGTGACAGTTTTGGCAAGGATGTTAGTCACAACCACATCCTACTTATTTCCCCCAAATCAAACTGACTCTTCAGTCAGGTGCAAAGTCTTGCTTTTGCCGGTAAGGCAGCTGCCTCACATACAATGATCATATCTGCAGAACCCCAAAAAGATGCTTTTGTATAACTGTTTCACTATCAAACACTGCCAGGAGCAGAAGACAGATATAGCAGAAAAGAAACTTAGTACAGGAAATGCTAAACACCAGAAGACAGCTAAATTATTCTGCAAGTAAAGGTTTAATCCTCCAAAGCACTGTTCTACCTGGGACAAATTTTGAAAGAGACAGCACTATTTAAAATAGCCAAAAACCATGTTAGGTACCTATCTGCCCACTGGGCACCAATTTACTTTGGAAATCTTTCCCTTCCAAGCCATCAGGAATTGTCAGTGAAATTTGCAGGGGAGGTTCAGCCTGTCCCAGGACAGGGGATGAAGCAGTCTTTCAGCTAAAGCTTAAGAAGTGGGCATACTTGTGACAGGTCAGATGAGGGAAAAAATGCCTGTAAACAGTCTGAGTGATCTAAAAACTAGTTCTCTTTAAAAACATTATGTAGAAGCCAGTGACATTTAGAGATATTAGGACAAATGCATTACGTATTTTATAAACATAGCTATAATCCATCTAATTTAAGAAAAGAGGTTGGAGGGATGTGGAGTTACTGGCCTAGCATAAATATTTCCTATTTACAAATCACAAAGCAAAAACTGGAGACCACAGGCTAATTAAAATAGCTGGACAGCAATGATGGGAAACTTAAGGTGCTATTTTTAGGGGATCATATGAGAGCCCAAGCAGCTAGAAGTCTAGTCAACCTAGAGGTGTCACATGGCTGCTCACAGAGTCCTTTGCACTGTATCACCCCACCACAGACAAGGTGAACTGGCCAGTATGATTTTTGTTCCAGCACCCCACACCCCCATCCAGATTTCATGCGATACTTTGCATTTCACACAACACGTTGGATGAATTCCCATGAAAGTCTCCCTAGAACCACTGGCCCTGTCCTGTGCCAGGTTCCTTTGCAACCGAGAGATGGGTTTTGGGCAGTGTTTGCAGGGCTGACTCCCCCCAGACGCTGGGGAATACTAATGTTTTACAAGAGGAAATTGTGTTATGCTGCAGTACAGCTGGTACTGCAGACGTAGCTGCGGTTCAAATGCGGGCTTATCGCTGGGTGGGGAGGGGTGAAGAGAGAAAAGATAAAACGTTAAAACTTTTTATAGGCTAGTGAGTTTGCCTGGGTCACTGGGCTTTCATTTTGTGTTTTGCAGAATACACTTGCTGTGGGCCAGGAAGAGGAAACAGTGAAGCACAGCAGAAGAAAATACGAGAATTTTATTCCTCAGCAGTCATGAAGTTTCAAAACATATCTGCATTATCTCAAAAACTCATAGCACTGCAGAATGTGTTCAGAAAATACTGGGGTGCAAAATGTCTACCTGCACGGTTTTGTGCTGGAGCACTGGTGGGCAGTGAGGGGAAGGCCAGCTTGGCTTAGGAGAGAGGTTTCAGCCCACATGTGAATCAGACAGGGAAGGAATTTAAATTTGCACTTCATCCTTCTCAAACCAACTCTCTTCCTAGCTCAAAACACTTCCCAGAAAAGGAGTATTGTCAACCACAAAACGTTTTGAAAAATATTTCAGTTTTGCATATCTTGGCAGAAAAATGGGCACCACTAGCATGCAAGCCACAGCAAACACAATCGCCTAACCTGTTTCCAGTCCACTAGCAGATCAGAGCGCTCCAGTTAACTGTGAAAAGCAACATAGCTTTTTGCCTTTTTCCCATTCCGGTAATCCGAGGAATTATAATACTGTATTTCTAAAATGATATGACTTTAAGTCACATTTCAGAAGAGCAAGTAATCTAAAATTGGCATTCAGTAAAACAGGAAGCACTAGAGAGAGAACTAGAAGTTTATGCCCAGCCTTTCAGAAAAAGCCACTGTGTAATTGTTCAAGGTTTGCTGAATATCAGGAATGGAAGATTAACAAGCCAACAGATGGTGATGCAGTGAGATTATCAGTGTTAGTGGAAGGAGTTCACGCAAACACAGAAAGGCCAAGAAAAGCTAAAAACCTGGTCTGAAAGATAGCAAATGTGCTCCTCTGCAGAACAGTGCTAAATAATGACTGAGAAGAAAGGAGCCAAACGAGGAACAGAAAGCAACCGCTGCAGAAAAGCGAGAAAACAGAAATGCGGCAATCAGAAACAGAGCTCAGTCATGCAGATTCGCTGCAGAAATCAGTCGCAGCTCCTCTGCCGGCAGTGCACCTGGGCTAGTCGACAGCCCAGGACCTGGCTGCAAGGTCCTGGGCACAATCTCCCTCGGGAACTGGGTGGACTGGAAAACTAGGGATGGATCTTCATCCTTTCCCTGTAGCTGAACTTGGAGAATAGGGACAGTGAGATATGCGGAGTAGATAGGAAGAAAGCATCAGAGAACCCCCTAAGAATCCTCAAGGTCTAAAAACTACGACACAACCCCTTAATGAGGATTAACCAGATGAGTCCCAGGTAATCAGAGGCTACTCTTAGCAGAGGAGTGATTCCTGGGACTGAAATTCACTGTACCAAATGTACTAAAGCGGTTGGTATTAATAAACTGACAAATGCAAACAAAAGAATTCTTCTTTAATCTCATTCCATTAAGGAAAGGACATGTGGTTTGAATTATGATCATATAAACCACTGACTTCAGGCACTTTTTAAAGGTTTGTAGTCTGCAAAACTCATTAGAAAATTTATGCCGTCAAATATTTGAAGAAATATATAATGGGAATAAACAGATAAATATTGCCTTTTAAAAAAATGTCACAACTGCTTTCCTTTAAACTTTACAAAGGCATTTTAGGCAAAAAGATAAACATAAAACAAATAATAAGATTATTACTGATGAAAATTCTAATCCTGCAAACACGTATGTGATTAATTATCTTCCTACAGAGATCAGGGGCCCTTCTCTTAGGAACAAAATTAAACATGTTCACAGAATCAGGGCTCTAAGCAAATCCATAACGTCACTCATATAGATATTCACAGTGATTTCAGCAGAAGTGTTTACACATAATGTAGAGCACAGATTGAAGCATTTAAGCACTGCAAGCTCAAAGTGCATTTTTATTGCAATCTTTTTGTTAGTGACAGAAAGTATTGCTGTTTCAAAATACAGCAGTAATTCCCAAATCCAAGCTGTATCTGAAATCCAGTAAGAAAATGACTCTGTATGCAGGTAGGCCTGAACAAGGAGGCAAGGTTTGATGTTTCCACTGATGACACTTTCAACAGTCTCCATGTCATTTGGTATCACAAGTCCCATTGATTTCAATATTCCAACCCTGCCGAAGGACAATAGACCCTCAGACATTTCAATGTGACGCACGGAAGCTGGATATTTTGGAAATTGATGTTGACTGCAGAAGCAGCCTGGCAGATACGGCTAAGCCCGCTCCAATCAACAGAAAACCTTGCAGAGACATGAGTGGGAGCTGGAACATGCTCTGTTTGCTTATTGCTTTAAAGACGGAGTTTGTGCTGTCCTCACAGAAGGGGTGCTAATGAGACCTTGGACTGGTCTTTTTCCAGCCTAGTTGAGCATGACAAGCGTGAAGTATCTCAGTAGAAAAAAAAATCTCTATGAATTCTGAAAGTCTACAGATTTTTAGGAAAACAATTGAAGAAACAAATACAAAACTTCCATGTTAGTAATGCAAGACCAGGAAATACAAAGAAAGAAAAGAACTGGTTGTGTAAATAGAAATGAGTAAAAATTAAACGTTATTTAAACAACAGTATTTACATTGTTCAACATTAGATGCTCTGATTTATGGTTAATTCCAGTGTCCTGGTTCACATTTTCCTTTTTACCTTTCACAGCTTTACCATTTATTTTGGCATCAAGGTAAAAAATGGTAGTCACCAAATTCTCATAGTTGCCTTCAAAAATCATTTGCAGACTCAGTTTCCACAGGATACTTCAGAAATGATCATACAGTCCTTATGTTTACTATTTGAGTTACATTAGTTTGTGAAGTCCATGAGATTTTAGTAATAGTCATCAAGTATATTAGGGGTTTCCAGTGTGGCCAGTACCAGAGTAAGCAAGCACCTAACCTTGCACTCAGAGAAGATGATCTATAACTCCAGGTCCCATGCACACCGGGTCCTGTTGCTTAAGACAAAAAAAACCCAACAACTGTCAATTTGAATAAAATCACGCTGCAAAACACATAGAGATTCATATCAAATACTTCTATTGGAATGCTTTCCTGATCTCACCTTTGGTTAAACATCTACAACATGTTGTGTAGACATGGTGTTAGATTCAGAGTAACTAAACTGTATGTTCAAGGTTACACTGGGAATCTATAGAAAAGCCAAGAAGATAATCCAGCTCTCTCCTCTTCCAGCATTATGGACTATTCATCAGCTTATGCTGAGTCCTAGATGGGAAAACCTCCAAGGGATGATTTTTATTAGCACATTCTGCCTTCTGCAAATTACTATGGTATGATCATAATGCCTTTGTGCTTTTGTCTACCTACTGGTAGTATTTAGAAAGTGCCTATTGCTCTTGAGCCTAGAGCTGCATAAACAACAACAATAATAATTAATAACTTTTGCAATTATCTTCTGCCAAATGAAATCTCATCTTCAGCTTCAACTGGATACATTCATCTGTCTTAAGTTGTTGTCTAGGGTTGCTATGCACTATCTAACTGTTGGTATGTTCCATCCCAAAGGTGGCTCTTTGGGAAACTTTGATGCTCTATAAATAGAAGATGATATTATTATTATTAAAATTATTATTGGGAGGGGGCAGGAATGCAACAATTCACCCTCAGGGGACAGAGACGCTCAAGAACACTTGTTTCAGTGTTTGAATGCATGGATGGTTCACAGTCAGTGGTGTGAGGGAGACAAAATCTCTAGCACAATATATGCTGTATGAGCAAGAAGATGAGATCCAGTGGACGGAATCTATCACACCCAGTGCTGGCCCTTTACAAGTTTAAACTGGCCATCTAGGCTCCCTTTCTCATCAATGGAGGGTAGCAGACAACTCTGGGAGGTTTGAAATGCCTTTCTTCCTGCAGGAAGGATCATGGTCTCGGGACACGGTCCTCCCCATGGATGAGAGAGGAAGCCTACCTGACCGGCTTAGCCTAGGCACCAAGTGCTGAGACATCTGAAGAGAGGTGGCAGAACTCTGGCCCCCAGAAAGGGGGCTGAAACCCAGCAATGGCTGAGATCCCCACAGTGAGGAAATACAAACGAAATACGCACAAGAGGAGATGTAAAGGGAGCGGGGATACCGGGAAAATCCTACAAAAATAAGGAAAGAATAAAGGGAAAACTAAGAGCAACGAAACAACCAAAGTAATTGTTTTTCTTCTAAACTTTGTGGGTCTGTTCCTATTTCTGTTGACTCCTTGTGAATTTTCTGGCAGGAAATATGAGCAGATTAAGATTTTATAGGATCAGATCAAAGGCGCCTAAATGAATTAAGCATTCTCCTCTAAGTCCCTTCATTTCAGCCTTCCTAAGCAAACCACACTAAGCTGTCACTCTGCCTGAGAAGCCCTGTGAGCAGCCCTGCTGTGCTCTCAGTGCCAGGCAAGCACCGTATCCCCGGGCTGCCTTTGCCGTAAGCTTTTACTTTCAGACCCAAGTGTCATTCTTGAACACTGTAATGCAACGGGATTTTAGAGCTAGGCTAAAAAGAGGAAGAGAGAAGGTAGACACTGAAACCGCTGGCAAATTTGAGCAAGACAGGGTGCCATCTCTTGCCAGCCACAAGTTCACACAAGCGAAGGGTGTTATATTTCACTTAGTATCAGTCAGGAAACAGCGTTTCACCCAGAAAGATGAACTAAAGAGATACGTACCCTGACATCCTCACAGAGAAAATCTGCCTGTGCCGATGGCCGCCTTCCCCTACTGTGGCTAGGAGAGTGTGAAATGGCAGGGCCATGGCGGCGCGTCCTGTGTGAGCGAGGGGTGCTGAGCAGCGCTGGCAGCGATTCTCCCAGGACTGACACCTAACCTGCCTCCCCTCGCCCCACAGCCCGCCAGCGCTGGGGGTGTTGCAGCACGACAGCATAGCTTCCCCTCCTACATAATCAGGTGCCTAAAGGACCTTTCGGGCAGAGCCCATGCTGCTGACAGGAGTGACAAGCAAACATTGCCTTCGCCTAAAAAGACAGGTGCTAGTTTCCAGTTAAATGAGCCTTGAAGTCTGTTTCCTTTCACTGTTCATTTGACAGCCCTGGAAAAAGTGCATGTCCTCAGCTCTCAGTGTGCTGAGCACAAGGGCTGGAGGACGGAGGAGAGAGTGGCAGTGGCTTGGCCCCACTTCAGCAGCTCTGTGCCTGGAAGCAGTGAGGGGCATGAGTAGTTACAGGTCAACTCTTCACTCATCAAATGAAAAACTTGCCTTAACCGTACCTCATTTTTCTCCAAAAGAAGTCCAACAAAGGGCTAGGGTGATGCAACCTGCCTCCGCCCAGCCACTGGCAAAGACACCACCAACCAACCTCTCTCTTGCTTGTGCCAAGAGTCAGGGAGCTCAGGTGTCAGGTAAACACTCACACAACAGCACTGGAGCCGATGGTTCGACCAGCAAGGCCTGAAAAAAGGGTGGAAAATCAGTAGCCATGAGAAGTGGCCATTAGCAATTAGGCTTCTGAGAAATGCTGCTTAGAAGATCTTTGATTAATACTACTAAGGACAAGAATCCCTGCCCACCTAGAGCTAAACATTTGCTACTTAGTAAAAATGCCAGGATGGAAACTATTTATGCAGCCTTCATCAAAGAGTCAGATTTTTTTGCAGCCCTCTGTAGGGGCTGCACTGTCCACACGATGGGCCAGGCCATCAAATCCAGGTGGATGTAGGTGCCATGGTTCAGCCCAACCTTCCTCATAGCAGTCTGGCATCTGTCAGGATGTGTCTCAGCAGGTTAGCCAAAGAAAAAGATGCAGGGAGGTCCTTTGTGCATCCATTCAACTTGTCTTTGTGCCAGGTGATCAGCGTAAACCCCAACCTTCTCCCTCACGCAAACCCTATTATTCAGTGTCTTGCAAGAACATCAGAAAAAAATGCCCTGTCTCTGACTGTGGCCAGGATTATCTTTCCACTGGTATTCTTTGCATGGCCTGTAGTTCCTAGATTGTGGAAATGGTAAAAAAAAATCCCTATCAGTTGTCTTTCTTCTAGGCTGAAGAATTCTACTTATTTAATCTCTTCTCATGGAAGAAGATATTCTGCACTTCTCCACACTTCTACTCTCTGTACCTTCTCTAATCTACTCTTACAATCTTTTTGAGGTGACAACAATTACCACAGGCAGTATTCAGAATGGATTTATGTGGGGACACAATACTATTCTTGATCCTTTTCCCAGTCTTCTGTTTGCTTTTCTGACAGCTGAGCATGAAGCAGACATTTTGGAGGCATGAGTCTAGCCTACCAGCACGGAGAGACAGACATCAAAGCCAACACAGCAATACACTTTAGCAAAGCATCTTGGAAATCCCTGCTCTTCTTAGCTCTCTGCCAAGACAGCCTCTCAAGGCTGCCCCATGAGCGTGTGCTGCATCCACAGCAGAGTTGAGGCCTCAGTAGCTCCTGATGCCATGTGTGGAATATACCACCCAGTTTAGCTTGTCCATGATCTCCTTAACTACTCCCAATTCCCCATACCTGACATTAATCCTGGTAACTAGCACTAACAAAAACCTGTTTCTTTTTCCAATGAATTTGCCATTCATTGCCAAAGCCCTACAGATAGGGAGCACTGAACTTGTGCCCATTAATTTGCATTCAGTGGAAACTGTACCACTGGTGCAGGATGAGTCCTGCAAATGCCTAAGCACAGGGATAAAGGAATGAGTCACATGAGGAAAGTTATTTGCAAGTACCTACAACCTAGGCTGGCACTGGTGATTTCAGAGTTTGATGCTACAATCATTACAAGGGACAGCGCTCTGCCAGCCTTTGATGACTTAGCTGACAGGTACAAGATGAAATTGATTGGGCATTTCTAGATCCACGTCTTAGTCCTGGAAGTGTTGCAGAGTTACGAGTATTTGGTCTAGATTGCACTGAACTGAATTCAATCCCACCGAATGCCTTTCTGTTGGCTGCTACTGGGTTTTGGATTACCCAGCTAAGACAGGTGACAACCAAGTCATTTAAGGGCTGAGGTGCCACCTTACCAAGTGAATTTTGCCAGTGTGTGGTGCACTGGGGGGTGTGCTGCAGGGACCTCAATGTGGCACCTAGCACCCTCACTCTGGCACAGGAAGGTATCCAAGCATGGCAGTGGCAGTGCTGTTCAGGGGGAATCAGCTACACCGAGCGGCTGTGTCCCAGGGGCTCGGCAGCTCAGGTGGTGGTGGTCACAGGTGTCTGCACCACACACTGCACCGCAGAGACACACTGCTGACAGCTGGAGTCCCATGGGCTCGTGAGACCTAAGCCCACAGCCTGGGGCAAGACACCTGGGAAAACCTTCCCCTAGAAGTTCTTGCATATCTGTCATGTTGCTAATCATTTTATCCCAAGCATTATCTGTTTGCCTTGAAGTCAGAAATGCCTTCCATTTGTGGAGTTAATTCACAGTCTTAACAACACTAGAAGGCAGGTTTTTGTGGTCAAATATATTGCCACATTAATAACTTCAGAATATTACATGAAGCACAAAAAGAAAAGAAAAGAATAAATTAACAGAAGAAGCCTCATGGCACACTAGAGAATTAAAGTGCCATTTTATTACATACACCTTAGAGTTAAAGTTTTAATTTTCTTTTAAAAGATAGCAATATATAATTTTCATCCTCCATGTTCAAAAACACTTAGAGAGGATGATTTGTTCTTTGTTGAAATCTGCAGGACAAACAAAGCTGTAGTCAAGTGATGTTGACCAAATCCCTGCAATTTCACAGTGATAACAGAATTGTTATTATTGTTTGTATTCATTATTGCTCTAATAAGGGACTTTTCTCCAAGGATCCTGATGTACTTTAAACAGAAATGAGTGAGTCTTCCCTAATCCCTTGTGAGCCGTTACATAGTCTTATTTTACAAAAGGGTTACAAAGGAGGACACTGAGGCAGAGAGGGGTTACTGGCCTTATTTTCACAGGAACTGACTTTGAAACAGTTCCTAGTTAGTGGTTTGGCTCAGGTCAAAGCTCTAGCTCTAAGTCAGAGGCAGCTCCAGGAATTATTTCCAGCCCCCTGCTTGGGACATGCCTCCCCGTCCAGATGTATAGCTGCATACGTTCATACAGTGTAAGTACAGTAAGCGCTGCCACTTGCGGATTGCACTTGCTCTGCTGAGCCGGCGCTGAGGAGCTTTTAAAAGTGGAAAGGCATTCAGAGGCATCTTTTTCTTTTACAAGCTGCAGACATTTGCCTCTTAGCGAAGAAGGTCACCAACCAGGCATAGAGATCTCGGTGGATATCACTGTAGCACAGTTTCCAAATGGCTCCTCGATCCAGCAGCTCTCCCCACTGCCTTATATTGCAGACCAGCAGAGCTATATTTGGAGACAGATATAGGGGTTATGTTCCCAAGGGCCTCTGATGGAGTAAGTTCAGAGTATGTTTTCATGATGGACATGCACACATGTGCCCTAGCAGAGTAGAGGTCAGCCATCATTCATGAATATGTGGAGACCACTTACAGTCCAGTTACAGCATATGCTAGTAACACGTGTTCCCCACCCACCCTGCTTTCTCCCCAGTAAGCTGCTACATTTTTAATGCCCCCATTAGCTCTTGGAACAATTGACAGCTTCAAGTCTTTCCCTGCAACGAGCTCCAATGTGGAAACGTCACGCAGCTTTCAATCGCAAGCCAAATGGCTAAAGATTTTGAGACGAGATTTCAATTCCAGAAGAGGAAGCCTGCCCAGTAAACCCTACACCTTTAATATAATTATTAATTATTCATAAACAACTATAAATGCACCTAGCTCCTACAGTACCATTCGTCTTTGGAAATACCCTTGCTGAAATTGCCGGTAGGTGTCTGGGTTTTTCTCTTTCAGTGCATCCGCGCCTAAGGCAAGGTTGCTGGCCCTAATGTTTCTATTGAGAGTCAAAAGATTCAGTGTTTAATGCAGACACAACAGCTTATCCCCAAAACATACCAATTTATATGTTTCTTTTAGCACAAGAAATGATTCTTTCATTTAAAGAGAGGGACAGTGCAGTTAAATGATTTCTACATAAGGCAGTCAGATCTCAGTCCTCCAAAAAACACGTAAGTTCACATTCACAGCTGCAGAAGAAAAACCTGAAGCTGGCTGGTGTTGCAAAGGTTCAAAATGCCAAGCAAACAGAAATAATATGAAGCATCTGCTCTCCTGAAAACTTGTATTTTTAAGAGATGCTGTCAGCCCCACCAGCAATGAAAGATGTGCTCTGGTGTGAGATAAAACGATGTTTCTCTAAGTGCCATATGATTTAGTCTGGGAGCAGAAAATCACCTAAGGCTCTTAATTGAAACATCACCGACAATTACAATTTTGTTATCAAAAGTTGGCTCAGTTTTAGTGGAAATGCCCAGCTATGGAGAGACACAAGCCTGTCCCCTCTCAGGTGGTTCAGCTCTGCAGAGCTATCAGGAACAGAAAGAGGTAAAATCATACTTCTGTCACTGAAGAAAGCCGTGCACGCAGTTTGAACACCAATTTAAATCAATTTAGAAAACAATTTTGTTAAAACAGATCTGTCCCTTGGTATAGTTACTTTGATTTTAGCTTGACAGCACTATTTTGGCTAAGGGACTGACTGAAGAAAGAGCAAAGCAGGTCACTGAAGCTGCAATTACACATGCTGTGCAGATTGCTGTCAAGCCAGTCAGGAGGTTAGTGCCCAGCAGTTTTCTGGCTTAACCTTACTGCCCCGTCTTCCCACTACGGATCTTACTGGCCCCTTTGGATTCCCCAAGCCTGGCTCTGCAGAAACAGCACAGACTGGAAGTCCTCCCAGTAAGAACTTAAACTAAACATCTTTCTGATGGAACTGGGATAGGGAGAAACCACACATAATTATGTTGGCAGACCAGAGAGGACAATAAGCCCCTGGGTAAGTCAGTAGTGATATGTGGTAACCCATACGCTGTAGAAACTCAGACCTCAGTCTGAGCCCTAAGTTATACTGTTTAAAACTTTGCGTATTGTTTGACTTGGTTCAATCGATCGTGACAAACCTTTGTGTAACACACTAAACGTGCAGTCAGATGTGCTCCTGTGGCAAACTACATTACGAGTTTATCACCACCGCCACATATCAACTGAACCATGCTAACTAGCCATGGGCTCATTGCTGCAGCCTACAGCAAATATGATGTAAAATATGTTGGCTTAAATTCCATTGAAATGAGTGATGTTAAACTCATTTAAGTTAAGCCACGCTGACCTGTATGGACATATTCTTACTGTTTGAAACGTTGCTGGCATGCTTAACCAAAATACCAGTAGAAGCTAGAATGCTCTGGGTTCAGTTTTAGCTAACAGACACATCCCCTGCACATGTTGGTTATGGTGAACCATTTAATTTGAGCTTTTGGGAGGCACCAGTATGTTCTCAAAGGTGGAGAGAGATATTTACTGATAGGGAAAGGAAACCAAGTAAGAGAGATATTTGTGTGGTAAGCTGTAGCTAGCTGAAAGTGGTAAGAGAGCTTACTAATTTTAATCTTAAACAACAGTTGCATTTGGAGTAAGAAATGTGTCTAAACTGCTAATTTTCATGCTGTGGTACTGTCAACTGCAGCAAGGCATTATAGAGAACTCTGGCTACATGAAACCTTGGGGTAGTTATCTCCCTGTTGCTATTGTGTTCCTTTCTTGATTGTGCCCTTCCCAACTGGGACATGGCCCGGCAATGAGCTGTGCTTCCAGACCAGGGAAAGGGTTCTCCATCATGCCACACATACCTGTGGGTGCAGGCTGCATAACCCTGTCCCACTGTCAGGATATGATTCTGATACTGCTTTCAGTTCATGTAAGGTTTATCTCCACTTTTTGCAGATGAGCAAGAAGATAGCATCCTTCCGCTCCCTGTCTCCTTCTCTCCCCCTTTTACTCTCACAATTTCTAAAGGGATAACACATGCTTTTGCTTTTTCCCACTTGGGAGCAAATAAGTTAGTTACCCACAACTTCCAGCAGGAGCACTTTGGACAAATACATTTCAACTTGTTGACAATGTGCTTTTGTAGGTTACCATTCACAGTTATACTCCAGCATAACAAATGAATGACAAACTCTCGTAAATATGAAGGAAACCAGCATGAGAACATTACCAAAACCAGCTCACTGATATAAACCTTCGAGAAACTTCTGCTGCAGAGAAATGTTCTGGCAAAAACTCCACACATTGAAGTCTTTCCCCTGTGAGATCACAAAAGTTAAGAAAATGGGTCATGAATCCCATCAGTGAAGACACCCACCCACTAAAGGTCTCTATTCAGTCAGCTAGGTAGACAGAAAAAAAATAGAATATTTAAACACAGCTAGATGGAGGCGGAGAGTTTTATTTTTACAGTCCTACATGGCTGGAGAGAGCCCTGGGACCACTGAGTGAAGTCCTGATCCTCAGTACCCAATCTATCTCCTGAACAACTCTCCCAACACCAACAGCAGCTAGGGGAGACCTTGATGATGCGACTTCTTTCCTGCACTTTCTGAATTGCTTTGGTTTTCAAGTAAGTCTACGGTACCATAAATGCTTGATTTAGGTAACATCTGCCTTGATGACTTCATAAGGGAAAATGCTCTGTGAGGACACATCTCTTTGAGAAGGGGTGAGTTGGGGGATGTACATGAGGAAAGACTGCCTACATCAGGATCCCAGAGCAGGTGCTGCGGGTAAGGCACTTCCAGCTCTTCACTGCCTGGGCCATGGGGCTGGCGCTCTGCAATCAAGTCACTCATTGCTCTCTTGAACTTAGACCCTGCAGGCAATGCCAAAGCAAGCAATCAGACCTCACCCCTTTATCTTCATGCTCACACTCCAAAGTCCTATTTTCAAAAACAATGTGAGCACTTAGGAGAGTAAGTCCCAATGAAAATGACTCTTTGCAAGTGGCACTAAATCTCTTTGGCACTTTCAGAGTTGTATCTTGACCTCTGCTTGTGCAGTATGGCCAGCAAACACTTTTATCCAGCTGCTGACAGCCTATCTGCAGAGCGCAGCTCCTCAGGCTCCTAGAAAAAGTTCATTTCTAAACAAGACGAAGCCAAAACTGATCTAGTGTTAGCAATAGACCAGCTCTGAGAAGGAGGTTGGGCAAGAGACCCTGGAGCTTCCTTGCTACTAATGTTCCCATGATTTCTACAGCTCAGGAAGGAGAAGGTGCTGGCAAGATTCCACATCAGTCCTTCAGCATGGGAGAGTCTAGTCTTCTCTAACATCCTTCAACACAAAGATCCCCAGATTATCTGCAACCCAATTTATTTCAGTCTCTGCAAATCACAATGAGTCCAGGGGCTGAAACACACCAGAAGGTAACAAAAAGTCTCTCCTCTAAGTCTTCCCTATCAGGGATTTCAGAGGGAAATGCGAGATGCACCTATTCCATTGTGGTAGGAGAAGACTTTGAGATATGCAGTCTTCAGATCTATGTTGGGAAGGGCAGGGCATGCCCTTCTCCTGAGGAAAAAAAGAGAGAAAGAAGGCATTTTTGTTGAAGACTAACAGATTAGACATTTCTGCTGTAATACCATGAAGTTCAAGGGAGATTGTATGCGTGCTCAGAGGAATGAGCAAATCTTTGTAAATGCTGATAGACTGTAAATAAAGGAAGGATGTATTAATCATCACTGCCATCAAACTCTGGGATAAATCTATCTTTGTATTATTTGGATTAGGCTCTGTCATTAGTTTAACCTTGCCATTTTTAGAAATTATTAGAGTTTTATAGCAGGTCTGAAACTCTATGCCAATGAGACTGTGATTTTAATGCATATTAATGGGACAAATGGGGGAGGGGAAAGGAAGTTGGTGTGATTCCCTTATAGAGCAGAATGCTAAATAAGAAGATTCCAGCTGTGCAACAGGAAAGTTAAAATGGTTTGTTTGGATCATTAATATTGCAATGAAAACTAATTAAACCTAGAGCTACAAGGAGGAGCTCATTAGAGATTTGAATAGAGGCAGCACAGCACTCAGCAGTCTCCAGTTTTAGCAGTTTCTTTTATCACACCAAGTGGGATAGCAGGAGTTCACTGAACAGATAGAGGAGAGTCTGAAGAGCCAAGGGGATATGGATGCCCAGTCCAGGGGATGCAACTGCAAGAGGTACCTGACTGCTACAGGCCTTCTTTGGAAAATGCTGTGTCAGTTTTGTAGCTCTGTAGAATGAGCCAAGCCCTTTTACTGGGTCTCTGCTCAGACTGACATCGCTGTGCTCTCTACTTTCACCTTCAACTCCAGCCTTGCCTCCTGCAGAGTTACGACTTTGTCCCCTTGTCTGACCTGACATTTGAAACTTTACCTAAAACTTCCTTAGCCAAAGAGCCCCAAAAGCTGCTTTAAAAAGTATATCTACTTGTATATCATTGGTCCCTCTATGCCTGCCCCTGGCCATGGCACTTCATAGTCTGTAGTTTTAGTGTTGTTACCGTAAGTCGGCAGATGAACAACTCTCTAAGACTCAGTTTGGAGTTTTAGAAAGCAGGCATTCTTTATTGTGGCGCCGGGTGCAAGGTGGAATTTCCACAAATCAAGCACACCTAAGCCGAGTTCACCGTTACAAATATACACAGAAATTTTAAGGTAGTACACTCCCAGTTACAATGATTGGTTAGTGATTTACATATAATTATAATATCGGTTGTGTCATTCTCTTCTGTTACTACGCTTGTGCAGGGGAAGGGTCTTCACCTGGGCAAGGGTCTTCTTGACCTGTGGGTGTGTTTTTTATTATTATAATGAAGGCAGTTCACTTCAGGACACCTTAAAAGTAAGTTTTGTTGCCAAGTTGGCCAAATAAATACCTCCCTTGCCAGGTTGTCAAATAGCTCATCCTATATGCAATAGAACCTAGGGGCTGTGGTTATGGTCTAGAGTCCAGAGAATAGGGACTTCAAGCAACACAGCCTCAGATAACAAGTAACACAGCAACCTGTTTCAACCTTGTTGAAATCAAGATGTTCCTATAGTTGCTATTCATTATTAAACACAAAATATAGAAAGATTCAATAAAAACTTATGATAATCTTCAACAGTGTGACCCTTAGTTTTGCATTTCCTTTCTTCTTTACCATGTCATGCCATGCCATGCTGCTTTTGCTATAGCCAGAGAAGGTGTCCCTGCTCTGTGAACATCAGCATCCTCCTACAGCTATTTAACTCTTCTCACCTCTGACACTCTTTCCCTCGCCCACAGCCTCCCTACATCCCAACCCCCACAAAACCCTGCTCACAGCTCCACAGAGAAGCCCAGTGATACAAGACTATATCAAACTCTTCCTTAGATGTTTGTCTCGGGAGTGAATAATGATCAGATTGGGCCTCCCTAAGTCTTGCATCCTTGCAGCCTCAAGTAAATACTGCAGCCCCAACTAAGCTGTTGCTTATCTGTGCTAAGTGCTGGTAACAGTGCTTGCATTTCACCCCAATAAAGGCTGCAAGGATGAGAGAATGAGCTCTTAATGCTGATCATAAAGGACTTCGTGGGGGGAGGGTCCTCACAGATGAAAGACACCTTGTAATTTTACTAATGTTGCCTAAATGTTGCTGGATTGGGCTCTTGCTGGTGACCTGGGAAATTTAAAAATCCTTTAGCCATAGAGAAAACAAAATAAGATCCTAAACCATGTAACTCAGGCGAGAATTTTCCTTGGTGAGTTAGATAACCAAATGCCAAAGAAACATGTTAGGAAATGAACCCTTGCCTCCCTTAATTGCAGCGTCAGACCATTTGAACATGGGGATCACTGAAAACCCTCCCATTTTCAAGTCACTATAGGAGGTGCTGACTCAGGTTTTTATTAATTTTCTCCATCTTTGGGCATCAGGGAAATAAATTTTGAACAAAACCTTCTGCTGCATTCACTGTTAGGAGACAGTACAGCCAAAGGGGTTGGCAGAAAAAGAAAAAAGCTCAGAAAAGGAGAAAACAGACAATTAATACTGAAGATCCCAAGAGATGAGAATGGATCCAAGCAAGTCAGCAGGACATCAGCTCCAGCCCAGCCTGCATTTCCAGGCAGGTGTTATCAAGGCATGGACTTCCCTAGATAGCCAAGGAGAAGAAAAACATGGAAAAATGCTGTAAAAGTAAAAAGAAATCACTTGAGATGCAAAATTAATTTTCAAATACGACATCTAGGCATCAGTTTACTCCATCTATGCCAGTAAAGACCCTCAAGAAACGCCTCTGCTGCAGCATTTCATGGTGGGAGGCAGAGAGAGGCTGTTGGACGATGAAGAATATTGCACACCCTGCAGAGTCAAACCCGTTGCACACCCCCAGTCAGTGCCGGCAGCCACGGGGTGCAGGGACTTCCGTGCAGGCACTGGAGAGATGACAGATGCCTCCTGTCTGTTTAGCACTGTGTAACAAAACAAGCTGAAATGCTTTACAGAAAAGCTGCCAGGCAGAACCCAGAGCTGTGTGCTACAGGCAGAAACAGCCCCAGAGGCTGGAGGAGTGGCATCTCTGTGAAGACCTCTCCCCCTGGCATCCCAGGAGTGGATGGCGGCATTTAAGGATACTCATCACCAAAGGGGGATGACTTTGATTTTCTGTGGCCAACAGGTGCATATGTAGATACGATCTCTTCCTCACTCCTCACCCTGCAAACTCCTGCTTTGCTGAACCCATGAAGAGACTTGGTGTCCATAGGCAGGCTCAGGTTACAGCAAGCCCACAGAGAGAATAAAAGCCCAAGTGAGGCAAAAGTGTACTTCAGACTGCCTTTGAACACAGGAGTCCCAATCTAAATTTAGATGCACGGATATACCCTGGACCAGATTTATACAAACCCTGCAAAATTCACACCAAGAGACCTGAGGTAATGTTATCTGTACTGTTGCCACTTTTTCCCTGGGGGAGAAATAGGTGAGTTTGTGATGATGGCACTTCCGCCTCCTAATAGACTGCAATCCTGAAAACCTACATTGCACTTTCTATTTTCCCCTCTCTGATGCTCCCCCTCAACCAAAGTCCTCAACAGCATAGTTTTGGAATGACAAATATCTGCCCAGGCTTGAGTGACTGCAGTAACCTCACATTCCCTTTTCTGGTGCAGCTTGCATAGTACAAATTCACATAGTTCAAAGTCAGCCCTTGAATACTTCACATACTGGTTCTGCTCCTTCCTCCCCAGACATCAACAACTTTAAGCAACCCTGTATTGCCCCTGAACTGGTCCGTCTGATATACTTTTGATTGACAAACAAGGACAGTGACAAACAAGGGGGAAGGAAACCAAGAAACATGTTATGGCCAAGGACTTGATTTCCACAGAGCAATGAAGACCAGAGAACACATTAACTTCATATAAGCTGTGATCAATGGCCACCTCGCATTTGTTGCCCACCTCATAAGGCTTTTAAGGACATCTTCAAATAAATCTAATTCACAAGGTGCTCTGTATGAGAGGAAACGGGAGTGGGAGACTGCAAGCTCGATAGAGATGGACAATGCAGTGGAATGGCATCTACCTGAATCTGTGGCACTTCAAGGATTTAGTGGGAAAGCCAGTCTTGTTTCAGATCCCTCCCATGAGATTAATTTGTGTTGTGATGCAGGCAAACGTTAGTAACATAGTCAGAGTTGAATGCCTTGGCTGCACTCGATCACACCTAGTGATGATTTTACTACCAAAGTGACTATGTACTGAGATGCTGTTTCTGCTAATTGTCCATCATTAATACTGCCTCCATAAGAAAGACCTCAAGCCTGATCCATCAGAAAGACAGCATTGGTTAGATTCTCCAACCTAATTTAAGTATCTTAAACCATAATGTAGGTGCTTAAATTCCTATTGAAGGAGCTAAAACAGATGTTTACATACCTAAATCTATATATAAGTGCTTAAAGAAAGCAGGGAGGTAACTAGAAACATATTTAAGTCTCTCATTTCAGGCATCCAAATTTGGAGTTTGGTGCCCTTCTTCCTCGTTTGTCCATAAACATCTCTCCACTCACTCTGCTTGGCACGCCAGAGCAAGGCAGGCACAGCCCCACCATGCAGAGACTGAGATTTTGGAGAAGCCTCTGTGAGGGGCTGAAAGCTTTCAGCTTTCCCCAGCACCATGCACAAGAGCAAAATGACTGTCTTCACAGGCAGATAATGTATTTGGGGGAAATCTGCATGGAAATGAATGATGAATGGTTGTTTTATTTTAACTTGGTAATGATAAAGATTGCATAATGACTTCTAGTGCTTTTCAGTATTTGTTAAATGTAAAAGGAAAAAAATCACATCATTCTAATCCCGAAGCAGAGCAACTGGCTTGTTTATGCCTATTATATTCCGTTAAAGATGCAATATCTTCTTTATCTCAAGAGAAGTCCCAGCTTATTTATGCCTAGTTTAAGGACAAATATTAGTTAGCACCAAAATGGGATGCAGTTAAGTCTAATGTCATGTCACCAGCAGTGCTCATATTATAAACAAAGTAAGTGGCAATTACTTTGAGGCAGAACTGGATAGTTTGTTCAAGTGGCTCTGCTTTACGTGCATTCAAAGTTTGCTTCCAACAACAGGATTTCAAGAGTAAAGCGCAACATGTTCATACATTTGAGGAATAATATAAACACGCTGTAGGAGCCCGTTTGTCCCCTATTCACTAGTCATTGCTGCCCTTGACTAGCAGTCTGACACCAAATGATTCCCTTATCATTAAAACAAAAAACCAACCAAACATACATCAAAAAAAAATCCAAGCTGAACATTTCTACTCAGAAACTTACCAGGCTTTCTTGTGGAAGTTACATATCCAACATTTCATGTCCCCTCTTTTGATGGTTGAACTGACTAGTCAAAAAAATAGAATCCCTGGATGCATCAAATCTTTGCTGTGCCAGTGCAATGGATCATTCTGTCCTCTGGTTACAGCATATCATGAGAATGCAATTCAGCGGGTGATCCAGCCAAGAGAGGATAACAGGGACATGAACTACCTGAATTACAACTCTTAGGGGGCACTGCATCTACATTCTCAAAAGGAACAACTGGTGTTTTTCAGGAGTTCGTTCCTTTCCACATTTACGGCACATTTTCTTGAAAGATTTATTCTGTTGAAAACCCTATTTTACACCTAGGAACAGAAGAGAAAAAAAAAGTTTCACCCATTCCAACACCCACGTTCCTTAGTGGGTCATTTGGAGGAAACAACCTGCAGACCTTTGGCCGTAAAGAAACCGACTTCCCCTGCGCAGGAGGAAAGCAGCAACGGACCCTGAGCCTTCCATACATTGCCTAGCCACTAAAGTGGCTTCACTTTGTCAAAGTCCAACATGCTTATACTGAGTACAGGTGGACAAGAGATACAAGAATATTGGATGGGAATTGGACATACTTTACCCTTTCTTTCTCTGCTCTGAATTTTCCTGGGCTCTGCATTTTGCTCCACCACCACACATGCCACCTTCAAAAAGTAAACACCCAGCCATTTTCAGAGGCTGCTTAGGAACGTTCTAAGTTATCATCATACACTTCAAAGGTATTTTAAGACACAGCTGAGTGTATCAGAATGTGCAACAACGACAAAGCTGGGCTGCCTGGGATGCTTTGTTCATGCCGTATGAAAACCTACATAGGAAAAATTCCAGCAGTGCTGCCTCAGTAAAGGAACTTTATCAACACAGAGCCCTCCAGCGACTGAGACACTTGATAATCAGAGGAGCAGACAATATCATTCAGTGAGTACTGGAGCTTTCGTTTAGGCTCCAGTCCTAAACTCATTGCTCAGAGAGCCAAACTCTTCCCCAAGGACATCTTTAATCAGCTTTGTGGGATTGTTTCTCCCTGCCACAGCCTCCAAGCTCTTCTAGCACCTTTCCAAATGCTAGAGTATCTCCACTGTGACTTACAGTGCTTCAGAGAATATACAGTATGTGGAGGAATCTCCTTCTCCAGTAGCTCACTCAGATAGATGTGAGCAATGAGACAAATGCAATGTAGAGAGGTTTTCCCACAGGATTCTGAAAGTACTGAAATCCACATGCTCTATGAAGAGGGTCCCTTCTCTCCCTGAGCAGACTCTTAACTCCAGTCTGGAGCTGACCTGTACAGAGAGGAGCTGTTAGCCAAAGCCAGCCAAGGAGAACAAGCAGACACCTCCTGCCCCAGCCAAACCTAGCTTTCTGATGGAGTTGGACCAAGTGGTGAAAGGCACCTGCTGATGTATATGAGCAGCTTTGCTGGGATTAATACAAGTTTGTTCTGTGTTTGGCACAGGGGGTAGATAATAATTAAGGCCTGTTAGTCCCACTGAATGATGGAAATAAAGAGATACATTGAACAACTGTCACCTTCACTCTGCCTCATTCTTCATCCATTTCAGATGAGGTGAGGATCTGTTCTAGAAGTCAGGTGGAGACAGGACAGGGAGGACTGCATACCATGGGACCATGTTACTAAAGTCCATACTATCACAGAAATATGCAACATGCTGAATTAATCTATCTTATATCTGAAATTTCACATGGTAGCACAAAATATAATTTCCAAAATGCTCGTCTTAGTGCAATACAGTTCTTCTAATGTTATTTTGGTAGTGCTTCCTAGGTGTGTGTTTTGGGTTTGGTTTTAAATAAATAAAGAAAGAAAAATCCAGATTTGGTTCTCTGACTTTGTAACAGCATCTGTTCAGGCATCATCAGCAGAGTTAGACTATTGAATTTTCCATACTGTAATAGAAGTTTTCTTCTCAACACAAGAAATCCATCCATGCAATAGAGAAGGACACACTATTGAAAAAACAATGGGTTATCCACATGGGAGTACACATATTTTTTAGACAACCAAACCAAAAATATTGCAGGATATTTCCAAGAGACAATGCGGGTGAGAGACGGGGAGCCATAGGTTCTCTATGGCATGTTTTCCTACAGCAAAAAAGCTCCTATGATCACACTATCTGTGTGTGTGTTCCTCAGTCCTCCCAAAGGCATCTGAACTTACTGAGCAATTTCAACTAAATTTGAGAGAGGGTTAAGATATTTTCCAGTTGGTGAAGTTTTTGTAATTTTAAAAGAAATTTCCCACCTGCTAACCATCTGAAAGATATCAGAGTGGAAAAATAATCCCTTTCAGGCAAAAAAGCAAGTCAGACCAGATGGTCTCAAGTTGCTACTAAAATGTGACCTGCTCCTATCAATAATAAAACAAGACCAAGCTACAAAACGAAAACAGAGCCTCTGTCTCTGGTGCCTATTATTTGCAACCTTGCTTTTGGAGGAACGTAGGCCTGATTCTCAGTCTTCTCAGTTCCTTTGACTTGTTAAACTTTTGCTCCGTGTGTTCCCACACTAATCCTTCCCAGTGACTCACAGTCTACGATGTCTCAGGCAGGATCCTGATCCCTTTCCTATTTCCCCAGCTAACTGAAACACTTCCCAGTCATCTCAAGCATGAACACATCCTCCTACTTCTAGACTCCCTCAGCTAACTGACAGGCCAGCTGGTGATTTTATGAGAAGCCTGGAAGAGTCTTTATTATTAATCTTTTTAACCTAAGTAAATATTTCGTACCAGACAATTTGTCTCCAACTTTTATAAACTTCTTATACAACAGGCTACAGATCGGGCTATGGTCGTCTAAGACAAGACAAGTCAGATTACAAGTTTCTGTAAAACCATTCCTCTGAGCTGTGGTCTACAAATACATATGAGGCTGTGGACTATTTTAAAGGGTCAGCAAAGGTAATCCTAAGAACATACCTATAGGCCTAAATGCGCTAGCTGGAGATTGATACCTCTCCTAGAAAACTTTTAGCTGAAACCAGAAAGGAATTGAAATCCTCTGGTCTGAAGCAGAGGAAAATGGGAAAAAATGCTGCTACTGCTGATGCTTTCTGTATGCTACCTGGAATCCCAGCCTGTAGGAAATGACAGTAAGAGACACAAGGAAAATGCTAGAGAGACAGTTGCTGCAATGGCCATGCAGCACAAGGTCCAGAGAGGAAAGACTTACTTTCAATAGCTTATAATATGGCTAGCTCTAAACAGATCTTCCCCTGCCAAACACGCACACAGAGGAAGAGTGAAAAAACATACCACCCTGACCATAAGAGCACCTCACTGAAAGCTCTCCTACACTGCGTGTAGGTGCCAAAGCTCTCCAGCTGAAGGGTGTCAGTATGGGAAAGCACACCGGAGAAGAGAAACCACGAACGCTCCTGTTGTCTGCACTCAAGTCTGAGCTATAAACTGTGTCATCAGGAAACAGTATCAGTAGGTTCCCCAGGATCCCAGACCGTGCCTACGGCACAGTGGCAGGAGCCTGAAACTCAGCCTAGAATGAATTTGACTGTTTTCATGCAAATACCAGATATGCACCTTTCAAGCAGAAAGATTAGCCACATGGTTTCCTACAAAAAGATTTATTTTTCAACCCAAATTTATATCTACCTACCTGTGTTCCATCCCAACACCCAATATGCTCATTGCTATGTGTTAACCCAAAAGATATACAACTTCCCAAAGTGATGTGCAGGAGCTTTCCTTCACCATGGAAGAAATTGCCTTCTGTTGTAATACCATTTTCCCCTGCTGTAGCATAACACAGAATCAGTCTAGTTTAGAAATATAAAACGTCGTCTTCACTGGGAAGCAAGGAGTAATGACACAGATGCAGACCACCTGAATGAATAATCCAAATACACATAGTGTGGAAGAAATTAAGCTCAGTAAAAGTTATAACTTCCATGAGGGACACCACACCATTTTATAAACCTAAGAACAGGGCAAGCTCTGGGGCAGGACATCTGCAAATGAATAGACTGCTCAGATGAGCCATGGGCTGCTTCAGCATTTTCTTTCTTGATGTTGCATTAAAGAGACTTGAGTACACACGTCCCAAGGCTTTTTTTCTTTGTCTCCTTGCACCTCTCTGAGTTGGCAATAACACTAATCTATAGTGTCCTTCAAGTAAAATCAAGAAAACATGCTTTTGAACTGTACCAGCATCTCTGTAACATAACACATTGCTTCACACTGAAAAGGAAAGAGAGATGGAGAAAAAAAAAAAAGGCGCAAGACTGAAATGTTGAATGGTTTCCCATAGTATTCCTTAATGTTGAGGGAGGAAGGCGCTAAATTACTGGTGCAGGCGTGTTTCCCTTTGTTAACACACCCGACATCTGTGATTATGCTGCTTGCTGAGGTGTGGAATCCCTTCCAGTTGTCCCAGCAGCTCAGAATCCTGACAGAAGAGGAAATGGAGAAAATAGCAAAGGAAGAGCAGCTGTGAGTTTTCAAACATAGTTTCCATTTGTTCCGGATGCCCATAGCAAAAGAACCTTGATTTTTGGCAGAAACCAGCCTGAACATGTTTTCTTCAATTTGTTCTGTGATGTGACGTGACACGTTAATGGAAAGCAGCACATCCACGCACACCAGCCTGCCCTGAGGTTGCCTAATCGCCATCGATACACATCAAGCCAAGCGCACAAAAACTTTCAGTCTTTTTCTAAGCATATTTTTCAATTGGACTCCAAGACTTACTTCGCCACACTCTGAAAGCAGATTTTGAGCCTGAGGACTGGATTTGTGTGATAATGAGTTCTCGAGAGCTGTTAATGAAACAAAGGAAACGGTCCCTTGGATCAGACCAATGAACCATTTCACCCCATGTCTGTCTGCAGGGGCCAAAATAGAAGATGCTAGCAATGGTTACACATAGGTCAGTCAGAAACAGCACATCCTGGTCAGCCTGGAGGTTTCTTTTTGACTTCTCACTTTGGGACTGACATGCATCCCACTGCATTGAAGTTTCCTCTTTCTTTTAAAGTAGGCTGGATTGCCATTATTTAAAGAGCATTTTTTTCCCTGTTTGGTTTGTCCTGCTGAAATTCTTCATTTCACATTTGCTTTCTCTCCCCTTGTTCATTTCTCTGAGATTCTTTAATTCATGGCGTCTCTGGCTCTGTTGTGGTTCCTTATATTGTTGCCATGCTGAAAGTAATCTGAGTTTTCTCCTCTGTCTAACGCCTCAATTCGTTACATATTTTTGCTTTAAGGACCTACTCTCACAAAATCATGCGGCTAGTCCTGGTTCAAGCAACTAACCCCAATGAGAAAAGAGGCACTGCTATGTGGGTAAAGGCTTTGGAGAATGTGCTCCTAAATGCCCAAATCCCTTTTTTAGTTAAACAGTATAAATCAGGCCATCTCCGCAAACACAAACCGTATTACACCAGTTAAAGCAAAAAGGAAACAAGCACTTGCATATTTAGTCCCTCAGAATCTTTCAAGAGGATCCCCTTTCTGAACCCACTGCAACTATCCTGGCACCCCACACAAGCATAAGCTGCTGCACTGGTCTTTGCTTTGTCCTGTTTAGTGCAGTTTGATTCCATTTTTTCACACATGGGACGAATTCCACAGAGAATCAAAGTTTGCCAGAAGGACAGATTTCTTTTGAACCTCGGATGGAAGAGAAGGAACAGCATTTTAGTGTGCTTCTAATTACAGCCACCATGACAGTTCATATGTGTAGCAATAAAAATAACCATAAACCTACCTAATCATTAAAGTAAAGCAAACAACTCCTCTCTGTATCATCATACACAGGTACTGGAGTTGCTAATAAACTGGGAAGAGCACTGAGGCACTGGAGGAGCATCTTTCCTATCTCCACAGTTTCTTAAACAACTTTAGAGGCATATTTTTATTAAGTATATGCAAGGCAGATGATCTTAAACCTCAAAAAGAGTCTGTATAATAATTGTGTGCTCTTCTAATGCTCTCCAAAGACCTATTCAGAGTCCATTCTGAAAGACAATAATATATCAAGAACTTCTGCAAACTTCCTCCTAATGAACACATGCCAATTTGAGACCAAGAATTCTGGCCTCAGAGGACAAAATAACCACTGCTCTTAGTCTCTGGGTGTTTTTCTACTTTATTTCAGAGTGATTCAAAATCTAATTAAATTTCTAAACTCTAATGAAATTACAGAAGAAAAATCATTTAGGATTATATTATATACAATTACTCACAGCTGAAAATTACAGTTAGCCTCTTTCACCAGGATAGGGTCTCCTGAGAAATCCTTGTTATTCATGTAACATATAAATCTGACATTACTCCCACTATTTACAGGTCGAAGGTAAAAGCAGAATTAATTAAACATATATATCCTGCCCAGTGGCCGGATGGTAGAAAGTGGATAGTAGAGGGAAGGCTGATAATGATGACTATGCTTGAAACCACATTTACCAGTTTGGTCAAGAATCAGAATAAACCCACTACAAAGCAGGATTTTATTAAGCCTGGCTTATTCTGATCAGTGCTTTTCCCCACTGGAGGTATGCTGTGAATGAGAATAGTGAAGCATACGTAGTCAGCAGTGTGCAGTCAGCTAGCTGAGCTATCTGAAGCATTTTGTGGAGAAGTAGCAACGGAATGAACCAAGCAGCTTTAGAGAGTTCAGTCAAGTACTCCGATGTTTAGTTGTTTCTTTGAGAGCAAGTACGAGAGCCCCCCGAGACCGCTGACTTAGGCCAGGGGAAAGAAACAAACAACAAAAAAAGCAAGAAAGGGAGGGGGGAAAAAGAAAAAAAAAAAAGAGAGAGAGTTGACATTCATGTTATTCCTTCCATAAGAGGTTCTCAGAAACCTTGGAGCATGGGATCATTTACAGATGAACCACATGAGGTACAAAAACATTGGGGGTTTCTTATGAGGATCCTGATCTTTTCTATGCATCTGTTGCAGAGATTTTTGTTTGCTTGGTTTTGGTGTTTTCAACTCTGATCTCAGAGAGAACCAGGAACAGTGAAAAAGCAAAAATGAGTTACACACACGTGCATGTGTGCACACAAACACAATAGCTCAAAGCATTAACAAATACTTTCTATCACGTCTACCACACTCAGTCAGTTCTACCTATGCTTCATACAGCAAAATAGGCCAGGAATTAAGGCCACCTCAGAGGGTACATTGATCATCTTTATTTATATTTCTAGTGCCTCAGGAGTCTTATTTGTTGGCTAACACTGTGTTTTGCTTATCCCTCCACAAACACCTGGAAGTCATAAACACAATTTTTCACTCACAGCTTGTCAGAGCAACTAAACATTTGTGAACATCTTGCTCATTTGCAGTCATTTTTCCACCAAGGTGGTCATACACATGCAGTCACCAGCATTCCTTATAGACTACAATGGTCCCATTAAAAACAGACTTCCGGAAGGAGGGCTTTACAACTGTCATTTACTCAGCAAGACAGATGTTTCATCCAGCCTTAAGATGTGAGATTCTGCTGAGACCAGATCGCTCAGACATTCCCTCACCAACAGGAGGAAAAAGAAATATCCAAGAGTTTTTTTTCTCTTAAAACTTGTCACTCAAGATGTGTTTCAGATTATTTTGATTGGAGTATATAAGCATCTACATGAGATGAAGATACTAGACAACAAAGTACTAATCTAAAGCAGAAAGGTACATCAAGAGGCAAGAGGTAAAAGCAATACAGACACCCTCCAGGGACCTCTGCTGCAAAAAAAATGAGGTCCATGTTCTTGTGCCGTCCACCTCTGAAGGATGGACTTGAAATGAGTTGGGAGGAATGGGTTCACTTAGCAAAAAACATTAATATTTACTTGTATGTTTTGCTGTCATTCAGTTTTGGAACAGGTTAACCTGTTTGAAAAGATGAATTTTCCTGAAGAACAGAAAAATCTGTTCTTTCACTGTGGTTCAAAGAATAAGCTCGACTTCTATCAGGAGCATCATCTGCTAGTAAGTTCCTGCTTTTTAGTTCCTACTATGTCAAGACATTTCTTTTAGGCAGAAGTTCTTTTCCAGGAACTGGCTTGCAATGGTTTTGCAGCCATGGTGAGTTTCTTCTACTCTGCTCCTGAAAAAGCTGATTATGAAGGGGAAATGTTCAGCCAAGTACTCTTCTCCTCAAAACGTTACGATGGCATTCCTGTTGAGTTCAAAAAAAGGCTGGAAACATTGACAGAGATTGTCTTAGAAGGTTCTCCTAAGACAGAAAACCCACTTGCTTCTCCATGGATTTAGAAGACTTCAGCAGAGACCAGTTCACTGTGGTAGGACATCTTCAATTTTGTAAAAATAAATGTTAGCATTTAAAGGTCCCTTAGAGAGCAAAACAGCTGAACTAGGATGTGACTGTTGACAGTTTCTTCTGTTGACAGAAGAAACTGTCCACCTTCTTCACAGAACATTTTCAAGTGGGGAGTTTATTTATATGTTGAACTTAAGCCCAAAAAAGGGAACTTCTGCTTGCAAATGTAACTACTCAGGATGTGACTGTAGTTTCCCATTATAGCCACATGACCTGCTTTAGCTTTTTTTTTTTCTCTAAAGACACTGCAGAAGAGCTAAATTCAGAAAATTTGGGTGAAACCACTCTGTTGTCAAAACTTCACAATGGCCTTACTAACAAGCTGGATATCAGTCCTAATGGCATTTCTTCTTCTCTTACGTAAGTGATCTATCATATTTCTTTTCCATCCTTTTTGAGAGCTTTTTTTTTCCTGAGCTTGGTGGGGTTATTTATTTCCCAGTCTAATTGTATGTATGTTGTTTAAAACTTTGTTTAGAACTCTGTTCCTTGGAGAAAGAACATTTGTTGAGACAGTGGGGTGTTTTGCTGAGTTTTCTAGCTAATATTTCCTAGACTGAGTGCTAAGGGGTCAGCTGTGTGCAATCCAGAAGACACCATGAAGTTCAATACCTGCATCTTCGCAGATGAGATGGCAGAGCTGCTGAGCATCCTGTCTGGCACTGTACAGAAAACAGTACTTCAGTAGAGTATAAGGAAAAAGTTGATCTGTGTGCATGCTATCTGCAAACCACTTTTGATCTCTGCGACTCTCACTTGCAGGACTTTGATGCTCCTGACTCAGGCTGCTTCTAACGCCTCCTGCCAGCCCAAAGCAGGGCTTTCTCATCCTCGCAACTTGCCTCTTACTTCGCAGTTACTCACCTCCACTTTGTGCAGAGAAGAAGTGGAGCTCATGGGTAGGAAGTGTCAGCAGGGTTCATATTAACATTGGGACTAATGTGGGCTAATGGGGAGGATGGAGCTGGCAGCAGCTACAAAGGCAGACGTTTACATGGGTTACTGTGGTCTCCGAGACGTTAGGTAAGGGAGCAGGCACCCTCTGGTGGCAAAAGCCTCATCTTTACCTAATGGACACCTCCCACACCACCCTACTTCAGGCAGAAATTCATAGAAAATCATCATCTACCTTTGGGGAATCCCACAAGGGCAGTTTGCCCCACCTGAGTCATGCAGACCAGCTGTTCCAGCTTGCATCCACTGGATATCTGCTCCTGCCTTGGATTCTGCAAGCAAAGCTATCCATAGATCTACAGCAGTGCTCTATCCTCTTGTAGTCCTTCTCAGGGTACACATAGGAATTTGTCGCTCTCACTATCCTTTTTTGTTGGCCCTTCAAGCCCTCTGCACCTTTCTATAGACAATTCCAAGAGCCTAGAGGAATGGCCTTTCTTACAGATGTGAAGTCAGCAATGACTGCTCCCTGGCTACTGACTAGTTATTGCTCAGCAGTCAAATGGCACAAGTCCCATTTATACAGTAGCATTTGCTTAGAGCAAAGAGATGCAAACTCAGGAACAGCAAGACATGTTCTACAGCAAAAGGCACTTTGCAATAGATACAAGGAAAATGCATTAACGTGCCTCCAAGGGTCACATGGATAGGTGCAGGCAATGGCAAATCTATACGCCTTGGATGGCGGGCTGCCTGGCAAGGACTAGAGTTCAAAAAATTCCTGTCTTCGTGTAGGAATGACTCCTGTCCTCATTTATTACTACAAAGAAGGATTTTGCCTCTAATTTTTGGACTGAGGAAGGATCCCATTTGCCTGGATGCCAACGGTGCCTATCTGATGAAATTTACATGTAGCTGGGAATTTTGCTACACTAAATATCAGCCAAAATACTTTTTTTTTTTTAATAATGGCTTTCAGGAATGGTTTCCAGCAGGATCATTGCCTGTAACCTCTTTGTTGTCACGGGCATTCCTTATTTGACTCTGGAGTTGCTCAGACACCCACTGTGAGCCATCCCTTTTTTCCACCTTGCCTCTGGGTTTCCCACATACTTACTTCCTTTCCCATTTGCTGCCCCAAAGATGAATGGCACTGAACCCCTGGCTACTGCAACGCCACAGGACCGGCCACTATCTGCTGCAATGAGAAGGAGAAATCTGAGATGGGGGAGGAAGGGAGAAGAAAGTCACATGGAAACAGGAGGCAACAGAAGCAAAGGGACTAAGGCAAGTGCTGTGCACTGGGAACGACAAGGCACATGTTGCTGTTTATCACTGCAGGTTACGGCTGGGAGTTGTTCACAACGTCTCATAAGGTGGGGAAAGTGAGCTATTCCTGCTCCCTGATCTTATGCCCAAATTGTGTTCCGCACCACTTTCCTCACTGCGCTGACCTACGGGCAAGGCACCGCGTGAGCACAGTTATGTAGCAGAGGGCACAGGGAGAACAGGACATCCCTTGGTGCGGCTCAGAAGCTGTTTTCTGCTTAGTCCAGCTCCATGCACAGCAGGTGTGAGAAGAGCTAAGCCTGCCCGGGGATTCACGGAGATCACAGACCAGGGGCTCCCAGCCCAGTGTATCTATTTGTGGGTCCATCACCTGCTCAGCAGATGTACCTTGAGGGAGGTAACCGTACTGGCAGAGGACTGCAGTGGGCAGCCAGAAGCAGAAGCTTCCTCAGCTGCACACCTGGCTCCAGCATACCTGACCGAGCCCGGCTCCTCAGGCAGGCTGCCGCAGCAGATTCACATACTCTTTCTCTGTCCCCCCACCTCTAACGTAAGACCTGTCTAGTCTGCAGTCTCATCTCCAGACTCGCTGCCAACACACACATAAAAACTTTCCCCCACCAGTTGGAGACACAGCCCATGCCTCTCACCAGCCTCCCGGTGCTGCCAGAGCCCCGGGGGGCACTATCTCTATTATAGTGCCAGTGGTGCGCTACGCCTGAGCCAGGCACACAGGAGAGGTGAGAAAGCACCGTCAGTTGCTTTGAGATCCTTTGAAAAATGATCCACAAGTCGCTCAAGTATAGATAGCAAATTCATCTGCAAGGCTCTTCCACCCAAAAGCAAATATTCTCCAAGTCCAGAGGGTTTGTTCAAGGCATGGGAGTTAGTCTAAACCCAGTATACAGAGACAAGGAGTCAGAAAGCTAGCACCAGGACTGGAGCGCTGCAGAATTTGATGCATCATTTCTAACCCCTCTGTACCAGCAGGTTTGTATACATCCCCAAAAGATCTAAACTGAAGATGGGACCTAGGTCAAACAGCAACACGTGTGTATTTGACTTAGTCAGTGCAGTTCTTTCCACCTAAGAAGAAACTGAAACAAACAGAAGCCAGCTATCTAACACAGTCCTCAAAAGCAAACGGTATTTAAGCAGCATCCAGTAAATGATATTAAACCTTAATTAAAACCATATTGAAAGTATGAATAGAAAATGTTCTCTCTAGTCCTGTGGGTTTTCAGAGATTTCCCTCCCTCCCTTCCTTTTTAAAAAGAAACTAATAATTTAATCTCAATATATTAAACTGACCTACATAAAATATTCCATGTAAAATATTATTTCTGCCATAAAACACATAATCTGTCACTGGTTTAATTCCATTAGAAAGCATACATTAAAGCATGTATTATGATCATTAGGATAATAAAAGTAATACAATATCACTTTTATTATGTTTGAATTTAAAACATTCTTCATATGAGCACAAAGAATAATTAAGAGGATGGAAGAATTTTTTTTTTTTAATTTATAACGAAATAAGTTCACAGGCGAGTGCAAAGAGACTGGTTTTTAATCTGGAAAATCAGGAGCTATGCTTTTTACACCCACTGTGTAGTCTTAGACTTTTTTTTTTTTAAATTTCCTTTTCTTTGTAACTTTGATTTTGGTCATTTAGTATAGCCAGCTTTTGTGATCATATCTGCAACTGGATTCCCCACTCCTCCCAACTCCCTTCTCTGAGTGTCATGGGGTTTTTGGAGAGGAAACATTTCTGTTTGTATAAAATAAGTTTCCAGATGTTTTAATTATGAAGAAAAGTTTGTCAAAAAAGGACTTGCAGCTCAGAATTATAGATCCCAAAACACATTTGCTTTAAAACTTAAGGTTTTTTTAAGCTCGTCTCCAGATTTTTGAAGCTTGGTTTGTAATTTATGAAAATTTGGGATTAGAAATGTGATTAAGACCAGGAAATAAAAACAAATCTGTTGTGAGCCACCCAATAGATCAGATTTTTCTGACATAACTGAGGAAGCCCCAGAGCCCACACTCAGCTCAAGAGAGAGTTTCAGCAGTCTGACTAGCAGACTCAAGATGGATTACTGTAAAGGTACCAAAATGGCTGGTTTTGGAGTGGGAGGACTATGCTTCAAGTTTAAAAGCAGTCATATTTCTAGCATTCATTTTACTGGACAAGAAATGAAAGCACGGCCCCCAAAATCTGAAGAAGATAGAATTATTTCTCCACAAGAAGTGGAGGAGAGAGAGGAGAGGCGAGCTGGGACTTAGGATGTTGGACACCTTAGCAGTAGGAAAACTGGATGCATTTAAGACCTCAAAATCCCACTTGAGCTTCACTCAGACGATACTCCCTCACAATTCCCCACTACAGTGGGGAATGCCTATGAAAAGACAATGTTGCGTGCAAAACAGCTGTCTTCCCACCGGGTCCCACATGTACTGCCACCCAGGCAGTAGATTTCCAAAGAGCAATAGCTGTAGGAGAGGAGTTCATGTTCTGCCTGAATCATGTACAGGAGACAGAAATTTCATAGCATGCTGTTTTAAAATGCAGGAGTCATATCTGCCTTTAAAGCCTTGTCATGCTCCTGGCACCTCACGCAGCTACACATCAGTTATGTCATTTGGAGCTACTTGAAAAGACTTTGGTGGAAATATCCTTGCATGCCCATCACTGAAAAAAATATTTAAGTATACACTTCGAGCAATTTCCTATAATAAGCAAGCAACATTAAAACTAAACACGATTTCTCTCCATTTTCTTGACTTTTTTTTTGGTTTCGACAATTTTGAATCTGTTTCCTTCAAAAAGTATGTGGGAATGAATTGTTTTCTTCAAAGCCACTCCATTCTGAGGGCCTGCACACTCCGAGCATCAGGCAGCACAGCTCAGCAGCTTTATGGAAAAGGGAAGGGCCGGGAGGGTGTCCTTTTGATGAACAGGGAACTTGGCATGGGAGTCTCTGAAAAGGTTGCTTCCGGCCTATAACGTTTTCTTGCAAGAGGAAAAGACTCTCTTCTCTGCCAGCAATAAATCACATTTTGAAGACTGGAACTACAGGCAGGACTGGGACTCACGTTTTCTGGAGAGGGGTGCTGGGGTGTGCTATATCCTCTCTTGTTAGCATGTCTTATTAGCTTTACTGCATCTGTAATCTTTTTCTCGATTTATAGCAACTTCTCTTGCATACAGCTCTCAGGCTTGCAGTGAGGAAACTCTGGAATGGAAACAGTGCTAAGACAACATAAAATCTTAAAATTGTATTTTCTATTCTGTCCAAAAACTGGCATGTGGTGGCCACATTCCTAGGATGTCCTCATTAACCTGACTGATAACACTTCGCTACTCCAGGAAGCCTCAGATCCTTTCTTAAGCTTTACCAGGATCAACCATCCCCTTGGAGATAGCCAGATACGGCTTTCTCCCTGAATATAGAGCATTCTCCTTGATGTCCTAACAGGCTAAAATATTTCCATTTCAGATATTTGGAGAGCAACGGTCTATGCTTCTGGAAACTCAGAGGAGGAAATAGGTGAGTTCATGGTGAGATTTTCGCTTGCAGACAGAAGTTAGGGGCAAAGCAAATATAACAAACCCGAAGGTGCTTAGAAGACTTCACGTACTTTTTATGTGTAGAAGGTAATTATCTGATTGCGGGTTTGTACTTTGCCTAGCACAGCAGAGTCCGGCTGTGTGCCTGGGGCTTTTAAATTACTTCTAGGTAAATATAATGAGTGTAGGGAGGACAGAGCCTGGAACGCAGATCCTGAACACAGGCACCCTCCTGCCTGACAGATGAAGGTGGACCCTTCTGTACACACAGTGATGCAAAATCACAATATGGTTCATAGTTTACATTTAAAAATTCTCCTGCTTCCTCCCAGAGAAGACTTATAGAGGCAGAATAGTCAGGCAGGGCCGGAGGCTGGGGACTGGGGAGTGGAGATGAAGCTGTGCGTGTGCAGCTACGGGAAGCAAGAATAAGAGTTTGGCAGGATACAGAATGGCAAGGGAGTGGGGATGGGGAATTTCACTTTGGGAGGAAAAGTAGAGCCCTAGCTCTAAAACTCAGCTGAGACCTGCACACACCAAAGGCTAAACTTGTTCTTTATCATAGAACGACATTGAGCCCCTTAGCCACAGGTCACATGGTTTCATGATGTGCAGTGGGTTGAAAGAATAGTCTGGTATGTAACTCTTCTCAGCTGCCTAGTCTGGCTCAGCGTTATCAGCCCCTTCTGAAGAATAAATATGATATTTTTATTTTTTTTTTTTAGGGATGCATTTAAACTTTGGAAACTTTGTGTCACATCTGAAACACAAAGACTGTATTTATTACTTAATGCTGTATACTCACTGGCTTGTTTTCAATTTTTGCAGATTTCACATATGTTATTATAGGAGTTACTCTGGGAGTGTTTCTAGCAATCAGTTTTATAGCAGTAATAATCTGCATGATCAAAAAACAAATGATTGACAATGTCTTTGAAGGTAAGAAAAAATACTCCTGATTTCTTATCCAGAGATCTAGATCTCCTTATGTTCTGATACAGCAGATCTGAGCTTCAGTGTTAGGAACTGTGTATGTACTACAGCTCTGGTTTTCCTTTGAAGAACTATTTTAAAAGTGTCTGAAGTGCTGGAGTCCCTAGAACTGCAGATTCACATTTCAGTATAATCAGCTCTGCTCTTTAGCCTTACAAGAGAAATAGAATTCTCTTCAGCTTACTGCCTGGGTATCTTTTAGAATAATTAATTTTTAAAACAAAATTCTGTCTATTCAACATAAGTTAAAGAGCCTGTTGGATTTGCAGGATGGACAAGAGGCTTGCTCACACTTCCTAGACAAAATTACTATTTATTTCACTGGTTCTGGACTTTTCCTTCAAATGTGACTGTCTGACTCTTAAGATATGCAGTTTCCATTGGAGTACATAGCAAAACTCCTTATAACTTTTCCACTGTGACTGATTTTCAAGTTGCCATAGGAAAGCATGTTTTTCATCAGAAACAGACAAAAGCTCTTTGATCTAACATCATAACTGCTGGTAGCAACAGCTCCTTTTGACTTTGGACCAGCAGTTTACAACCCATGGTTTTGGATTCAAATCCAAATTCTTAACGTTAAACTGAATAATGCCCATCATTTCAGTAGACAAAAGTCAGTGACAGGCAGAATTTGTTCCATGGGCCTCCCCAGAGGCAATGCTGGTCCATGGCCCTCCATCCTCTGCACAGAGCCCCTCTTACTTGATAGGACTCCCAAGTGCTTCACAGAGCACTGCAGAGCAAATATTGTGATGATTTCTTCCACTGCTGAAATACAACTGTCGTCTGTGGAATGAGGTAACAGCACACAGTAACACTCAACTGCAATTAAAAGCTAGAAATAAAAAAGCATAGCAAATACAATAGCAACAGATAGAGGGCAAATAAGGAAATGCAAAGTACTAACAGGTTGACCAGAATATCAGTACAAGCTGTTCTTTTTTTGCAAAAAAGAATACTGGGACTTTGCTAGGGCAAATCTTTGCAACCTAGATTTGCTTGTCAAGAGAGGTTTGTATTCTTACTAGCACATGAAAATTTGGCTTAGAAGGAAACCATAACAGAAATGGAAGCAGTGAGGCTATCTCATGAAATATGTGGGGAAATAATCCGTACAGAAAGAAGAGAGACTACAATAAGAGAGTTTGGGGGCTGAAAGCATTGCTGTCTGTATGGCATCTCCATGGTGAATTTCTAAAAGCACCTTTGCAGCTCTGGTTGCATGCAAAGTGACAGGTCTTGCAGTCCACTTTTAGAAACAAAGAAATTCTCATAAACGTAGCCAGTTTCCACCACAAAAATGAGCCAGACATTAAACAAGGAAAATGCAGTGAGAGAACTCCGTCAGGTTGCTACCTCACAGGACTAGGAGCTGCTTGTCCATCCACTGTATCCAGAAACGTTTGCTTCTGTGGACAGATCTTTGCATTAACCTTCACGCGACAAACGAGAGGTAATTTCCTAGCATCCAGAACTAACCCTACTAAGTCAGCAATGCACCATGACACACGACTTCAACAGTAGTCACAGACTTTTGCTTAGTAAAAAGGAGAGCAGAGTGGTGGTCTTAACTATTAAGCTTGGAGTGAAGTAGATTGAGCTCTCTGGGCCCAGAACCGCTACAGTGAGCTCAGCCTATCAGTCACGACCTGATTCCATCCTATTTACAGTAAACACTGGTCTTTTAAAGGATAATTTTGCGAACACACTTCCCAGATACCCCATGAGGATACAAATGACAATGTAATGCCACTTGCTGAAAGACAAATGGCTGATGCATTCTGTAGTGGCACTACATAGCAGGCCTAAAGGGAAAGTGCTTCGGCCTCATTCTCATCAAGCATCTGCCCTCAAAGTTGTTTTTTAAGACACTCTGGCGATGTGCTGCAAACTCAAAATAGCCAAAAAATTAGCAAAGATACAGCTCTGAGAAAAAATACAGCTTGAAGAATCAAGAAGGGCTTTAGGAAGGTTGCATGACACTACTAATATCAAAGAGTTTTGCCTCAGAATGGTTGGCTGGATCTTTACCAGCTGTAACTCTGTTCTCCTGGTTGCATCCTCACAACTTCTGAGCAGGCCTGTCACCATTCTGTTCCTGGTTTCTTAACTAACCACATTTTCCTGTTCTCTCTTTAGGTTCAGATGGCAAAATGGATAGAAGGTAAGAGTCATCGCCCTATGCGTTTTCTGAGGCGGTGTGATAGAAAAAGTGTAATGTTTAACTCCTCTCTCTTTCTGCATGATGCTTCACCACAACTGTGATTTGAATGATAACACATAACACACATGCAAGCCTCTAGAGGACCATGATACGCAGTGTATCTAGTGGATCTGCATGGAAAAAGGAAATTCCTTGTAACAGGGCTTTGACATTTCAGAAATAGGAAAGAAATCCCAGCAAACTGAGATTCTTTTTAAAAAGAAAATCCTTCAAACACTTTTGATTAAGCTTTTTTTTTTTAGTTTGTACTATGTATTATAATAGCAAATTCATTAAAAAAAGGATTTTTAAGGGACGAAAGCCAAAGACCTTGCTTCAAAAGTGCTGAAGTTGGATGTTCTTTGACATTGCTAGAACTTTTCCACATTTTTTCTGAAACAAAGTTTTTACTGTATTGTCATATATTCACAAACCCTTTAGATTAAAAAAAAAAAAAGAAAAGAAAAAAAGGAAAAAGAAAAATATGTAAACCAGGGTAAATGGCTTCAGCCCGTTACTGTGTCTGGATCTCAGTCTGAGAACTCCCTTCACTGCAGGCTCTTACAGGTCAAGGTCATGCAGTGATCATTCCTGCTGGAAGGGATGCATTTTTGCCCTTCACCTTCCTCCCCACTATCTAGAAACAGTAAGACCATTTTAGGTTTTGAGCACCTGACGGGTTCACAGGCAGAAGAGGCAGTGCTAGACTGCTTAGGCAATGGCCACTCCTTATCTCCTCCAAGGATGGGCAATAGGGTAGAGATGTACAGGAGTAGGGACTCTGGACTGCAAGTTCTCTGTTGGCTCACGGTAATCTACAGATGTGGACACCTTTTTGTGTCCCTTTGAGACATTTTATGTGACTAAAAAACCCCAAACATTAATCAGCATTCTCATGAACTGAAGGCAACAGCTGTACTCAATGACCTAAGAAATGGCTTTTGGCCTTTCTCAGGGAGCTGAATAGTAGGATGTCCCCATCACAGTCGTTCCTCATAAAGAGAGCACAGCATATGTAAACACTCAGTTGAAGATCAAAGCAAGGGCACCCCTCGCAGCAAGTAGTTCAACGTTTTGCCTGTCCAACAGAGAAGGGCCCCAGCTGTGAAGCATCTGTTATTTTCCCAGGGAGACACGTCCCCAACCTATCACAGCTAACTGTCACAAAAGGTTTCCTTTCTAGTAACACACTATTCTCGTACAAAACACTGACAATTTCTGTGTATTAACCTAAAATAGATTAGGACTGTAATATGGCCAGAAGAACAAACATAGAATACCCAGTAAACTTTCTGGTGTATTAAGGACAGTATAGACAGGGCAACGAATGGGAAGGGTGTGAGAAAGAGCTAAGCCGAAACAGAAAAGCCAGAGACCAGAGTCAAAAGAAAAGGGAATAAAGGGAGGAGAGGGACAAAGACAGAAGGCAGTAGATTTACTGCCTGGATGAAGTGCAGATGGTATGATCTATGAACTGCTCCACATTGGACTTTTCTACCTCCCCTTGCTGCTTATTATGTGTGATATTTTCCTTCAGAGACAGTTTGAACATCTGTGATACCATCCTCTGATCTTTCTAGGGGAAGTGACTGACTTTGTCATGGCAGCAAAATTTAACATCTTTAATGATGACCTTACATTAACCCCTTTGACAATTCCTTGTCCCAGTCTACAGGCGTTTATTAAAAGGTAGAATGAAGTTTCCAGTTTCATGTCAAAATTCTGGTCTTAAGGCTGGAAACGTGACACAATACACAAACGCTTTGCCTTAGAGCCACCGACACTGACCAGTGAGAGAAGCTGTAATTCCAGTGTTTGGGGGCAAAACTATGTATGTTAAAGATAACTTTTTTTGGTTAAATATAAATCCACCATCACTTCTTAATCAGTTGTACTTTTCAATTCTACTGTGTCAGCGAGTAATTTACTAACATATCTTTGTTCTTATTTACTTCAGACCATCTGTGTATTTACTCCTTGGTGGCTCATTAAGGGATTCTGTAACGCAGGTGTTAATCTGAGGAAACAGTACAGCCTTCTACTGGTCTCGAGGAAACCTCTGGCAGCAAGATCCATAGCAAACATTTAAAAATGTCCCTATAAACTAATCCTTAGTAGGATTAGTGAAATGCAGATATCCTCGAGATAGCATCAATTTTTAGCAAGGAAGTAGATATGGTGCTTCATTTATAAACAAAGCTATACTTTTCCACATCTCAGATAGTTGATGCAGAACTAGCTTAGTTGATTTTGCACCATCATTCTGCAACCCAAGCAATCTACTCACAGAAAATCAAAAGGAAATATAGCACACAGGATTCAATGTACTTTTTCATCTTTCCTCCTAACCTTCTTCAGGGTAGGGACTTTCCAGATGGTAGAGTTTGCGTTGACATGTTAAACTGGCCTACACCTACTGGGAATATCTTGAAGGTTGGAACTGGACCTTTATAGCACAAGTAATAGCTGAAGTATGTGGTAGCCTTCCATAGGACTCTTACCCATGTTGGCATCTCTTTGTTGTAGGACCAAACGACCCAAAGAATGGGGTTATATGCCATGTTTTGGATTCCAACATTCTTCATCGAAATGGTTGAGGTTGTTTATCTCTGAAAGGAGATGTATGGGAGGTAGCCTTTCTTAACAACAGCAACCAAAAAAAATCCCCAAAACCCCACAAACACAAAGCCACCACAATCCCCGCCCGTATATTTCCTGAAAAGAGCGTTGAAATATTACTCATTCTGAGTACTTGCACTGTAAGTGCTACAGTATTAAAAGTACCAAGGAGATTCCTGAAGAAAATCCAAGCTGTATGTTCATTTTTATCTGATTTATTTTTCCCCATAGGTCATAAGGATAGTTTCCCATTTATTCAGGTCACCAGAGACACATGTGATAATTAGGTCTAAACTGATTTTACCTACTTGCTTCAATTTCCTGGGGATTCTAATTCGTGGCATTTTTAGCCCAGTGGCTAGTCCTGCAAAACCCTTTGATAAAGCAGAGTCCACTATCTGAAATCACCTAGTTCTAGATTTACTCCAACCAATCATACAGCCATCCTGAATCCCTCAGGGATACAGGCGACCTGAAACCCTCAGTGATAATCAAGACACCACCCCTTTAGGATTGGAGAGGAGAACTGGCACATCTTCTGCAGACAACTTCATTTTCTGCTTGACCAGTGGTGATTATTAGTGTTTGTTCAGGAAAAAAACTTAAGCCAACTGATAGAGTACTCACCAAATTCACCTTCAGCCAAATTTTGTTTTAAATTTCACATTATTATTCCCACAAGCACCTCAAGCCACTCAATAATTTCTCTCCCTAGATGGAACATACTTTGAGTGGGTGTCACCCAGCACAGTACCATCATAGTTGATGGAGTTGCTCAGCCTTGTACCAGTTGAAGGCCTTGATGCAGACAATCTTCTTTTCTGCTAGAACCCTGATTAGCTGGTACTGAACCTAACCAACACATTGCAAGAACAGGTTTCCACTAATATTAGGAAGCATTCTCACGTGTCCCCCTTGATACTTTCCCAAATACTTAAAACAGAAGTGTTTCTACGCTCACATGACACTGACAGTTCATTGTGAAATAATTAACAGCATGTCCCACTTTATTTAGTGAGGTATATAACATTAAGATTCAAACAATCAATTCATGATGGGATGCCCCTAAACTCAATGGGATATTTACTAACACTTGAGAAGAGAAAGAAGCTTGAGGCAAGCTTCTGTCAGCTAACAAAACAGTAATTTAGATGTCAACTGACAATTATTTAATGCCCTCTTTTTTAATTAATAGCTCGTGTCAGTTTCAAAAGCCATCTTGGTGTAAGCTTGGTAAATTATAATGCCTAAAAATTTCATGCAAGTTTAATGTATTAATAAAAATGTCTGGGCACATTTAATGCTAGCAATATTTTGAGTTAACTACAGTACATGGCAGCCAGATTTATTTTGACAGAAGGAGACAAAGAAAGAGACATACAGAGACAAGGAGTAGGATGGAGAGACAGAGAGAATGTTTACTAAAAAGGAAAAGGTACATATTTTAAACCTGCTGCAATAGCAAAAAGGAATCTGTTGCCTCAACACATCCTGGGCAACAGCACACACCAAAACTCCCCATGCCACTCACTGGGTTCTACAGGCCCCCAGGTAAATCACTCAGCAGGAGATCAGGTTTTAAATGCAATACACAAGTCATTCTGATGTTTGATGGAGGAAAGGAGGAGCTTGGGAGCTGCATCAGCCAAGTGCCAAGTGTATCAGTGATTTTCTTTTGCTACCCAAAGCAGCATCTAGATGTTCTTTCATATTTTCCCACTTGACTTCTTCTAAGGGACCGACTTCTCCTTCCTTTGCTAGACTATGCTTGGGAAACACAAGGTAGTCTTGAGAATCAGAGCATTCTTTAGGCAAATGGAAGAGGGCCTGGAATGTTATTGCACCTTGAAAGCCTCCAGTCTCCTCATTGTCTCTCTAAAAACAGCGCCATGGATTACATAGGAGGTGAAATCATCCGCTTGGAAAATATAAACAAAGATGATGGCATGGCAAAGACTAGGTTTGGGCAATCATATGCAAGTTTGAATGTTGAGCTGCAGTTTCTTCCAACTAGCAGAACTGTCCCAGCCTAAACATTTTAGCCAAGAACCTTTTTCTAGCATTTTGTCATGTCCAGGTCTGTAGCCAGCTGCACTGACAGGCAGAGATAGTGAACAGGAGCTGATCTAACGATTTCATATCCTTCAAACAGGTCTAAAGTCAGATAGAAAGAAAAAATCTCCTGTTTTGGAGAGGAGAGCAGTTCTTTCTGATCTAAATAGTCCAAACTGGTCTGTAATACTATGAATTGAAGAATGCATCATTTACCAAATAGGAAGCCATTTGAGTAGGCATGAGTCATATCACTGGTACTATCAGCTGCAAATGAGAGACACAACCTGTCTAATCACCAGAGTCTGAGCTCACAAACTTAACTGGAGACCTAGTTTTGATGCTAGGTACTACAAGGGGGATTCCTTTGGAAAATGGGCCCAAAATTTACAAATCAAAATCCATAAGTAAATACACATTGAAAGAAAAGAGACTTTGGCCTTGTCTGAACATGTCACTGGAAGAGTGGTGCACAAGGAAAAAGGATCAAGATCTAGAACACAGCTTGCGCAGGATGCTGGGCATTGAAATGCATTGCAGCGACTCTCAGATACTGCATTAGCTATTCACATGTAACACTATACATTCGGTCTGCAGCCAGGGAGCAATACCGTCTCAGCCGCTCCACTACCCATTGAAATCGTATCTGCTTAAGATGCAAGCACATACTGCTGGTCTACTATAGGCAAGTTCAACGGCAAAAGTACTTGAAATAGCATGATGCCAAAAATAAATCTGCAAAGGAATTATCTTTATCCAGTTCCTAATCAGGGTAACTAAGATGTCTTCTCCACAGAAGATGTTTATACAAAGAGAGCAGGAAACAGGGACTGGTATTGGTTGGTTTAAGCCATGCTACAGCAACTTTTGTGAATCTTAATTACTTTTCAATGAAGTAATTCCCTCCTGTGGAAATATGTCAGACTTGGAGACAGATGTTTTCTTTGCACAGACCTGACTTTAAGAGGACATTTTTCCCAGCAGTAAGGTATCTCACTTTTCAGTCTGGAGATACCTGGAATGAGGCTAGTTCATTCTCCACATTTCATTCAAACTGTGGCCTTCCTTCTAAGACCCCCATTAAAAAGTTAACACAGGATTTGTTTGGACATCTTTGCAGAGGGAGATTAAATCAATGACTTATTACACAAAATACATGACCACTGAATTGAAAGTACTAACAAACATTGTCAGCTGCAGATGGATATGAAGAAGCACACATTTCCTGAGGCATAAATCTGTCTGTCATATGTCCCCAGGAGATGGGCACTATAGCATCCCATCTTTACCTGCGAGATTACAGTCTCCACGTTCCGAGTTTCCTATTGCTTAAACATGCTCCCTCAGTTGCTTCCAGCTGTCTCTTATCTTTCTGATTCACCTCTTCCAATGCATGGGATGCAAGTAAGAAATACAGGCATAGGAAAGGAATTTGTTAAGCACAGTCACTGGTATTCTGAGGAAAGCATTGGAGTGTTACCAATCTTACCAGAAAAGCAAGTGTTGGTATGGAATGGTTTGAAAAGGTGAGTTGCTTTAGCCTTTCACGTAGAGTCCCAGCTGCTCGGTCTCTTCCCAGCCTGGCCTTCGTACACGTAACAATGAAGAATCCTAATTTTCAAAAAGTACTTTCTTCTTGAAATGTAATATATGACTCTGCCTACCATTCACTCAAACTGCAACTGACTCAAATTGCAAACTCAACTCACTAGCCTTGCAAAAAAGAAAAAAAAAAAAAAAAGAAAAAAACCCCAAACCAGTGACTTATGAAATCTAAGAGTTATCAGAAGCCATTCAAAAACCATTGGCACTTGATGGGTCTCTCATGGGCAGTCCTTCCTAAGGTGTCTCATATTTCTGCATTAGCAGAACAGTGCCTGGAACAGACCGAATCCTCCAAGATGCTTTTCAACAGCAAACATGAAAAACAAGAGCTTCAGCTGTCAGAAAGACACTCGGCAGAAGGCAGCTCACACTGCAGCGCGGATGGGCCTCCGTGGCACAGCAATCACTTTATATAGTCCCACAAAAACACACCCCAGTGGATCTGCCCCAGCCTGCCAGTTACCTCCCTTTCCCCACTCAGCTCAGTTTGGCCCATGTTGTGTGCAGCCATGGCATTCCTGCCATAGAAAGAAAACATTGTCTGGTCTGGAAAGAGCAAGGTTCAGCAGAGGAATATGGGAAAGCAGAGAAGAAAAAGCATTGCAGAACATACCAAAAAGCTTCAAATTCTATCCAGCTTTAACTTGGCTACGACCATCACTGTAGCTGATGGAAATGGCAGAGCTCTGTTGCCTCCTAGTCCACCTATTCTCCCATCTCCATCCTGGCTATCTTTCCTAGTGCCCACTGGGCTTTCTTCACCCCTCATCTGTAGCCTGCAGGTGTCTCTTTCTTCCCATGTGGAGGACTAGATATGGTGGTGCTTATACAATACAAAGTACGCTACAGGTCCCCCCATACCTTGTAGACCACTGCTCTTGGACAGACTGACTGCATCCCTGTCCTTGTTTTGGGCTGTCTGAGGGCACCCTTTGGCCTTGAGTCTTCATCTTCAACAGTTCCATTCCCGTGTGCCCCAAATATCTTCTGGACTTGTGGAGGAGGCAAAACGGAGTTTCAGTGCTACAGTTCCTCCTTACAGGAGCTGTGACCAGTTCAAAGTAGCCTTCTCATGCATGGTCATAAAGCATCTTGCAACAACAGAAGTGAAGCATCAAAGGGAAAAAATTAGCCATACCCTACATGCACCCCTGTTCTCTCTAAATCCCCAGTAATCCAGACAACTTCCTGGATTTCTTCAGTAATCTTCAACTTCCTTAGAGCCACTGAGTTGCCTGCATCTGTCTTTGTTCTCCTAAAACAAGCCTCTTTTTAGTTTTCTTCTCCCAGGAATATTCCTTTTAAGCTATGATGGTCAGTGCCGTCTTCTTAGATCTGGAGAAAATCAGTCATGTAGATTCAGCAGAATCCTTGTCACCACTGGGGTCAAAGACTTGAATGTTTTCTCTTAACATCCCTCAGCTATATCCTAAGATGTTCTTTCACTTGCCACTCTTTTTTTTTTTTCCAAGCAGCCCTTCACAAGATCTTTCATTCTGCCAACTAATATATTCTACAAACAACCCAGTCATCAGGTCAACATAAAGTTTTCATAAGTTGTTAGAGGTTGACAAATAAGGAAAACCAGAGGCAGCAAAGACACTTAGCCTCCTCTATGATCTAAATAAGCCTTGCAAATCAATCAAAAGTGATTCCTTTGTGGTCTGCTTTGATGGCAGAGCCTCCCTTCACGTTACCAAATATCAGTAATGAACAACTATCGGGAGAATGGGAGTGGAAGACAGCTTGGAGGGCTACAGTCCTCTTAGGCAGAAGTGCACTTGCACTTCCCAAAGGAGCAGATACCACCTGCACAAGATGAGTCTGGCCCTGCTGATACACCGGAGCAGGCCTGATTCCTTGCTCAACACTGTAGGGATTAATGGGTGGCTGATAGACTGAAGGCTGTATTCACTGCCTTAGGTTTTCTCAGTACGTATCCTCGGAACTGAGTTTGATGAAAAATATTTAAAAGCTGCACAAATGCCATAATAATGCATGCTATTGCAAATAAACATAACTATGAACAGAGATGGCCTAAACAACTCCATGTGTGTTTGTGTAAATGTTAAAAAATGAGCAAATGATCTCAGCAGAAATGGCTGTCTCAACCTCTTGCGCATATACATTTGTGGAAACAAAATGTAAATATCCATTCTGTGTTGAGGCAATGGTCACCAGCGACTAGAGCAATAAACTGGCTTTTCTACCTGGTTCTGTCACTGTCCTGTCTAGCCGAACTGATTCTTTTGAACAACGTTGGACAAGTTACTTTGGCTCAGGTTACCCTTTCCATAAAATGAAATTAATCTTTATATCATACACTTCAAAGGCAAGGACACTAAGCTTTGCACTGTGCTGGGGACACCAGGCTTTAAAAAGCAGCACTAAGACACTCTGTAGGCACTTTCAGGCTCTCAGTTCCTCTTAGCACCATTCCTGAATGGAGGGAATACTTCATATACAGACACATATGCACACAGAGACAGTTTTATATATAAATATATACACACATATAGCCCAGACTGTTAGGGTGAGACTAATTCATTAAACCCCTTTCCAGGATACAGCATACTTTACTGATGCCAGCTACCAGCCTGATGGGTAGAGTCACACTTCTGGCTATTTTTTGCTCCTCCCTGGCCACTCTCCACATTCCCTGGGAGAGCATCTGGCCCAGGACGCCTGTGCTCCCTTCAGATCTGGGGGCTGCATTTGCGGTTGACATTTTCACAGCTGCCAAACAGAGAGGAATCCTTACTCCTTCCTACCCCTCTGCACAACTGTTTGAGGCTAGTCTTGAATAGCTCTAAATCATTTGATTGTAAGAGTTGGTCCCAAACCTGCTGAGTCAGGAGAATGCTTTCCTGGTAATATTCAGACACCTGTCGGAGACAATTCCTTCCACAGACATCGTGGTCTCTGCTGGCAAACTTGCTGGTGCCACTGATTCCAGCAATAAATGAGTAACTCTACCTTTCCCTGGAGCTGCTGCGAGTCTGGATAAAAAAATCAGAAATGTTTCTTGAAAAGTACCCTCTTCACTCCTGTCAACAGACACCCAGGGTAACTCAAATATTAGATGCCACCGAGCAGATACACTGCTGGTCCCAGGCAGCGCCCATCTGCCATCCAGACTGAGTAGGTTTATGTTGACTAGGGCTTGTCAGAGAGGTGACAACATGGGATTAGCTAGGAATGAAAGCTGCTATCATAGCTAAAGGACAGCTTAAAAACAAAACAAAACAAGGCCTCCTGAAGAAAGAGACTGAGAGTGCCACAGGTCTTAGCCAGAAAAGAACAGCCTCAAATCAGAGCTCCTGCATATTCCAACTCACAGAATTTCCTGTGTCCCGTTGAATTTCTGGACAAGTTCACACTAAACGTATGAAAAAGGAATCACTAATTTCAGATGGACTCCTAGGAGCCTTTTTTCAGTGACTTCTCAGAAAATAAGGTTATTTATAGATCCTTTTTTAAGATCATGTATCTAGTCTGTCAGGTCATTTTATTTCAGTTCCCTGATCTCTTACTCTCCAAGAGTTCTGCCTTGAAGGACCTGTACTAGGTATCAGCAAAATGAAGTTTGTTTTTCTTCTGGTTGTTGCTTATAACCACCCACCTCCATATTCCATGTGCACTTTACAGCCTGGTGTCAGAGAGCAAATAGCAAGCTGAAAGAAATGAGCGAGTATCACACAAAGTGATGCTGGCTTCTGCCTCGTAGGCTGCAAATGCTTGGGGATCCATGGAGTATTTCTCATGGGTTCAAAGAAATTTATGGGCTTAAAGACTTTCCATATGGGTTTAAATTGGGCTTAAAGACACTTCACAGAGGCCCACAGCTTCAATGGAAAATTTGTACGGAATTGTAAATGGAAAAAGACAGAAAAGCACTGGCTGAAAAGTAACTAGGTTATTTTTTGTGCATTAAAAACAACACCTGGCCCACTCCCAAATCTGATTTACTACATAGACATTGAAATGCAAGTGCTGAAGAATAACTACCCCTTTAGGTGGAAATGCTGTTTTTAAAGTGTTTGTGAACTGGTTCCTTCGAGTGAGCTTCCACAACTCCCTGGATGAGAGTAAAGCATGGGACCAACAGAGTGTCCCATCTCCAGACACAGTCCTGCTCCACTTCCCTCTCCCTCCCAGTGCAGCCTCATGTTCTGGTCAGGCAGTCACACATCTCCACAGCCTCAGGGAACCGGCCCTGCCAAAAATCTATGTGGTATAACATAAAAATAATTTTCAGAGAGATCAGGTTGTTCAAGGACATCTGGCACCAGGGAAGTAGTGCAATATTACAGCTGAGATGCTGGGGAAGGCTTGACCATCCTTTCCTGCAGCAACTGGCATTGTCAACAGTGGGAAGGCCACCTGAGAGCATTAGCAAGAAAGCCATTCCCTTCAGGTGACTTACCGATTACACTGGGCTACACGGAGAAGAGCATTGGCCTCCCAACCAGTGTCTTCTCTGCTTTTTTTGTATACAGAGAATTGAGTTATTTAGGATTAGGCCACAGGCAGACAATCACTTAGGAATGGCGCTGAAAGACAATGCCCTTCCCAGCGGTCCCCTGCCATCTTCTTCTCCTCTGACACAGGCAGGGGAAGGGATCAAGTGAGCATCCCTCCACCTAATCCATTGTGGATTCACCCCAGTTAGCTCAAATCACTTTGCACTGGCCTTGTTCTGCATTGATCTGTTGTCATAGAAGAAGAGAGGACAATTGTTTATTTTTAATGGCTACTGTTCCAGACAGGCAGAAATTTATGTAACTTAGTTCACATGCTTAAATCTGTGTTATTTTGTGTGAAGAAATTTTGACAAGTTCATAAACGCAGCCCATATCAGGTCCCCTGATTATGTTTTGAAATGCTTCTCCTTTCTGGGAAAGAGCTGCCACAAACTGCTTGGAACAAGCTGAAAAATATTGCTGCGTAACCTTGACATCCTGGGTAATATTGGAGCTGTGTCACTAAAAGAAATTCCTTGTGTCTGCAAAGTGCCAGACCGGTGCAGGCAAAGGAGGGCTGAGACAACCCCCAGGTACCTCCAGTGTGTTCACCGGGCTGCAGGCAAGCAGGCTGGCAGGCAGGTACTGGCTACGTGCCGGCGAGCTTCCCTCCTTGCACTTCAGCAGACACCTTCTCTGGATGCCCTGGAAGCTCCCCGAGGGCTGGGCAAAGCAGACAATATGGGAACTTAGCTGTGAAAGCACTGCAGGACAGTGCAGATGCTGCCACCTTATAGAGCTATGCTGACTCACCCCAGCCCCAAACTGGAGAAAGAAATAAGGGAGGAAATGGAGCAGAGCAGAAAAAATCCATCCGATTCCGATTCCAGCCTATATATGCCTCACCATATGGACTCCCGTGGACCGTACGCCCAGTTCAAACTAGAAAGATGAGAATCAGGTCTTAACTCTTTCTTACAAACACTAATGGTTAGTGCAGTGAATTTCACATGAACAGAAAATTTCAGCACAGCTTTCTGAAAGACATGTGTGACAAAGCTTCTCTCAGAGAAGCAAAAAAGACAGGCAAATTACAAGAAGCACATCCCTGCCTGCCACATCTCCTGTGAGCTCTTTCTTTAGCAAAGTCACCAGAAAATGCTTTAGTAGTGTTGAAGGAAAGGGAGTACGATGAATACCATTTCCTAGTGGAGTCATGAGATCTAATATAAAGTTGAGGGCTGCAAGGCAAGGAAAGGTCTTATTTCCAAGCACTGACGCTAGATGGAGTAAAACTGAATAAAAGATTAAGAGGAGTGAAGAAAAGAGAAAGGAAGAAAAGTTCCTGCATTTCCCCAACTCCTCATGTGTTGCTTCTTTGAATGCTCATCTTTAATTACTTCTCTGAAAGTCACAATTAATATCTCACTCTCTATACTTTGCAGGTCAAATATGGGATCAAGCCAAAACAGGTATGTTCTGTGGGAAGGGGGTGTTTGGTGGAGCAGGGACGTGGAGTGACAGTACTAGGCACACACATTGAAGTTGTAAAGGCACATCCACCGAGGTAAAAGGAAAGGTCGCACAGCAATAAAGGCTGTGGGGTTACCCTGAGTTCCTACTGACAGCCCAGATCTGCCAGACATTCTGCATGGCCTAAGGCAAGTAATTTAACTGCCTTGTCCTCCAGCTTCCCAGTTGTATACCTGGAATACCCTAACATAAGGCCCAGGCATACTGCAAGGCTGTCTGCCCTGTGCAGGTGCAATGCAGCTGCCCCCACATTAGCAGGTACTCCAAGTAGTCAGCTCTTGGAAAGATGCAGCCACAATATGGATCCAGGAGCTGCTCAGCTGTTCCCCACTCATGTGGCAAGGCAATACTGGGAAGCAGCCCAAATGACAATAATCCAGAGTCTGCAACAGAGGCACCAGTTCTTACAGTAGGATGGTGCCCTAAAATGCATTGCTTGCTGCCAGTGGATTCCTACCTGGCAGAGAAGAGGGCATATGGAAGTCACCACAAGAGCCAGAATCATACATTTGTTCTGTTAATTCACTTAGGAAAAACAGATACCTCCAAAGATACAAAGAAACATCTAGGACAATAGAAGTTAAGTGGGAGGAACTTCATGAATGCAATTCCAGCAGCTCCATTAATAATTTTCTAGAATTCCTGTAATTTTTATATGGGTATCTCCCAGCCCAGCTTTTACAGTGATGCTATGGATCATCCCAGGTAAAACCAAAGCCAGAAAGTTATTGTTAACCTCTGATGTTTCTTTCTTTTCAGAGATGACATCAATGTACTAGGAAAACAAAGTACAAATGATCAATAATCCTTTTGCAATCGACAGTTACCTGGTCTGAGGATCAATAGAAGTCCTGTGTGCAGCAGGAATCTTACCAATACCAATTCCTTTCTTTGTTCTTTAATTGAAAGACTGATTGATTGATTACAGGAAGAGCTCATAGTGCATGCTAACTTCAATCACCTGCACACAAAAAGTCTGCAATCCCCAAAGGCATGTATATGAAGGAAATGTATGAGGAAAATAAAACAGATGAGCTCTGATCATTAATAGATCCTGTTTAGTCTGCGATAAGTATATGATTGATTTCTAAAATCAATTAAATACAGGGTAATCAAAAAGGTAGCAATACATTTCAGCAGCAGAATTCATGGTCACACCCATATTTCAAGTTAGGTAAATAATGACAGTTTTGTATACTCAAAAAAAAAGTTTCTGGACATCTGAAAATGTTTCATATCAACATTCTATAAACAAGCTAACCTGACATTTCCAAAATTCATCCATCCCTATTTTTTTAGTATAAAACAATGCACTAAGTTCAATCAGAATGTGTAAATAGTTTCAGTCTCCCAGCCCCTTAATTCTTGTTCTAGTCTTATATAGTCTGTTGAATTTGATTTCATCAAAATTGCTTTGTCTGGCTCCAATTACAAGCTTCTTACAGTGGTGACATGGTTTAACCCCAGCCGGCAACTAAGCCCCACACAGCCACTGGCTCACTCCCCCCCAGGGGGATGGGGGAGAGAATCTGAAGGGTAAAAGTGAGACAACTCGTGGGTTGAGATAAAGGCAGTTTAATAGGGAAAGCAAAAGCCGCGCACGCAGGCAAAGCAAAACAAGGAATTCATCCACTCCTTCCCATGGGCAGGCAGGTGTTCAGCCATCTCCAGGAAAGCAGGGCTCCATCACCCGTAACGGTTACTTGGGAAGACAAACGCCATCACTCCGAATGTCCCCCCCCTTCCTTCTTCTTCCCCCAGCTTTGTATGCTGAGCATGACATCATATATGTGGAATATCCCTTGGGTCAGTTGGGGTCAGCTGTCCCGGCTGTGCCCCCTCCCAACTTCTTGTGCACCCCCAGCCTGCTCGCTGGTGGGCTGAGGTGAGAGGCAGAAAAGGCCTTGACTCCGTGTCAGCACTGCTCAGCAGTAACTGAAACATCCCCGTGTTATCAACAGTGTTTCCAGCACAAATCCAAAACACAGCCCCATACTAGCTGCTGTGAAGAAAATTAACTCTATCCCAGCCAAAACCAGCACAACTGGGAGTGACAACAAGAAAAAATAGAGCTCTGTCTCAGAACACTTAGATTTAAACCAAAGTTATTTTGTAAACACATCCCAGCTTTTACCAAAGCTGTGAGCCTGTGGCTTTGGTCTCAGTTGAGAAAATAATGCTATAGATTCTATTCTGTTTGTTTAAATCCACTTCTTTCAAGAATGCTTTATTATAACAGACATTGTCATCACAAGGTGCAAGAAAAGCAGGAAGATTTTTGTATTTCAAGCCAGGCTTTCCTTTCAGCTCGTGAAGACAGGGCAGCAGCTGTCAACTGTGGGAGCTCTGGGAGCACTTGGCTGGCAGCAGTGCCACGCTGGGCGTCCTCTGCTATTCCTACAGCTCCTCCTAGGAAGCCCAGCAGGACTCAAAAGGCTTGAGAGCCTCAGGTAGACGGCACGCGCAACATTAAGTAATATCACAATATTTCACAGGCATAGGTGTTATGTTGTAGCATTACAGGATGACTCCAAGCAAGATGTTACACTATTTCATTGCAACTTACAAATAAACACTAGCCAGATCCAAAGACCACAAACTGTAAATAGATTGGATCTGCCTAAACTTTTAGCTCAGGCTAATGTCTATAGACATACGGATTTTTAATCTCTCATCTAACATGCATTCCTAAAGTTAACTTTTAAGCCAGTTTAGTTATGCCATGTGGCAGATCATAATGAAGTTCTTTCCAGTTCTTCACTACTGTAATATAGCAGAAGTTATTCAACTTAAAAAAAAAAAAAAGGCAAATGTTAGACTGAAGTCCAACCTAGAAATTCTGTGTATTGTTAAGAAATATCACTTGAAAAAATCATGTAAGCCAGGGCCTCCCATCCAATAATCAACTTTCAGACTGTGAAGAGCTGCAATTAACCCCACACATTAAAGGCAGAGCTGATGTGCTGAGTCAGGGACTTAGAGTCAACACACTGTCAGACATAAGAGCAGATATATCAGATTTTTTTTTATATGAAGAAGAAGCTACTGTACAACTTGTAACTGTAACCAAAAGGATTTGAATGTGTGAATATTACCTTAGCAAAGCAGGTAATTTACCAAATGTGCCAAGGAAACTGGATGGTAATTTTTCTGCACATTGTGAACAACAAAATGTAAGGTTTATTTTCAGAGAAAACTGATATATTGGAATAATTTCCCTGGATTCCTAAGTGTCTGCTACCCAGTTCAGTAACACTGCAGTTCATTAGCAGCATTTGCTAACAGATAAACTAAAGCAGTAATGTGATACTTGTAAGTAATTGTGTGTGTGTACATGTGTAAGTGAATAAACCATCTTGTAAGGTAGCTGTTAATTATTTGCTTCCTTTAGTACCATTTTAATTAAGACTTGGAACAGAAGAGAGCATGTGGTCAGGGAGGGAAGCTATTACCTTCCCTTATTTGTGTGAACAAATGTTTCTTTCACATCATTTTAGTACACTATGGGAAATAAAGATGAAAATAAACAAAAAATTGTAAGTTACAAGCAGAAGAGGAGAAAGGCCTGGAGAGTTAAAGTTAGTAATCTTGATCAGGCAAATGCAGTGGGCTGGAGAATAGATTATGAGTTCCCGAAACCTTTTGGTGTGTGTCTTGGCTCGCTCAGTGTGGGAAAAACATGGGCAGCGCTGAGACAGACAGCTGGGGACAAGGGAACGCCAGAGCTGCTGCTTCTGCTGCCACTGAGAGGTTTGAGCACACTTATTAGCCGCCACTGCTGCAAGGGGCTGCCCCATCAAGCCTAACCCTCCCGCCCCACGACTGCAGCAGCCAGCGTGGCTCTCCACAGACAAATCAGGCTGCCACAACCGTTTTGCCACCCCAAGGAGCTGCCGGTTTTGCCCATTCCTACAACCAGCTTTACTAAGCGCTGCTTGCAGCATCAGGGCTCCTGAATTTGGGCCAAGCTGCACAGCACTGCTTGGAAATAATCAGTGAAGGAAAACTAGATGAAAGGGGAGCATTTTGGAGGCATTCAGTCAAAAGACAAAAGACACTGTTAGCTCCACTAATTCTTGATCAAGGATGCAGCCCAGGCAGCCCAGAACCAGCACAATAGGCATCTGCGCTCGCCTATTTGCCTGTCCAGCACAGGTTACGCTGGCCCATGCTGAGTACCCCGAGCTCTCCCTGAGATCACTGGCATTCCCCTGAACGGATAACAGTGGGAAGGACTTCAGAGTCAGAGTTTGGACACATGCGCCAGTTATGTCATGCTGGACGTGCAGTCTCCTCACGGCAGATGCACAGCAACATAATGATGCTTTTGAATAGAGTTATTCAGAAGAGGCAGTCGTAGACACAAGAAGTGAGCTAAGAGGTGCAAATACAGCACGCATATCTAAAGAGATAACGATGCAGCGTTGGCTTTAGTTACAATGCATGTGCCACAGCAACAGTGGGATCATTCAGGTCAAATCCTGCTGTCAGCTGCATCAGTGTAAATTGGGACTAATTGGAGGAGCCACAGAGCTTGGTGCAGCACTCACTCACACAGTAATAAATCAGGCAAAAATCCACTGGACTCAGTAGAACTGCATGGGTAGAAAAGCAGGGCCTGTGGGAGGAGTCCTGTAAATCAGACCTCACTGATGTAAAACTGCTCTGAGCAGTGTGCGGAAGAGTCCAATTCAATGCCTCCCAAGCAGAAAGGATGGCAAATTTCGTAATAGTCAAAACAGTTGCAACCTGAATCTTTCTTGGCCTCTCTCATGCTTGTAAGTGAAAAATCAGATCATTTTAGTCAAGAGTATTATTTTTTCTGTTTCTTATAACTACACTTAATCAAATACAAAACACAAAGACTGTTAAAAATACTTTGGCTCAGCAACCAAAAATGGGAAAACACAAGCAAAGGAAAGTACCTACCTAGCAAACCTGATAAAGAAAGGATGTTTATACTCACCTACAAAAAGAAATATAAATGGAGTGTGAATTAAAGAAAGGACAGAGAAGTATGACGCTATGTGATGGCACAGACCAGGTCTGAAATACAGAGTGCCTGCAATTGCAGAAGAAACAAACAGGACCTATGGAGGATTCAGACTTCTGAAAATTGCACTAGTTACACACAGGGAATACTAGAATAGCCAGCCTAGGTCTGACTAAAGTCCACCTTCTCCAATAGCCTTTTTGCCACAGTGGCTAATAGCAAACATCTAGCTGAAGTCTAAGAACATTGCAAGTATGTGCCAATGTTTTCCTAGAAGACCCTACTGCCCTACAGCAAACTTCTGCTTAGTGTCACTAAGCCAAAAGTGGTCCTGTTGAATTTAATATCTTCCGATGTACTTTCCTTCCACAGTCAGAAGTAGTTGATTCCATAGATACTATAAATTTATACATAAAAAAATCACAAAGGCCTTTGCCCTCCCTGTCAGTGAATTTCATCAGTGAATTTGCATGGTCACTACTAACACTGCATGAAAGCAATTCACGTGCTCCTAAGAAGGCATGCCCACTCTTTACAGAGAGGGGAAATGAGACATGGAGTAGCCCAAGTGCTGCGCCAAAGGCCAGCGCAGGATCAGCAGAGCAGAGAATACAGACAACGCTTTCCAAGTTCAACGTGGGTGACCTAATTATTGGACCATCATTCTTCTTTACTGCTGCCTCCAACAAAAATGCTGGTTTTGGAATGGTTAGGTGTTAAGTATTTCACCTTATTGAATACATATGGTCTCAATTCTCATATTTCAGGCTTTAAGCCCCAGAAGAACCCTGTGCTTTCACTCACGACTGCATCAAACAGGACCCTCAGCAAAGTCAGTGACGTTACACTGGGGCTGAACACTGTGTGGACTAATAACAAGACCAAATGCTTCACAAGCAAACTGGCACAGTGCACACATTCTGTCTTCTGCATTCAGTTAAAAAATGTGTTCCCCCCGTACCCATAATCCATGCAGTGCTCGCAGGAGGTTAGCAATGTTTCATTTGCATCCCTCACACCACTGCTGATGGCAGTCTGTCCTGACACAGACAATCCACAAGGCCTTTCCTTTACAGATCACATTCTACTCAGTGCTATCAGAAATCTTTCTGAGTCAACGGGCAATTAAAATAATTACCTTTAATCATATTCTTCAATTACTCCACAGTACTGAGGGAGGACTCACAGAGCTGGGACCAGATGCAACCATATTCTGTGGTGATTAAAACTGGCTGAAATGCTCCAATGAATATAAAACACCGACTATTCACCCCTTTTGGGAACAACCCCTGTATGTTTTAAACTGCTTGATATTTAAACTCATTAGAGTGACACCAGGGAAGCAACGGAAACCTGTGGTGAGAGCACAAGGCCTTCTGCAGGGACCCCTTCAAAGGAGTTGCCACCTTGAAATGCATACAAAACACAAAACAGCTACTTAGAAGAAAAGGCTGCTGCGTATTCGCAGGATAAGCAGTTCTAACAGCAGCTGGCAAAGCAACCATGAAGGCTGGGCAGGCTGGTTGGTGAATCTGCCCTTCACACACCAGGTATCTCTGACAGCTCTGGGACTTTGCTATTCCAACCCAGGTCCCTCTTTGGGAGGCTATTGGCATCTTTTCATCCTGAGGGAGGGAGTCCTGAACCTCAGGTCTCAGAGGTTACAGGTACCTGGCTGTTTCCTTTGGGCCTGTCCCCACTGGAGGCTTTTGCTCCTTCCTGCCAAAGGGATGCGGCACCCAAAGTACAGCTGGAGAGGCTGAGGTACCTCAGGAGGTCCTGGTGCGAGGAGCTGACTGGATGCGTTTGGTAAGGGACTGGGGACAGTGGCAGGTTTGCAGGGACTTGGCTGGGGATGCCTGGGAAGTTGCTTTTTCAGATAAGCAAGATGATGATATAAAGGAGAACTAAATAGAGGAGAGAACTAACTGATGTTGGGAAGGGGGAAAAAGCGATTGCACAGGAAAAAGCAGGATATGTGAACTTACGATCACCTCAAATCACTGCTTTAGCAGAGTCAGGAACAACAGAAAAAGCAGAGTGCTGCCAACAGTCATTATTTAACTTGAAGTTTTGCACTGTCTGATACTCTACTTGAGACACTAGGTCTTCAAATCATGTGGCTGTGGCAACCCCCACTTTAATTTAAAATATACCTTGCTCTTGAGGCTGTAGAGAACAATTAGAAGCTCCAATCTCTGCTATATCATAAAGGCTCAGAAACCGGGAGATCAATAGTACTAATTAAAAAAATCAAAAACCTCTAAACTGTCAGGATTATTTTGAGCATGCTTATGGAATTTTGAATTCTCAGGGTGATGAACACAAGCTCAATAAACAACAGGCCCAAACCTGCTTGCTACCGGAGAGGCAGTTCCTTCCCTGTGACACACACAAGTCCAAGAAGGTCCTGGCTTACAAAGGGCAAAAGCCTGGCCCTGCATCTCCTCTCAAAATTACTCCAAGATGTAGTGCAGGAAAAGCCCACTGCATATTGCTGGGAACTCATGTGCAAATGATTTCCACTAGAGACTGGCAGAGGTGAGTTAGAGGTTTAGAGTAATGAAAAGTATGCATCGGCATTTAAATGTAAATATCGTGTATAACCAACTACTAGGCAGTGCCAATAGTAATGAGTTTGCCCATTTCCATTCCGTTTCCACCCACTACATTGAGACCTCTCTTAAACTTATCCAACAAGATCACTGCCTTAGTCCTGCATCCCCCGCATAGAAATGATTCCTACAGTCGGTTTCCCTGAATACTATCATCCGGATACCAATGCAGCACATTAATAAATAATTTAGATCTAATTCATAACATTTTCCAAATAATGTTAATGAGACAACAACTCAAATCTAGTTCCTGTTAAATAGCGTGATCTACACATACAAGAAGGTGCAAATGGAAAATTATTCTCAACGCCACATGATAGAACATCGACAAAACCAATACACTTTTCATTCACTTCTACCACCTGCCAGGCTTTTCAAACAAGATGATGAAAACTGGCAACACCATACACAGAGTTCAAACATTAAGATCAAATTTTGACACCCTTGCGCTGTGCTTTTCATGAATTAGACCAAAAGACACTCAGATCAGATACTCATGAGAGGAAGAGCAAAAGACCTTGTCATCCCCGGTCTGTGCCCAGATGGAGCAGCCTGCAGCTTGGTGCACCAGCACACATCCCACCCTTGGCTCTTCTCTGCTCATTGTTGGAGCTTGAAGCAGCACTATGGCCCAGCAACGTGCACTAAAATTGAGCAGTCTCAGTGCATATGCTGAAGCCTTCTCCTAAAGAGTGTAGACTTGTGCAGCGTAGTCCCTCAGGTGCACCGCATTGAAGGGCTTAGACACACTACAATCAGAGTTGAGTACAGCTACAACTGATTTTAATTTCTCCATTGAGTTTAATGGGAACAAGATGAAGCTGTGACTGGACCGTCTGTGCGAGCTGTAAATGCCTTCCCACCACGACTAAGGAAAAATAAAAAATTCATCGCATGTCCTTGATTATTCAGTAAGTAGAAACCAGTCATTGAACTAGAAGCCTGTGGATTTTCAGGCATCCTTCGTGGGCAGGTGATGCTGTTGATCTGAAGTGGGCCGAGGCTTAGAGCATGTGGGGGAAAGCAGCAAAGGGTGGCTGTGACTGCTGCATGGCTTGTCTGCAGCAGGAGCAAGGAAACCACACAAGGGTCAGGGTGAATTCAGAAGCGGTACCAAGCCTCAAACCAAATAACAGCTGCTAGTTCTCTGCTCCCAAGCCTTCCTACTGACTTATTTATTATCTCCTCCTGCGTAATTTGTCATAATCTCTGGCTCGTCAGGCCAATTAATCATGCTTCAGAAAAAATGAGATTTCTCAGAAGGAGATTATCTGTCTCTGACAAACAAGGGATAATTCAATTAGCTTCCTTTTCTAAACATTTATTAACTGGTTTTGGTAAATTAGTCCTTTTTGTAATTTAGCTATAATTTAGGAAGATTTAATATGTCATTAGGCACACCGAATTCTGTGTTAATATAACATTATGGCTGAGATTTTAATTGCCCCAGAGTCAGGAACTGTATACATAAATGGCTTGATTCCCACATGGAAGCGGCTGATAGGAAGTACACAGGGCTCTACAGAAACTCTCCTTAAAATCCCTTCTTCCGTGAGCTAAGTACATGGAGAATAGGATGCTTTCTCTGACTTGGGTAAGAACTCTAATAATTCATTGAGAAAGAGAAATATTTACATATTTGCAGAATTTCTACATACTACAGAAATTTATGGTATCCATGGATTTAACTCTCCTCACACTTCCTAAAGTTCCTATTTTCCATACTGCAATTTCCTGGGAAAATCCTAGTATCTAACAGTAGTACCTGACTGTAGCCTGTCAGCTGGGAATTTCTTCTCTGTTTCATTCTGGAGGAAAACCTAAAAAGGGATTATGCCTTTCAGTTCTTTTGGACACTGCCAATTGATACTAATGCAATGGCATTAAAGAAGTCGATGCAGCTTCATGCTGAGGGTAAAAATCAGCCTCTTTCATGTTGCGGGAAATCAAGAGAAAATCAAAGCAATTGAGTTGTGTGGATGTTAAAAGGCATAAGAGGAGAAGCAGACCCAACGTTAAAGCAATGTTAATTACTTTACCATAGCAGGGTCATATAGACTTTGCCTAAACTGAAAGTGAAGAGTCAGCTTAAGCAGACTAATCCCTACACGTTGCTGGCTGCAGCCTGACTGTAGCGTGGATTCGGAGCATCATAACTGGTCGCTGAACAACTGAACTCAGGGTATTTCCTGCTACACCAGGCAGTAATCTGCCCGTGGCAGACCGTTTCAGAGTTCATGTTTGACAGCATGGATCCACCATAAAGTGCTAGGATTTGGGGAATCTTTTCTTTCAGAGAATTTTGGAGCTCAGGCCAAGGCAGCCTCCTCCCACCAATGTTTGAATAGGTTGGCCAGTTTCTATCAGAACTTGACAGAAGGGCAGAAGCCTCCAAGACAGTTACATTCCAGTACGTTTCATGAAGACAAGCAGATAGAAGAAGACCTTATTAGTCCTCTCTACAGTGTGGATCCTAGTGCCTAAGAAGACACAAAGCCCCATTTGAAGCTTTTCCCAAGGCTGGGCCATTCTCTTGATCACTCCTTATAGATTACCTGACACCTAATAATAGCCATAGCCTTATTTAGCTACTAAGTCAACCAAGCGCATAACACAAATCTGTTAGTTCTGCTACTCACAAGACACATCTGCTTACACTTGAAATACACATCTCCCAGCAGAAGTAGTAGGAAAACAGCCACAATTTAAGACAAGCCAGTTCAGCCCATCAGACTGGCACAGCCAATACATGCCAACTCTGTGGTAAACCACATTTAAGAAAACAGAAAGGTTTTTATCACAGGCAGCTGCCTTTCCGACTCCCCAGCTGTAATGACTGGTACCCATTTACAGCTCAGTTGACCAAGAAAAGCCTCAAAGCAGCAAGATCAGACTCTACCTGTCTTGAAAACACTCATCGCTAGCACAACAAGGGAACTTATACCTCTGGCAAAAAGCCAGATGTTGTAACCACTCTGCCATCACACACTCATTTAGGGAAAATAAGAACTTTCCTTAATTTTATTTTATGGTTAAGATACTCCAGAACTCATTAGATGCCATGCTGTTCACTAGTTTAAAGCCATAAATTCATATTTGAAATAAATTGTATGAAACTGAGGCTTTTTCATGAGTTATTTCAAGTGGTAACAGGAGGCATAATTCTGCACGCAGCTATATACCAACAAAGACTGGGAGTAACTTGATGGAATTACTGCAGGAAAGAGCAGCACAGACAGGAGGAGAGCACAGTCCATGTATTTTTTAATTTAAAATATTCCTATATTTAACTACAACCCCAAACTCAATAATTATTACCATTAAGGGATTTATTAGGCAAGGATTGCTCTGGAGAAAGCCCAGCTGACCTCAGTGGGAATTTTGCCCAAGTAAACTTCCCACTGGAGTATGCAATACTACTTGTATGCTCACATTCATGAGCATTAGCAGAGCCCAGACCCGTATCGGAAAACTATTCTATTAGCTCTCAAAGGTGTCATTAGCAACAGAGGTGGAGCTTTAAAAACTATTGGGACAGATTCCCTCTGTCCCTTTTTGGTCTGCACAGTGTCCATTAACACTTTGCGAGCAGCTGGGAGGAATTCACAGCCCTGGGCCTCGGGGTGCATTAAGCTCTTCTAATTTTCCTCCTCCTCAATGCCATTGCAGGGCATGGAAAAGGGGTGGAAAGGTAAATGTCCTGGGGAAAAAGGAGTGTTCACAGCATGTGTGGAGCTGTGCCTTTAAAAAGTGCTGGTATGAGACGCGTAGAAGGAAACGTTCAGTTCTATGGAAGTTCATGCAGAGCAATGCTGACACGTTCAGATATCACATTTACAGTCTGTCAGGCTCCCAGACTTGGTGTTATCTCAGGACAAAGTACGGTATTGGGGGAGAATCAAACTATTCTGCAGGAATGAATAATGGAGTGGGTAAACTCCCTACCAGTGAAAAAGCCCTTAGAGAAGACCTGCACAGTTTCTACAGCTACAAACTATGAATGCTGTCAGAAGGATACTGGACAGAAAGTCAATTTATTTCCAACAGAAGTTGGATCTCAAACACTTGAGGTTTTTAATAGTTTGCAATTAAGACAGCCAAGAGGCTCACAATGAAAATGGATTGCAGAAACTTAAGGAGGACTGCATTCCATGCTAAAATGGAACAAGGTTTGCCAATGCAGGGGGAATGGAAAGTATAAAAAGCAAAAGAGTTTGTAACAGATCTAAGACTTGAAAGATGAACATTTTTTTCTGGTGGGGGGGAGAAAGGCAGTTGGGGAGGATGGGAGTTGACTAACCAGGTCCCTGATAAGAGAACAGTTATTCATTGGCGCTAAGACGCACATGTACATGGAAGTCAGAGACGGGCTCATGAAAGACCCAGAAATAAACTCTGGCAAAACATCTGGAATCTGCCAAGCAAAGGAAGTCACCCAGACTCGACTGAAGCTTACAGACTGCAGGCTGCTCCGATACTGTAGCCATGATAGTATATAAAAAACACTGTAAGTAAAGAAATCAAGACAGGGCCTGCCCGTGAAGCTCAGAGTCCAAAACATCAGTACGTGACTCGGCACACAAGCCAAAACCATGCCCAGAGTTTAAAACAATGCGAGAGCCATAATTCTTGAGGAGATGGCAAGCAAGGCCTTGCAAGGTCAACGATGGTAACATCAACACTGCTGCTTCTGGGGAAGTCTGGACAGCATGGCTACAAAACATGATTTGGCTGCCAGCTGTGGGATGCTTACTAATTTTGTCTCTGATGCGCAAGTCAATGTAATGCCAGGAACAGTATTAGCACTACACTGAGGATAAAATAGGTCAAATTAAGGCCCATTAAAGAACTATAAGAATTAGATTTATGGACAGTTAACAAACTGGAAACAAGGCAATTTTCTAAGACTTGTTGAAGAAGGAAAATCTTACTGCTGATTTTAACATGATAAGTCTGATCAAGACAGAGCACCCATCAGAGAAGGAGTGACCAAAACAACTAAAGAAAACTTTAGGGACACCTTTCAGGAAATAAGGAAGCTCTCAAAGAGTGCTGAACAGAGCTGAAAGGACTCAATTACTCCAAGGCACAGGCCCCCAGGAAAGCTACCCTTGCCCTAAAAAGGAGGCAAGCTTAGGCCCGTTTCTCTGGGAACACAGGGAAGAAGTACCAGTCCAGCTGTTGAACATCTGTTCTGGTTGCTGTAGGGGGCAAAACAGACAACTCATGGAAAGCCAGGAAGTCCCTGACAACATGTGCTGATATAAGCGAAATCAAAGTACGGCTCAGGGTATTATAATTTTTAAATATAAATTTTAAGTGTGCTTTTGCACATTTTATTAATCCACAGAATGTGCAGCATTTAAAAATGGAAATATCATAGCTAGAAAGAACTACAGATGTTAGTAATTAGTGGCACATTACTCACATTTCATCGTAAAACAGATGTGTGTATTATTTTAATTATAATGACTAATATAACATATGCCTTAGACATATGTATAAGCATAATGTTTTCTGTGAGTCAGTGCTTTAAGTATGATTTTGATTTTATTTACTTTCCTAAGTTCAGTGTTGGAGAAGGAAAGTATATTTGTTACATGCTAACAGATCAAAAGAAGCAGAGAAAGTCTCTGTGTATTATCGGAAACCTGTGTTTTGACAGTATGCATTTGCAACTGGTAAGCAAAATGTTATGATCTCCAGCCTCACTCAGATTACTTCTTTTTAATGATAATACTTCCCTACCCTGAGGCTATACCACAAACAATTACAGAACATTTTGGAGCCTGCATTGTGTGCTATTATGTTTAAAAGATAGTATCCTGCTTCCCTTTTTTCCCCTACAATCTTTTTTCTTTAGAGCAATGTCCAAATACACTCCTTTTTGAAAATTACTTGCATATGCCATGGCTTGTATTATGGTCATTTAGCACTGTGGTCATTTGCTGCATGGCTAGCTTTTCTTTTCAGTCAAATTGTTGACTGCCTTTGCACTGACAGTCAGAGAGGAGTTTGTATAAAAAAAATAATAAATCAGACTTCAAGAGCAGAATCACCAGCAGACATTCAACAAGGTACTAATATACCTCATGTGCCATTCAGGCAGAATTTAGATGCTTTCACCCACCTATCCTATTCAATTTTAGAGGTTACCTAGGTTCAGATACAGACTTCTCTAAAGATCAGGATGACGTCTGTTCTGAGTCCCAGAGAAGGAGCTGAGTCCTCCCATTTTCTATTTGGGTCTCTGCATAGCCACTCAGGCGCACACAAACCTTTGAGCCCCTCCATCGGCCTGGTGAAGTGAACCCCAAGTGTGGGACACCCAGTTTACACCCTTCAGCAATAACGCTCCCAGCTGGAAGGCCTTTGCTCAACGTCTGCTGTGGACAACATACATTTTGGTAAAATTGTTGCTCCAAGTAATAACGTTGCTTTTCTAAATATAATTCCACAGACCCATAAAATGCAACAGAGAGGTATTGACTATGCCTATGGAGTGATCTTTCCCCTGACCGAGGGAGGATCATTTTGGAAAGCCTGAAGTGCTACACCTAAAAGCGATGCACTGATCTTGGTATCACAAACTTCACCCTCTGACACCCCCCCTTCCATTTTCTCCTGATAGATCCCAAAAATAAAAAATGGATGAAGAATTGTCATGGACCATCTTCTCAAGGATGTAGTAAATCACCATGGTGGCAAATCAGTAAATAACACCCTTCTTTCCTAGCTGCTGTCCAACAAATCCCAAAGTGGCAGGAAAAGCCCCCATCCTGCTGCAACTACTGAGATTCAGCAGAGACATGAAGCCATGGATAACTGGCCTGTCAGTATAAACTGACTTGTGTCAGCTCTGCTGCTGCTCTCAGCATTGCTGTTGTAACCTTTGCTGGCAATTTCCCCAAAGTTTTTCGTATCTGACTTTTTTAAAATTTCACATTTTAATGTTCACATTGCTGTACCGCCTCTGCCATTGCACTCAGCCACTGCTTATTGGCACTCTCCATCACCAATCCCCATCATAACCCTCTGCTCCTATTATTAATAACTTTTGTCAGACTTTAACTATCAGAGTAGAAATATTCTATGCATAGGCTCTCCACCAGGAGATCGGGGGGTTTTTTCCCCCAAATGGAGCAAATATTAGTCACCCATTTGAAAAAAAGAAACAGGGAACTTTGCCAACAACCAACTTAAAATCAACACAATAAACTTTTAATACCTTCATAGGTGGGAAAAATAATTTGTCATGTTTCCAGGGGACAGTCCTGAGTTCAAAGCTGTCTTGCCCGAGTCAGAGAATCATTCATACAGGTTTTCTGTCATTTAGAAAGTGCAGAGGGAAAACCCTTTTTGTACTTGCACAGAGGAATTTCATGGATGCTCACTTGTAATTCTGCCCACGTCCCTGCTGCCCTGCACAGACTATTGTTCCACGTAGCCATGGAGCCAGCAAATCAGATGGGACAAAGCCAAAAGGGATCTGTCTGCTACTTCACCACACCAAAATCACTAATTTTAATGGGTCAGGACCTTCCTTCTTCCATCAAACAGTGCAAATAATTTGGTGCCTTTCTAAGGCCCGCTGTTGAAGCAGTCATCTTCTCCCTGCTTTAGGAGATACATGAGGAACTTTGTCTATTGCCTTCTCGTGTAAGGAGAGGAATGCAGGAAAAAAAGTTCAGATGCTTTTTTTTTAATAAGTAGTGCAAAATTGAGAGTTTATACAAGGTTACTTTTCAAAGAGAAGAAATACAAGCTAGTTTTGTGATATGGCAACCCTACGTCTTATCCACGTGGCCACAACACTGCTAAGAAAAATGTCTATGTTTGGTTAAAGGATGCATCCAAGCATACGGTATGTTCGGTATGCAAGATGTGGCTTCTCTCATATTCTCTGCAAAGAATCATTTAACAAATGACACCTGAACTTCTGTACTTTAAAAAAAGAACAGATAAAGCATTTCTTTTGCTCCTTATGTTTAAAGGGAAGAAGGTGAAGAACACACAATATTCAGCACCTGACAGCTTTGCAAAGAAGATGCCTTTAACTTGCTGTATTATCAGCCTATTTTTCACTTAAAGGCAGATACTATATGTCCTCATTTACAACATGAAAGAGAATATATCCTAAAAATATTCAATATTTGAAGGACATGAAAGTCAAATATTTTGTTTATTCAAAGCTGTGCCAAAAATTCTTCAGAGAGATCATCTTAGAAACACAAGTGAGGTAACTTTTTAAGCAGCTCATGGACCTGCTGGATATTTGGGTGGATATTTGTTCATTATTTCATGCTCAGCAGGAAATGTAACCACTTGTCTCATCCATAACTCCTCCTGAAGTTCAGAGGTCCAAGTTTGACCACTACTCAACCCTATATAGCATACAAAATTTGACTGGAGCTTACTGATTAACCTGTCTCTGGTAAAGATCTTTACTGAGACAATTCCTTAAGAAACAGTAGGTTTTTACTTCTGTTTTTAAGTTTAAAGAGTCTGTTTCAAAGTTAGCGGCTGCCAAAGTGTAGCAACACCATTCCTGACAACAGAGCAAAAGGCAAGCACGTCTTCCAGGGACATTCCTGAGGTTAGGGAAGGATTCCCTGCTTTTCTGACAACAAACTCTGCGCTGTGGGTACGTGTGTGGGTACTTTGTTTCCAGCCTGGAATGTTTTAAAAAAATGCAAAACACAGAGACGCAGGATTTATTATCCGAACTTAAGAAAAGCAGAAACAGAAGAACGTCTTGGGGGACATGGTAGAAAATGGAGATAAGAGGACAAGATGCTATGTCTGAGTAGGACAAAGTAGGACAGAGTCAAAATGTTGTTATTCCTTGGGATGTGAAGAGCTTAAATATCTTTTCTGTGGTGTGTTCAAGGATTTAGTATATCTACTAAGGGCGACAACATACAGAGAGCATAAAACAGTATCAAAGAAAATAAGGCTAGAAGAGCTCTTCAGATCTCATTTAGTCTAACATCCTTCTGAAAAGCTGACCAGGTATACTCAGACCATTTCTGACAAACATTTGTCTAATCTATATTTAAAAACCTCTCATAATGAGGGCCCCCTCACCTCCCTATTCCAGCCTTAACCTCATGGTTAGAAAGCATTTTCTAACATCTAATCTTGTTTCCTGCAATTTAGATCTGCAGTTTCTCATTCTACTGTCAGCGGACACGGGTGGTTGTTTATTCCCCCCCTTTGCAAGAGCCTTACAATACCTGGAGATTTATTATGCTTCCCAGGCCTCACTGAGCAATCCCAGCTTTTCAGTGTTTCCTCGCAGGCCACGTTTTCTAGAGCTGTGATCTTCCTTGCTGGGCTCTCCTCTAGGGTCTTTCCAGTTGGTGCATATGTTTTTTCAAGTTTGTAGTTGTTTTCCAGCCATAAACTTCAGCTCTTTCCAAAGGTGAGTTAGCAATTTCTAAAGTGCAGATAATAATTTGGTTCCACTTGTTAGATAGCAGAATTAGTACGAGCTTCACAGTCAATTTTCCAAACAGAGTTCCTGGAAAAGGCAGGTTTTACATGTATTGTAGCTCTGCAGGTAGGAATAATAACTAATGCATAGGAAAAAAGCATGTAATATCAGTTAGGAGCAGTTTTGGTTCATATCTCATCCACCTCTTCACCTTAATTCACCTTCCTCCAAACCCTGCATTCCACAACCATTCATTTCTGTGCTTGGACACTACCTCCATCTTTCTCCTCAATCCATGTGGCTGGATAAGGCCAGATCAGAAATACCAAGTGCAGGCAAGGGCTACATTTCTTGTGATATTTCTGGCCTGAGCAGAAGCAGGTAAGCCTAAGGAATTTATGTGGAAGTCTTTATTCTTAAGACACACGCAGGCTGAATTTGTTAATTTGGGAAATTTATTGAAGAAATGCTTGAAAACTTAAGACAATAAATCCAAACATAACCAGACATGCTAGACAAGTACATTATACCTTCTGATATTAGTTCACTGCTTTTGTGCTCTGACTTTTCATGAGCCATGTAGCACCAGTTGAAAGCAGTGGCTGTTTGAGTGTCCCCGTGCAGGTTCAGTGATTCTTTCATGATCTGCTTCACCTCAGAAAGTTTTCCCTCTGTAACCACCAGGCTTTATTCTTATCAGGGCCACATCCAGTACCATGGGAGCCATGGAGTCACCCTGACCAGGGAGGAGGGATACGCTGGCAAACTTCTGTCTCTTCAGCCCAGAACAAAGTGACAAAGGAGCACACAGTGTGGTTGGGTCTGATCAGTGAGGGTCTGAGACACAATGTCTTGCTGAGACAGCGAGTGCTGCAAACCATACGAAGGTGGAAAAGTCTCCTGGGAACACAGTATTGTGTGTTTGCCCTGCCCATACTACACTTCTTGAAGTATTTGCTATCAGCCACAGTCAGAAAGAGGGCACTGAGCTAGATGGATCATTGCTCTTTGCTACTAGAGTCATTCTTATATCCCTCGTTGACATAGAGGCAGTGGGACGTCTCTTAGACTGAAGATCCAGAGACAAATTATGGACACAAAGTTTTAAATATGGTGTCAGCACAGGTTGTGTGGAAAGCACAGACTGAATTCCATGAGACAGGAGACTTCACAGGTAAACCATGTCCCTGCAGTCTTCAGGAGAGCCTTGCACTTCCCCAAACCTGGCTGTAACACTTATTTGGGGAGGTAGGCAAGCTAAAACGGGGGATAGCACGGTGCATTGTCAGGGCAACTGTCACCGACCCTGTGGTTCTGGAGTCAATGCCCTCTCTGAGCTGGGCAGAGTGGGGTCAGCAGGCTTACGGTGGGTAGCTCAGAGCAAAGTACTGTCAGTAATGTTTTAGCTGGGACAGGCACCTAATGGGAATGGATAGTCAGAACATATTAATGCACTGAGAAGACTTTGAAATCCATCTTAGCATGACATTTGCTCACCTACTGCCAGAAATAAGGACAGCTAAAAGTGACATTTTAATGTCTTCAGAGAACAGAACTGGAACTGCAATGGCCTTTTTAATGGTCCTCAAATGACGCTATGTACCACTATATGAAGCTGAGACTATGTCTTTGTGCATGACGATGCACAGTAAGACTTAATCAGGTTTCAACTCTTGCACACACCTAAGGATGCAGAAAGTACATATGACAGAGGCTCTAAACACTCTTGCAAAACATCCACAAATCTCATTTTTTCAGGATTAGATGCAAATTAGAATGATCAAACTTGAAGCAAGAGCTAAGAAAAACATAATAAATCCCCTGTGCTTTTATGCAGTCCCGAACATAATCATAAAAGTAGTAACAAAAGCAAGTTTCCTGAACTAAAATATGTGCTCTTATTTGAAGAAAGAGAAAAGGGAAAAATACATGTTATAGCATCACTATGAAGGATTGCAACTATCCAGGAAAATATGGCTGCACCACACAAAAGATTTGATCCTATCCAGATACATCAGTATCATTCATAACCCTAAAAGAAAAGGGAAAAAAGAGCAGAGGAAGGACACCTTGCACTGGGGGAAAGGAGAACTTCAGTAACAACATCACCCTATCTAGCAACTTGCCAATTAGTCAGAAATAAATGGCAACAAGTAAACCAGCATCAAAGCCCCAAACACAGTGTAAACACTGCTTAACATCCAGAGGCCTAAAAAGCATGATGCTTACATTTTGGAAGCTCTTATGTAGTGTCTGTCCCATTGACGTGGAGCTGGATCCACAAAACAGTATTTCCCACACACCAGTCCACAAAATAGCCATGGAAAAATACCAGGGTAGAGTTTTTAATCCTAAGCCATGTTGTTCAGAAGCTCTGGATTGTTACAGTTCAAAGTTAATTTGGCCCATTAAAGAGATGGGAAAGTTTGGCTACAGACCCAAACTCCCTCCATGCTTGGCAACACTGAATCAGTTTGGATTTTATCCATCTCTAATCACTGAATATTCATTTGCAATTAAGATTCCTTGGATCATGGGAGATACGAGCTGCTGGATTCTGAAGAAGACCTGGCCATAACTCATGTCTCCATAAGGTTCAAGCAGGCAGGTAGCATCTTTGCATGCTGCCTGGATGAGGTGCAGGAGGACAATAAACTGTAGGTGCCCTGATCAGTCCAGGTAAAGAAGAGACGTTCAGAGAGACAGTTTATTGCTGCAGGTGGGTAGCAAACTCACATACATCACTCAGAACAAGCATAACTCTCCTTAACAATGTATCAGGTAAGAAAGCAGGCAATCAGCCCACCCCAAGTCCATCTACCCATGGTGAGAGTCTCCGCAGCCTCGTGGAGACATTTCTGCCAGTGCTAGAGCGCAGCCAGAGCAGCCCTGTGTGAGTGACAGTGGATGCTACTCTATCCCTCCACTGCACTGCAATATTGCTACAAAGGTAAGCCACAATTCTGCTCACAGGAATCCTGCAGGAGTTTTTGGAGACAGATTTGGGGACATTAGTAAGACCTTTTAATAGAAGAAGGCAGGTTAAGAATAGCAGCCAGGGAGGGAGGACAGGACAACGAAAGCCAAGAGGCTGTGGTTACCTCTCCTGATAGATGTGCCTTTGCAAGGAGGCAAAGGGGATTTGCACAGCAGGTCTCACCCAGAGTGACTGAGGCTGATGATTTCAATAACACTGTCCCCAGGGAGCGAGGAGCTCCAAGCTCTGCACAAAAAGGCAGTCTGAGCTGTGTCAGCTGCATCAGAGTGCTGAGTAGGCACTTTCCGCATCAGAGCAGACCCGTTCCGGCAGGGAACGAGGCCACGTAGGTGCTGCCAAAGCTGAGAAAGCCATATCCTGCGGGTCAGAGGCTCCGCTCGCGTGCGTCAGCACACTTCCAGAGAAGCTAAGAGAGGTGCACTGGCTTACAGAGCTGTGTGCCTGGCCTGTGGGTGAAAGAGAAAAAGGGAATTGCACTGCCTGTTCATTTGGCCTCTGGGATTTTTGGTGCAGGGGTAAGCTGTGATGGTATCAGGTAAGAGGCATCAACAAGCTTGAATAAAGATTTTACAAAAGCAGAACATCTCAGCTGCTACAAATGGGTTGAAGGGATGAAAGATTTTAACAGTGAAATAATGCAAACCACATAATTGCAACCTTTCATGCAGGTTGCCCCAGCTCCATTAGCAAACCCTTCCAATCCAGGCCCAAAGGAAGGTTACAGATCACTCAGCTGCAGCCCAGAGGTTGGAACTGATTTGCGTAAAATCATCCAACAAGTCAGCAGCAAATCTGAGAAGATGGGAGGTCAGCAGTCTACGTTTCTCCACAGCTCACTAGCCTGACTAGTGCTGTCTGGCTCATGAGTATCTCCCAAGATATTGGTAAAATGTAGATTTATTTAGGTATGTTAGGTGCTGGGTTGCCTAATGAATGCTGCTGGTGGTACATGTTAGTGGCAAAAGAGAGAGATCCATGCATAAAAGATTATGGGTCCTGTTCCTAGCTGGGCAAAGAAAAGCTCTCCCTTGGTAAAAAACCTAAAAGGGCAGCATTACCTAAGCTTATTTATGCAATGACAATTATAAAAGACTTTCAGCCTAAACCACTTTTAAAAGTAGATTCTGAAATTTAAAAGAAATGTCCGTTTAAGAATAAGAAGCACTTTTCATGTTCTTGTGTTAATGAAGATCTTTCAGTGGGGGAGAAATGAACTAAACAATTCTACACAAAAGAGAGAACCCACAACACACAGGGAACTGTCAAAGGTACAGAGATCACAAGCTGCAAAACAGAAAGAATATGTCTTCAGTAAACTGGCAGGCACATGAGACTGGAGAAGCCCAGATGGGCCTCTGACTCTTCTTCTTCTATCTATTTTCTATCACAGGCAAATACATCGTATGAAGCCTCCTCACCAATTGACCCATCTAGCTCTGTCCCAAAGCTCATTAGAGTTCTTGATGCAATTTAAGGAACTGTTAGTGCCATTGGTAACTGGGATGGTTGATAAACAATGGCAAATGTTGATACTGATTCTCATAGTGCATCTTTAAGCTCTGTAGGGTCCAGGCACTCATGAGAACTTAGGGAGTCCTTATTGATATCTTTACATCAGTATTTTGTACACACTATTAAAGGATTAGTAGACTGAAGGAATTTATGAAAGACATGGAGTGAGGCATGACTGAGCCTAACAGAATTATATGAGAAGGTCTAAAATGTCCATCCAGCCTAATATCTTTTCTCCAACAATGGCAAGCAGCAAATGCTTTGGAAAAGAGTATGCAAAATCAGTCATCCCTGGTTTCCCTCTCAACCAGCAGTCCAAGGATTTCCTGAGCTGGAGCTTCCATCAGGACCATCAAATTAAATAATTGCTGGTACAGTTTTTTGTGAATTTGTCTGTTTCTTTTTGAATTAGCTTATCTCTTTGATAGGATTTCCCTTTGCTATGTTAAAGGAGTAGACTCGAATCTACAAATATTAATTAGTTCCCCAGGCAGTACAACTTTTAACAACTCCCTCTGTTTCCTCAGGTCTGCTGATTGTTCTGTGTATAATCCAGACCTGTCATTCTCTTGCGAGGAGTGTTTGCTGTACGGACACAAAAGTCTGTCCCTGAAGTAAATGAATTGCATGATACTAAAGGAAGTGTTCAGTCTCGTAAGGATCAGATGAAGCACACACTAAATTTTCTGTGATGCTTAAAAGCAGACATGTATTATCCTGCCTAAGTGATTATTAGGAGAGGGGTGGAGTAGCTAAATCAGTACTAATTGTCCTATCCAGAGAAGCAGGAATGCCAAAGTGTTTGTATCATCCACACTTCACGCAATGTGAATACTAAAATCAGGCATAACCCATCATACCGGCTGGTAGAAGGATTATTAAGCCCACGTCTCTGGAGATTTGTGGGCTTTCAAATGATAAACACTTTCAAAAGGAGCAAAGGGGAAGGGCAGGAGTGGATGGCCAGGTGCCAACTTCCCTTGTCCTTTCTGGCCTAGAAGTATAGTACCATTTGGCAAAACAAGCACAGTAACCTTGGGGTGATGCACCTTAAGCTGCTATAACCATTAATTTAGGACTTTTTTAGAGAGAGAGTGAATGTCAGTGGTCAGTAGTTGTGCTGTCACAGCAGAGGGCAAAATCCTCCCAACACCAGAGCACCGTGTGTAACGTCCTAGCATGGGTATCCAAACAGCCTACAGCATCCATCCCCATGCCTGCTGAAGGGCCAGTCCTGCCTGCTAGACCTCCTTGTCCCCAGGCTGCCACCAGCAGGGCCCACAGAAAGGGAGACAGCCATTAACTAGTACTGCGTGGAAATGGCGGTCTGGTTCCAGTTAAGGAGTGGGATGAGGGGAATGGGCATGAGGGCCTGCAAAATTTCAAACACCTCCAGGAAAGCCGAGAGGATGCATAACACAGCCTTCCCCGTCCCTGCCCCACAGTCCCTAGCTGCCAGGCTGCCTCACCCGCTCGCGAAGAGGCTTTCTGTGCTCAGAGAGGGGAGCTTTCCGCTTACCAGCTGCACAGACCCCTGTCCTTTGGGCAGGGGGTGTGTGCACAGGGGAGATCTCAGAGACTACAGGTGGAGCAGCCCTATCTAGCCCTTGTGCCACCCCACAGGCCTGAGCTCGGTGGGGAGAAAAGAAAAGGAAAGAAGGCGAGAAAAAGAGGAGGAGAGTTGAATAGGGGGCAGGACGGTGGGAAGAGCAGAGAAGTAGGGAGGGAAGGAAGAAAGCGGAAAAAAAGGAGGAGAAAGGGGAGGAGATGAAAGGCAAGGGGAGAAGGGAGGACCGGGCGGGGAGGAGGCGAGAGGCCGGGCAGGAGAGGAGGGAGGCAGCTCGGCAGAGAGGGAAGGGACGGGACCCGGCGCCCCGCGGGCCATGCGCCTCCTGGCCACGGCGCTGGCCGCCCTGCTGGCCGCGGCCCCGGCCCCAGGTAAGCGGCACCGCGGGCGCGCAGCGGCCGGCGCCCAGGCCCCCCTCGGCCGCCTGCGGGACCCCGGGCTCCGCCTCGGGCTGCCGCCCGCCCCTTCGCGCCGCGGAGCAGGGTCCGGGTCCCCCCCGCACCGTCGGCGCCGTGGTGGGGGCCGCGGCAGCGCCGGGGGCTCGGGCACCAGGAGAGGGGGCTTAGCGAGAGGTTAGGGGTGGGGGCCGCTGCCCGGGCACCCCCGGGAGCGGGCGCCCCTGCCGCCTTGCTTCCCCCGCAGCCGGCCGGGTCCTCCCCCGCCGCCCCCCGCCCCGGGGTGGTCCCTGGCCCCGCTCTGCCGCTGCCTTTCCGGGCTCCCGGCTCCGCAGCGCTTCTGCACAGCGACCTGACCCGCAACTGTGTTTTCACAAAAAAAAACCCCTTCCCGTGCAGAAGTTTATGGAAATGTGTCCTCTGCCACCTTCTGTGCCAGGCGGGACAATGTTTAGCTGCACCGAGGAACTGCAGGCAAAGTTGAGGCAAAGGGAGATTTGGCATTGCTTTTTCCACGGGTGCCTAGATCCTGTAGGCAACCAGTGGAAACGGAACCCGTAGGTCACTTGTAAAACGCCTCCCCCACTCAAGACCTTTCTGCCTCCAAAATCAAAGGTGCATTGGCCAGCGTGGTGTCCTAAAGCTGCAAAATGGACACAGAGTCCGGATCTGAACTTCAAGGTGCAGTGAGGGTTGGGGGTGGGGAAGCCCTGCTCATTCAAGGATAATAAAAGAGCTGGGTTTGGATCTTCACCTCAAAAGGGCAGGAGATGGTGGAGGCAGAGGTTTGGTTCAAGTCCATCTTTAGTCACTGCAGAAGCTTTCTCAGAGAAAGAGCCTCTGACCTGTGAAATTTGCAGACAGATCTGTTCAACTGAAAACAGCTGGTTGCTTTTGGTGATCTTGCTAGCCAGCTCCTAATTATTTTCATTTAAACAAAGAGCTTTGCTTCTTCCTGGCTCATCTGCTCTTTTTCCTTTTTAATTGTAGAGAAGTCAAAATAAAGCAGGCTTTGACAGTAACATTGTTTCACAGAACAAACTACAACAGGGATAAAAGCCATCCCATATGCCTCTGATCATGCAAATCCGGATCAGAAGGTAACTACCCTGATGGCATGCCTCTCTAGTCCCTTGGCTATCAGCAGGGGCTGAGGAAAGAAGTCCTCTCATCCCTGAAGGGTGGGTTGTAGATTCTGCCTGTGAGCCTCCATGGAGGAAGGAAGAGGGGCCTATATATAACACTAAACCTGGACTGTGAGCGGTAGTGCACAGGAGCAACTCAACTCGTGAGTATCTCCACTGAAGTAGCTGGGGTTCTTCCACAAAAACACAGCCACACTGAAACTGCTCACCAAACGTAAGGACCCAGCGGCGACTGTGGGTCCTCTGCTACTGTTCCAGCACAGACAGAGGGGACAGCCCTGGCATAGACAGGTTTCTGGCTGCTAAAAGTATAATTTGTTACTCCTGACAGTGCCGTGAAAGTGTTTTGCTATGTAATACGGCAGACAACAAAGTCCAAACCTAGCTAGTACTTGGAATTGAACTGGTGTAAGCAGAAGTGGACTATTTTCAAAATAGGATTTTTCAAAACAGAGTTTAGTCAGCAGTAACCTTCCCTGACTCCCAACAGGCTAGTGAGACGTGCAGATGGAGGGTACCAAAGAAACAAACAGCTAAGGCATCGGGATGGGGGCAACTAAGTGAGCTGGTGGCAAGTAGGAGAGACGTGTTTGATGATTAAGCGCACTGCAAAAGAATCCTTAAGTCTTTGACTCACTCTCCTCCCCTTTTCTACAACTAGTTTCTCTTTCCAAGCAGAAGCAAGACTAAAACTCTTGTGGTGAGCTCCACTTGAGCAGCTACACCATGCTATACTGGGAAGGCAGGAGAAAACCAGTGATTCCTCACTTGAAGAGGCAATCTGAAGTCTATAAATTCAGTGCTCTGTTGGCACACAAGCCTGCTCTCAAGTTGTGGAGGAGTCTCCTGTCTTGGCAAGTAGCCCATTACAAGGGTAAACCTCATGTTGGGGCTGATCCAGTGCCTGCTAAAGACAGGAGGAACATTTCCACTAGTGTCCGGGAGCCCTGAATGAGGCTTTTCCTGTCTGCGTAAGAGGTAAATGACCTCTTTCCTCCAAAATCCACCACTGTTCCTGCTCCAATGGTAGTGGGAGGATACAGTCAAATGGACACTGTTTTTCTGTTTTATATAAAGCATCACCTGACCCTGTTCGACATAAGATGAGATGAGATCACTGTAAAAGCATCAGGAAATTTCCAAAACTCTCCCCATTGCCGCACTTGTACAGCCACACCAATAGGAGCCACAGAAGAAAGATATGGAGATGGGTTCCCACTGATCAGACAACATGAAGGATGCAAAATTTGATATTTCCTTATAAAAAGGCATGTCCTCAGAGGAAAAGTAGAAGCCTTAGGTATAAAATACCAATGTTTGTATGAGTGTAAACAGCCAGAAGGGGATCAGAGACTCCACGTACAATGCTGCTTTATCTTCTTGCAGAGGCTTCCATCACCACCGTATCTGAGTTCCTCTGTATTTTCTCTTGGGTACTTTTTGGCACTCTGTTCTGCCTAGTTTCGAATTAAGCAATGATTCTTTTGCCTTTTATTTTGGGACTCTATTCCACAATTAATCCTAGCCAGCTTTTTCAAACAAGAAGTTCACATGTCAGGAAAATGACATAATTGTTTTTCTTTACAGATTTCACGACACGTTCATAATTTCAGTAGAAAAAGTTTGTGTTTTTCATTTACCCAAACCACATTTTTATAAATTATTTATTAAAACATTTACAGCCTAAGTAATTATGAGAATCCCAAAAAGTGTTGAAATTCTTAAACTTATTCCTTATTTACTGAGTAGCACAACCTTCAAAATCGAATCTTATTTCAATGGCAGAAGCAGCCATCTTATCGTCACATTTGCCTGTAAAGCACCAAGGTCAGGTAACTCCAGCAAGTAATAGCGGAAGTTTCATGCCTGGAAAGCTTTTGGTGGTATTCAGCCTTAATTTTAAATTTCAATATCCTATTCCACTTGTGTGCTTTCTACAATCCAAAATAATCTCTTGCTTTGGCACTTACATGAATTGCACACATGAACATCATCCACAGATAATTATATCAATAATCTAGGCCATGCTTAGCTGTAGTTTCTTAAAGAAATAAAAAACCCAACCTTTCTTTATACAACTTATTTTCTCCTTCATAAAGAAAAAACAATGTCTACTTGGAAAAAATACAACATTCAGTAGAGTTTTCTATTGAAATGACCCAAAATAATTATTATACTATTAATTTTCAGAGGGTTCTTCTCAAACAGCTGCAATGTAACTTCTTTAATTTAGTGGATTTACTTTAAGTAAGGTGATACAATTCACCACTCCATTTCACGGCTTCACTGGGGCCATAAAACTCGTGTCTCTGCCTCCAATACTCCTTCAGAAATAGAATGGAAATACTTTACTTGCTTATTTTGAAGATAAATATATGTTTGTGTTTCAGGAGCTGATGTCAGACAAGAGTCTGCCAAAACGCTCATCCCCTTTGTTGAAATGTTCCTAGCTGATGTGCTAGAAAAGTGTCCAGAAATGAAAAAATAATTCTCCCAGAGATGCAATTCTCATTAGTATTTGAGTACAGTATATTCACATAGCAGGAAGCTTAATATTCACATTTTAGAGGACATTTCATGCTTTGCAGAGTGCATTCCGGGGAGTGCTTGCTCACTGTTGAAATATGGTTCTCTCTCTAGTGGATGCCATCAGACCGGTAGATTACACATTACAAGTCATTTAGGGAACACATTGCCACAATATACCATTGGTCAAAAATAGATCAGTCTCTGATATGACTAATAAGAACATTCTTAATGTACATTAGGAAGGAAATAAAATGAGTGTTGATTCCCATGCCTCAGAAAATCAGTCCAGCATAAATCAGTTAGGTCAGGAAAGAAAAATCTTCCTCTAATGAACAGCTATGGACTTCTTTCAACCTTCACCTATACTGGCCACAGTTAGAAATAAAGCAGAGAGACAAACAACTGGTCTAAGCTAGGTTCTTGCTGAAGAACAGAAAAACGAGTCAGAAATGAATGGAACAATGGAATAATCATTTGTCCCAATATAATCTCATGTTATATTTTGTCATGCAAATAATGTCAGATTAAATTGAATTTGTAGTCAGGAGGACTAGTCTGATAGATTTAACCCAGACTTGAGATGACCATTTGATTATGACAAGGAGAATATTACTTAAAACAGAGGCCACAGGGAACTGTAAAGTGAGGAGCTGGTTACGGGCATATAGGGAGGCTAGTAGTCTTTCAGTGATCATCTAGGGAACCGTATCATGTAAGGTTTGCACAAATGATGTCTAAAAGAAGTAGACAGAAGCATGCACGTTGAAATTATGTGACCTTATCAAGTTAGCATAAGATTGGGATAGCATGTAGGAAAAACTCAGGACCAAGTAACAAAAGTGGAGCAGAACTTAGTAAAGCAAAGTCACGTACTTGGGGATTAGTAAGAATTTCTTTGATACACTAGGAACTGAACCGCAAATGACAAAGAAGGGAAATGACCCAAGTATATTATTTAATTATAAACTGGCATATAATCGCATGTGAAAATATCGTGAAAAAGGACAACATAATTCTGGGATATACCAGGCAAGGTATATCCCAGTCAAATCTGGGAAGTACTGTGACTATTTCACAGGACATTGGGGAGCTGCTTTCCAGACACTGTCTGTAATTCCAGTCACCCACATTAAAAAAAAAAATAAAATAATTACAATCAAAACCAAAATTTAAACTGGCACCAATGCAGAGAAGGGCTACTAAGGTGAACAGGGAAGTGGAGACACTACTTCACTAGAGGAGACTAACAGAGCTTGGCTTCTTTAGCTCAACAAAGCAAAGGCTGAGACACCAGATAATTGCTTTCTATATGGAGTCAGGAAGCAAGCGCTAGAGAAGAAAACACTATTTAAACTTAAAGTTGGCACAGGAACAAATGGGCATAAACTGGCTATTGAAACAATTTAGCCTGGATATCCTAAGAAGGATGCAAGTCATCGGAAGAGCTGGTCACGGAACAGCTTTCCAAAAGACATTCTTGGCTCTTTTAGAGCCAAGCTAGTTTTAGATTAACGCTTGTTCAGAATGACGAAAAGATTATGCGATGTTGGGCCTATGACAGCAGCAAGGTGTCCGCTTCAGCCCTATCTTATTAATTAGTGACAGCAAGAATACTAGAGCGGACTCACTGAAGGAGGGCCTCATACCATCTTTAACGTTCACAGAGAGACAGAAGATGTCAGGTTCTAAAAGCTCATTAAATTGCTGCACACTGAACAGATGCCATCAGTTTACCTGCTGTGGACTTGCACGCTGGGACAGATTATGGTGCTTCTGTGCTGGTATAGAGGATTCTCACCATCTTTTCTTTCCTTTGCAGATGTTTGTGAGGCTTTAAATGTGACAGTCTCTCCAGGACCAACAGTGCGATACTCCGAGGGAGATAATGCTACCCTTTACTGCCACATTTCTCAAAAAAGAAAGACAGACAATTTGCTGGCTGTGCGGTGGGTCTTTGCTGCATCACCTACCCAGGAGTATCTGATGGTTAAAATGACAAAGTTTGGGTCTGTCCAGTATTATGGAAATTATACTCATCATTTCCACAAGCAAAGGCTTCATCTTCTTAAAGAGAAACATGGAACTATGTACAAATTTCTCATTCTAAGTCTCCAGCAAACAGATCAAGGACATTATATATGCAAAGTTCAGGAAATTGGCAAACACAGGAATAAGTGGACAGCATGGTCAAATGGCACAGCAGCTACTGAAATAAGAGGTGAGAGACTACTGATTTCAATTCTATCACTTTTCTTGTCCCATGATCCCTTTTTTCTTTTTTTTGCAGGTTCATCCATAAGACATTTGAAGTTAGGTTATTTTTAAGTGTTATCTGTGAATATGAGAAGAAAACCTAATACTCAACTTCCTTACTTACACATGACAATTTAAACATTATTCAGCCCATAATAAAATGTGAAGAAGTGAGAAGATTGGTAGATCTGTAGAAGATAGTCTATTTCCTTTGCCTTTTACCAGAATAGCAGTAATTAAAACTCCTTTACATTCAGCTACAGGTCTCTACAACTTTGCTAGTGGGAATAAACAAATGTCATTATTATTTAAATAGAGAGAGACAGAAACAGAGACAAATTAACTTATTTTCTGAAGAATGTGCAGTGGGTCAGACAGAAAGAGAAGCATTATATTTTAGATCTATGTTTTGCCTCTTTCTTGGTGTTTTCATTGATTTTAGTTCTAGTCTAGCAGCAGTTGGTAAGTAGCATTTCTAGTATCACTTCTGCACTTTTGTTTATACCACTTGTTGCCAGAAAGCAGAGCTAGAAAAGCAGCCTGCTGGTATTGAACTTCAGGTAAAGAAATGACCAGCAACGAGTGAGGGTTTTGAACCAAGTTGAAAACAGGCCTTCTCTTTGGGATGGGTCAGCTCAAATCTAACGCCACCACACCCACACTTTCAGAGATGGGTGAAACTGGCTTTTAGAGAGCAGACTCCTTTGAAGGAGTGGTTGAGCTCAGCAGTTGTGCCATTAGCGCTAGCTGGCAAACTAGCCCCTTGCTTGTGGTTTTATAAACAGAACAGTTGATTTCCCAGAGAGCCAACTCTAAAGACAATGCCAAAAATCAAGTGTGAGTGCTTGGTCCATGGGTCCAGAAATTCAAGATGTTCATCCAGCAATCACAGAAAAACTTGTGGGAGAAAACTGTACTTCATGAAGTTTCTGCCATTGCTGTTGATGCTAAATTTATTGTTGTGTTTAGACTGCAAAGGTTATTCCTGTAGTTGGGAAACCCTAATCCCACTTATCTAACTTATGTTTTGGGGAAAGTGGCCCTAAGTCTCCTCTGAAACCAGTTTTGCTCTGAGGGAACTTTGTTGACTACAGGCCTTTTCAAGATAGATTCGATCACGTTTACGTGGTCTTAATCCAAAGCACATTCTGTCAACGCCAACTTCACTGGAGTCATTCAGGTTTCTGTATCACTTTTGGATTATACACACACCAGGGAGACAAATGTGACAGTAAAAAATAATCTTTGTGAGTGTATGATCTCCCGTGGATAGCTCTCGGGTATCACAAGCTTTCATTTTGATCTATCAGAAGTACGAGAGCAAAGATGTGAAAAACACAATATAACAAGAGATAAAGAGCAGCTTCACGTTGACCAGCAATGTTTAAATCTGCCTTGAGAAATCATGGCATTAGCATAATGTAATTAGCTGATTATTACTAACAATGATGAAAGACACTAATGATCCAAAGCTGAAGTTCTGTTTAGATTAGTAGCAAACACCATGGATCAATTTTAAACAACAGCAAGAAAATCCTAGTCTAAACTATTTGGTTTTACAGGGTATGCAAAACTTGTCTGGAAAACCTCTAAGACATTCATACAGGATTTCCTCTGCTTCCTGGTTGCAGACAGTCAGAAATATAAATAATGACAGAGCAGGACCCAAGTCCAAACTGGAACCCCAACCCCTTACCTCTCTCTACCAGGGAACAGCCCACCCCTCCAGCACCCAGACCCCAGCTGTGTGCATCAGCCACGCTTCTTTTGCACAGAAGACCAGGGAAGCAGGACTTAAAGGAAAACGTCACCAAAGTTCATTAGTCTCCTAAATACAAATCACCAGAGCAATCAGTACCATGGGTCAGAAATGTAATCCTGCAGCCAAATGTCCTCTGTAATCCATAACCTGGTATCCTAAAGAAACCAAAGCCTACATGATCACACTATCAACTAGTCTGCACCCTTTTGAATCCATGGGCTGATTTTAATGAGATAACGGTCTTAAAGATGTTAAGGTTGTACAAGTAATGTGAACTTGGCTGGGGGGAGGGAGAGAAGATCTGCATGAACTTCCTCACTGAAGGAAAGTTGTAAGAACAAAAAAGGTAATTATTGTTCTTGAGCTGCCATGTGCCCAGTGACCTTCCACATCGCAGTCAGTAATTGGGGCTCCTGGACATACCACAGGAGGAGGTGGCTGGTACTAAGGTTGTTGCGGAGAAGGGAGACATTAGGGTATGGGATACAGAATTCATTAGTTTCACAGCTCAAAGAACAGTTTCTTGTTTGATTTTTGTTGCTGTTTTCACTCTTTTGTTTTTGAATGGGGAGGAGTAAAAACACTAGAGCCCAACATCTCCTGAACTCAGCCATCTTAATCTCTGGAGGGCATTAAGTTTTACAAGCAGTGTCCCCATGTTGTGTGGCTGGAGCCAAGACACGGTGGTTAGTCTTGTAACCACACAGGGATATGAAATGAAACTTTATTGCATGCATGATTTAGCCCTACAGACTTCAGGCATTAGCTTACTTCATGCTCAGTAGTCGTTCTTCCCTGCTGTTCCTGCGCTTGGCTAGGAACTGGCTCTCCTCCTCCTCTCCCTATCTCTTCCTCCTTCACCCCTCTAGATTTGGCTGAAAAGAGAGATTCAGCCACTGTCAAGAAGGAACTGGCAAGCAGGACTGATCACCCCAACTGCCTCAGCCTCTCACCTTTGGGAAAGGGCAAAGCTGCCGACTGGTGTGGGGAAGGGAAGCCAAGGCTCTCATCTCAACCTACAAAGAACAAGTGGTTCAATCACTGTGCTGGGGGAGAAGAGGAGGAGAGGCCGAGAGTAAATACCAGGTGTTGTTACTTTCAACAGCACCTCAAATGGATGGCCAGGGCTGAAGCTTGCAGGCCTACAAGCAGGGCTAGGAGGCCACCATACAGTCCCGGAGTCTCCTAGAGGACAGACCACACCTTTTTCCAGTGCTTTGGGGAAGAAATTCTGAGGATAACTTGAGGGATGGGAGCTAGAGAGGGCCATGTCTGGTGTCAAGACACAGAGAGAAGCAGTGAGGGAGGAAAGTACTGTTTCGGCTGGGGGCTTACCCTATACTGACCCTTCCCCTCAAATCCTCTGCACCAGACCAGGTAGCTGTCACCAAGAGTAGTAAACTGAAAGATAGAGTGGATAACAAGTAACATGTTTCTTGCATGAAGGACTTGCAAAATAGACCAATAGATATACCCAAGGAGTGCAGAACAAGTAGCAGGCTTGCGGGGGGAAGGAAAAAAAAAGAGAGAGAAAATCAGATGGAGAATCATTTTTAGGATTTTCCTGTGATAATGTCATTTCATAGGGCAGGTCAGCATTTTAGAGTGTTTTCTCATTCACTGAATGATGGAATTTCTTAAATGCCTGTAGTGAAACATATGGATTTGTCAGGAGTGCTTGGAAAGGGAATGACATGTTCCAGGTAAATGGCAGCAGAAGAAAAAGCAATATAAAATATTGTCAGACCATCTGTCATACCCCTCCTCACAAAAAGCCACTCTTCATCTTTCATAGCTGCTCAGGCTATTGCTAACTATAACACAGAAACTTCTCATTGCTCTTCCTAGCTAAAGTGTGGGGTTCAGATCAATTTAGTTATTGCAAAGAAGGAAAACTGTAACTTTTCAGTCCAGCCCTTAAATACTATTTTTTCCCCCTGATTTTTAGCATGATTTATGAATACATAATCAGGGTGGGGATTTGAGACTCATGACTTCATCTTTCCCGCACTGTCCGGTCAACTGTATTGCTTCTCTCTGCTTCAAACGTAACCCAAAGCAGAGCAGGAAACCCGAGACAAGGGAGGAAGGCAGGCCCACCTGTAGACTAAAGACACCGACAATACGCCCTGTGGGGATCTAAGGCAGACACCACCACCCCCCCCAGCCCCCCCGAAAGAGTATTTATTCTAAGTCTAAATCCAGATTAAAGATGCTAAAAGATGTCTGAAAAATGACATATCTTTAAATGCCGCGTCAACTGTTTTACTGCTAAAAGCCTCTTTACTGGAAAAAAAGGACCGCCTTAGCTAGCATTCAGTTAATGCACTGTAAGTGTACAGGACTTGCTACACGTGGGAGGGAAGGTAACTCTCTTCAGAGTGGTGATAAAGCCTCCAATTTCCCCAATGGTAACACTTGGGCTTTTCAAGGAAATTTTCTTCCAAGCACATTTTGTATTTTATATTATGATTGGTTACACTTTTTATTGCAAAGGAATTTGCTTATATTACAGTTAGATCCAAGATGCAAGAGAAGGAGCAATACAAATTGCCTGAAGTATTTTGATATTTAAATTGTACTGCTTGTGCTTTATCAAATAAGGTAACAGTATTCAAACAAATCACAGTTGCTGTCTTGTCTACCATTTTGTTCCAGTTAATGTGTCTGCAGTTATGCCCAAATTCAAAATAGTATCTTTATGCTAAAGCATCAGGCAAATTTCTCACAACCTTGCAGATCATGTGGATGCAGAAGTAGCATCTAGGTCCCTTTTTTTTTTGTTCACACAGGAAGAGGAGGTCACTGTGTAAGACAGAAATTTCCAGAGGGAATGGAAAAGAGTCATTCTGTTTCTTCAAAATCTGACTTGCTCTTGAAGCAGAAAAAACCTGGGGCAGTTCAGTACATAGCCTTTGTCAGCCACCAAGCATAGCACTATTCAAAGCAAAAGACCTTACCAGATATTACGGCTGGGTCTGTAGTTATCTACTGCTATTAACCTATATTCAGATTTTGTTATTTGCTAGCAAGTTTGCAGGTGTGAATTTGTGTAGGCCGTTAAGAAGTTGCAAATGCATTTTCTTGCAACACATAAATTTATACAGACACACATATCAGAGTTGTGGAAAAACAATTGAGTTGCAGGCTACAGTTCCTTAATATGTAATGATGGCAGTTAAAAGTTTAGCTACATATCTGGCTTCTCCTTTAGGGACAGAATACATTTTTTCAGAAAAGGAGTCTCATCTGATGGGGATGGAATCTTTACAGTCTTCATTCATGGACTTGTGTCAACTACAGCAGCTTCGTTGTGTTTTCAGAAGGCCCAGCCGAAATTTGAACTGTTGCAGTTTGCCCCTTTAGGTGTAGCGAATGCAAGACATCAAATAGGATTTATAAAAAGGCTGCTGTTAAATCTTGGTAGTAAAACCAAGAGGAATCCATGTCCTGATGTTGCCAAAAAGTGTCTCCTACTCCAGCCACGCAACATCTTCCCTCTAAGCTAAGGTGAACCTTTCCCCTATCTTCTTATCAAAGGCATCTGTTCTTTTTCTGGGCTTGTGTGGTCAATGTTAGTCTAAAACCAAATTAATGATCTTCATTATAGTACAGAATACACCAGAAAACAGTTTATTTGAGGAAAAAAAGACGTCAGAAAGATGGTTCTCCCACTGCCTTCCTATCAGAAAACTCAAAATAGTCAGTAGTCTTATCAGAACAATATGCAGCACCTCCAAACCATCATTTACAGTTGGGTAATCCCTCAAGCCCACTATGCAAGGTGCTGCACATCTCTTAGGAAGAGCAATACGTGTTCCAAATGGTTTACAATCCAAGAGAAGAGACTATATGCAGGAGGACAAACATAGAAAATCAGGCAATCTGACTATAATCCTACTGGCATGGACAACACAAAGAAGTAGAGATGATCACAACAATCTTGTTAGGAAGTTCATGTGTCAGAGTTTCCCACAGAACAGAGTCTGAATTCTATTAAATATTAGTCGCATGTGGCATTTTCTAATGGTAAAAATGTTGCAAGATACAGGAATGCAAGATTTTTTTTTCCCCAAAATGAACAAAAGCCCTTTTTTTCAGGGAAGGTATTCTAAAATACTTGCCAAAAATCTACATGTGTGATGCTTTCATGTAACAAATGAGTATATTTGTTAAAATATTCAGGATGAGCTTCCCATCTCAACTAAACAGAAGATTTCATTAGTCCTGAAAGCAGTTCTATATCCACTGAGTTAGCCCCACACCTCACATCCCTACAGGACACTCCTTAATGAATTACCTTTCCAGTAAGAAGGATGTTCAGACCTCATTGGCAATCTGGGGGACATCTCCAGCCTCCTATTCTATTGCAATGATTGCTAGCAGAAAAAAATCATGGATTATCATAAGTGAGATCATCTAATCTGATGTCATCAAAAATTGTCAGCATGCATAAACAATGTGGCTGAGGAGAGCAGAGAGGGTTTTGAACAGTGATCCAGCAGTCAGAACATTTGGATTCTAGTACTAGGTTGTACAGCTGTTAGGACATTGACATTCATCCATTTGCCCAGAGCTCTGTAGTCTGCTCCTCTTTCTGAAACAGAGCGTGCAATTCTGTGCAAAATCTGCAGCTATTTTCCCTCTTACTTGAATTAGAACACAATCATGCAGTCGGCCCTTTTTCTAGGATATAAAGGTGAGCTGATACAACTTGTGGTCATGCAGTCTTCCTTCTCAGGGAAAAAAACCCACCCATAGGCAGGGGAATTATTCCGGCTGAGAATTTAAGCTATTCTGCACTCAACAGTCAATGACCATTGATATGGCAGTGACAGAGCAGTTTACATTAATTAAGATGTTCAGGCTAACCTGTTCCTACATCTAAGCCAAGGACACTGAGGGTAAGTAGATGCATTCTGCTTCCCAGCTCAGATATGCACTTTCTGAAGCATTTGGACATGCTCCAGAAAGTTCATGCATGCATGGGTGTCTTTTTTGCAGATAGGCAGGTGTCATATCCATGTATCTTTAAAAGGCACAGCATAGAAGCCAACTTCTGAAGGAAGGAAGAAGAAAAAGATCTCATGAGCAGTGCTCCCACTTTAATGGGTTATTTGGGTGCTGTTGTAGGAATTGCAGGGCCGTTCAACAGGCCGAGGGACATCCACAAGGGCTTTGGAAGGAAGGCAAGTTGGACAAAATCAGGGGCCTACAGAGTCAGTCCTGAAGCTGGGGAAACACTATCGTATTGGCAGAGATTACTTCAGTGCCAAGTATTGCTAGAATGACTTCCCGTTTTTTTAAAAAAGCTGTGCCTAATCTGGCTGGCTCCAAGTCAATTTTCAGGAAGCCTTCAGAGGTGTGTCCTTCAGTAAAGCTACTGCTCTTCCAATTATTTTTTTTTCCTTAACCTCTAAGACTTAGAAAGAGACTACAGTGTTAAAAATCCTTCTTAATATATAACTACAAGGGAAAATAAATTCCCATTCTCTTGAGTAAAAGCTGTTCATCTTCTCTCTCAGAAGTAGCCTGTTTTGGGACAGAAACAAAAATTATAACCCTAGAGGTACGAGTTCTGGGTAACTGAGAACACAGACTCAGAATAAAACCAGCTACATACAGCATTAATAGCAGTTTTTTTCCCTGGAATATTCAGACAATCCCCACAATGCCATTACAGACCTTACAAGCACATGGCCACCCTGTTCTAAGGCCTAGGCTCTTCTGAAGTGCGTTTCTATCCTCTTGCTGTACTTCACTGCATTTAACTTTCGATTGAAGAGCCACACATTGCATCTTCCCAGAATAAGATGACAACAGGGAGGCAGTCTCACAAGCCATACAGCACTCGTGAGGGGTGCCAAGCCAGATGAGATTTGCTGGAAGACATTTTTATAATGCTGTTTTATAATTCAAGTGTTTCATTGAAAGGTAACTATCCTGTGAGATAAGGCAAGATCTTGGTGCAGTGAAGTCTGAGGCAGAACTACATTTCTTCAAGAGGTCCCAACATTTTATGCCACACATTTGCAGTTCTTGTCATGTCTTCTTTGGTTTTTTTCAGTGATTTCATCAAAATCTTCTGATGATCCCTCTTTCAAGAAAAACCATGAAGCTTGGAAGTTTTTTGAAGGTAAAGATACATCTAACTGCTACTGATTGTATACAAGATGCTACTTTAGTTCAGTGCTACAGTACAACTAAAGTGCCCCAATCAGGCCCAATTTTGCTAGTTCCTGTGCAAACTCAGGTCTTGCCTGAGAAAGTATCCCACAGAGTACAAGGGGTGCTGGAGAAAAGAGAATGGAAGGCTCCAGTTTCGGTTTCTGATACGTTTGTTATGGTCAATGGGAAAATAACCTATGCCTGGCTAATCATGCATTGCAAATACACCCCCTTATCCAGGAAGGTGCTGAATGTGTCTGAAGAGGTACCAAGCATCTGCACTCCCACTAGCCTTAGAAACTGCTCACCAGACTTGCTCTGCACTGCACGAGCAGCCTAAAGGTCCCTTGAGTTTCAAGGCAAGCAGTATTTTCTGTGTAGATTAGTGAACAACTGTTCTAGGAGACTGAAATCCAGAATTTGCAGGCAGTTGGGATTCCCTCCTCCTCCTCCTGCCCCAATCCGGAGCGCCAGTGAAGAACCAGCACGGCATTTGCAGCCACTCTGCTGCGCTGCCTGCCAGGCAGTAGTGCTCGCTCGCAGGCTGGCCTTGATTCTGTGGGGACCCTTATTGTTTAAACCACAATTTACAAACTATATTGTTGTGCTGTGTAAGGGGAACGAAGCACAGAACTGCAGGTCAGGGGTCTAGTTCCAGCAAGGCTATTTTCTACAAGTACACTTGACCTCTGAGGCTTAGTTTCCTCTCTGGGAAGCAGGAAAGAAGCCAATATACCTCCCTAAGGACATTTCAAGACATTAACGGGTAGAGCATCCTTAGAGTACTCTATTTAAAGTTCTAGTAAAAGCAGAAATAAGTCATTAAAGATTTCTTCTCCTTCTGAACAAAATACTCCGTCTTGATCTGCCATGGTACAGCTCCTGTCAGCTCCAGTGGGAATGTGTTATGGCACCTGAATAAAAGCCATAAAGGGAGATTGAAGCAGTAGATTGAAAAATTAAAAAAAAAAAAAAAAAAAAAAATTCAGACCAGAAGCAGCAATCACAGACTTTCTTCCTTCTTCCTCAGCCACTCAGCACTCCCCCCACTGCCACTTTTCTTTTTTTTTTTTTTTTAAAAAAACCAGTACAGCAGTTGGAACTGGGAAATAATCCAACTGAAGTCCTTTTGGTTTTTGGTTGCCCCACCAAAAACAGGAAAAAAGAAAAGAGAAAAAAAACCCAAAACAGCCCACTCCTCCCTCCTGAAAGCAAGCCCTCATAACTACACCTATTTGCATTTATGGAGACTTCAACCAAATTTAAACTGAGCGGGATACTGTATGAAAGTTTCAAGGGGGTTAAATTACCTCTGAAGTGTTACCCTAACTCTTTTGGGCCAGGGTCTATTTAGGTCTTGTAGACATAACTTTTTTCTATCCTGTAAGCATGAAGCATACAGCTGCAACACTGACTGTTACCTGTGCTTGGCTTTCAGATCTGTACCTGTATGCAGTCTTTGTGTGTTCAATAGGAATCATCAGTGTCCTCCTTTTTACACTTGTCATTCTCTGTCAGTCACTCCTGAACAAGAGGAGATCCACAGGTGAGTGAAATGTCATTCTTGCTGACTGCAAGGCCCTTACCAAAGAGGGAGAGGGGGAGAAGGAGAATGCAGAAAATGCAGGGAAGACAAATATCTCCTTGCCTTGATTTTAATAAAAACAAAAAAAATTATTGGTCGAAAAGATAATTTCTGCCAGCAAAACTAGAACAAAGGCATTTTGCTCCCTTTGAATAGCTATTTCGCTGTAAATTTGCTTTGGACTTTTCAAAAATTTTCAGCTTTGCATAAACATAAATTGAAGATTGTTGGAACTTCTTTCAAAGCAGACCAAGTGCAGTATCATTAAATTGCATTCTGACAAGATCTAGCTAACATTTTGCATCAGTGACATTTCCACAGACAAGTTTAGAGGGCTTTCAAAGCGGTCATCTTCTGTTCTGTTTTCTTCTCCCTTCCTGACTAGCTGCCAATATCCTTCAGAAAATGGGGGTTGTTATTAGCACTCTCTCCTTTGTAGTGTTCTTTGAAACTAAAGCATCATTTTGTCATTCAGATGTGCATTTTCATAATAATCTTTCAAGATCAAGGATTACTGTTTCATTCTTCTCTTCCTCAGAGAGGGTTTCTCAGAGAGGCTAAACCTGCATGAAAGCAGCCCTATTGTAATCCAAAGTGCTATTTCAGATCTGTGGAGTAGCCAGTGCAGGCTCTACTTTCATTTTAGTTTGAGTGGTTTATCTGGAGACCTCACACAAGCTGTGAGGATGAGATACCAACACACTTAGCAGCCACCACGTTAGAGGAGAGCCTAAGGACCATCTCTGAACAGAAGCTTTCAAAGAGAGTTTGGTTGGTGATTTGTCCTGTTAATGACAGGAGAGAATCGTGACTTTGCTGCCTCTTCAGCACTACACACGTACCATGAAGGAATGAGTGACTCAGATACATGAGGGAGAAGATATGTAAGCCCAAAATAGATGTATACAGAAGTCCTTGCCTGACCACAAACACATTTCAGGCTGTGGCTCCGTCTTCCCAGTAGCGTGCTCAGTAGAGTAACTCTGATTCTAACTGAGCCCAACAACTCAGTTTGCCAAGAGGAAGGAGCAAGATCAATGTTATTCTTCCTACCCTGTTAAGTGATGGCAAAGGTTTTGTGCCAAGGGAGTACCCACACTTAAGTATGTCGGTCATGGTGAGTCATCCTGAAGCCACAAGCATTAGACACACTGATGTATCCTGCTTTTTCTTGAGCCGACATTGGGCTAGATTTTGCTTCTGGTTTTGGTGATTTACGCTGGTGTAAGCATACAAACAGCTTGGAGAAAAGGTCTCTTTACATTGAACCAACACCAGTTAAATGTAGAAATAATATAGAATACAAAATAGAATAAGCATATACAACAAAGAAAAAAGTAATTTCTTCTGAGCTGCTAAATCCTTTCTTCACTACCCTAATATCTGAATAATTGCAGGCTTCACCACATTTTTATTTAGATTTTTAACATTATCCAGTAAACACTGGCAGCATTAAACTTATGGATTCAATGGAAATATAACAGAATAAAGCTTAGCAGAAAGGCACTCAGTATACAGTGATAAGATTTTCAGGCAAGTCTTTCAGCTAGGACCACCTGATCAGAGTATTTTCTGGAGCTGCATTAATTGGCTCGGCATCCAGTCAAGCATCAGGGAATCAAAATTTCTGAAGCAGCAGTGGAAGAAGCATCAGTGATGGACACGATCTCCACCAGCCCCATATTGCTTTTTCTCCCCACAGCTCCTGGGCCATGGCAGCAGGCTCAGCCCTGAACCTCTGCCTCAGGTACCAGCAGTTCCCTGGGAGGTACTGTTTCCACTCAGCCATATGGGCATGGAGCACAAAGAGCCCCCTCCTCCCTCAACACTCTTCTACCCCCTCCAGAGACACCTTCCAGGGGTTAGGGTCTGACCACAAGATACCCACCCTGTCAGCCAACAGCAGTGCTCTCTCATTCAGACTGTTAGAATAAGGCATCACTCCTCAGAAAGCGTTATCTTACCTCCTCTCTGTCCTCAGCACTCTGTACCTCCATCCTGGACTGGACTAGGCAGATGCTAGTATTCATGCGAAAAGAGCCTGCAGTGAAATCATGAAGTCCATCCTTCCTTGCGGAAAGGAGAAAAGACAGGGACAGCAAAGCAATCCTCCCTCTGCATCACCCCAAGTCTCCAGGCAGGCTCCAGGCACAGCCTTCTTCCACCTTCAGTGAGGTGGTTGCCGCATGATCTTCCTCAGAGGTCCTTCAAGAGAAGTCTGGCTCTGCTCTTCCCCTTGAGACTAGGTCAAGGGCCCAGGACAACCAAAACTATCTCCTTATCTCACCTTGCTGGGCAAATTTCCATCAAGACTTCTCCCTGAACCTCTCCAGTCACCCCATCCCTGTCACAGGGACACCAACAGCTCCCTCCACTCTCCTACTCCTCAGCCCTAATACCACAGGGAGGATCATCTGCCCTGCCCTACCCCACCCTGCCCCACAACAACCCAACCCAACCTAACTCAACCCAACCCAACCCAACCCCACCCAGGGAGCGGAGGCAGACACCCAAGTAAGTGCAAGGAGAAGAGGGAGGGAAAACTCTGCCCAACCCTGTACAAGAACAGCCCAGCCTGGGACAAAGAGCAACTCATACCTGAACTAAAAGTTGTGATTTGCAGCAGATGAAGCTGGAGATGATCCCTCTGGAGTGTCTGTCTGTGAAACCTGAGCAGATCCTGGCTCACCTCAGGGCTCTGACATGACAAGGGTAATACTGAACCCAGTTCCTCACCAAAGGAGCTCCCTCGGTTTGATTGGACTGGCACTGCAGCTGGGGCTGGCCCATAGCACAGGGCAGCTATGGGGTGCTGTGGGAAGTAGCAATGGCTGCAGCTGGCAGCCCCTCTGTGGTAGAAGCCTATGCCCATTTGTTACAGGAGTGGCTGCTCTTCCCAATCCCTGGTTCAAAGACTTGGCGTATTTATTGTAGGGCAAAACAAAATAACACATACCTAGAAATGCTCAAAAGCATGTCAACAGTGTACATGAGCATCCCCTTACTTCCGAAGGGTTATGCCTGCTGTTCTCCTGTACAGACAGATAGATGGAAGCACTGCCTTGGCTGGCTTAGACATGGCCGCTGTGTTAGCCCCAGTTCCTAGTGCTCTCAGCTCCCCTTCCCTTAGGACTAAAATGCACCCCCCTAGGAGCTGTATAGCTTCCTTAGAATGGGAGAATTTAGGTAAGACCAAATATGAAAACTTTCCTGTAGAGAGGGGCATAATCATGTAAATGCGCTCTTGTCTCGTTTTCATGGCCTTTTAAAGAATGGAGAACGTGAAGGGAGGGGGGGTGTCTATGTTGTATTCAACTTCACATCATGGCCCAGGGATGCACCCTCTTTTCCTTCTGAGAAATAAGTTGGCAGTAAGTCGACCAGAAGATCCAGAGCCTCTCCTCCTGCCTGCATGTCTCCGCACTCAGCACGCAGCACAGCTTGGGCAGGGCACAGAAGCCACTAAGCCACAAAAGAGCATCTTCATAACCCTGGCTCCTAAAAAGGTGCAGGGGGGGGAGCTGCCCTTGCTCAGGACTGCTGATTTGAAGGAATACGAAGCAGAAGGATTTACACAGCTCATACACACAGCTGTCAGAGACGGGATAGTGGCTGGACTGGACCTCTGATCCAATCCCAGGAGAACATCCCTTTATGCCTGAGGCCACAGCCTAACTTACATTAGGAACAGCAGTGGCTCCTGTGGGTGAATGGTTTATTTCAGGCTTCTGGAAATAAATAGAGGCACCACAAGGGAAATAAAAGTCTTCAAAGTAAAATTACTGGCCTGCTGTGCTTTTCCTTAGCAAGCTGTCTTTTGGCTGGGCTGACCGCTGGAATGTGTGTTGCCCAGCACTTCCACAGCAGATTCTTGGTGGTGTTTGGTACATTCTCTTCTCCCAAGCCTAGCTATGTCTTCAAGTCAGACTACATTTTAATGCACAATATAATGTATGGTGACGATTAGCAGCTCCCCCAGTGTAAAAACCTGGCAACTCCACAGTCTCAACAACACAGGTCTATCTGCAGTGCCCATTTGTAACTCATAAACTGTGTTGGTGTGAAGCCACATTTTCCTTCTTTTTTTTTTTTTCTTTAACAGTGAAGCATTACCTGGTGAAATGCCCCCAGAACAGGTAGGAGATTACACTTCTCTTTACTATAACCCAAGGCACCAGTTCTGGTTTTGTTTTGCTATGTATGCTGAAGAAGATGAGTAATATTTTCCAAAATGCCTACAGGAGGATAAAGAGTCCCTGGTCCGTGACTCATGAACGTGCCTGCAAGCCAACATCTGCTGTGCATGATAAGGGAGATCTACCTGGGCTATCTAGCTGTAGGTCCTGCAGGTGCTTCCGTGACAAACCTCTCCTTGAGGCTCTGAATTGCTTTCTGGAGAAGCCTGCTTTCATCCTGTGTGGCTTTCTAGGGTTTCCCAACACCTCACCAGATGGTAATGACTTAAACCATCCACGTACATAAAACAAACCACAATGTTACCAGGTGATTCCCGTACCCAGGAACAGGGAGTGGGGCTCCAAAGCAGATTTTCTAGGCCCGCAGTCTATTCCCAGCTGAAGACTCCAAGTGATGGGAAAAACTCTGCTTCTGCTGCAGTCATTAATCACTGTCCCTTTAAATACCACTGGCTGCCAAAAGTTTTTGATTGTGTGGTGCGATAAAACTGATTCCCATCGCATGATCTTCCTGAGATAGAAATTGTTCTGGAACTGCAGTAAAAAAAAATGACACAAGTATTTTACAAACAAAAAAGATTAAAGAGGGATTCCTCATAACAACACAGAAGAACAGCTGTTTCCCTGTTTTCAGTGACATAAAACATGTTTCTAGCCTTGTAGCTTAAATCCAGTGCCACTGGGTATCACAGATACTATTTCTCATAGTATCTTTTTAGATACTATGAGAGTCAATGCCAAGTATAGCATATCCTAGACCCTCAAATAGCGTAATCCCATTCTGATGGGATTATCGCTGTATTCAATCTAACCGACACTTGGATGTAAGTGAAGTCACAACAAAGCAACAGAGTTCAGGAGAGGCCAGTACAAACTGAAACTTTCATGTTATTCATGGAAAGATCTTTGTTCTGTGACCCTGACCAGCTATTGCACCACACCAAAAATTTACAGAGACAGCTCAGCAGTTTTCATTTTTCCCTGGATGTTTTCTCTTTCCCCTTCTTTATTAGCTGCTGGGACAAAGTTGGAATTACAAAAACAAAAAAAAGAAGGGGGAGGGGGAGGAAATCAAAGTAGATTGGTAGAGAACACAAGAAGAGGAGAAAAATGAGACCTGATTGAAAAGATGACTGGAAAAATGGAGCATGGCAGTCAGACAAAAAGACTTGTAATACAGAATCTGCCTCTCTGGGAATACATGATGTGGTAGTGATACTACTGCAAACACTAAACTCAGGAGGCTGAATAGCAGGGGGAAAACAAGCCAACACAATTTCTTCACTGTAAAACGGAGTCTCCGGAGGTGAAAGAAATGCATAACTCTATATGGATAAAAATAAGGTTTCATGTATTTCAGCGTGGCAAGGTACGCTAATGAAAGCCCTGATCCCACAAATGCATGTCTGAAGTGCATTGACTTCAGGGCTTTAAAATTAAATAGCTGTGAAAGTGTTACCAGTATCATCATTTTTGTTATGTTTCACACTTGGTACCATTTATTTTCCACCCTCTGCTCAAAACACAAACCGTTCATTCCTTTGAACTCACTTCTCTTCAGCTGCACATTCCTTGTCTTGGAACTTAATTCAGCACATTTAGACCCAAACCCCAGTGCCTAAATATCCATTAGGCCAAACCGATGAACTAATTTGTATGAGATTCCTGCCAGTCAAAATGACTACACTGTGCAAAACTCAGCCTTGATTAGAGAGGCTCAGCTCCAACTCCCTTAGTGATATTTCAAACTCAGAGCAGAAACCAGTTTCAAAATTACATTAATAGTCCGGTGTCTAAGAAATGTCTGTACTCCCACTGCAGTAATACCTAAGCATCTTAAAATATTTCATGTCTTGACATCATAATGGTGTTTTTACTTAATTGGAATCTGAAGCACAAAGGGCTAAGTGATTTGCCCCAGGTCTCACAAAATGGCCTTGGTAGAAAAGAAAATTAAATCCAGATTTCTTCAGTAGAACAAAGCAAATGTTTGGATTTTGGTTTACTACTTGACCAATAACAAATTAAGGAAAAAAATTAGTTAACCAAAACCCATTTATTTCCCACATTTTAAAAATAGATACCTAACTAAAAAGTACAGTTATTTTGGGTTTTCTAAACCACCTAATTCTATTTTCTGGGGTTTTCTTTTCTTTAAATATCCTCCTTCTTATTATCTTCCTTGTTATTAGCTCATTTTGTCAGTTTTCAGATCCAGAAACCCCCAGGAGGTGTAGCTTTGAAAATAGGAATTCTTTTTTCTGTTTTTTTATTTATTTGTTTTGGCCTGAACTCTCCAGTCCTTCAGTGACTGCTCTTCTGGAGACAAATAATTTGAGGTGAAAAAACTGTTCACCTCAGAAAGCTGTCCGTCTCATGCCTTGGTTCCACGGTGCCGATCTAATGGCGTAGGAGCAAATTCTGCCAGGCTGAACCAGAACCAAGTACCCGGTCCCCCCCGGCACCTCCTCATACAGCTCCCCTATCTGGAAAATATCAAAGCAGCTCCCAGTTCGCTTGGGTGAATTTTTTGTCATTCCCCTGCAGACAAGAGGGAATAGCTGACCTATATAACCACAGGAAAAGCCCCACATCCTTGACTCTAATAAGGATAGTAGAGCTGAAAATTGCAGTAGTTTGCCAGCTCTTGGGACAGTATGTTCCAGAAATACCGGCCATGACCTCCAGGGAAACTGCTGTCCCGGTGCCATGATTGTTAGACACCTTCCACAGGTTTTTTTCCCCAAACTCCTGTCTTTTTCTTGTTCTCTAAAAACTCATTAGATCCTTCAAGAAATGCACAATGTGACACTGTTGAAATAGAAGCCAGGAGGCTGGAGGAGGAGCTGGAGATAAAAAACTAACTTTCCTTTTAGACATAGAACAAGACGAGCTCACAAAGAGGCAGTGTTTCGGAGCCAAGGAGTCTTTTCTGAGCCTCCTTGTTTGGTTTGAGGAGCTCAGTTCTAAGACAGCAAGTATGGTTGTTGTATCTCCCAGAATTAGTTAACCCTGTATGGCCCTGGCATTTAAAAAAAAAAGTGTAAGCTACAAATACATTTCTCTGTAGCTTCACTTTTTCAGTGGCAAAGCAGGAATAACAACTAATGCAATGAATTGACACTAAGCCTTTTCATATATTGTGCTTAAAGCAGCTGTATCAGAATGATAGTCTCTTTAAGCTACATATCTGCCTTAATGACCTTGGATTATTAAAACAAAAACCATTACAAAATCATTCTCGTCCCCTTTTTGGTATTCTTTGTTCTTTGCAGTTTGCTGTGTTTGGGCAATGGAGCTAGGCAGGAGAGTTTCATTTCCTGCTGGTTTTAAACAATTTCATGTTTTGATAGTAATTTAGAAACAAATGATTGTTGTGGGATAGGTTCACAATAGTGCAGACAAGTGTATTTTAATACAACCCTCAGTTTACATATTTGATGTGATTTATTTATAAATCATGAAAATATTTTACCTTTTAAACACTTTAAAAAAAGTTTGGCAGCAACCCTATGTTTTGGACTGAGTACATGGAACAGAACTCAGGAAAATCAGCAAACCAGAGGCTTTTTGTAATCTACGCAAGTGTAAATCCAGAGTGATTTTACCAATGGTAGTGACATTCATTTGGATTTACAGCTGTGTAAAATGATAATGTCTGTTATTTTGTTATTCTTGTGTGGGCAATAGCAAAGACATCTTAACTTTCATTAAGACTTTGGCCCAGTTTGACTATTTTATTCTATTAATATAAAGAGAATGTTTCATTATGCAAAAGAACCTGGAGAGGAACAGCAACTTGGGACAAATGATTTAAAATTCAGTGAATTCAGTGTTGTCAGCGTTATGACTATGGAGACCGTGGTTGGATCCCATTGTGTGGTGTAACTCACCAGCCCAGAACAGAAAGGTCCCCACAACCATACTGCGTTAATCTTTCCCAGGGCGAGCCCATGGTCAGATGCATCTGAGCAGCAACTGCTTACCAAGTCACCTCCACCACCGTAGTCATCATCACTAGTTGCTATACACTCGCCTCCCACCCCAGCTGTAAGTTAAGATTTCTTTCATTACCAGTTAAGCCCATACAATTCTATTTCTTGTTAGCTGCAAGCTAGGAGCACCTGCACAGTCGGTTACCGCAGCTCAGCTGACACACGGTGACAATCGCTGCAACCTGACTGCGTATCCAAGCCCTAAATATTCAAAGCAGGATATACTACCTCAGACTTTGGGAGACGCTGAGGGTAAAAAACCCAGGCTTAGAGGATGTTAAACTGTAATAGTCCAAACACAGAAGCTTTCGTGGACAGGAGTCTGTTTACAATACAGCTTGTACTCTTGTCTCATACCTACTAATGCTTTTTCAGCACGGATGCACTGGAGAATGCCGGAGTTTAGAGATCAGGGCACAATTTCTCCATTTTAGATGCGCTGAGCACACCAGCCTCTTTTAAAAAGCTAGCTTTTTCAAATGTGGGTTTGTGAGCTGTCTGAAGGCATGCTGCACGCTCTCCTGGCCTGCTGGCCCCTCAGCTGGTCTTAGCCCAGAAACCACATCGAAGATTTTGCTTTGCCATACGCTTTCCGTGTGAGCTTATGCAAGTCACCTAACCTGCCTGTGCCTCTGGCCCTCGAGGACAGAAAGGTACAAGCTCATCCTGGGTGCAGCAGCGGGGTCATACATGTTTTTAAGGAACACGTGCTATGAAATGAGTCTTGTTTAAACCTGACACTCTGCATTTTCTGTGCCAGGACAGATCAGACTCCTGAGTTTCTCATCCAGGCTGTGTGGTTGAAAAAATACAAGACCCAGAGCATTTCCAACCCCCGTAAGAGGTTTTTCAGTATATCCCCAGGTCAAAATCCAAGTTGTTGGGCAGGGACTCTTACATGTGGAAGGTGACGTATTTGCATGAACTCACTGGGGCAAACTTGTCTTTCCCTCCATTGCCTTCACTTTTCCCTCACCTATGGGTCTCTGCTTTGCAGCTCAGGGGAGACAGTTACCAGTGTGACAAGCATGTCCCCTCTACAGCCCAAGAAGGTAAAGAAAAAGAAAGAGAAAGAGAAAGTGGAGCAGCCACCAGCCATCCCAGCAAAAGGTATGAAAACAGAGATGCAGAGATATTTCAAATCCTGAGCATGACCACGGAGGGACAGCAGAGCGCGGGATGTCAGGACTCCTGCACTCTGCCACCGAGTGTGACTGTGGGGTGACCTGTGCTCACTCCCATCGGTGGGGGGAGAAATGCCCCGTGCCTGCTGCTGGGACCAGGCTCTCACCTCCCTGCAGCTTTAGCTATTGAGAAGCTAGTCACCGAGCTCAGGCAAGAGGACTCAGCTCCCACTAATCAGAGAAGAGAGAGGAACCTCTGTAGCAATATTCACCCTGCTCAAAGAGAAAATTAAAGTTAGGCAAGATGAAATTTCATGTTGGGGATAGACTGAGGGAAGCCAGCATGTTGCACTCTTAAAATTGCAGGTACACTTGAGAAGTCAAGCAAGCTGAGCAGATAAAGATCAACCTCTTGGAGAACCTCACTTTCAAAGAGGATTTGCGATTGCCTCCAGGGTCAATCACACAAACTCTCTGGCATATTTTCTGAACACTACTGCCAGTGCTGAGCCACTGGGAGAGAGGAGGGGAAGGACCCGAAGGTTTATTGTGCATTAGATCACAAGTGATCGGATCTCAAGAGGTGTATTTGCTCTGGCTTCTGCACACACACAGCATGTTTTGCATATCAGATTCTTTAATCTTATGAATTTTTCTAATTCATAAACCCTATGTTTCATTGTAAAGTACGTTACCTGAAATACAGTTAAACTCTGGTATAAGTACATGTATTTGCTCCTAATCTGCTATTAATCTGTAATTTATAAATTGCTAATGCGTTTACTAAAAATGACAGCGAATGTTGATAATATGAAATGATCCCTTAATATTTATTTCCATAGCTCCAATAGCCAATAATTTTCCTAAGCCCAAGCTCTTGAAACCTCAAAGAAAATTGATCCTGGTAAGTAATTTCCTATGACATTATTTTCTCCATATTCTTCTCTCTCAATACAATTGCTGTAATGTTGCCAGAACTCTAGGTTCAGAAACTATAAATCTGCTTAAAAATCATACAAGTCCTTTTTTTCTAAGTAATACTTTTTCAAGTGATGAATTGTCTTGGCTTTTTTCATTTTGAGCATTATGTTACACTGGATTATGTTTTCCAGCTTTCTAGCAGTCGTCGTGTCTGCAAATTTAGCCTGTTCTTAAATGAAACCTGCTATTGATTCTCACATGCTTCTGGCAGCTGGTGCTTTGGAAAAAATACCAGTTACTGACAGAATCACAACCACACTGGTCACACTGCTTTGAGACTTCTCAAGTCAGAAACGGGGGACCCGTTTCTGCCCTACAGTGATGTAAGTCAGGAATAACTGAAGTTGCAGGAATGAAATGTATGTACATAGCTCATATTAAGGAAAATAAAAACTCACATGGCAGTTTCTGTTGGATACGAGTTTCTGTATGAAAAAAACCCTGCAGATATTAGCCAGACAAATCAAATAGATGGAGAGATGTTTCTCTGCTTTAGTAACAAAGCAATACCTGGACAAGACATCCAGGGGTAACAGAGACAGAGTTTTATACCAACTATTTTCAGCTGCCTATATAAAGAGGCTGGTCTGCTGAGCTCCCTGTATAGTCAATAGACAGAGAGATGAGTTAGAGTAGGAGCCTGATGCTCCTACTAATTCAGACTTCGCTTAGGGACATGGTTTAGTGGGCATTGTGGTGTTGGGTTGACGGTTGGACTCGATGATCTTAGAGGTCTTTTCCAACCTTAATGATTCTATGATTCAATAGATGCTCTGATTTGCCTTTTGGGGATCCTTTCTCCCTTCTCTGGCAATAGAGAGAGCCCAGAGTGACTAACTCCCTAACTTAGGTGAAGGTAGGTGCCTAAAGTTAGGCCATGTGAATAACCTGAACGCCTCTGTGATGGCTTCACTTTCAGATGAGGGTTAGAATTGGGAACCTTCCCACCAATTGTCTGTAAATAAACTCTGCCCTTTTAAGCATGGTCAGGGTACAACCCAGGATACCTGGGCATAATGCCAGGTGACTTCAGAACATCTCAGCTAAAATCTTAGGTGATACTGCTGCTTGGATATGGAGCTCACCTCTCGTCTGCTGGTCCTGCAGGGATTGCACCTTGGCTAGGCTCTGCTTATACAGGTCAGGTTTCAGTAAAGGAAGAGGTAGAGTTTTAAAAGTCCATGAAAAATGTTTAGAACCATGTAGGTAATTGTGTCAGGCCAAAGCTATGCTGAGAGGACAAAGACACAGATGAGAGCACTTGGTATCAGGGGATGACAGCCACCCTTTGCAGCGCACACTGCATTAATCACTGTGCCCAGGCACGTGGCTCCATCAGAAATCAGTTAGTCTTCAGCCCTCCAAGGAAAAGCTCTCATCAGTTAAAGCACTCAGACTCTTCCTGCAGGTCAATAAAGCACATCAACACATGCTGAACTTGAGGTAAATCTGTTTCCAGATACTTTTTCTTTCTGGAATAAATCCAAGGATGTGGGCCACAAATAGCTGTTTGCTCTTCCCTTCCTGCTATGCAACCCCAGTCAAGGTTCAAACTATTTGGAGGTGAGCAGGAATAAAGCCTTTTCAAACAATGAAATCAGTTTTGTTTTCCCTAGCGTGACTGAGGGTCCCCATGCTGCGTGCAGCCAGCAGACTCGGTTTCAATGCCTTGAGTCGGACTCGAGTCTGGCTCTGCTCTTTTCCCTTTCGTATTTCACCTCAGAGCGCACCTGGAGAGATATCGCAGCCTGCAGAAAACACATGATCTATGGACGTGAGTTAGTTTGAAGTCAAAAAGTAATCCAACAAATATTATCCAAAGGATTTTCAAGACCCAAACTCAACTAGCAATACTTTAAAGGGCAAACAAAGTAAACTAAACCCGAGTCAGTCTATAAGGCACATTCAAAAGCTGAGCAGGACACACCCCAGAGCTGTTTCCCATTTCTGTTTCTCTTGCCCCGCTTTATACCACAGTTGGTTAAACCCTTATGTTTTAGTATTCTCAGAAAAAAAGAAAAAAAAAAATCAATTTTTTAAATGATTTTTCAGTGAGGAACTTAAAGTAATTGAAGTAAAAGAAGTTTCAACAGAGATACAAAATGGTAATAAATACAGAGAAAAAGACTTATCAAATTCATCTAAATGAAACATTTTATTGATTTTCAGCATACTTGCCTCCCCATTTTTTTAATTCTCAAAAATTTCTCAGATTTTAAATTTTCAGTCTGCTTTGGGGCAAAAAAATACTATCGTCATCCTGCCAAATCTCTGCAGGATAAAATAATTTTTTCTTTCCAACTGTAATTATTGCACAGCTGGTGTCCCTACTAGGTCTTTTTTCACTGATGGTACATAGTTACTAGGTAATCATCGCTGCAAAGACAGACTCAAATTGCTGAGTCTCTGGACTACTTCTGCAGCTTCCCTGTGCAACCCAAGGAAGGTATCACACCGGGGCACCAAGAGAATATTCTAGAAAACCTAAGCAAACAAGCTAGAGCATAAGGGAACATTATAAAATAATTCCAGTGTTTTGGGAAATTTTTCATAATAACCTAAATACCAGCAAAATTATTTCCAGAGGACATGTGCTTCTGGTTTCTTGAAAGATGTTTATAATAAGCTAGAGAATTTCTTTTGTTGTTAACGTGCTAGAGTGGGTTGCAGTATAATTTTACAAGAATACAATAACCTGGATAAAATATGGACATAATCTCAATGAAAATTAAAAAAAAGAAAAAAGAGAAAGCCTAGTATCATGTTCAATTGCACAGCCTTGAGTAAAGCCTTTTAAAAACTCTGCTTAAGTCATATTGCTTTTGCTTTAGCCAGAATAACAATTCTATGCTCCCCTTGTTGCAAAAATATTCCCCATCAGTGTCATTCTCTATTAGCATCAATGAGAAATGTGTACAGATCAAAGGAAATAGAGATGCTGAAATGCAAAAAGGAATGTTTTTTATAGCATGCAAGAAGCACAGAGAGTCATTAGGAAGAAGAAAATTCTAGGGGCCCACAAATTCTGCTCTCTAAGGGCTGTTCTGCTATAGCCGTAAGTACTTAGCCCTTTGAGTTGGTAGAGATAAATCTTATACTTCCTCAACCAAATTTTCTGGTAAGCCTTTCATTGCCTCCTAGAGATTAGTTGTCATAGCTCAAGAGTGTCAGTTATAGAACATCATCTAAATGAAAAGGTTTCAGTGTCTTTTCATGAAGGTTTGCACCACCAAGCTTAGGAGCTCCTGTGTGATTCACTGGAGCCAATGGAAAGGACGTGAGACTTCACCTTAGACCAAATTCTGCAATCTTTACTTACGCAAAATTTTTGTTGACTTCCCCATTTTCACACTAAGTTTTAAGGGGAGGAATACCTGCCTAGATAAGACAGGCTGTAGGGAATATTCCTCATTCTGCTGCTGACTTATGTGGCCTCTGCTAAGTCATATAATCGTCCCGCTTTGAAATCAGGTAAATATATCCTGTATTACAAATTATTCCCTTGGGCTTAGTTCTTCAAACACATCGTAACATGCAAAGCACACAGTACATAAGAGTTGGCTTCTGCTGTTCCTACACTGACTAACCTCTTCAATAACCTCTTTACTGGAGTGTATCTGGCTTCTCTTGTTCCCCACCACAGAATACATATTGGTTCCCTGTGACTTCTGAAACAGAGTGCTTTCAGTGACCATAGCTGAAGTATTTAAGAGAAGCATCCTTCTACCTTCAGCTCATATAGCGTAGACAGCATTGTTTATCTCAGCATGGATTGGATCACCGGTGGCCCGGCGCCACATGATCGCTGAGATTTTCTTTTGATGATGATGATGTAAAAGCTACTTGAGAAGCAGGAAGGGCTTATGGTTATCTAAGACTGAGGGAAATTTCTGGAAGTCATTTTGTTAAGTTTGAGTGAGAGCATAATCTTTTGCACTCCTTCTGCCTGCCTGCCTGCCTTTTTCAGGCACCACTTATACATTTTATGCTGAGATTTGCAAAGCCAGCTCAGAGATCTGGATTCCCAGGATTTTACAGATGTAACAGAAATGGGAAGCTCAATTTTTTTCTGCAGCTTTGAAAACCCCATCCTTATTTATCATTATGGGCTAAGTGCTGACAACGTGCTGAGTGCCAGCCAGTGCAGGTCAGGACAGTCCCTGCACTGAAAGCGCTTACTCTGTAGTGAGTAACATGTCTGAAAGTCTGGAATTTGCAAGTATTCATTCAAAGGACATCTTCCCTGCTCCTTCCATGTCCACAAAGCAGAATGGTGTGGTTTTGAGGAGGAACTTGACATAGGTTTGACACCTGTGGAACTGAGAAGGCTGTGACTTGGTCTCATCATCTGCATGTACCCAGCAAAATCAATCATCTTTCAGCATTGCACATTTAGCTCAGCGTTCTACATCGGGGTATACTCCTGAATCAAGCAATGAAGACAGGTGCTCCTAAAGCTGCCCAGAAGCTTAAGCTTCCTTCACCTGAAAAATCCTTTTGGCTTTTAGGTTTCAGGAGTGCATTTCCCATTGTACAACAAACCAAGCAGATCCACTGTATATCAGAAACAGTGACCTTGGAGCCCTTTTGGGAAAGGGGTCTAGGTATGCGAGTGAATTATCTGCAGTCTGATTACCACGTCAGAGCTGTGAAATGTAAAGAGCTGCTTTTGGTTTTTGATTGCTGGGGAATTTGTGGCTTCTAAGCTGTGCTCCAGTCTGCTGCCCTGCAGCTTCAGCCTCACAGCAACCCGGGAGCAAATTTACACATTGCAAGATTGTACTTGAGTTGATTTTTTCCCCTGTCTTCTTTTTCATCTTACAATTAAGCACTACATCATTCAAACCAATCTTGTGCCATAGCTAGGAAAGGTAGGCTAGTCAGTTTTTTGCACAACTAGTAGGATTCCTCATTAGTCTTAACCTGTAGGTACCATTGGCCTTGAGAAAGCAAAAGGAAGTGAAATACATCTGTTCGGTAATTTGTGGATCCTGGATCTGGGAACGATCAGGTATTCCTTTCTCCTGGATGATTTTAAATTAAAAGCTACGCCACCCTCTGTTAGAAGAGTTGTTTCCTCCACAATATGTAACAATGGGTGATGATTTAAGTTCCCAATTTCTTAAGGCACTATTGATCTCCACAGACTTCAAGTAACATTGTACATATGATGTACAAACAAGTGGTGAACATTTTTTTCCTTGACTCCCTGTGATTCTTGAATATTTCCATCCAGTCCACATAATTTCTCTCTCTGCAAGATGAATAATTCTTTTTTGGTTTTTTTTGCAGTCTCTCCTTAGGATGTGAGATGTCCATAGCAACATGAATATCATTTACACATTCAGGTTGACACTCAAAACACAGCATATTCAAAACTGCTGAGTTATGCCTGCTTTCCTCTTCAGATCACAGGTTGCTATCTTTACTCCCAAGAAGGAACAGTTTGCATAAATACATAAAATCTCTTGCTGGAATTGTGCCGAGACTTGTGTATTTACAAAATCCCACAGCAAATGATTTTTTTGTGATGACACATTTGGAATAATAGAAGTGTCCCCAGAAAACTGAAAACCTTTAATTACTTCCTTGGGCCTTTTTGAAGGATAAGAAGTAGTCAGCCTGATTTCCAGCAATGTTGGTTCAGAATCTAGGAATAACTCTGCAACTGTAAAAGGAATAAAGCATTAGCAAAGGCTTCCCCAAAAGCTGTTAAAACCAGCTGGACAAACCTCTGCCAGGTATATTTAATTCTGTTAATGAAGCAAGATGGACTGGCCCTTCCCTTAGAGTCACTACCTGCCCTACGTTTGTGGGATTCTGTTTCTTTAAAATAAAATCATTCAATGGGAATTAGTAAATCATCTTTGTTCCTGACTTTGTTATCATAACTTCTGTGGGATTCAATAGCAAAATTTAGATGCAATGCTGAAAGAGGCTTCACAAATTGTTGTAGATATTGTTCCCAGGGAGTCTGGGAAGTATTTTTTACTCTAGGGAGTGAAAAATAAGCATCTTAGTGGAAAGAACCTGTCCTTTTTAACTGATAGTGCCACTAAAAGTCATACTTTCTACTCTCAATATTTTCCAATGTCATATTTCTCACTTTGGCAGTGAGAAGACAATGGCGCCCTTGATATTTCAGTGCTTTCACTGGCCAGCAGTTGCATTTCTAGGGGATAACTCATCTTGCAGATCTAGCTTCAGTTTTTCATGAAGGTCTGCAGAAGTAATTTTTGAAGCTCCTCTCTTCCAGGGGAATCTCTGGCTTTCTGCCTGCAATCGAGAGACTGTCATTGATAAACACCCAAAGCTCTAAAGAGAAGAGAAAAAAAAATAACTTTCTGAGTCCTGAGTTAAGTTACTACCTTGATGAGAGAGCCATCCCACTGAAATTCATAGGGTTTGAGCATAAAGTGTATCTATGGCCCTGAGGAGCACTATTGATTTCAGCACAAGATTTTCACCACACATACTAGAGAGAGTGGTTTTCCAGTGTATATTGAAAAATAGGACTGTCAAACGTTAATCCTTTTCCCTCTGAAGCTACAGTGAGTTTTCTCACTATTAATTTTGCAAAATCCTGCCTAACCCCACTGCTAACATGTGCTGTCTCCCCCTGTCCTGGTGGCCCAGACAAGGGAGTTGCAGCCTGTCCACCAAACATGCTGAATCTTTGCTTCAGCACACTCTTGCCTTCACCTCTATAGCTGACCCTCCAGTGATGGCCAAGCTGGCAGCCATACACCATCCCCTCCCCACGGCTTCAAAAAAAAAAAAAAAAAAAAAAAAAAGATGCTTGTGAAAAGGAGATATGCAGAGGAAAAGATGGGCTAGCCCCTTTTCCTTAGGTTGCACACAGTATGCAGTTTCCTCCCATCTGGGCATTCATGTAAAGAGAAGCAACAGTCTGTCCCTGTGGCCAAAGCCCATCCAGTTGGCCTGGAGAGTCCTGTCCGGATACTTTCTGACGGAGCGTGCTCAGGCGGTGACACAGGATGCTCCTGAGCTGTGCCATCTGGACAGTATCCGCATTTTTCCTGTGGAGCTCTTTACCGAGTGTGAATACAAAACAGGATGTTTCTTCAAATATGAAAGGGAAAAGGCCAAAGATCTGAGTTTGGCCTTTGCAAGAGAAAGGGAGAGAAAAAATGGCAGTTGCAGCATGTGCTTGCTAAGAAAGAGCTACTTCATGGCACTGGGGCAGGGCTGCTTGCTTTGTGCTGCGGAGTAACCTGGGGAGAAGCGCAATTCCTAGAGACTGGATCAAACAAACCTCACCACCACCTCTTGACTCTGTACCTTTCCCATTTGCATTTCCTACAGCATCCCCCCCGGCACTGCAGTGTGCACCCAACAGCACAGCGTGGCCACTCCGTAGGTGGCAATTTGCCATGTACTGGCAATCAGACCAGTAAACCTACGCATAACTGGCAAGGTTTTATCCTTGCTGACCTAATCCATTCACCCACGAGCACAGGGCATGCCAGTGAGGGTGGGGGTTCATTTTCAAATGTTGCCGCAGGAAATCTGAGTTACTAAAAATATTATGAAGCTCTGACTGGAACTTGGGACATACGCTTGTTAAATCCAGAAAACTCAGAGGTGAAAATTCAATTTCATCTATAAACGTAATTTTCTTGCCCTGGTCCCGTGTTAAAGTCATTCTGCATCATAATCTCAAACAAAAACTCCATCACATGCAATCACATAGACACTGAATTCCAAGGCAAATGTCTGCAGCACTAGTCACTAAAATATTTAAGATTGAAGTGAACTGGGAAGTGAGCCCTTTTCTGCTTATTTTTGATAGTAAATTAGAATCAGGGGAATTATTTTTTTTTTAATTAGAAATTCACGTTCATGTTGTCATCTTCATGATAACTGGTGTGGTCATGGAACAGTGAGATTGCAGCAATCCATAAGTGCAAGTTGGCATCAGTTGTTTTTCCAGACAAGTAAAATTTATGAGGTTATTATTTGCTTGTTTTCTTCATACCTAATTACAAATTTGGATAAAAGTGGTCTTAGTTAAAACTTCAAGAACTTTCAGTCTGATAGTGCTCACAGTAAACATCTTTGAGGCTGCCAAGAAACAAACCAGCTAAGCCTAGGAAGAGCAAAATTGACATTCCTGGTAATTATGACATAAAAATCAGAGTAATTTTCATTAAAAACCCAACCCTTCTAGGTCATTTCTAACACATTTATATACTGGACAAACCCAATAAAAAAAAAAAACTATGTATACACATACTTCAGTTTCTTTTAAATATTCACGATAGACTTTGCAGATTGTTTATTAAGAAAAATGTTCCTATAAGTGAACTCTTTCGAATAGTTGCCCATGGGAAGTCCTGTGACTGGAATAAACTAAAATTACACTGGAAGAAGCCTGGAAGAGGAATCATTTTGTATTTGCCAGAAGATACACTGGAAAATGATGACTCTTCCCGGTTTATATTTCTGCAAAGTGTGTGATCCCAAGACGAGAAAGCAGACATACAAGATAAAGACTGTATCTAGAAATGTCACGTTAGAATAGAATTCTCTTTGCAGAAATCATTTCAATGTTATTTTAGAACAATGATGTAATTTTTCAGGAAAGGATGTTGTAGCCATAGAAATCCCAATGACCTCCTAATTGAAGAGCCAGGGCAGAGAGAGAGAGGTGAATGGCCAGTCATCGTCTCTTCCTCTTCTGCCCTAGTATCAGTCCCACCTATAACATCAGTTATTAAAGTCACGTTGTCGTTCCAAAAAGGAGGTAGTGGCAGGATTCCAGGTTTAAACTGCCAAAACACTATCCAATCCAAACGAGAGAGGAAATCATAGAATTAGTTTTCTTTCCCTGCCTGTTCAAAAAAAAAAAAAAATGCTTTTGGACAAACAAACCAGCAAAATTAAATTAAACATGTGGTTGATAAATGAAGTACAGAAGAGTGTATGGAATAAAATCCTGGCTACCATAAGTACTTTAAAGTAGTGTTGGCTTCCATGCACTGTTATTACGCATCCTTTGCTGAAAACTGTATACCCTTCACAATTTTGAACCTCCTGTGTGTTTCCTCATATTTTCAATCAAATTATTACATACTAGAAATATGCATAAGGGAAATTATTCTACACATTTTATGGTGTGCTGTTGCTTGTAGCAGTAATTGAAGTACCTTTTCCACTTATGAAAGTACTAATTTTATTTGGTTTTATTGCTTTTCTAGATGCAATTATTTATTTAGTGTGTTTTGGCTTTATTAAATTATGTTTACTATAGGAACATCATAAAAATGTATGAAAGCAACACATCAGCCACTACTGCCCAATGACCTGTTTTGGGGAATCTAGTGTTATTTTTCATATCCAAACATAATAGAATAAAGTAAGAATAAAGAGATAATCTACACTGGAAAACAATGCAATTTTGAGATAATATAATAGAACACCTGGACAATATGATTTCATAAATCTTTGTTCTAAAATTTACATGAGCTGGGCGTTGGGGTGGCTATTTTAGGACATGTGGTATTTTCTAAATGGAAACATAACATGAAATACAGTTAAACAGCAAAGGGGAAAGCATATACAGATTTAGCTTGCCCTGAGCAACTGATTTCTACAGAACAATGAAAATATTTCCAGTTCAAAAGATGCACTGGGTCAGTCTTAGGAAATGTAGAGTTTTACTCTGGCAGTGACCAACAGCTTGTTCGTAAAGTTCTATCAGATTCATTTTTAGGAGGCTCTTCACATGCAGTGCATCATTCTGCATTGAGGGTCTGAGGTGACACCCGCTGAAGTTGGCAGCAAACCTCCCAATACCTTCAAATAGAGACTAGATGTGTTATCATACACCGATAATAAAATCTTCGACATTTGCTGGTGTTACTGGGATGCCCAGCCCCAACTCCTGTATTTAGCCTCTGTACTACCTGCTGAATAGGTAGGCACATATAGTTTTGAAATCTCAAAAGGAATCTTTAACATATCATAAAAGGCAAAAACAATCTACATGCCTAGAAACTGAGGCTAATATTCTCAGGCTAGAAAGAAGAGGGGAATATCAAAATTAAGTATCAGAGCGGTTGACCAGTAGTTTTTTGTAACTTTTTAAGCCAAAGCCAGGATAGGATAGATGTCTTTCTAAACATTGTGGTTCAGTTCAGTCCCGATACATGAACAAAGAAAAGAAATGTGTCATTTTTTTTCTGTTACATACAAGATCAGGCTGGGATCCACAGGAAGTCTTTTTACATCATTACGCCAGAGAGTTCAACGAAAGCAGGAAATTTTCTGTATAGTCAACAGTGGAGCATTTGATAGTGAATGAGGACCAGAAGCTGAGATGAAATAGGACTCCCCATGCAAGAGGGGGAGGGAGGGAGGGAGGAAAGACCATGTGAATAATCAAATGCAAAGATTACAGTCCTGCAGACAGTTAGCCCAGCAAATGGCCTTTACTCACATGCACAGATCAACTGACTTCAATGGCACTGCTTGCAGCAGCAGCTGCACAAAGTATTTCAGGATCAGATCTGCAGAGAAGAAATAAGATTAAATTAATGCTGGAAAAGTGGAAACTGATCCACCCAGAGGGAAACAATCTGAAATGCAGAGTGTGAGCAACTGTCAATGCAAAATGAGAGGATCCCAGAGCAGTGCAAAAGACAGGAAGCAGGGGAGCACAGGGACTGATTTCAGAGGATAGTAGATGTTTATCGTTTTAGCCAGAAGACAATATAATAATTCTTCAAACACATTTCAAGGAAACAGGAATCATTTATGTTAAATCAGAAAGAAAGAAATAGCAGTAAATAAAACATAAAGGAAACTCTTGGCATTGGAAAATATTGTTAATTTCTTCATTATAACATTTAAGTATGGTATGGAAAATCTCGGTTTATGAACTTTGAGTCAGTTTTCAGTTTACAACCGGCAAAGCCTTTCTTGGTCTCAGAGATGCAACCTTTCCTACAAGGTATAGTCTTGTGACTGCAAAAATTTGCATGGCTGAAATGTTTTTTGTTTTGTTTTAATTGTCCTTTTTAGGCTTAAACTTGAGGACACCAGTTATATTCAGGTAGAACACAGTACCCAAGAAGATAAAAGAACAAATTCTCCAGTTCTTCACTTGCACAGGGCCTTAGCACTTCACCCTTCTTCAGGGAGCACAAACTTTAATCTTCTAGAGATGAACTGAAATCCTTTTCAAGTACTAGGGCCTCACGTACAATTCCACAGCAACTCTTTTGGGTTTTGCTACGTTTTCTGAGGTGAATTTGATATGAACTACCCACTCCCAACTGATGAGGCAACACACACAAAGGAACACAAGACAAGACTTTCCTCCTCTAAAAGCCACCACTCTGAGTCTGGATGAAGTCCCCAGTAGCAGTAGGCAGCTCTTCTGTCACCCGCGTGAAATTTGTTGAGTAAATTTTCTTGATAACATTTCTCTTAGCTCAGTTTTATAGTTTTAAGTCTAAAACTCATCCAGTGTAATACATCAGACAGCTCTGGTGGTATGGCCTTTGTTCTAAACTCTGAACTCATCTATAGCATGGCAAAAGTAGTGAAATCCCTTTGGAATGACAGTAACTCAATTCTATCCATTTTTGCTGCCTTCTGCATATTTTAACATGTTTTCTGGTTCTGTTAAGAAACATAATGAGAGGTACTGTGAGTGGCTGTGATTAGAGATGTAACTGGTCCAAGGTTTCCAGCTGGGAAGCAAATGTGGCATATATTTTTCAAATTGTGAAATCTGCAATAACTAAAATTAAATTGGGAAATTTAGGATTAAAGAGGCTGAACAGTTTGCTAACACACATCTTTCAAATTTGCAATATTTGAATTGTCAAATTAAAATGTTCAGTGTTCAAGAAACAAGGAGAAATTGGAAATGAACCTGAAAATCCTACTATCTCCTGATTCTTATTTTTAATATTTTTTTTAATTTCATCTTCTATGAACTAACTTTAGTGCAGACTAAACTGATTAACAGCATAGTAAAATAAGCATGTGTGAGAGAAGAAATATAGCCCATTCTATGGAATATTTAAGGCATCTTTTACATTCAGTGGTAATGACATTATAACTATAATTTGTTGGTTCTGTTTCCTAGCCGAAAATCGCAGAGGAGAATTTAACATACGCTGAACTTGAACTTATGAAGCCGATTCAAGAAGCCAAAGGCATTCCCAGTACGACAGTCTATGCACAGATACTCTTTGAGGAGAACAAGCTGTAATAGTTCATGCCTGTATAAATGTCCTTTGCCTGTGTTCTATTTAATTCTTGCTGTGCTGTTTATTTATAAAAATCATACAAATGTCCTTATTTTATTTATTTCTATTCATGCACTTCTATTTTTCTATAAGACTTTTAAACAAAACGTAGTTGAAAGTAATCATAGAAAAAGCAGCTGGTCTACACGTGACATCCCAGAGACACCCTTCGTAGTGTTCGGCCCCCGTCTTTTAAATGGACTGACGTTCTACCTGGGGCATTTTCAATACTAAATATTATTCCTTCTTTGATGCTAATGTGATGAGTCCAGCTGCAAACATCAACATCTTAGCAAGCCTCAGAAGGACTAGTGGCAGGATCCATGCACATCAGCCTGCTTCTGGAGACAAAGACCACTGACCAGGAAATTTGTCAATTTAATGCTGTTTTTCCCATCAGAAAAATATTAACTCAGTAAAGCTAAGACTTCTTTTCTACAGCGAAGGAAAAGCTAAAATTACTTTTTCTGCTTTTTTTCCCCCTCCAGAAGTAGTCAGGAAAAGGTTTGGTTTCTATATTTTCAAATTCCCTTTCTAAATGACATTGTCTTTAAAAACTTATGTTACTTTTAGTAAAGTTCTTCTTAAGTGCTTGAAATCAAACATTTCAAAATAATCCAAAGGAAACGTTCATAGTTAAACCCCAATGATTTGAGGAAGAATATTTATAGCTTGGGAACATTTGCCAGGATTTGATCTTTTTTTAATTCTGATTGGGAATAGGAAAAACTTGATAGTGAGTAAAAGACTTCGACAGAAGCAGGACACTGCTTTTGGCCTTGATCTAGATCGGTGCTCCCAAATCTGCAAAAGTTTCCTCCTGTGGCCTACATTACTGAGCTGCTGATCTAGAGGAAAAAATCACACAGCTTCTCCTTTAGTATGGAGCAGACTCCGTTAACGCCCTGCTCACTTACTTTGGAGCTATTTCTTTGGAAAGACCAGGGCTCGGGAGATAGGGAAATGAGCCTAATGTGAGAGAACAAAATACTTTTCCTCTTTCTTCACCTCTTGATAACTGAGAAGGGATTCTTCCTTTTTCTTTGATACACGTTCGTGGAAAATGAGCTCTTCTGTGGCATCCTGGGCATTTCAGTCATGAAGGACAGCTGATCTGATGTTTTCAAGCTCCTAAATCTCCAATGCCCAAATTCCATCAAAGCTCAGGAGAGTCGGGTACCCAACATCTTTCAGCCCTTGGGAAGCTTTCGCCCTTGAGTAACCGCAGAGTTAATGGAGACATAAAAGCATGGGCTCTTTAGCTCACCATGAGGCCATGGAGATCTGATACTTGGCATGTGCCAGGTCTGGGAGGGAGCCCCCTGACAGGCCACTCATTCAGCAGTATTCATTGTGGATTTTGGAGTAGCACCTGCAGGCCTTGGGTTTTGAAATCCTAACCAAGGTGATCCAAGTTGTTTCCTCCTTTACAGGTCAGGCCTTTTTAGTGATACAGCAATTTCTCACCAGGGCTCAGAGCACAGCTGGGAAGCATCGCAGGAATATTCATGCCCTTATTCCTGTTACTGCATGGGAGCGCAGGAGAGGAGGGCAGGGGTGACAATGCAGGGATGGGGACACGCGATAAAGGGAGAGAGCACATCACTGCCTTTTGGAGGGTTTCACCAGAATAAGCGAGTCTGTATAAACTGCTTTTTAACTTTTTTGAACGGGCGTAGAGATTAGGCAGCATACGTAATCTGTTACTGTATAGCAAGGATGTGTAAATGTAAAATGCAGTCACTTGCTTCCATGTTAGATAAAAATCTCTTGTATAAAAAAAAAATTTAAGAAAAGCTTGTCAGGCTGGCCATTATGTACAGTACTAATTCCAACTCTAGTCCCTCATCAAAACAGTTCTTTCCAAACTAAGGCCAGCTTTTATCAATAGGTTTGCTAGTAATTATTTGCATTTTTAATGTTTGCATTTGTGAGCTGTCAAGAAAATGTTTGTTTCACCTTTTCATTATCCCAGGAGTTTAATCACCCACCGAAATGGCATGGTCTTTCCTTTTCTCTGATCGGGTGGTGGACTTTCAATGACAACAGCAAGCAACTTATTGACCAAAAAGAAATTAGTGCTAAAGAGTGATCAAACATTCAGGGATCAATTTTGGAACAGCCAGAGTTTGACTCACTATTCAGAGAGGACATCTCTTATGCAGACAGCTGTAAGGAAGGCCTTAGAAAAGTATAGAACTTATTAGTGATTCCTTTGAAATTAAAAATAAAACCCTAACACATGAATGAGTTGACCACTTAGTTGTGAAAACTTTCTAAAGTTTGGTATATAAACATCTATTTTACATTCAACTGGCCATTGTGCCCATTGTTCAGAAAAATCCTCTACTGTATGTTTATGCCCAATATTTTAATGAATTTGTATATTAACATTCTATATATTCTTGTTTATGTTCAATATCTAATTCCCCAAAATAATAGTTAATTGAGCTAAATAAATTGCCTTTTTTTGTGAGATAAATCCTACACAGACTGAGAGAACTTATTGCTTGCTAGAGAACAATTCAAGGATACGTGTTTATCTTGTACTCAGCATTTAGACAATCCCAATAGGTGGGAATTGGATTCTTCATTCTGCAGAAAATTCCATGATTTTAAAATGTTTTCCATTTGTGACTGACTTTAGATGACAGCAGAATCCTGAAAGGCAATAGACCAGCTGAGTGAAAGTAGGCCAGAAATACTACTTAGGAGAACACCCATCTTCCTAAGCCGACATTTCCTGTGCTTTTTCTTATGCAGTGCCCACCCAGATTTAATAACGTCAGATCATATCATTGGAGAAAGAAAAACATCATCCTTTACCTTGCAATTAATTGTACATCTTTAAGTATCAAAGCAATGCACTTGAAAGACTACGGAGAAGAAAATTTCACTGAGTATAATGTGCTTTAGTGAAAGAAATGCAGAATAAGTTGGATTTAGCTCCCTCTAACAGGAATCGCAAGGCCAAATACACCTCTGGCCTAACTCCTTCTGGCTTCAGCATAACAGCAGAGCTGAATGTGGTCCACTGTTCCTTTATGACAGGAGCTCCCATGAAGACTTAATACCTTATTAAGCAGCAGTTGGAGTCTGCTGAGTCATACTATTTTGGTTACTCCTTCTGTTGTCATTGGTAAAACATGGCCTAGTGCTGAAATTTTAACAAATACAGCTCTATTAGCTTCACACCAATTTAGTATCAGATTGTTAAATGTTAATGTACTGCACCCTATAGCTTTAAATAGAATTAGAGATGTTTACAGCTTTGGTTAAATGCACCTTGTTCCTCCACATTAAATTTTATTACTAGAGTCCTCCATCAGCAAATAGGAGTAAATCATATTAGTGTCACGGGCTGTGTGGGGGTTGATTCTGCAGCCCAAGGAAAAGGTGTTTTATTACTCTTTATTACAACTTTCTAATTGGTAGGTGTGGCCAGAATGTCATTATCTCTGTAATTACAAGCAAATTATTTGTTTTAGAATAACTGTAACATAATTGTGGGGTTCTCTTCATTAAGAAGTTCAATAAACTTGTGTCCTTAGCCAGGGTTTGGGCAGGTTCTGCTGGCATAGCAGGACTCAGACCAGATGAAGTCTCATTTGACATTTGATTTGTAGGTCAAATTCTGCTTTTTGAGTGCTTCTCCAAAATACCTCTGGTGAGTGACATCAGGGTACGAAGATCCTTTTTGGCTTCAGTCTAACCTGCCAGGGTAAAATGTAAAATTCCTAAATTCCACTGCGTAACAATTGCTCTTCTGAGCTTCCAGCACTAATCTGAAATATACTCATTTGGTGCGCTTTGTTCCACCACCTGGTTTGACTCCATTTTACTACCTTGGTTGGGAGGCAGGGTAGACCAAAAGACTGCATGTCAATAGAAGACTCCAAGTTTGTGTTATTCCTGTCAGAAAAAATGAGAAAGTGGAGATGGAACAGATTTTGAGATGTCAGCTAGTCTATCACTTGATCTCAAGGTTGGACCAACTCAGCCTGACTTAACCTGGTAGAGGTCGGTCTAACCTCTTCTTAGAAGCTTACAGTGATAAGGATCCATACTCTCCTCACCATCCATTTCCACAGCCCTAATAATTTAAATTTTTTCCTAGCATATAGGCTATATCTTCTTGCCTTTTCCCCAGTAGACATACAGAACATCTCCCTTTCCTCTTAACAGTCTTCTCCATATTTGAAGACTATTGAAGGGAAGGTTGAAAAGAGAATTAACAACCTCAATTCTGTCAGGCTTTCCTCTTGTAAAGAACAAATGATTCCCAATACTGCTTCTCTGGAAAAGACTAACAAATTATTCCAGAGAAAATAGTCCTGGAAATTCAGGGAATGGTTGCGTTGGGTTCTGAGCTGGCTTCCCAGGTCCCATTCTGAGCACAGCCCACAAAGGAAAATGCCTGCTGAAACACCTGCACAAAACACACCATAGCTCCAACATGTGGATCTCAAACAACCCCTCTCTCTGGCTGCCCCAGCTTTTTCAGCAAACTTCATAGAAGTTTCGTATTCCAGCATTTCCACTCCGAGGCTAAATGCTGAAGCAATGTGCTTTACTGACTGCACAGCAATAGGTAGGGCAAGAATCCCACCTGTCTTGGCACCATATTGTGTTAAGTTTCTCTTGTTCCTCACCAGCATTGCTGGGTTGTTTTCAAACCCCACAAGAGGCTTTTCAGTCTTTGACCACCCGAGTCAGAAATGTTCTGGCAGCCCCTTTCGAGCCTCCAGCTGAAACCTGCTCAGATTTTCGTTTTAGTACATAACACAGCTAGTCACTGCAATTGCATTTCTCCCTGCTGTGCATGATCTGGGACTCTCCTGCACCTCACACCAGGGAAGTAGGAGGTCATATGCACAGAGTCCCCAGGCAAGCTCACTTGGGTTCTGATCCTGGCTAGGGAAAAACTTAGGGGAAAGGGACTTCTTACCTCCCTGTGTGCCTGTTCCCTGTGCCCCTCTTGAACGCAAGCTGTTGAGTCGAACTCAGACTTTCCCTCTTGCATTTGAGTTGTTAAGCCATGTTAAAACCCTATCTATCTTGTCTGCAGCAATATTTTACCATAAGGAAGTGAATGAGAACACAACGGTGCATTAGGCCTCTGTACATAGATCTGCACAAGACAAGATCACCTTTAGGGGCTTTTGCCTTCCTGTTCTGGGCTGGCATGGTGTTGGGCACAGCTGACAGCAGCTACACTACGTAGCTACCCACAGGCCCACACCTTTCTTTGAGAAATTAGCCGTTGATCCTTTTGGATTATCCTCAGGAAAGAGGAGGCCCCTAGGAACTTCCCTGACCGCTAACAGTTCTTTCCTGACGCTGGCGGGGAGCACAGCACAGAACCAGGACATCACATAAAATATACAGGGCAAAAAAACCCACATGGAGATGGGCAACAGTTATCACTTTATAACATGGTAACTGGACATGTGTCCTCCCCTTACCATAAAAGCAAACAAGGAGTCACTAGATACTGCTCAGTGGTGCTACATGACTTCCTCCACCTCCGATTCTCCCTGTCGTGCACAGGAACTAGAAGGGAAACTGCTCAGCACCGTCTGTGAAAGGATTTTTCGGGCAGCCAGTTAAGCAGCTTTACAAGTCTCCTTCCCCTGCGCTAGTCCTGTGGGAGACAAGTAGGTGGAGAATCCTGGCCTAAGTACTCAGATCAGAGAGGATCAACAAGATTGACAGCCAGCCATTATTATTCTGTATGGCACCTCCACGCCTTAAATGGTCCTGCCTTGCAATGGCACTCTGCTCTCACGGGAACACGTGCCCTTCAGATCCCTTAGGCAAAAATAGCTACGCTCACTTCTACCTCTACTTCCTCCTTGCTTGCTCTTAAAGAGCAACCAGAGCATAGAAGAGCTCCGTCCTGCCAGGGAACTAACTCAAAAGCCAAAATTAGTAAATCATTGTGCACATGATGACGGCAAATGGCAAAGGCCACTCCTATGTATCACTATAAAAAATAACATTAATTGGGATGCTTTGCAATTTCCTGTACAACCCATAATTAGGTTAGATAAGAAACTAGCAGTGTCTAAGTGCTATAAATGTCTAAATTAAGTTATTTTGAAAGTGCTCGGCACTTTGACATTTGAGAGTTCAGAGTAATTGGAATATTGAAGTAAAATTGCTTCTGTTATTTAAAAGGTCATTATCTTCTTCGGGTAGATATATGAGGACTATTTTCCACTCTACTGAGCCGTTCTATTTGGTACAATTAGACCTGCTTGAGTAGATTTCTAGTGGGCCTCCTCCCACTTATCACAGTCCCAGCACTGCCACAGGGAAGGGCCTGTAAATATACAGCCCAAATACGGAGTATATATTCAGCTCATAATCGGGCTCTGAAGAGCCAAGAGCTGCCCAGAGCTTCAAACAGACACCCACCGTGAACACCACAGGCTGCTACACCCAACAAGGTGCAACTGAGTCCTTACACAACCAAAGTCAACAAATGCCAGGTTACAGGCAGAAGCCAGCCTGCCAGGCAGACGAAGGCTTTGGAGCAAATCAGGATTTCACCTTCCCAACCAAATTACCTCATAGTCTGGCAGCAACTCTGGTTATTTCAATAACACTACTGGAATGCCTTGTTTACAACATGCATGGTCCCACTGTCACAATAAAGTTATGCCTTTTGCTTGCTTACCAGATCTCATGCTCTGCAACTGTGACAGTCAAAGATGGGAACTTAAATGACTACACCTTGACTGCATTTTATTTTGGTTAGTCCAGCAGTGTCAGTAAAATAAGGGGGTATAAAGACATAGAATCATAGAATCGCTAAGGTTGGAAAAGACCTCTAAGATCATTGAGTCCAACCGTCAACCCAACACCACCGTGCCCACTAAACCATGTCCCTAAGTGCCTCATCTACACGTCTTTTAAATACTTCCAGGAATGGTGACTCAACCACTTCCCTGGGCAGCCTGTTCCAACATTTAACCACTCTTTCAGTAAAGAAATTTTTCCTCATGTCCAAATAGACATAGACATTGGCAGAGGAGATTTAACTTGTTACCACCTTTCCAGTGGAGACTGCCACAGCCAGGACACTGTGGGGAATGGACGGAGCACAGGAGTGGCCAAAGAGCACTCTCACTGTACTTTCCATTGGTTTAATCCCTGTGCCCCCCCCACGGGAGCTGAGCATCCCACCAAAACTGGAGTGGCTATGGGAGCATGACTCTTCGTTGTCCCTCCCGGCCAGGGAACAGATGTATGAGGGAGAAGCAAAGTCCTTAGAGCCTCCTGCCCAAACTAAGATGACAATTTCTGACCTGAAACAGGGATAGTTTCCATGCTGCTGTTGCAGTCACCCACACAGAGACAGTTTCTCCCCCATCAGTAAGAGCTCACAATGTTCTTTCCACCACAGAGACTCACTTGACATCCTCAGCTCCAGCCACCACACTCACCTTTGCTCCCTCAGTGACTGCCCTACCCCACCAACCCTCCACATGCATAGGGGTTGCAACACTTGAGTATGAAACACATCAAGTGATCACTGAACACAGGCGCATCTGTCCCCATCACAACGCCTACATTTGCTCAGTACTCATTGCAGCAAATATTACTCATGGTCACTAAGATCCCAATGTACTGCTGAAGGCTGCCTGGTTCTGGATACCAGGTTTCCATAAGACATTTAACTCCAGTGCAGGGAACAAGGGGGTTCCCTTTTAAAAACTTCATGTGGCAAATTTCCAGGAGCCTCCTGACACTTGGGAAGAGCTCCGATGACAACTTGTCTGTAAGGCAAAAAGCACAGGGAAGGTTGGCATTCCTCCACCAGCCCTGTTCTCTCTCATACCCCCCCATCAGCCTGGCTGAGTCAATGACAGTAATTGCTATGCACACGTCTAAAGAGTGGCACCAGTAATGCAACAACTAGTCTGATCTCTAAGTGATGTGTGGGACCATAAGCAAACAAATCACTCCATCTACCTGGCTCAGAGGTGCTTAGTACCAAGCAGGAGGAGACGAGAGCTGGGATCAGGTCCAGAGCTTTTCTGGGCTTATTTTTCAACTTCCTTGGGGTGTCTCTCCTGAGAGATGAGAGACAAGCATGACAGGCTGCATTTTCATGCAGAAGGGAGCATATTCCTGCAAATTATTTTAGCTCATATGGCTCTCGGGTAGCTTCCCTTGTGACAGCCATAGGCGGTCCTGAATGAGATGATGATCTTACCAATACCCTCTTGTAACAAGCTTTGACATCCCTGTATGAAAAGGACTTGGGAACAGTAGCACATGGTAACAATCACAGGGACACTTTCCTGGGGGAGTTACAGATTGGTTTGCATGGATTTCTCAAAAAAGGCTTGAGCAAATTCTTTTTTATGAGGATGCAAAGGCCCTGCAGTGCACAGGCAGCTCTGCAAATATTGCTTCACTAGCGTTTATTAGCCAACAGAAACCTACAGAAATCAGACAGTATTTAATGCTCACTGTAACATTTATAAGACTTCTATTGCTGAAAAAGGAAGCAAGATGGTCTGTGCAATAACCAAATAAGTGTGATTAAGGCATTTTAGGGTTTATGGTCCTCTATTAGATTAAACTGATTTTTAAAGTCACATAAAGGTTGTGCTGTTTCACATTTCTCTTCTTGGTTTCCCTACAAGGCAGAGTTAAGACTGTGCCTTATTTCTGCATTTCTTATCCTAATGGGATTGGATTTCTTTTAAGGGTAATTCTCACCCTGAGCTACTTACCCCTTGTAAAAGTTGGTTCTGAGATAATTACAACACTCTGGTGATGTTCGCACTGTGCCACTTACAGTAACAATGGAGTTACGCTGAAAGTATTTGCTGTGGAATTGCTCTACTTGCTTAATTTTTCAAGCATATTCTAGATCTGCTACCCCTACATCCCATGAGGCCATTAGAGAACCAGTATCACATCAAGATACGCACCAAGTAGGTACCACTACTGCCCCTGAGCTAGCACCAAGCCTTGTCTATGTGTCAGTGAAAGCTACCTCCACATCTAGCGCTGACAGAATTTCATGGACATTCATCATTTACCAAATACACAGGAGACCAACACAAATATAAAAGTAGGTGCTTGTAAGAGGGTTGGTTTCAGTTAATTGTTCAACCATATATTACAAGTCTCCAGCAAAAACTTAATGTCACAGAGACTTGCCTGCAGAAAAATGACCAGGTAGCATTCTACCACTGTTGAACACCTGGCTGTATCAGACCTAGGAAATCTGACGACTGCAACATGCTTACATTTGTGCCTTAACTCTGCAAGCAAGGAGTGGTGCTTTTGGTACTCACAGTATGCATTTCTTTCCATGACTTATGACTCCGGGGAAAAATCCTCTAGAGCTAGAGAAGAAACCAAAACCTTCTCAACCAAACACTGTTGTATAGCAACTCACTCCTAATCAGAATTTTCACCAGGAGGAAACTGCAACCCATTTCTATCCATTTGCCTTTTATGTTCTCCCAAATTACAACTCCTTGAACATTAGAACAAGCTTGACTCAGGAAGGCATTCATTCTTAACCTGCTGGCTTCCGTTCACACATGCACACTCTGGATTTGTTCTCTGTGATCCAAAACAACAGCTGATGCACCTCGTCCTTCTCTTGAAGATGTAAGAGAACTGATGTTGAGCACAAGGAGATGAGCCTGTCAAATGCATGCATGGCTAGCCAACAGCTGGCCTCTTCTTATACCAAACAAAGTCAGGCTGATGTCTAGAGCACTGGAACCATTAGTGCTGCTGTCCAGGCTGCAAAGTAGGTGCCAGTGCCAGCTCTAGGAAAGGGAGTATCTGCTATAGGCAAAGACAGGCTGCATGAAAAGGTTAAAGGAGGAGACACAATTAGCAAGCTATCAAGAGGCCTACTAGCCAAATGAAAACACAGGTAGTGAGCTTCTTTCATTGCTCTTAATCACCTTTATCATGGTTCAGCAAAGCTGTATTCACAGTTGACAGGACTCCAAGTCTTGCTGTCCGTGTATCCAAATCACAGCTTATTTTTAAGGAATGTGCAGAGAGGGAAGAGAAAAGAAGTAGTATACTTAATTTTGTTGAATTCTATGACAATTGACCTTTCCCCAGTCCTCAGGAAAAGGAAAGATGGGCGTGGTCCACCTTTGCTCCACAGGGTTACTTTGATTGCAAAAACATTGGTGTGTTTTGGCCTGTTTTCAGCATATGTTTCACTGAGCACAGAAAGGATAGTATCTGAGTCATCAAGTCACATACTCGGAGGTTAGAAAGGATAACCAGCCAGGTCATCTGTGCAGACATAATGCAGCCTTCATTGTATGTCTGCATCATGAGTTAGCCTCTAATTACTACATTTTCCACAGGCAATTACCTCACTCACTGTGGAGGTTAGACCGAGCTGCAGGGTGGGTTGCGGGGGTACATGTCTCAGCACTCTGTAAGGAAAGAAGCTGTTTGCCATAGGAATTCTTGCTCATTCAGCAACATAATTCAAAGGAAGAGTCATGAACAAGAGTGCCTTACAGGAAGAAGAAAGTTGATGGTGTAGTTAGAGGAAGACTGGTAAAAACCTGTCTTCTACTCCAGATTCTTCCTAATGACACTGGCAAGTCTCTAGCACCAAGGTTTTAGCATATAGCAGTTCCTCAGGTTCCTCAATCTGGCTGTCCAGTGCAGCACACACAGGGCTTCACTCGTGCAGTGCTAACCAGTCCCAGTGCAGTGGAAATCAGAGAAGTCTCCTGGCTCTGTCTGTTCAGGGGTGTGTTTGGTAGTATGAACACAAGGGCCTTCATGGCCACAATGTCCTTCGTCTTCATCCTGGCTCTTGCCCTGACCCAGTCTGTGGTGTTCAGGAAGCTGCTCTGCCTAAGTGGCTACGCAGCCCTTCCGTGTGCAAGATACACAATTTCTTTACCAGGTCAAGGAGAGGCAGGGGAGAGGGGGAGTTAAGTTATCAGTTTAGCTCCTTCAAATTCTCATAAAATGTTAAGGAGCTTGATTTTTCACACTTTCTCCATCTCCACTAGGGACACAAATGGCACTTAAATTTATTACACTATGGCCTCAGCTTTCTTGTACCACAAATACCCACTTCTACCATGCAGAGTGATTGCGAAGGTAAATCCTGAAGTATGTCTCATATACTGATACTCCAGAGAACATCGGGACAAGGCTAGGAAAGAAGGCAGTGAAGGAGGAGAATGAAAGAATATATTGACCAGCTGTGTCAAATCTTCATCCTCACCCGTTCCATGCATTTTACCTGCCTTGCTCACTATGAAAAAAACGAGTCAGAAATTAGGAAACTAAAGATTGCACCATAACACGTGTTCACGGTGGGGCTGGATAAAGGCACCACTGTCATTCTGGGAATTCCTACCTTCACTTTGCAAACAAAATAGCTTTTCAGAAGGCATGCATGCATTTTCATGCAGATTCAGGGAAGGAGGAAGAGTAGGAATGGGGATATTAACATACTATGGTAATAAGAAGAAAGATACTACAACAAACTCACTTAACATCTGTTTGAAGCCTCAGCATTTTCTGCTCTCATGGTATTAAAATTAGAATATGCTAATTTTATTAAGCTACATTGCTCTTTGGCATAATCAAGGCAGTTTTATTTGCTAGCTATTATTTGTGAAATACAATGTATTATGCCAAATTCAGTATCTAAAATAACATTTAAAATACAAAAGTTTTCCCAGGACAAATACTGCAAAATCTCATTGTCTATGTGCACGTCTGTCAGTGTCTCTCTCATAATTTTGGAGTCCATTCTTTAATTTCAATCCGAGTTGACTGCAGGGTCAGTTCAACAACAACTTTGAGATTCAGTCCCCCACCATAGGCTTCCAGTTTCTCTGACTCTTTCATGCTTTGAAGGGTAATTTTCTCTCCATCCAAAAGGCGAAAAAACAAGAGTTCTTGGCTATTTCTTCCTACCCATCCACAGACCAGCAGCAGACTCTTCCCCAGTCATCACCGACTAGGAGCTTGGAGGAATTTCTTGAGAAAGAAAGAAGAAGAGAAAAACGTTTAAGAACAAGACGCAAATAGGATTAAGACTTTCTCCTGTATGTCTAGCAATTGGGAGGATGCAGCATTCAAGGGAGCAGGTTATCTTTAATGTTAAATTTGATGAACAATGATATAGAGTAGACAAAGATTCATACTTCAAAGACTGAATTTAGAATCAGATCCAAACTTTTCTGGAGTTCAGTGGGTTAGTTGTGGACAATCTAGCCAGATCAGGAGCTCTTACCCTTCACTGATCCTGAGAATCCACAAAACATTAATTAAATCTGCTGGCTAGATTCAGAATTCAGACTTGTTAGCACATAACGTCATGGGCTCAGCCACTGAAATCTCTGCTGCATGCAGTGCCATCAACACTAATGAAAGTAACCCTCCCCGCCAAACTTTCCCACTTTCAATGCATATAAGCATCACGCTCAAAGTGCTCTAAATCTGAGCATGCAAAATATAGGAATCATTTTAGCAACTATCAAAATGTCAACACTTTTGGAAAGACAGCAACTGTTTTACAATACATTGTAACTTCCTGGGGTAGGGGATAACAACAAATATTACAGCCAGATGAAGCTGCAGGAGGGAGACTGAGTAAACTAAAGTACTGCTGGCTGTGCAAACTAAGTCGAGTTTAACAACAAAGTTGTCTTTTGCCCCAAAACTTCCTGTTTACATTTTAAGGAGATAGCATCTCCAGCAACTCCTAGGATAGCAGTTTTTCTGTGGTGCAGAGACAGTGTAGCAGCTACTGATCTCTACAACTATTCCCACCGAAAGCTGCTATTTCTCCTGGGTTGTCTCCTATCTGACCACTGACTATCCCCACATCCTTCACTTAACGGAGTCAGCCAGGCCGGCTCCCAGAGTGACTGCAGTTGGCTAAGACAGGGCGGTTCGACGGAGATTTTAGGAACAACAACAACGAGACAAAACCCCAGCAGCAATACAAAGTTCAGAATAAAATAACAGAACCTGCCGGCGCAGGGCGGAGCGGGGGAGAGCCCGAGGCTGGCGCGGTGCCCTCTGCCGGGCACCGGCCGCAATGCGAAGGGGAGGACAGTACCTGGATACCGCCAGCGCTGTCACTGCTGGGCTGGTCTTACTTGGTTTTCCAGTCAAGGCAAGGCTGGGATTCAGTTCCCGACAGAGAACAAGATGTTTTCCACACTTGTTACCTGTCGCGTGGTTTAAAAATAAATATTTAGAAAGTGTCTGGGGGCAGCATGGATGGGATTGTTATTATTTACGGTCAGCAAGTTGTTAAGTTGGGAACAAATATATTTAATCTCAGCCTATGCTGTTGCAAAATAGGCCCATCCCAATTTAATTTGTGGCTATGATAGTTACATGTGCTGACGTGCGGCTGTATCAATTGTGTGCTAAATTGGATTTGTGTATTATTGCTTTCTAAATTGCATGCCTAGTTCAGCAAAATTGTTCATCAGTTTTCACTGGCTCTATGCTTAATAAGATGCCCCACAATACCTTGCTGCCAGGATATAATACAGCCCATAATTGCCTAGTAAAAAGAAATTACATAAAGCCCTGGTATTATCAACTTATCTAAATCTGCTCATAACAGAACCAATAATTAAATGCTGAGAACATTTCACATACACACATACCTAACAACATAACTCAATCATAGTTACTTTGGTCTTTTTAATGACTGTGTTTTGTATTAATTTTATTTTCTTTAATGCCTACAATGAGATGTGGGAATATTTGGCCATTTAAAATAATTCTGAAGTCATCTGAACAGTTTAAGGGAGCTTGTCACAGCTTTGATTACACCTCTCAACTCTTTATTAACAAACGCCGCTGCTTTATGCATCTGAGAACATGCGTCCTTATACTTATGTGTGAACAGGCGTGTGTGTCTACACATCACCAGATGCCTGGTCAATGTTTGTCTTCTTTTATGATCCTCTGAAAAAGGCACAAACAGGAGTATTCTGCTGTGCTCCCATGGGCAGCTTTTAAGTCCTAGCTCGGGGAACTGTTTAAGATGTAAATTTTTAAAATAGCTAAAAATCTCAGTTTGCTCAAAGACATTCCTATGCAATTGTACCTGACTAAATAGGACATGGAAATAAATGCCACAGGAAGTTGCGGGCAAAAATTTAGGAAATTCTTAAAACAAATTGGAGGTTTGTACATGTAAAAAGAATCTACAAAATGACCACATAATACTACTAGGATTTTAGAAGGAATGTTAAGTCTTTTGCTTTGATTTACAGCAATCTGATCAGAGACCACAATGAAACCAAATATGTAGCTATCACAGCCAGAGTATTTCACATCTGGCATCTCTGGTGTTCTTTCACCTTCCCTAGAAGCATCTGGCTCTAGCTACTCTCAGAGATGCGACAAAAGGTCAGATGGGCATCTGGTTTGGCATCTCCAATATGCCTCTGTATGTATAAATATTGTCACATAGCAATCTAAGTAATGTAGATGCCAAGTTACATGAACAGCACTTCTGAAGGTCTCAGTGGTAATGCCCAATTACTGTGTATCTTTTTATGCAGATGTTACACCTATAGCTCTATTTATGCAAATTGTGTGCCTAAAATTGAAGTAATAGAGAACGTCTGTAATGAGAATCACAGCAAATAAGTGGTGTAAATTATACATACTAACACCACAATTCCTTTCTCTCATAAAATGTGCTGCGAAGAGAAGCAAGCTGTGCTATTTAGGATGTGCCTTTAAAGCTCCCTGGCAGGTTTCAGCTCCTGTATTTGTTAGAACAGAGAAGTGAGTTTGAGTTGTTTTTAATCCCAGTCAGCACCGTAGCCCCATCGTCTTATTAAGCTCAGCTCTGCGAAAACTCCAGGGTATCAGCTTCAGCTTGGCACAGCCTTGAATAAACAGTTCCATGCACTAGGGCCTGCTACTGGCCTCCCACCAGTTTGAAGGGCCTCTGACCTCATTTAAGGTGGCAAAGGCAACAAACTTCCTTGTTCCATCCCAGGGCAGGATCGGGCACTGCCCACTCTGACATTGTGCCACAATACTTTAGTACAGGCCATCAGCAGAGGTGCCAAGGGAATGGGCTTTCTGGAGACAGGAAAGTTGATTAGTTTCATAGGTTTATGCAGAAAGGTAGTCTATCAAGCTTGACAGAACCCATCACAGAGCCTATGAAGAAGCTTTCGGCTTCATCCAGGCAGGATGCGCTCTTGAGACTGGTGGCTCAGGGCAGTGGCTACCCACTACTGCTGCTGCTGGTTACGGTAACACTGCACCAGTTACCTGCACCATCTCCTCTTCACACCACTGTGCTCACACACCCTCTTCTTCCTCACAACCAAACAAGGTCTGCAGCGCACAGTCACACAGCTGTTCACAGCCCACCCTGTGGTCATACCCGTGTTGCCTGGCTCTTCCATCGCACCTCTCCGCGGTCTCAGTCCATCAGCTTGGCCTGGGGTATTGGTGTATTCAGTCTTCCACAGCTGTGCCAGCAAGGAGATAAAAATGGAAAAAGCATGGATTATAACAATGCAACAAGAGAGAGATGTGGCTGTCTGCTTCCCAGCAAGGGGTGAAAATTGGACTTCTAACATCAGAATAGGATTTCACAGTTGTCTCTCCCTCCGCCACAGTGCTGCAGGGCATCATACTGGAGAAATGTATGCTGGGAGCTGGTGGGGTTGCTGGGCTGACACGCTAACGAGGATCCCAGTAAGCCAGGAAGCTCTCCCACCAGACTGGAGGCGGAACCAGCAGTGAATTCCTGCTCCTGAGAAAGTATGACTTAATAAACTGAGCTATGAACCAACTCTCAGAAACCAGACTCAAACATATTTCCGATGGGCAACACAATTTTTGCTTTCAAAACCACACCAGAATGAAAAGCACATTTTCAAAACTCTTCCTGAATGGCAAAGACTCCTCTATTCAGGAGGATAAAAGTTGATAGGAAGCAAATATTCTACTCTGATTTTCAGCTTCTGCCCTGTGCTGCCCTGTTAAGAAAGTGGCATGGGCTTTTAGTAGTTCTGTCCCTCCATTTAGGATGCAAAATTTTGTCTCTGGTCTACAGTGAATCAGGATTCCCTTTCCTCTCCCCCATCTACCTACCCTCACCACTCCATCTGTGCTTCCTGTGATGATGATGCTGCGTGTGTCCCAGTCCATCACTTCAGCAAAGCAGCAGCAAACAATACGGCTTTCGGGGCTACAGGTGGTGTTAATGCTTGCAAGAAGCTGGCCATTGACTGTCCACAGATATAGGTAAGATCCAGCACAAGAGATAATAGCACCCTGTAACAAAGCAAGAGGCAACGTTTCAAGATTCTACACTCATCCTCCTCACAGCTCTTAAGTGCTGATTATGAATTACAGAGTTGCTCTGACTTAAATTCTGGACCTTTGTTTTGCTACTGGGCAGATGATTTAAACCAGAGATAGTAAAAGATGACATTTTTTTCTCATGAAAAATTCTGACATTTTTACATTGTAGAAACCCAAGACAACTGTCTCAGGTTTAGCAAGATAATGCAGAAACAAAGGGTTTTTTTGCAGTTTTTAAATTAAAACATTTCTCTAAATGTTCCCTTTCTATTTTCCAGAAAATCCAGGCTTTTAGTAGAAAAGCAGACTGGCAGACTGACCTAGCTACTGTCAGGGACAGGGACTGTGCACAGGCAATGCCTAGCACAGGTTCTGGGCCAGGACTAGTGCTCTTTTAAGTTTTACAAATAAGCGTTCTCTTAAACAAGGACACGGTGTTCACCTGCTTAGCTGCGAAGCCTTTGGTGATTTCACAATCCTCCTCTGCCCCTCACAGGGAGCTTAACGTCATCGCATTTTTAGACTGTGTTTTGCATTTGACCAATGACCAGCTCAGCATTCAGTGAGCTGCACTTCTGATGCAGAGAACATCCTTTGCAACTGAATCTCTCCTCTCCTCTCCCTTCCGTGCAGGTGCATAGTCTTTACCACAGACTGCACGTAAGGAGCAGATACACAGGTAACCCCTTAGGGGCAAGAAACACACAGAACCAAGAGCCAATGCTGCAAGTTTAAATGATCTTATCAAAAGTGCATTTTGGTCAAGTTACTAATTGAAATTCCACCTAACCTTTCCACCCTTGATGCCTACTAAGAACCAGCTAAATAGAACACCATCAGCAAAGTCATCTGATTCTGGCAAAGGCCAGCGTGCCCTTAAATTAGCAGCATGCATCTGGTTTAAATCAGCTAACCCCATATTTCACCCCTGCCTGATTTGGGACCAGGGCTCTTCACACTGCAGGGCACAATTCTGAAGATAAAACAAGGATAGCACATTTGAAACAGAGTTGCCAATAATTAAAGAGATTAAATATCAGCTACCTTATCTGCATGAGAGTACATTATGTCCAGGCATTTGGTAGTGATCTACAGTGTTTTTCAAGTCTAGACCAGGGATTTAAAACTAACTGAAATCATGAGTTACAGCAAGCTTTTACGATCCTCCTTAGCTTATAAACTTTTTGGGACAGTCTTTTTATTTTGTGTCTACGTGATACAAACATCATGAGGTTTGGATCTATAAATGGAGCTTCTAGATGCTCAAGCAAATATGAAAACCAACAATCACATAACAGAGAGCTGCACAGGGTTCTTATTTCACAGAAAAGTATGTGGTTCAGAAATTTGTTCCCTCCAAAACTTTGCTTCAAAACATTCTGAATTTTCCAGGAAAAAACCTTGTTACCAAACATGTACTTTTGTGTCAATCAAAATACTTAATTTAGCACAATGGAAACATTTTGTTTGTATCTTCATGTTATAATATATAAATATATATAGAAAATTTAAACAAAAACACATTTCAGAATTAAACATCCTGTTCTGCTAACGTCAAAAATAATTTTTTCATCCACAACATATGGACCCCCTTCATCTTTTTTTCCCTTGAAGTTTCAGTCATACTTTCCTAAGGTTTTTCCTCTTTTAAATGAGCCTTTCTGCAGACTGTTGTCCAATCAGTTTAACCATTTGCACTCCAACAAGCTGGAGAACTGCTCTTGGATCAACCACCAGACTGTTCCTGGCACAGACCATCTCGTTTTTGAAGCTCCAGAAGATGAGCTACCAACTAAAAAGGCTACTGTCAATGGTGGGCTGGTACATAGAAAGGAGAGGACTCCATTCTCTTGGGGTGTCAAGCCCATGGTCTGTGCCAGCCCACCCACTCATTTCTGAATGCATGGCACTGCTTCAGCTGACTTCATAAGGGACCACCAGGGTATTCTGAACTGGCCTGCTGAAGCCACTGGCCATTTGACACTAACCAGGACCCCTGGGGCTGGGAGCTGAGCTGGCACTGAACAGACTACTTAATTCCCACCCTCAATTACTAACCATCAGACTGAATAGTTAATAAAGCTCTGATATGAGATGGCTATTTTTGCACAGAGAATGTCTGCCTGGTTTCTTACTGCAATGAACTCAATTTTGCCTCTCTTGGTACAAGCTCTGGTACTGGACCCAACCTTGAACTGTCTGAGCAGCTGGAATCCTGCTCTAGTATATTAACAGAGATAGAAAATACAAATGTGCAAGCAACATTTTTGGGAGGTAGAAGGTTGGAAAAAAATCTTATCCGGAGTGCTTCTAGTAAAATCCAATACAGAATATTTTCCTATCAACATGCATGCAATTCTGGCCAGGCACAGACCACAACAGACTTACACTCACTGCTATCAAGAGCCCCCCCTGCACCTGAGAGCAGAAGGGAAAGTAAAGCCAACATTGTAACCGCAAAGGTGTAAGGAAGTTGTCAGCTGAGGCGGCAGACTGAGGTCTAACATGTCTCAGCTGACATGGCTCTGCTGCATGAATGTCAGGAGAAATTAATGAAATAATGGAAGCAATAAGGTTATGAGTGAGCCAAATCCAGGAGCTTCTACGGTAATACTTCATGCTCTGTAAACTAAAAGTTGTTTAATCCTGCTATCTACCCATCCAAAGATGCTTCTACTTAGCTACTCAGTCTAAGATGTTGCTTTTAGTGCTCGCCTCTCGTCATTAAGAACACTATTAGCAATCTCTGTAGAAAGAAAAAAAATCAATGTATCAGACTCTCAGGATGTTTTTATGTTGGGAAGAGCACCCATTAAATTATCATGAAATGTTCATGGATACATCAGAAGAAAGATGATAAATGAAGATCTTACTGTTGAATTGTTGATGGCAACAGAACAGAGGCTTGCCTTGTGGGCAGGAAGCTGGTTTATGTACGTCAGCTGGTTCAGGTCCCAAATGATGCAGGTTCTGTCATCGGATCCACTCACGAAGATGCTGTAGGTCACGGATGCAGCAAGGCAGGTCACTGCCTGAGTGTGCCCATACAAAGCCTGCGGGGGAAAAAGCAGCCAATAAACCACAGCAGCGGGTGCCTGCTTTACTAGGGAACCACAGTCCTACTGTCATTTGCTTAGTAAGAACAAGCAACCTAGTCATTCTTTGGACAACTGAAAAAGGTATGAGGGAGAAATCCCAAAGGATCTTATAGAAGCATCCTTGATCTCAACTCATGGTTGAGGAAAGATGAGTCTCCAAGAGATTAAATGATTTGCCCCAAGCTGCACGCTAACTCAGAGTCCTTGGCATACATTTCAGACTCTACGACAGTGCTCTGTGCTCAGCAGCAAAACATCATTTTTCACTTCAGTCCATGCAGTTTTAAATAAAATTTATGCTTGGAAATTACTATTTCTCAGTATTTAAAAAAACATTTTGTAACAAAACTTATCAGGTTGTATTTCAGTGACCTTCCCCAGTCTTTTCTTTCTGTTTTTCTGAACAAGTACTAATATTTTTCCAATTCTAGTTAAGAAGAAAAACAGCATTTGGGGATAATTTTTGCTTTAAAACCATATATGAATTCCTTTCTCTTTAATCATTATCCAACTTTTTTTTTTTTTTAATAGGTTCTAGAGAGTGCCCAGTTTAAGTTAGCCTTAAACAGTTTCATAAAAAAGACTACACTTTAGGCAATTTAATAGCACAAATAGAAATCATGGATAGAAGTATACTGATGACAATTGTTTAATGCAGCATTCTCGAGTGACAGCAGCATACATTTCTGCTGTATAACTACCAATGAAAGTAAAGCCTGTAGGGCAACAGAGAAAAGTCCTTCGCAGCTTTCCTAAAGGCCTTTCAGGGCTCAATTTTTAGCTGCCTTACTGGGAAAAATCAGACCCACCAGTTTTAATGTTGGTTTTAACAGTAAGTGCATATTCCCTGCTGGCTTTCTCTACATGACATAATTAGCACATCTTCAGGGTCTGTCTCAGTTCAGCATGGAGCAGGAGAGCCACATGTCCCGGATGATTTTTGCAAACGTATCTCGTACTCTTTTCCAGCGTGTGACTGCGAGACTGAACTCTTGCTGGCTAACATGTGCTGCCACTTGCCAAGGTTACTAGGACAACAGTATTCAAACATTAATCCACTGGTGAAGAAGCTGAGCTGCAGCAGGCTATGTACTACTGAAGGTGACCTGCAACTGGAAGGGATGAATTTCAGCTTGTGATTTATTCCACTCACAAGAACTGTCAACTAAAAATACTGGCACAAAATGGTGTCTCCAACAGTGGTTTTCAGAGGTCAGAAACACTCTCAACTGAGCACAGAAAAGGAGGCTCAGCAATAGCTTTGGACTGGCTGAAGTCTCTTTACAAAGGACTGGGCATAACCCAGTGCTTATGCTCGAGAACTGCACAAGATCTCTGCAAAAAGGGCTGCGAAAAGGCAGGTTCAAGGGCTCCAAATTTCCTCTCCTTCCTCCAAAGCATGAAAGAAAACATACCCACTGTGACAGCATCCAAACTGCCAAGCCAAGCTAAGCTCCTGCACAAGTTTTAATAAAACCCTTTTTTTCTTTTTTTAACCTAGAAAGATCCTACCTGGCAATGAAGTGCTTTAAATACAAGCTGAATGTGGAAGAGAGGGCTAGACCTGAGCCCAGTTATAATCTCAGCTTCAATCCACCAGTGTCTCAATGCATATTCATGCAAAAACAGTCGCATGCTTTTAGCTCTCTGCCATCTTCTCATAATTGCTCTATAAAGACTGGTAGGTTTTCCCTTAATGGGAAATATCCTGCAGCATATCTGCAGAAGGAACTGTGAGGCCTATCTCCAGAGTAAATACACAAATATGAAAAGACAAAAAAGACGACCAGTTTCACTGCAGGAATGCTTAGTCTATGAAAACTTAAACCAAGTTTGACCATCCAACTTAACTGGCTGACATGGACACAGAGACTTCACAGCTACACTCAACACCTCCCTGGGAGGTCTGTGTGGCAGACAGCACAGCTTGCCCAGATGCTTCTCCCAGTCTAGTGTTTCATTTGGCCCAGTTGTGCTGGTTTTGGCTGGGATAGAGTTAATTTTCTTCACAGCAGCTAGTATGGGGCTGTGTTTTGGATTTGTGCTGGAAACAGTGTTGATAACACAGGGGTGTTTCAGTTACTGCTGAGCAGTGCTGACACAGAGTCAAGGCCTTTTCTGCCTCTCACCCCACCCCACCAGCGAGCAGGCTGGGGGTGCACAAGAAGTTGGGAGGGGGCACAGCCGGGACAGCTGACCCGAACTGACCCAAGGGATATCCCACACCATATGACGTCATGCTCAGCATACAAAGCTGGGGGAAGAAGAAGGAAGGGGGGGACGTTCGGAGTGATGGCGTTTGTCTTCCCAAGTAACCGTTACGCGTGATGGAGCCCTGCTTTCCTGGAGATGGCTGAACACCTGCCTGCCCATGGGAAGGAGTGAATAAATTCCTTGTTTCGCTTTGCTTGCATGCACGGCTTTTGCTTTACTTATTAAACTGTCTTTATCTCAACCCACGAGTTGTCTCACTTTTACCCTTCCGATTCTCTCCCCCATCCCACCGGGGGGGAGTGAGCGAGCGGCTGTGTGGGGCTTAGTTGCTGGCTGGGGTTAAACCACGACACCCAGAAATTCTGGGGGCTGGATCGCATGGATAGCTCTGCTCATGAACACTGAGGGAACTGGTAAATTGCATGGATCAATACTGGGGCTATTATGCTCAATCTTTAGTGTTCCACAAAATTGTGGAAGCAGCCCCTGCTAGAGAGGGAAAAGTGACTTTTTCTGCTGAAATATAGTTTCTGTACTTTACTACATTCCAAACCAGAATGTGTCAGTCCCATGAGACAGCTGGTAAGTGAATAGCATCCACTTTATAGCACATCAGCTTTACTTAAGCAAAGCTCACTCTCTCAGGAAAGATGATACAATTTTTTTGTTCAGCAGAAAAAGCAGCCACCATGAAGCAGTGAATTACATGAAAGCAGCAAGTAATTCACTGGAAGACATTTAGAACCATAGTTCAAATTTACATCTATGCCAGACAGTCATAAAAAAAAGCCTCTGCTAGCAAAGAGAAGGAAAAAATACAGAATTTGTCATTGCATGATCTCATGCCACTTTGTGGACTTTGGGTAATACCAGATTAATCACAGTGGAACATATCAGCAAAGCTGATTTTAGATTGTTAAAGAGAAAGGCATTATATTGGAGATAAAAGACAGCCTCTTCAAACAGTTGCCTGAAACTTAAACTGACCCCTGACTGGTATCATTTTGATGTTGATGAAGATTACCGCTTATGCTTTTCTCTACTGCTATTTCTTCCATTTCTATGTCCATGTACTGGTTTGGAATAATAACCAGCTGGATTAAAAGGTCATCACTGAAGATCTTGTCTCATATTTCTGACTTCTTCTCAAGCAGGAAACATCATAAACCTCAGAAGAGAGACTGCTCTAAACACAGTTCCCCCCCTAATTTCAACACACAAGTATTTCAGATAAATGAAGATCTAAATAATTCTCTGGCATCCCAACAGACATTGAAGTTTTCACATTGTTTAACGACAAATAAAATATGTTTTGGCTCAGGGTATGGAAAGCACTGAAATATCGTCTGAATATCCCTCCAGAGCAAATGAACAGAAGCAGCTTCTAACACTTGAAGACCTTGCTGATCAGTGAACCCTTTATTAGTTTCCCTAAAAGTAGCAGAGTGTTTTCTGTCTCTTGATTTCTTAGGGAAAAAGGGTCCCATGCTGCCTTTCAGATATGATAGAGGCCTACTCTAGCTTTACTTGTAAAGCTGAGAACTCACCATCGCTGAACCACACAAATCTTGCATGAGAATTCACTTTTGTAAATGAAATAGCATTTATACAGCTGTTTGATGACGATAGATGAGCTCCAAATCAACAACCACTAAAGGACTTTGGACAATGAGGACACAAACTATATCATTCTTATTGGATGCATCTCTACCTCATGGAGTGACAGATAAACCTTTTATGTTCTGAATTCAAGTTGAGAGAAAAGAATCAAGAACTTTGCCCAGCTGAGCCTTCATCTCCATCAGCTAAGTTCGCAGGGTGTTTTGGAGATCCTGTCCATTGCTGTAGCAGCTCAAAAAGAACTATGAACACCTCCAGGTGATACTGGTTTTTGAAAATAATCCAAGGGTTGGCTGCACTTCAAGTGAGGAGAGCATATATCTTATCTTCACTGTTTCTTTGATCATGATAAACTTTGGAAATGCTACCAAAGGGGAAAAAAAAAACCAAACAAGCAGAGTTCATAACTATAAGCTGTGGGTATAAGGCATATTATCAGCTCCTGACCTGATAACAGGCTGTCACATGATACTGCTGATTATTGGGTTTTTTCTGCCTTCTTGATTCACCCAAAGGTGTTTCCTTTGCCAGTCATCTGAGAGAAAGAAACTAATCTTTTGGTTTTCATTAAGTTTCTATAGCAAAAGAGCCACAGTACTGACCTGTCTCAAGTTTAGACATTTCACTTTGTCCTTGACCAAGGAAAGTTCCCAGACACACACAACCGAGCTTGTTCCAGATGTGATTATGGTAGTTGCTGAAGGACACACAGCGCAGAGGCACTTTCCCCAGTCTGCCATGCACTCGAATGTAGTCACGTTCTGTACAAGAAAGCAGCTTTAAGTCAAATGCGCATCTGGTGGTACCATGCATTTATTAATCAAATGGCAGACTCAATTTTCAGAATTGAGCCTCCATTTCTTCAAATCCAGGAAAGAAAAGCTCATCTTAACCAGTCTCTATGCCACAGCACAGCTGCATAATATGTACATGCACAGGCTGTGGCTGCATGAAGCTGTGCCATCCTCCAGGGACCAAACAGGAAGGCTGGACAAGGGTCAGTGTCTTATGTCTTAGGAGACCTGAGTCCCAATCCCTCTTGTGCCACAGACTTCCTACATAACTTCAGGCAAGCTCATTCTGCCACCATATAGTGACACAATGCAAACATTCAATGTAGATTAAAAAGAAAGCTCAGGCTGTGACGGCCACTGCTAACAGAGTTAGTGCCAGGCTCTGCAACCCTCCTCTTACTTGGATTGAAAAGCCAAAAGCCAAAGCACTAAATTCCATTCTGTGCCAACGGCCCTGTTAGCAGCACCCAAACCTGCCTAAACCAAGGTCAGGTCTATTACACATTGCTACAATTACAGCACAAACATCTTTCTGCTCACATTCTGCATTAGCTCTCTCCCACACAATGGGGACAATGCTATGGTGCTAGCGATTCTGGTGGAGCTGGATGGCACATCTACAAAAACCATACCACAGACAAAACAAACCTTTACCCACTTACAATGAGGACAAAAATTTCTTTTAAGCTCATGTCCAGAGGCACTGTTGACCCAGAGAGAACTCAAGTTGGACTCCCAGCTACTTCTCCTAGTGACTGTGTATCACACTCGCTATGCTCAGTGTCACTAGGCTCAGTGACACCCTGACTTTTGAAGAGACAAAACAAATAATTTATACCTACAGCAGCACTATGAATTGCTAAGCACTGATTTTAATTGAAATCAATGGAGAAAACTCTCAATAATTTTATACAGGGAGCAGAAAGTAAAATACATCTCATGGCTTTTTCACTTCCATTGACTGTGAGTATGTCTGTAAAAACATAATGATGTGGCTTGCACAAATACCCAAGTCATTGCTGAATGATGTATTCTGCTATTCTGGTACCCAAGCTAACTCAGATGTCTTTGTGTCTCATAACATTGCCCCAAACACATAAAAAAATCAGTGTGTTTGTGGTAGGGTAAGACACTGGATCTGTCAAGTGCCCTAACAAGCAGTGTGATGACACAGACCATTGATTTTTAACAGCAAAGAAGTAAGGGTATTAACTTTCTAGAATAGAAGACATTATTATTTTGAATGAATGCACTGGGCTAAGCTTGGGAGCCAGAGGGGAATTGACAGATGGTCCTATCTTAACTCCAGCAGAAAGTTCTGCACAATGAAATTTCCATTCAGTGGCCAGGAGACCTTGTATTGTCCTTACAACCTATGAAATGGGGTTTCTTCTTCATTTTGATGGACAACACAGTCACTGGAAGGAAAACTTGAGATAATTTAGAGGGGAAATGCCACATTTTTCAGCAGTGTAGAATGACTTTGTACTCTGTTGGGATATCCAACTTGAGATTCCTCAAGAAGCTTGACTGTGAGAAAGTACTGTACAGCATCCTCTGAAATCAGCTCCCCAACAGCCTCTGAAATGGGTGCCCAAACCAGCCAAAACCCACACATGTAATTTATTTCTGGAGTGCTTAGACTTTCTCTTATTTACCTTCTCAGACCCATAGCTGCCAAAGCAGCAGGTGAAGTCTTCAAATCCCCAGCAGAATGTTTTGCTCCAAAGAGGAGGAATCAAAACTTTATTTTTTTCGACAGCCAGAATGCCTTTCTCAGTATGAACAATGTGCCCAATAGCTCCTTTGGGATAGTCTGACAAGACAGAGAACATATTTAATTCTGTTTGTTTTAGAGCACTTATGTTAACTTTCCTCCTTGCACAGCTTGTGTGGTGGGGCTGGCAAGTCCCACAACTAGGCTCAGTGCCGTGGCCAGGCCCACAGACAGAATTCCACTCTACAACTGAGATCCCAGACAGAACAGTGGAAACGCTCCTCTCCAATGAACCACATAAATCCATGCAGAGGGAGTGACATGCTCCAAACGAGGGGGTTTAACAGCAGTGTCATTAAGCTCCTTTTCATTGGCAGACTGCCTGATGCCATGCACTACAGAGGATGCCGGGCATGTCACCAACTGCCTCTGTAGTACAGCTACGGGAACCCACTGTCCCCACCAAGATGTGTGATGTAAAGACCACCACCGTGGGATGAAAAAGTAGACACACTGAAATTTTCCAGGCTTCTTCATGATAAGAAAAGTAACAGACTAAGAAAAAGGTGAAGAAAAAGAAAAGATTTGAAGATCAAGAAGTGGAGAAAGACAGTATTTACTTTGCTGTTGAATATAAAAAGAGAGAATGAGAATGGAAAACAGTGAGCTTTATGTTTCAATTTAACATATTCAGAATGTAGAAGAGAGAAAACGTTTAGGTGTCTTATAGAAAATATCTGTTCTGAACTCTACAACAGAAGTTTCAAGATTTCTCCTGAGTATTTGAGTGTTTTCAATGCCCACTCACAATACACACATACACAAACAACAACTGGCAGAAGGGATCTTGATTGTACCAACTCATACAAAGCTGTGTGACTATTTTTGTGCTCTTGAAAATCCAGATTCACCCCATCCAAGAATTCTGCACTTATTAGCTCAGAAAATGGAGCACAGCCCCTGCGGCACCTTTTATTGTAACTGGCGAGAGCTTCAGATTTTGCAGGCTGCTCAAAAAGGGAGGAAGAATTCCACTTGAGTGAAGGGAGAGCACAGTCTCTCTTCCTGATGAACTTTTCCCTTGGGCATTCCTGGATGGATGTGGTTTTGTGAAGAGCTAGAACAAATGAATGGCATTGAAAAATTAATCTCTATTTGCCAGATCATGCAGGAGAGACATCTGTTTAAATCCTTAATCATAGACTCCAGGACTGTCGTACATGAACCTCTTCATTAAAATAAAATCTTACCCTGATTACATTTTCGTCAGACTACATCCCTTCCTCACAGAGATAGGAAGCTAATCTTATGATTCAGAAGAGAGAAAAGTATAGGTGAGACTTTGAGCTGCTTTTATTTGACTGTACCCATTCCCAGACTAGTGGTTACTCATGTGACTGTACTGAAGGAGCAGAACACAGATTTGATGCCGCAGCTCTATGGCATACATCAGGAACAGAATGATTAGAAAGTGGAATCACACACATGTATGTGGGTGCATACTGATGTAGTACACAATATGGAGAAGTCTATAGCCCATCTTTCAGCAGATTTAAATCAGAAAATGTCTCTGATTTAAATTTCTATTCTTGCTTTCCAGTTGAAATACTACAAGATCAAAATAAATTATGCTCTCTACTCTCATGATAAAACGGTACCTGCTTTGGTATCTGTCCAAAGTTGCTGATGAAACCCAGGATGGTGCTCTTAATCAGAGGATCTTTAATGTTGTTGAGGTCCATCTTGTCTCCGTAGAAGTAAGGGTGATAGGTGTTAACTGCCTCCACCGCAGCTGAGCCATGTTGCTTGTGGCCAAAAATCAGATCTATCCAGCGATGGAGGTGTGCACTGACATAGTCACTTTCCAGTGCCTAAACCAAAAGAAGAATATTTAATTCAGTAGAGTGTGTCCATTACAAATGCATTACCACTTTCCAATCCCTGCTGGAGGCTTAAATTCTCTGCAAATGAATCTTCACACCTTCAGTTCCTCCAGTACCATCATTCTCAGCACATCCTCACAAAACGTGACCAAAGAGATGAAGGGCGGATCCCCACAGGAAAAGGAAGGACGGAGTGCAGCATGCTTGACTTAGCAGACACCAGGAGCAGTATCCTCAGAGACAACACAGGCAGGTTCCACTAAGCAAAGTGCAAGCACTCCACAGATCTTGGCACATCCTCCAGCTTCCAGCATACATTAAAGCCTGTGCTATCACGTCTTCACCAATACTGTTACTGACACAAGATGGTTTAAATGAGCAAAACATTTGTTAGCATTTGGTACCACCACTTTGCTCTATAGATAAACCACAGGTGAATTAAGGTACTAGTCTATTTGTAGAAATATGCCTTAGTTATGAATCACACTGAGTAGCAAAGACTTTATTTGAGAAGATACATATAAACATAAATTGGAATGGGAGATGACTAGCAGAGGGTCTTTCAGTTGGGTCTGAAGGATACAGCAGGAGAGGCTGCATACCATGAACCAGCAAAGAGAATGTAGAGCTTGTACTGAAATAGCAAGGGGTGTTGCAAGCCAGACAGGGAAGGGGTTTTGCAATAGCAGAGTTGGGGTGCAGCAGGGCAGCTGTATGACAGAAGCTTCAAGACTGCTTGGGTTTGATCAAGAAACAGTTTGCTACCCTCTCAGGGCTTAAGTAGAGAGAGTTGCAGCACCAGATTTCCTCATCCTGGAAAAACTCGGGGTCTGAACTCTTTTCCCCAAAATAAGAAATGGTTAACTTTGATTAGATTTGCCACCCATAGTGACAGGTGTGTGGACTAATGGAAGCAGAAGAAACAATTACTACTGGAGAAGACTGGGAGAGATGTCACAAGGCAGTACATCCACCCCAATGTGGGCTCCCTAGAAAGCTCAGTGCAATCATAGCGGAAAGCTTGTGCTTGGAAGACCCAGACAGCAAGTTCATAAGCAGTGGACACAAGTTTGAGCTGAACCTTTGCCCACCTCCAGGTTAGCCGGCCTTACCCATGAGGCTTCACTAAATGCTACTGCCCCTGCCATCACCTGCCTCACCAAATTTTTGTGCATTCCCAAACAGCCTTGCCCAATGATTCAAGCAGCAGTGTTAAGCATTATTAAAAATGCTTTCCTATCTCCAAATCATTTGACTGTGCAATACTCCCTGATGCTCAGTTAAAGGTCTCCCAAGCAGACCATCCCACCCAAAGCACAGCAGAAATAAACAAGCTAATGGGATCCAGAACAATGGCTCATTTCACAGAGCAGACAGTTAGCCCAGTGCAGCTGGTTTAAATGACCCTGCCCATAGCTATAATGATCACAGGGCAGCTCAGAGAACAAGCATGGCATACAATCTGTCCCCTGCAAACAACAGGAAAACACTTATGAACAGACTCAGAACTCATCCGCATTAATAAAAACAGTTAGTCCATGTATTACAAACTGTAAATTTTGCCTGGCATCACTGCCAGAGCAAAACAAAGCAACCAAGAGAGCTGCAACTGTGCAGCCTCTCAGTATTTCACTGAGCACTATGACAAGCCCAGCCAGGGAGGAAGAGCTTGCACTCTCAGGAGGAAGTAAATAAATTTAAGTAGACTAGATTCCTAACTTATTAAACATGAAACAGGGAGCTACTCACAGTTTTATATCAAGAACAATTCTTTGCTCTCTTATTCTTTAAAGCAATAGCCAAACCTCAGAACAGTGTTGACCTGGATCTGTTTAATGCACCAAACTCACTGTGAAGCCTCCTAAAAATGACCATGATACCAGTAACAAGTACATCCAGTCTTGTGGATGATTTCAGAGGAGACAGAAACCCTCATGTTTCAGAATTCAAGATCTCTAACTCTTCACTTCTGGGTTAGACGAACTTTCCCAGGCAGGCTAATCAACTTTCTTTCCACAGCAAAATTTCTTGCACCCTCCTGTGTAACATCTAGTATTAGCTATGGTTGGAGAGAGAATATTGGACTGACTGAACGTGAGGTCTGATCAGGTCTGGCAAATCATTAAGAACGCAAATTTATAAACATGATCTTTCATTTGCTAAACAGCTCCTATTTGAGATTTGAATTAATTTGTAAAAGTTGTGTGGCTTTATCAGCTGTGCCAATGTTATCAAATAGTGCAGCTCAGTGGAAGCAGGTCTGTAGAACAGAACAGATGGTAGAGAGGGCCCAGTATCCACATTACGTGCGCCGTGGGGGCTTTACTTCAAAGTAGATCTAGTCTGCTCCCACAGGCTGAATGCCACCAGCATCTGGAGTGCACAACTGGAGTGCAGCTTTTGGTTTCATTTCATCCAAAACAAATCTAGTTCACACAATCTGAGATCACTCTACAATAAGAACAAAACCATGCTATGCTGGGATGATTGATAGATTCATTTCCAAACTGCACCCTCACTCCAAAGTACAAGGTGAAAGCAGATGTTCCCCATTGTATCTAAGTGTCTTTCGAGTGCCCACAATTACACAAGCAGTAAGGAGCACAGCTCAGTACTTTACACTCCAAAAAAGCCACAATATAAGAGACAGCATTTCTCCCTATGTTTTTCTTTAAAAAACATCAGTGTAAAATTGCAGCAGCTTTCAGGCATCCATGGATTTCTGTCTGCAGCACCGGATTTCTGTCTGCAGCACCTCTGTTAGGGAAGAACAGTGTTGTCTTTCCCATGTTTGGGAAACTGTAGAACAGAGACTAAGCACCTTGGAAGGTCACAGAGAGAGCATGAGACAGAGCAGAGAAAGGAACCAGAGCACCCCAAAACCTACATGCCTTCATTGGAGTCCCTGGGGAACACCAGGGAACTGTTGCATGTTTGACTTCAGTGGCCAAAACCTATTTGCAGTGGGTAGCACTGAGTCGCTTCCCTGCAAGGGAAGGGATTGGGCACTCCCTAGGCTCAACTCTTCGTTTTAGCAAGGACTGTACTTTGAGCAGCAGTAGTGCACACAACACTTACACAAGGTTCTCCTTCCTCATAGTAGATGTATCATCATGTGGTTATGGGCACTGACAGAAACTCAGGTCTTTCTTCCTCTTCCACTACTTTTCAGTGTAACCAGAGCTCTGAGCCTCTAAATCACTCTCTAGGCACCTTCAGAGATGCCTGACTCTGCAATACCTATTATTGTGTATGTACAGGAGCTTAAGGAGTCTGAACATGGCTCTTAATCTCTCTGCATCCCAATTCTTTGGCAAAACCATGCTCTCCTTATCCCCTCAAGCGAATAGGTTGCAAACAGGCATGGGACAGAGTCTGAGGCATGGAAGCCAGGTTCTGGGGGAAATTCAGACACTGAATAGTGTTTTCTTTCCAAATCAGAACAAAAAGCCCAACTCTCAAATTTTCCCATGTATTAAAATCCTCCCCACCCAATTCTAAATTTGGAAAAATTACATCCTTGTACTTTACTAATAATGAAGCTATATACCATACAATATTATTTATAACAGCTACATCATAAAATAAAATATTTTCAGTTCAGCCTGTAATCTAATATAAACATTGCAATGAAAAGATAATTTTGAAATGTTTTGGTAACAAAGACAGAAAGTTGAAATGATTTATTGAGACATTTTCTTGTTACTACTGACACAGTTGCATTTCAACCTGACTAGTTTTCTGGTGAAAAACTCTTCCATATATTTTTTTTCCCCAGACAGGCCTACTCACTGTGTGCTTGTCAGCCCAGTAATACTGGGCTGTGATCTAAGTTACACATGTAACTGCTACAGAAACACAAGGTAAAACAAAGAACAAGAAGATTAATGTAGCTTCTGTAAAGGGACTGATTAGTTACTGAATATGCTGTAAATTCAATGTACTGGCTTAGGTTACTAAACTGTGTGGCAGCACACCACTGAGTCAAGCTACTAGGCGTGGAGACACTTGAGACCTGCTAATAATAGTAAGCAGCTATTTTCCACACCACATAACTTGGAATATCATTAATATACAAGCTTTTATGTATTGAGGAAGGATTCTGGGGCAAAAAGTGGTAGGTGACTACTTTCAATCACATTTTCAAAATGATTGAAAACAACATTTTTAATAAGTATATACAAAAGCTATCAATTTCAAAATAGGTAAAGTAGCAAGATAGATATTTAACTTCTTTTAAGTGATTTTTTAGCATTAATGTTCCAACACAGATTTAAAGTGAAATGTTCAAGTCATGAATTCACAATAGAGACTAAAGGGAGCCTCTTAATCAATTAAACAAAAAAATGAAATATCTCACTATATGCACAACAGTCCTAAAAACGAAACAAAAGCAGGACTACTGCACAAAAAAGCAGTCAAGCACAGGCTCAAATCATATCCACGTTCACTCACAGGAGTAACCTGAGCATGTGTGAATGAATCCAGAGTTGAACAGGCTCACTCTCATACTCAGACTTATTCACAAGCCAAAGTGAAGCATCAGGAACCTATAGAGACAGCATGGGATGCAGGTGCTACAAAGCACTGACTTGTCTTTGGAACATAACGTTTTAACAACAATTAATTCTTTGCAAGATATGCAGATGATGCACACTCCCAGGAGCCTGTTCTCTTAAAATTGGTTTAATAGCAGAACATTTTCTTGGATGGATTCACAGCCCATAGACCAGCTTACAAAGGATTTTTTTTTTTTTTTTTAAACATGGATAAAAATGGCATTGCTAAACATGGGACTAAGGCTAGATTACTGACAGCACCCAGGTGTCTGCAGGGAGAAGGAGATGTAAGAGGCCAGAACAAACAAATCAAACAGATGTGTAGGGTCTCAAGAGGGAAAGGAGAGACACTTTAGGTATGAGGAGCAGAGCCATACAGAAATTCAAAGTATAAGTGCATTGGGAAGGAGATTTGTACACAGTGCCAGACAGTGGAGATGGTCCCCTTCCAGTTGTCTCTGTACTGACTTGAAACAAGGTATCAGGACATCAGAAAGAATGAGATGAAGATTCAAAAGAATGCCCAAGAAAAGCATGGAAATTATTTAGGAGTATGGACAATCACAAAAAGTATGGACTCTGAATGCAGCACAGAAGTGCAAAGCAAGGGACACGAAAGTAACGGTAACTTAACAGGAGCATGGTGGTTGCTGTCAATGGTTGAGGGAACAGTGGAGAAAATAATATTTACTAGACAAGAGTATGACTGGTTTTGTTCAAAACAGGAACAAAAAGTTAAGACAGTCAGTAAGGAGGTCAGAGACAGGATTTAGGACCCAGCATTTGGAGAAGTCAATTGAGGAGAGGCTTATTTGGAGATATCAAAATAGAGAAGATGGTTGTAGCCACAGGTTTGGATGCGATCACCTACAAAGAGATTATAGGAAGCAAAAGCTGAACCCCCAAGGGCAGGGCCTGCATAGCATAGGAGAGGTGAGAAGAACCCACTGAGGCAGAAACTGAAGGTACACATGACAAACCAGGATGATGCAATGCCTTGAAAATCATGGGCTATTTGTTTAGTCCCACCAATTATATGCTAACACATATAATCATCACACTTCTTGTACACAGCAACAGTCTGCACGCACTCACAAATACAGATTGACTCCTTTTGCCAGAGGAACGATGATGAGATAATGCAGGGGCACTATAGTACAAGCCCATTCCCTTTTTAGCTCTAACGAAAACAGAGACCCGCACCAAGATATTCAGCGGCAAAGTCTGCGTTCAATGCAACAACCTTCATACAGAATTGTCTTCGCGCTTACTACTACGTAGCAGGTGACACCATACAGAAGTAAGACTTTCTAACTATTAATAGATAGCACTAATTGCAGTAAGTCTCAGGACCTTAAAGCTATTTGCTTTCAGATTGCCAAGGCTGACTCCATTACAGGCAGGAAATCACATTAGGTTTTTCCCCCCAAAATAAAAAAAAAAAATTGTAGTCCTGGCATGACTCAGAGATGGAGGAAGATAGTGTAAATAAACACATGTCTGGTTAGCAACAACATGGAACTGTATGCATATAAATGCCATGTGTATGCATTATGTTATGTTCACATACACTTACGGCTTGAGTGTATGTGTCCATGTATGAGTCTGTGTCCATGCCACAGAGCTACATACAAACATCACCTGGTCTGCTTTGATTCAGGGTGAATTGTTAGGCAGACAAGTAGACATGCAAAGTTCAGAACCCAGCATGAACTCTGCAAAGTCAGGATGCATTTGGATCTAACATTTTGGTTTGTGACTCTGGCCTTCAGTTTCATTTTCAGTGGGACCCAGTTCAGCATTTTGTCACAAATCTTGATAGTCACTGACCTGTCTGTGCAGGAGAATGAATTTATGGGGGTCCCCATCTGCCCAAGGAGGAAGCTGCACATCTCCCAGGACTGTTCCATCCTGCATGGAGCCTGCAGGAATTACAAAGGGAGAAATAAAAACAAGAATCACACACATTGCAAATAGGAACAGTTTTTCTAAAACACTGAAGTCAAAGGAAATTGAGGTGATTTTCACACATGCTGTTTCAGGTTCTACATCAAATATAGTGCCATAGAACTCTGCAGAACCAATTTCTGATCTAGTACTGAGAAGATGTTCTAGTAACTGTCGCTAATACAGTAAAAATATGCATGTCCTCAGCACAAACCATTCTAGCACAGACTGCAAACTCAGACAAGACAAACCTGTTGGCACAACTTTCTTTTTATACGTAATTCCACGGGCCTAACTGCCAGATATTCCTACTAAAGCAGCCACTGGGAGGGATTTTGTTTTCAAGTCCTTTGCAATCTGATTCCTTTCAGAAGGTGAGCATATGTTCTTAAATCAGAGCACAGTGTTACGCAACTGGATGAATTCAAACCTAAGTTAAGGCTCAGGTCTGGGACTGCAAATGAACTCCTTACGGTGTAGCAGTGAACAGATTCAAGTTCTTGGCTTTGCCTATTGTAAAATCTTCCTGTATATTTTCTCTCTATTGGCAAGATTCTGGTGTCTTTTTTAGGTCCCTCCACTTGATTCCACTCAGGTCAGCCTCTGGATCTTGATTTCAGCCAGGCTCTGTTTCTTGGCCTCCTCTCAAGATGAAACTACCCCAATTCTTTCTTATCTTTTAACAATCTTCTAACATCTTTTTCCCATTCTGCCCTTTTCTTAGTATGTCTCATTTCACTGAGATCTTAAATACAATTATAGCTACACCTCAACACCATGGGTTACGTTTCCTTTGCCATCACCAGTTTAGGATGATTCTTAAGGTATTTCTCCTCTGCCTTAATTGTTAACCAACCTGTGTCCACTACAAAAAGCAGCTTTGTATTGCAAATGATGTGAATTTCCTGTAAAGTGAAGTGAATCAGTACTGCCATGCCTATTTCTGAATAGTATTTTTGCTGGATTCTCTCTGACCCTCCATCACTGATGCAGAAAGGTCTAGAGACAGTGTACATTCAGAAGAGATTGTGATGCTGCTTGAGGCCAGGGACAATATATCAGGTTCATGTGGCTTGTGCACTTTCAAGATGATAGTGAGGACATTTGGCAACTTTAATCACCAGAGACACAAGATTTAAAAAAAGACCTTTCACCAACACCATTTAACAATTGATCCATCTCCAAAAGTCAAATTAATCTATTGTTCATAGCCACATAGATGTGATGATACAAACCAGATTTTCAAAAGCAGCCACATAGATTGCTTATATTGAAATCTACTTTTGTCTGACAAAATGTGGAATTCTTTTGCACAGTAACTAATAGGAACTACAACCCTTTCTGAGCTAGAAACATGGTTCTTCTGGTATCATTTGGATATCAGAAGCTTGTATTCTCGTAGCCTTATTTTAATAAAAATTGATCTGTCATCACTAGAGAGCCTCATCAGTCAGCATAGTCCAGGGACCAACTCCCAACATGTGATCTGGATCTTTTCCCTTGGCAGGATGCTGGGGAGCGGAAGGGGAGCACTGAAGTCCCTTCTAGCACTTACCAAGTTCAAAGTGATTCGCATTGGTTAGGAACTCTGGCAAGTAGAAGAATTCAGGGATGAGTTCCCTGACATCACTCATGTTGTCCCTTGATGCTGATTCCCACGTGCTCTTGACACTGTGAAACATCCTGTCTGCAACATCAAAACTCCCACCCTGTGAAATGGAGGCAGACAAAAAGACTGCAGTGTGAATACTGTGTTAAATAAAAAGCAGATGCAGAATCTTAGCCAATTCTGCAGGAATCACCTCATCACACGCTTGATTAGGTGATATCTCAAGATCTGTCCCAGCTCTGTGATCTTATATTAGGGGCTGTCTTAGTCCTGATTTGTAGGTTATGTAGGTCAAGAATACCGTAAAGCTTGGAGTCTTAGCATAGCTTGCAGTAACACAGAGGCAAGCAGAAATGATCATGGGCAGCTTGAGAATACCAGCATACCCATTATTAATGCTTCTGAAGGCAATTCATTCCTTTCATCCCAAAGTGATTTGCAAGCAGTGGACACAACTTCAGTGTTTTCACTTCAGTTGAGACCCAAATAGTTGTGAACAATCTTACGTGCAATCCTCTGGAGAAAAGCCTTTGGGGAAAGGGGGTACCACTGAAATACCATTCATCAGGTCCAGGCAAATAGGAAAGGCCCAGTGGGCAGGAGCTTGCAGGGACTGTTCATTCCTTATGGGAAGGAGGGACAGCATAAAGAGGGGAAGAAGGGAAGAATGTCTGGGTCCCAAGCTGAATTAGTATGTAAGGAAGGAGAAACAAACTACCTCACGTCCTGAGAGCATTTGAACATGTTTAGTTTAATGAGAATCAAACACTAGACAAAAGCAGCCTTAGTAGCCCCGGACATCACTCTGAACTAAGGCCTCAAGAAGAAAGAAAGAAAAAACAAATTAAAAAAAAAAAAAAACACTCACCGAATGAAGAGTATATGCCTTACATTGGAACCATAATTCCTACAGGATTTTCTAATGAGATTTCAGATACTGTATACATTTGTAAAAATCTAGGTTTACCTTTATATAAGGATCCCTACATTGAGCATGAAAGGATTTATTTTAACATAAAATTTCTACAATAATGGAAATAACCAAATAGACAATCAGGTTTTGGAGATCATCTGAATGAGTTTGTCAGAACGAACAAGCTGTTTCAGAAGAACGCTGACTTTTTAACTGTGTAAAGTGACAGAACCAAACTGTTTCTCAATACCTAGTTCAGGTACTGACAGCAGTGTAGCTGCCCAACTGCAACATGCTCCCAGGCTAATATATGTATTTCTCATTGGGGTTAATTAATTTGGATTATATGTCATGGGACATAACACTATATCCCACTGCCAGGGCTCAAGAGAGATTGTCAGAGATAGAGCAAGTATCTTTAAACAGTTCTGCAGTGCAGTGAAAATGTATGAATGATTGCTCATCCTCAACCATTCAATCCTCAAAGCTGCTTCACTAGGCAAAAAGAACAAGCCAGCAGGACTGCAAAATGAAGACACTAAAACCCAGAGGTGGTGCAAGAGTGAATCTGTTAATGAATATGAGACACAGTCAGGTTCTGTTTATGGCTGACCTCTTGAGAAAACTTGGTAGCTTTTGGTTAGTTCTCTCTCTGCCTGTAGACTGTTGCATGTGCCAGATGAGGAGGATGCTGTCCTTCTGCACAATAACAGTCAGCTGAAGCTTTGACTTGCAATCTATTAAATAGGAAAATAACATCTAAGCATCCTCATGCTGTAAGGATAGGATCCCACTCCCATGGACCAGATGAACCCTGAGCAGCAGTTCCCACATTGGTTTCTAATGGTAAGAACCACTGCCCTTTTGACCCCCCAAGTCAACTTAGCTACAAACTTTGCTAAGTCTGGGAACTGCAAGTCAAGAAATAACATTTGCCATTATCTTTTGTTTGGGAGAAACTACCCTCATGGATAAGCTACCAAAACACAGAAGTCAATAAATCCTAAGTTCTGAAGCCACATCTCCTTGCTTGTCTTTTGAGATAGACTCCCACCAAAACCCAACACATATTCCAGATGGAAAGACCCCGATGCTGTTTCCCACGAGGTGAATTCTGACCAGGTTTTTGGTCCAGCCTCATCTCTAAATGACAGCATAGTTCTGCTTTACTTCCTTGTATTTGATATCCTTCTTCCTTATACCACTGACAATTGTGAAGAAGCCTTCCCACACCCACACAAGGGACTGAGTGAAAAAGTGGCTAATCACATGAGTAAGCCTAGCTGGAGCTAATCTGATGCACAAGGTCATCTTGTTCTTGATCATTATTAGGCAGGGACCCTTGGAGTCAAATTCAAATTGAAATTAAAACAGAGTAGAAGAAGGACTATAAATAAATCAACAGCTAACAAGTATCTCATTGAAGCATATTAAAGGGCTTTGTATATTTAATCTGCACACAGCACGCTGTGTCTGGTGGTGATTGATGCTTTTTCATTTTTTTTGCAGCTTTTATGAGAGCTGATGGTAATCTCCTGAGAAACAATATGATTTGTAATAAAAAGATTACCTGTATTAAATAAAAATAATATATACATAGGAAATGCTGTTAGCGCGACAAATCTGGTTAAAGATATTACCACCACGAAAAAATGTGATTTTTTCCCTGGCTGTCTAATTCATTTTAGGGAAAAGTAATATCTTTAAAACTTAAGCCTGTATTATTTATAAAGGAAGCAATAACTGATTTTCCCATTTCCTATATTAATAAATTTATTTGCATATATTTATATCAGAATTAATGAGTTTTCTCTCTCTATGAATGCAAAAACTGCACTGAAAGGGAAAAGGAGAATCAAGAATTGCTTTATGCCTTTAGATTGCAAGTCGACATAAACTCATGGTTTTTCTATAGCTAGATACAGTAAGCCTCTGTTTTCTTTCAGTAGAGGCCTTATGCTGTCACCAGGAATACTGGAAAAATATGCTTTTTAAAACTACAGTTCAGCAGGGTATATACAAAGCAACTAGTCAAAGTGATCTCTAGAGAGAAGTTAGAACTTCTCGTGTTTATAAAATTAAGCATCCTAAGATCCTTGGTGGTGCTTTAAACCCAAAGACCTCCAAGTGTTTCTAAGAGATGCTTACGAAGGTGCAAAGACTTACCACACCCCCAGAGTTGCTGAGAAGTCATTACCTGCAGGCAGTGCTTAAATGACTGCTCAAGAGTCAGTGACACAATGAAGAGTAAGAACTCTATTCTCTTTGGCAGGTAAACACTAGGAAAGAAGATCATCCTGCTAGCTGAAATGCAACAGTAGGATAAGAATAAAAGGGCATAAAATCTGAGTTGAATCAAAACCAAGTGTCACTAATTATTGAGGGCATGGGGTCCTTGAATGCCTTTCCAATGAAGACACTAAACACAGAAACATTTGCTGCTTTTTTGTGGTTCTGAGACCAACACCTGAAAGGAATTCTGGGATGTATTTGACCAAGGTGAAGCAGAAAGCACCCTCCAACACCTGTCGGATGAATCAGTCTTTCATCCATTCCACTACAATCTGCAAAGCACATACACACTTTTCCCCAGTCAGATCTCAATACACTTAAATATAATGTGAAATAATAAGATTTTGTAAACTCCTGTACAGTTCCCTTACTAGAGGCAATGCTTCCTCACTGCCTTCTTCTGTGGTCAGGTGCAAATCAATTCTTTGACTTGAGAAAGAGGATGGTACACCAGCATCAGTTTTTCACAAGGGGTGCACCCAAGTTGTTGCATTTCCTTGTCATGTGCATTCAGACTGGCAGTTTGCAGTTATCAGTATAGCTTTTCCACTTTTTAAGATGCTGAGAAGCTTTCACAGCTCCCAACTCAGCACCCTTCCAAGGTTGTAAGTTTGGGAGTACTTCTTTTCCTACCTGCTCTTGACTTGAGCATACAGTTCTCAGGTCTGCTGTTTGCCTGACTGCATCTCACAGTTAGCAATTCCTAAGCCACTATAGGACCAGTCACCTGGGGGAAATGACAGCAATGAGCTCAGCTGAACATGCAGTAACATAAGAGCAAAGGAATGAGTATGGAAGAAGTTCAACAGTTTCAGTGGATCCATATCCACACAAAACTTTGAGTGCTTGAGTTCTCAGCAGCCTTTGAAGATAAGTATCCCCACAAAAATGCTGGTTACCTGCTAATCACACATAAATACTGCTGCAAAGCAGCTACTCAGACTGGGAACTTCTTATGCATGAAAAGTGTGCCAGTGAGGTACAGCAGCCTTAGTTGTTTACAACAAGAAATAACTGCTCCACAGTCATTCATGACTGCAGCTAACATATGGCTCACGGAGTGCAATGGTAACCATTGCCTCAGGTGGTTCACTAACCCATCAGCTACTGCTGGTAACAGCCGGAATCATAGGGCTTATTACTTAATTAGCACAGCGCTTTATTTGTATTAGTTTATTAAAAAAAAAAACAAAGAAAAAAACCCAGCACAACAGCAAAGCACTTGGAGAGCTGCAGGAGGCATGGCCAGTCCTCACCATATGTACAGCAGTCTCTGAGTGTGGAATATTCTGGCCTAGCTGTCTCCCTCACATTGCTCCATAAGGATAAGCAGATTTTGGCAAGAGACTCCTTAACAAATACACTTTTGAGGACCTGTCCTCCTGGTAGACCCTGCTGTAACAGAACACATATTACAGAAATAAGGGTAACAACTGCTACAGCCCAAGTGTCTGTGCTTGTGTGTCACCAACTGCCTGCTGAAGAGGCCAGTCAGGAAATTTGGTGTCCCTGTATGCTGACCAGCTGGGAAAGGTAAGCACAAAGTTCAGTTTCCGTGAAATTCATGTTCCATAGGGAGTGCTTTTGGCGCCATAAAACAGTGGCAAGTTCAGAACAAGCTGAAACAAAATATTCCTTCTGGAGCACTGGATGTAGTCTCACCCCACCTCTCCTTCAGGGAGCTGATCCCATGATCCCTATCATTCCCCACCCACCAGAACCTGTGCATCCTCATCTGGCCCAGGAATGCTCTTTATCCCACCACAGCCAGCTCCAAGTGCTTGCCTGTAACTGCATTACTGTATGGGCATTTGGGCTTAAAATACCTACCGTGAAAGTCTCATATGCCCCAAAGTCAGAAGCTTATGTTCAGACAGGTAGTAAAACATTGTCTAGGTGTTTACATGCCTCAGCTCTCACAAAATGCATCACAGGACCAAAACTAAATAAACCTTCTCCCTCAGAAAAAACAAGATCGTCAGGCATCAATCATGCTCCCATTAAGATGTTTTCACTGAATTCAACAGACACAGCATAGAGCCTTCAGTGAGCCCAGAGTCCACACAGAGTACACAGAAAATGTCAAAAGAATTAATCCCTCTTCATTACACAGCCACTATAATGTGCTACATGGTTCATAACAAGGTGTAGGAGGGAAGCTATCTTGCCCCCTTACCTGCAGAGAACAGAAGGTCTGAGTAAATGGCTCCATTCGGACCAGGTAAGATGCCACTATAATTGCTGACGAATAGTGAGTACAGTAATGGCACTGGGCTGACAGGTCTCCTGGAAATTGGACACAAATCAGATTTCAGTGCAAAATATCACCATTTCAAGCCCATAGCATCCAGTTACCACAGCACAACTAAATAGGGAGCAGGTCTTTAAAGCAGGTGTGTTCAAGGATCTGTAAGCAAAAGCACACCTTGCATATTTGCATTGAATGTGCACAGTTACTACCATCTCTCTATGTTCTTTTTTTGCCTTCCACATTTCATTTTCTGAAGAATAAGACCTTTAACTTTCCAGACCACCCCCTTCCCCATGAGCACCAAAAGAGGTCTTGATCTCGAGGTCAACAGCCTCAACATCCTATTTCCTTTTTTTACAGTAGCTGTTAGCTAAGCTGCATGCAGCAGTCTTCTACATGCAGCTAACAGACAAGACTAATGCATGCAGCTTAGTTAACAGAGCAGTCTTTTCTAAGGAACATTGCTTTTTGCTGTAGCATCTCTTCCTGCCCAAGGGAAGAGGACAGAATGCAGTAGTACAAGGCACATAAGGCAGTGCTTGCAGGAGACATTTCTCTTTGAATCCTCAACCAGTTTGTATGCAGAAGCGAGAGGATCTCCTTGACATGGTGCTTCCCTTAGCCACAGCTCTGGAAAGTTTTTGGGTGACCTTTTCCAAGGGATTCACCAGCATCCCCAAAGGCCTGAGGGGACTCAAGCCTCTGCTGCCTGTTATTCTCCTAAAACACTCACCCTCACTCTTCTCCACCTCATTGTAGCGCTGGATGAATTTGCGTTTCCTCTCCACAGTCTGCGCTCCCATGGGCTTTGACAGGTCCCGAAATGTATGAGGATTAGTAAGGTTTAGAGTCTGAAAAGCAAAACCAGCAACGATGTGGATTTTTAGATCCCTGAGTCTTAGACATCGTGACTAGCTCAGTGACACTGGATAGCGGCAAGGCTGTGTTGGAAGTTTCATCTATACAAGAAGGCCACAGACTCAGTACTAAAACACCCATCTCCAGAACTGGGATGGGACTTGGAAAGAGAGTGGCAGCACGCGTCACTGAGAGGATAGCATGTGCAAGGAGCTTCACAAATAAAGCACCTGGCAGGTTGCAAATTGCTCTCAAGGCTTTTCTGTCCAAACCTCCTTGTCAGGGGTCACAGAAGCCTGTCCCTGCCGCTGAGCTGATGCAACCTGCCCTTAACTAGGTATGTATTTAACAGATGTTCATCCACTTTTCTGAGGCAGAACGTGATCCTCAGCATGCTGATTTGAAGATAAGGCTAATCATAGAATCATAGAATCAGTACAGTTCAAATTAATTATCTCAAATTTTGAACTCTTGGTCTAGACCCCTCTGCTTCAATGGCATCATTCAACAAACCTTTGTATCGTTACTATCATAGAAAGTACAGAATGCTGCAGCAAGCACTGACCTCAGAGTGATAGTCAGCGAGGACCCATGGAAACACAGGATACTGCATGTAATCATTGTAGCTGCGGCCAGCCAATGTGTTCAGGTACATGAGATAATCAAAGTTGCTGATCTCCCTCTTCTGCCAGGGAAAGGAAACAAGCATTAAAATCTCCTTACTTCACCCCTGAAAACCATGCCTCAAAGGCACCCTCAGAGTCCTGTGCTTCCCATGTGCATCAGGACAAGAATTATAAATCATAGAATCATAGAATAATTTGGGTTGGAAGGGACCTTTAAAGGTCATCTAGTCCAACACCCCTGCTGTGGGCAGGGAAATCTTCAACTACATCACGTTGCTCAGAGCCCCGTCCAACCTGACCTTGAATGTTGCCAGGGATGGGGCATCCACCACCTCTCTGGGCAACCTGTGCCAGTGCTTCACCACCCTCAGCATAAAAAATTTCTTCCTTATACCTACTCTAAATCTACCCCCTTTAGTTTAAAGCCATTCCCCCTTGTCCTGTTGCAACAGGCCCTGCTAAAAAGTTTGCCGTCATCTTTTTTATAAGCTCCCTTTAAGTACTGATAAGCTGCAACAAGGTCTCCCTTCTTCTGGGAGGGAGTTCTGAACTAACCAAGCACTCCATGGGCTGCTTAACTGTGATTTTATTTTTTCAGTCATATTGTAATCAATCACCCATTGCCATTCATATCAGCACAATATCTCTTATACAACAATCCATTCAACAGTATCTGAGTCTTCATTCTGGCTCTTCTTCAGACAGGCATTTGCATTTGTCTATAATCACCCATTGCTTTTATGCTGTGTTTGCATAACAGAGTACTTTTTCCCAATTTAGAAGTGAGCCAAATGCATACAATCTGTATATTGGAAAATCCTGGACAACTGTCTGTACAGAAAAGGCTGCACAAAGTGCTACATATAAACAAGAAGATATAGATTTCTTCAATGTGTCTTGGGTCGCCAAGATCAGGGGTACAGGAAAGTAAATGCATCTCTCAGCTCAGCAAAACATCTGGGAAAACGAGAGGTGCACTGATATAGATGTACAGATGATCTGTGAACAGCCATTCAACTAGGTGGCTCTCTTTGGTCTCAGTTTAAAAACGTGCATAAAATCACACTTAATCTGCCAGACAGTAGCACCATATGTTTCACAGCAGGAAGAGCAAAACCTCTGCAATAACCAGATGTAAATACTCTGCTCCTCTTGCCAATAACCTCACCTCCAGCAGCGAGAGAACAGCTTAGGCCTTGAAGTACATACGTACACACACACATATCTGTGTGCCAATACACAGACAGGTGCTGAAATTCTTTGCTTACCTGCCACTTCTGGAGCATTGTCTTTTCCCCTCCTGAGTGTTTCCTGTATGGAACAAACATTCGATTGAAATAACCTGCTTCAGAACAATAAGAGAAAGTCAACACATTAACATCCGTGCTCCCTGTGCCCCCTGCTCTCATCCCACAGAAATGAGAGAACACCAACACTAGAAGAATGTTGAAGTTTCATCATTGACCAAATCATTCCAAAACCAGAGTGTGTCATCATTTAGGTTAGTGCTGCAGGATGCAAGTTCCATTACTGCTTTCAGTAGGAAGGAAGGCTCTGCCTGATGAACAGGGATGGCCCAACTTGAGATGGCTGATGAGTTTATCACTGTCGGTCACTCTCCCAATGATATGCTGACTCTCCCTAAGCTACTTGCCAGTCTGCTCCTGAATGAAGTGCCACTTAAAGTATGATATTTAATAAAGAAAAAAGAGTGAAGTAGGGTGGTGGTGCTAAGGATGGATTCTGTTTGCCTTAATATATTGCTGCAAACTGAGGTGGTGATGCCACATGGTAAACTACAAGAATTCAGAAGCTGACTCACAGGCGGAGAAGATGCCCCTGCAGCAGAGGCAGATGGACAGCTGGGGACAGCAACCTCCTCAGCTGTTCCGAGCTCAGCCACACTGCTAACCAGTCTGTGCTCCCGGTCTCATCCCACTGTAGAGCTAGAGTGCTAGTGACAGGTACCATTAAGGCTGTCTGTTTCTATTCTGAAGCCTTATTCTCAAAGGCTCATGCCTTTCTGAAGCATTCTGAAAATTCCTAGAGACCAAACTGAGACAACTGACAGCTTGTGGATTAAAGAAACTTTTGATCTGCCAAAGTAAACAGCGTTACTGGCACGATACAATATAACTGGTGGTAGGAGATGCTTTTTCCTTTGAGTGTATAACTTTAAACTAATCCTAAGGTGCCAGCTCAGAGACAGGATTACTAACTTCCCGAAGTGTAAGGAAATCAGTTCAGCCTTAGCTTATAAAACTGCTACATGTACAACTAGCTGCTATTTTGCACTCTTGTGCTCTGTATTCGATCACACCAGAAATCCACAAAGCTAGGCTTAAAGCAGACTCAAAGATCTAAATAAAATACTGGAATGGTCTATGATCGTTACAGTTTTATTGAATTTGCAGTAGTAAATTCTTGTAAACTACCTCTCATTATTATGAATCATTATTTTACTGCCTATTCACTCCTCGACCAGTTAATTGTGTACATGAAGGAAAAACACTACCGTTTACTTAACACAGTATTTTATTCCTTGCTTAGGCACTCTCTTCAGAGAAAAGTGTGCATCTGAGGTAAGGATTTTGCACAGCCTAAGTAATACCTTATTCCATGAACAAACATGAAACCCAGGACCAATTCTAGCTCATGGTCTACAACTCCTAAGCTTTGTTTAGTTCTCCTGCTAAGCATATGAAACCTAACAATGATAGGCTATACTTACAGAAAGCATATGAAACCTAAGAATGACAGGCTAGATTTATAGAGACCAGGCAACACAAAAAGGTGTAGCTCATATCTGATATAGGAAAATAGGATCTTCACTCTTTGTCCAAAAAAATGAATAGATTATTTGATGGTCTAATTTGTAAATCAGAAGTCCATTGACTAGAGTAGAGTTATTGTGGTTTTGCACCCCCAGTTTGAGCCACACGTAGCTCAAGAATGTAGGAATTCTAAAGCAGAAAACAGATATCATGAGCACTTACCCTTTATAATTCAGCCCTCTCGCACTATATGTAGATTTCACAGAGCTTTGCCCCACTGGCCTTTGTAAGGTCTCTAACAGACATTTGGAACTCAGAGAGAGTATGTCAAAGGGATGGAACAGGATCAGGATTCCTGGCGTTATTTGAAGTGTGGTTGTATTAGGGTGTTTGTCACAGAGGGATCAGGTTAGGTTCTTCCCTTTCCACAGAGACAGATAGACTCACTGAAACTGCCCAGGTTTATTGTGGATTTATGGCTGAGTTAGAAAGCAGGGGGTTATGTAATGTACAAGCCTGCTCAATCCATCAGTCCTCCAACATTTTAAAGTGGGAGCATTATAAAATACTATACACGGGACTAAACTGGGCCAGTCTGTATGTTATGCAAATATACATAATACATGTTGACTTGTGAGTCCCATGACCCTCTAGTGGAACTCTTGCTCTGCTTGTCACAAGACCTAAACAGCTACTAAGGACTCTGCAAGGGTCAAAACAATCCCCTCTGCTGACTTTGGAAGCTGCTATATAACTCAAAGAGGTTGATGAGTTCACCATGTCATGAAAATATGCAAGGCTAAATGTAGTCGCTCTCCTGTAAGAGCCATCCTTCTGGGTCTCAGGGGACCAGGCAGGATGCTCCCTCCAAGTCCCAGAGAACTGGAATTCTGCATTCTCCCTTGTCAACTCGCAGGGGCTCAGAACATGAATCACATTACAGGCAGCTCAAGCCTATTCCTCCCTTCTCCTTGGTAATCAATCAGCATTCCTCCAGCCAACACCTCTCTAGCCAGCACAGCAAAAGCTCAAAGTAGATCAACTGCTGCTATCCAACCGCAGTAAGTGCATTTAAAAATAAATAAATAATCAAAGGCTGGTTTGAAAAAGAAACAGAAGTGCTTTATAAATGTAAATAACTGAACTTCAAAAGGGGGTGAAGTTATGTGAAGTCAAAAGTACCTACATATCTATCCGTATCTAAATCTATAAGGTATTTGTAGGGTACTAGCCACAGCAGAATCTAAGCATGATGTGTAGTAATGATGATCCACCTTTGGCTACACTATGCATAAGTGATTTATTAATCCCTCTTCCATTAACATCAGACTATGATCTCACTCTTGTGATAGCCAGTGGTCTCCATTTGCTAGAGACAGGTGGACCTCAACCCATTTGGAGATTCATTGCAGATGAGATAATCTCAAAGGATAAGATTTTGCCCCCACTGTAATTAATACTAAAATTCCAATAAACTTAATTGGGTTCTTAGACTTCACAAAGCTGCTTTCATTTTCTTTTTGTCTTCCATCCTCCAGACTTCTCAAGCCTGCAAAACAGTGCCAAGGCTCTCCTAAAACCACTTTTCTTAAAGAATCTTTGTAATTACCAAAAATATTGTGAGGAAAATCCCCTTCCTGGTAAGCCACAACCTAGGTCCAAGTCCTACTACTAGAAGAGGAACGAAGAGGTCAAAAGGAATGTCAGCTTTCCCTGTGAAACAATTAAGTCTCTCAAACCTCAGAAAAGTGTTAGGTTAGATTACTTTAGAATAAAGGTACAGGGTCCTCCTTGTTTGATTGTACCAGTCCACCTTCTGGGTATTCTTACTCTGTGCCCAAAGAATAGAGATATAATACAAAATTTATATATAAGTATAATATTAAAGTAGGACTCCTTGAAGTAGGATGTCTTGAATGGGCTAGGGAGGGAGAAAGGAATCTCCTTCCTTTACGGAACACTGTTTGCACCATGTATATTCACAGGCTTAAACCAGACAAAGGGATAACGTTTCCACTGTGGAAATGCTGCACCCAGGCACACTTCAGGTCGTAGAAGAAACGCCATCAAGTAAATTCAATTAATTTGTTGAGGTGAGCAGAATGCAATCTCCAACCCTGGAATCAGGCAAGCACATCAACATTATCAGCTTCTTTATGCCAATAATATCCCAGACCCGTTATCAGCAAGAGAGGGACCTCAGTGTTGCATCTCCTGTGAACAATTCCTACCACAAAACACACAGCTATTTCTCTTCTACAGTTCTTTTTTTCCAGATACTATTTTAAAATTACTGCAACCAGTTACTAAAAGCTGGAGCTTGGTAGCCCCAGTCAGAGAGACAAATTCCAGTAAATTCACATGCTACAAAGGGAAATTGTTGTACCAACTGCACTTTCGAAGGGTCACAGATAGATGAATATAAACTGCAGCTCATATCCCCTCTGCTGCCCCGCTGCATGAGCCTTCCCTCTTGTGTCCATATCTATCCAATCTGGGACGTGCTAAGGATGGTATCACAAATGTTGCGAGTTTTAACACACACATACAAGTATCTCATATTGTGTTACAGCCAAGAAAAATAAAATAGCCAAATGACTAAAATGGACAGTTAAGGCAACATTAGAAGCTGACAAACAGCTTCTAACCAGGTCCAGATGCTTTTTCTTTCTGCATAATTTGAAATCTAACATTTCCAGGCACTGCATGCCGTTCAGTTCTTTTCCCTCCAGCTTGAACTTGCATGCTGGAACCAAACATTATGCTAATGATCTCCAAGGACCTAGCATTGCTGTTGCTTAGGAACAAAAGTTTCACAGGCTGTGGAAGGAGAATTGAATAGAGAGACCCTGGAGCTGGGGAAGTCCTTTATGCCACTCCTCCTCCCCCCCTGCATACTCACATGCACAAGTTTCTTGAAGGGCTGCCATTTTCCATCAAGGAAGTACGATTCAGAATTTGCAGGACCGTGAAAAGGAAATTGTCCTGTGCTCCCTGCTTACAGGTATATTTACAGACTGAAAGACCAATTCATTACTCGGAGAAGAGTAGACGGAGGACAACTGCACAGCAACAGACCATGAAGGCACATCCCACATTACTGAAAAAAAAAAGCAGCTTGTGACATCTATACCTCGCCTTCTAAGTCTTCCTAGCTGCTAGCCGGTAAGATCTTATACAGGGGGGCAGTCTGGCAGAATTGTGAAGATGAAACAATATTTTTGTTTATTCCTGGTGGACCTTGGTTTTACAAGTGGCCTTGCACTGTGTGATAGCACAGTGGCTCTGAAGTGATCTAGAAAAGTAAGAAAATTAAGGAAGGAAACCTCTCTATATCTGTTTGCTCATGGCAGGATTTAGTCTAAACCTGGCTGTTAGCAAGAGACTGCATGTAAGATAGTCAGTGAATTATTCTCTCTTCCACAACAGGTCGTATCCAACAACAAAGAAATGGTAACAGGCTTGTAAGCAGGGAAATAAAAACCTACCCGAGCTGGAACTACTTGGCTTCATGCAAAATCATTCACTGTACGAATGCTGGTTTTAAGCTTTATATGAAAGTATTTCCATAGAGCTATTCCATGGGTGAATTAGAACATGTCATCTCACTGCCTTCCTGCCCCCAGAGAGGTGCAGGGCACGTGTGGCTCTGCTGGGCTTGGCAAGCCTGCTCTGCAACACGCAGACTTCCAGGAGGAAAGACAGAGGAAACTTTTTCTCACAGACTAGTTCAAGATGGGATCAAGATGGTTCTGTGCAGCTTTGGGTGCAGTGAAGTAGGAAGCAGCAATCTATGCGAGGAAAAGAACAAGCAGAACCACAGAGGAGGAGGTCCTGAAACACCCAGACAGTGTGTCACAGGCAGAAGGCCTGTTCTGCCCCTGCCAGCCCTATGCTGAGAAAGGAGGAAGAAAGGTTCAGGTAGAAGAGACTGCATCATCAGAGTCCAAATCTGCATTATTCTGGAATTGGATTTCCTTCTTCAGACAGGCTTAAGCTACAATGGGTCATGACTGGGCCCTGTGTGTGTGCTTAAGCACAGAAAAGGAGTAATCTCCAATCCTTCCTTGCCTCAGAGAGACACTGACAGTCCTAGTCCTGATGCTCAAGGTCTGTTCCCTCCCAGCAGCTCCCAGCAACACAGAGCACCACAGACAGCATGATGCCCTTGACACATTTTCTGTGCATTTCTGTATCAGGTCAGCCTCAAAGCTCTGGGCCTGTGAAACCTTCCTAAAGCTCTGGGGTTAGCCCTGGGCTTTCAAAAGCCCAATCCAGACCAAAGATTTTACCAAGTGTGGATAAAAAGGGAAAGAGTTTTCTAGTCAAGGTCCTGTTTAGCAAGACCTTATCACATAGAAATGCAGCACAGCCACCCTTGGGCAAAGGCTTGTCAGCAACTCAGAGGGTGAACCTGGCAGTGGGGTGAGGGTTTAGAGAAGATGAGTAAAGAGAGTTCCCTCTTGTCATCATCATTTCTTAGGTACTAGGGCAACACATGTACCTCTCCCTCTGCTATCCCAGGAGATGCACTGCGAGCATGAGATCGAACAGGCATAATTAACATTTACAGCAAGGAGGGCTCCTGCGATTCCTGAATTTTTAATATCAGTGGCTACAGAACTGGAGCCCTCTTATGTGGAGCTAAAGAAAATGAGATGTGGCTAAGTAAGCTCCATTATCTCCAGCTACAGCCCTGTGAAACACCGATAATTAGTTTACAAGCATGCAGAGACAAGAGAGTTATTCATCCCCTTCAAGCTGTCTGGTGCACTGCAGTGTTTCTGCAGACCTCTAATGCTAATCCCTATCTTTGGGATTGCAAATCACCTTTTGTAAGTTTGAAAGGTGGCTCTCACTTTTAACCCAAAGGAAATAGCACTTGGAACGCGTGAGCACTCCCTAGGGACTCATGTTTTCCCGATCAGTGCATCTTAGAGGTCCACAGTAGGGTTTTAAAAAATCTGACTAAAGGAGGTGGTTAAATCTCCTTGAAGTCTGTGCGTTATCCAGTGCATCATACAAAGAGATCTGTCTTCAGGAAAATTACACTGATCTATTTGTTTGGACTTCTTAAAAATCTGAAATGTCCCTCTTCAAACTTTGTAACAAGTTGGCAAGGGTTACCCAAACCCAAAAGGTTAATCTGTACTGTTATTCCTGACAAGCCTCCAGCACTCAACCTTCTACACCAGGCTCCCTCTAGTGCTCCCAGGCACTCACAGCACCGAGGGACACCAGCACTGGGAACCAGCATTAACGGGCAGCTGCAGAACAGGCTGATTTTTTGGCTAGCTGGTATTTTTAAGAAAGGAAACTGTTTTGGAATAATGTTTCCCCATTGGATTTTAAATTAAAAGTAATAGAAAAAAATTACTAGGAACTGAACAAAATGTTTTCTTTCTGAGAGTTTTAAATATGTTTTAAAAAGCATTTTAAAAGAAATTATCATTTTGAATTTAGAAAAAATATGTATTTTTCCTTGAGGGTCCCTTTCATTTTTTTTAAAGGCATACTTGGCTGAAAAACTTCACTGATCAAAAGGCACTGAACGTTTTGGTCAACTCATCCAACACAAAATTCAAACAAAAAGAAAGTTGGACCGAAAAGTCACCAGGTTCACATCAATTGCAGGAAACAAAGTCTCTTTCCATCCTGCCAAAGTATAAGGAAGCTGCCCTGCAGATCTTTTTCTGAAGCATGGTAGTCACCCTCTATGCACCAGTGAGGGACTCGGTGTCCTGTACCAGCAGTAGGGCTCTGGCATTTCCCATGCAGCTTGAACTTTATCTTCACAGAATTGCCAACAAGAATATTGCATCAAATCCTTAAAATGAGTGAATTGTGATTAAAAAAAACCCCTATTGTTGTGATCTCCAGAACTTCCTACCCACTCCTGGGCAAATTATTCAAGCTAACATCAACAAAGGTGGAAAAAGTGCTTAATTTTCCACTGTAAGAGTACTTTGCTTCAGTTACCAGTCTACACTATGAAAAGAATAGCATTGATATTGCCCCTGGGGCACTGTAAGGTTAAACACAGGAAAGATTGAGAGGCCTTCAGATATAATGGTAATATGGCCTTGTAAGCACTGGTGAGAGACAGAAATGTGGGAGTGACAAACACAGAAAGATTTAACTGTGTTTAAGTATTTTTATATAAAAAAACAAAGATTCAATTTTGGAACATATCCTCAGGGCAAGACTGACCCCATTGTGCTGCTTTCAGGATTTCTGATGCATCTGCCTCATTACAGAGCTCCCAGGAGGGTGGGTGGTAACTGGCAGAGATCCCCCTTGCTTTTGCATTATTTTTGGCTGTGGCATGTAATTGAAAAGGAGCTGAAATGCCTTAGTTGTAGCCTGAGCTTCCCCTTCATGTATTTGCACATGATTAATGAGTAGCCAAAAAGCCTGAAGGGTTTGTAATGAAGCCTTTCTAATAGGGAAATGTATTGTAGACAAATTCATATTTTGTCCCAAACAATCATTCATCAAACCTGCAATTTGACTCTTCACAATTAAATGCCAGAGCACCCAGACCATCCTGAGATTAGCCAGCTGTAACCCATGCTCCTCTCTGCACTCTGGCTGAGAGGGACATTATCCATTTCCAGGGAATCAGCTCATTTCCTTTGTCACTAGCCATAATTAGCAGCTGTATTTGATGACCTTTGATTAGAGAGTTCACAAAACCTGAGACTACGGTGGACGACTACTCATACAGGCCTCAATTCAACAAAGCACATAGCACATGCTGAGCATCAGCATGAGTCAAAAGTCTGACCAGAACACCTACACGCATTTGTCGAGGGCAGGGCACCTTTGCAGTGGGAGTCCATCTATCCCACAGCATGGATGGGAAGACAAGGTTAGAGTATCCAGAGTCTGTCCTTGAAAGCACAGGAGACACTTATCAAGGCCTGGTTTAACATGTCATTAAGCAGCACTGACACCGACCCCCTGTTGCAGTCTGCTCTGCAGGTGATGTGTGAACTGCAAGCAGTTCTGGCAAATCTGGGAGCCCACTATGTTCCTGAGGTCCTGGTTAAAACAAGGCTTTTAATCATTTGCTTTAAATATTTAATCTTTCAATAGCGTCCAGAGCCCAAATCTCAGGTCCATTAAACAGGATGTTTAACCAACGTGTCAACAGATGCCAGGCCTGTAAAGAAGGCAACCTGTTGGCCTGGTAGAGTAAGTACAATTTTGGATAGCTTCTTTTAGTGCAGTCCCTAAGGACTGGATTGAGGCCCACAATATGTTTTGCTCTGGTCCTCAAATGGCTGATGAATAACAACACATTTCATTCAGTTTCGTTACATGCTGAGCTCAAATCAGTATCTAGGGATGAAAGACAGAAAATTTCTCCCACTTGTAATTTCACCCTGTAATGCAATATAGGTGTTACAATGCAATAAAATAATATTGTAAATTATTAGAATTTCACCTGCTCAGAATACTTTCAGGAAGAACTTTCAGAGTTGGAGCTTCAGGGTTGAAAAGTCCTGACCTTAAAAAAAAGACTGCTGAAGAGTCCAGCAGTCACATGTTAATTTATAACTATGTGATTATTCTGTTTTTAATTAGGGCGTAACAGCCACTGCTTTCAAAGGCTTTACTGGAGTTCCCACACTTCATCCACAGAGTCTGGTGTGTCTGCCTGCCTCACAGTTGAGAGATGGCCAAGGGGAAAGCAAAAGGTCAAAAAGGGAGGAAGATCACCTTGAAAATTGCCAAAAATTCCATCCGGATATCTTTTGATGGAGGGCGCCGTCTTGACTTAAGCAAGATGGGTATTACCACCTTCCCCAAGTGCATTCTGAAACTGGCTGATGTGGATGAACTTGATTTGAGCAGAAACATGTTAAAAAAGATTCCAAGCAGCATCCAGAAGTTCCAGAAACTGCGTTGGCTGGACCTGCATAGTAATCAGCTCGAGGAGCTGCCTGAGGCAATAGGTACGCTTCAGAACCTTTTCTACCTGAATATATGCAACAACAAGCTGACCACCAGAAATCTGCCAGAAGAGTTGAACCTTCTCAAGAACCTGCGTATTCTCAACCTTGGCTTGAACTGTCTTGACAGTATTCCCACCAGTCTTGGGGCCCTGAAGGAACTTAAGGAGATAGGTCTCTTTGACAATGCCTTGACCACCATCCCAAACAGTGTGAAAAAGCTCCCCAAGCTCAAGAAACTGAATGCAAAAAGAAACCCTTTCCCAGATTCAACAAAGGAAGAGCAGCATTCTGACTCCATCAAACGCATAGAAACACTTTACTTAGTACAAGAGAAAGACCTGTGCTGTTCCTGCCTGAAGATGTGTCAGGATGAGAAGGACAAGCTGAACGAGTTAAAGAACGTGACACCCAGCCCCTCAAAGAAGCCAAGTTTCCCTTTACTCCTTACACCCAATTCCTCTGCCAAGGATAATCAAGAAGAATGGAGATTAAGAGGCAAACATCCCTGAAATATACCAAGGCACTCCACAGACCATGTCCCATGAAGTCCAGCCCAAGCTAATAAAAAGCTGACCTCCTTCCTCCTCCCTTTTCCTGCAGTTCTCTTCCTTTAAAGATCTACTCAGTTTTAGAAGCAGCAGATCTGTGTGGTCTCTAAAACGAAATCCAAAACAACTAAAACAGATGTATATTTGGGAAATGGTGCATTTGGGAAAGGAAGGACTATTTCCATCTGGGCCTGTTCCTACAACATGTTCTCCATGTCTGGGTTTGTTTGGGTTTTTTTTTGTCTTTTGTGTGTGCACGTGTCCAGTGAAGGAATCTTCAAAAAGATAGGTTTTTCTAGTAACTCCACTCCCACCGCTAAGCCCAAACATTAGTTCTGCTCATTTTCACAGGGTGAGACACAGTTAAACTAGTCTCAGTAAATACCATTTGGAGGAAAAGGAACAGACCTGGGAACCTTCTGTTGCTGGTGGCTGCCACCAACCCCTCAGAGAATCTCGGATAGGCACTGTCAGTGTTGGAACCATGAGCCCGTTCCAATTCAGCAGAGGCAGCAGATACAAATGTTATGCTCAGGAGTAACTGAGCAGTGCAAACACAACGCTTAGAGCTAAACAACTGGTGATCCTGTTTGCCATCAAGGGGCCAGACTCTGCATAAGCAAGTTCACTGGGATTTTGGGTGCTATACTGTCCTGGTTTCGGCAGGGATAGAGTTAATTTCTTTTCTAGTAGCTGGTACAGTGTTTTGGATTTAGGATGAGAACAAAGTTGATAACGCACCGATGTTTTAGTTGTTGCTAGGTAATGATTACACTAGCCAAGGACTTTTCAGCTTCCCATGTTCTACCGACTGAGAAGGCTGGAGGTGCACAAGAAGCTGGGAGGGGGCACAGCCAAACTGGCCAAAGGGACATTCCATACCATGGAACGTCATGCTCAGTACATAAACTGGGGAAAGCTGGCCGGGGGGGGCCGCTGCTCAGGAACTGGCTGGGCATCGGTCGGCGGGTGGTGAGCAATTGTACTGTGCATCACTTGCTTTGTGTATTATTATTATTATTATCATATTATTATTATTATCATTTTATTTCAATAATTAAACTGTTTTTATCTCAACCCACGAGTTTTTCTCACTTGTGCTCTTCCAATTCTCTCCCCCATCCCACCGGGGGAGGGGGGAGTGAGCGAGTGGCTGTGTGGTGCTCAGTTGCCGACTGAGGTTAAACCACGACATATACCTGGGTGCAGTGATCTCTAACTTGCACGACACAATCAGCATCAGTACCTATAGTCATTGTGTTTTGTCTGCCTCCGAGTATCCCTCCAAGGGAAATACAGAAGGGAGAAGGGGTAGGGAAAAGATTGTTCTTTTTAAGGGTCCTGGGCATATCACTTAAGCAGTGACTAAGAGAAGAAGAGTCATCCTCTTCTATGATCCAAGAGTCAGCTGGTGAATTGATGAAATCAGGTCTGGTGTCCCCACAGTACTTTTAGCTTTCTGTTCACACGTGTGCATGCACGTGTGCACCTGAGCACACACATTCACTTGCTCAAATCACATCCCTAGGGCAGAGAGTGCTGACAGCCTGCAAACAGCAATATACAGGTACAACCAATGAGCAGATTATAAAAGCAGTCAAGCATGACCTGAGAAGAGGTGCTGGCTGTGGCCATAGTAACATATGGTGACAGCAAACATTTAAGTATATTTAAATGAAGAATAAAGTGCCACGGGCAAAGTACTCAGTTGTCCAGCAACAGCCCATTATCATTTTTTAAGTGGCTACAGTAGACCCTGGGAGTCAGAACTCTTGTATATTATTCCCATGGACTAGGTGGAAAAACTGATATGGGGTTTCCCAGAAATGCTACTACCTCAACGTCATATGATACATCAAACTAGTAATTTCTTCTTTCCATGCTTCAGCTGTGCAGTTATTAATAGCGTGTCTAGGCAAAGAGCTTAGTCTGGCCTGCCTCCCTGTCTCAGGTAGGGCAGGAAAAGCTGGGATGCTGTGAAAGATGGTCATTGCTCCCTAGATGGGGAAGGAGCCCCTGGTGCTGCTCTTTAATTCTTCTAACTCAGAAGCAGCTCCAGAGTTCAAACGAGGGAAAAGTAAACTCAGTCCTTCAGTTCCCAGACTGAAGCTGGTAAAGGGAAGCATGCCCACTGTGGTCATTTTCTCTAACTTTCCACTTAAGCACAACTTTTCTGGGATTGTTACTTAGGCAGTGGCACTACCTTATGTTTATTTTATTTCAGCTCATGCTGTAACATGGCACAGCTAAAGCTATGCCAAAGGCCCCTTACATTCTCAGAGTGAATAAGGTGCACAGGGTCCTCTCTCAGCCATTGGTGTAAAACTGAAGGCAGAGCCTTATGGGATTCAGGGCAGGCTACTTTAGACCTAGACATACAGCCTGCTTCAATCTCTGAGACCAAATATAAGTCAAGTGTTTCTCACAATAATCACAAGCCCAGCTAAAGCCCAAAGTTCCTGCAGCCATAGTGCATCTTATCTCAAGACATTCTCACCTGTTGAGCACCCAGCAAGCACAGGCAAAGGAAACCCTGGGGTGATTTATTGGTTGCTCCACACAGAACACACATCATGTTCCATAGAGTCAACCATCACCTCTGGCAGAGGTTAGGCTCTAGCCAGAGGTGATATCTGGTTGTATACTGCACTGATACTTTTTGCAAGCTGATGGCTGGTACTCAGGGCTAAAAATGTTCACTTACAAGATAATGATCTACAACAGGTAGGGTGAAAATTAAAAAGAAGAGTACAGCTGACACAGGCCACAACAACTCACAGGGGCAATCTGGCCCTCAGGTCTCAACAGTATTCCAGCCTCCAGGCTATTATTTCAGAGGACACCAATTAGGCACTTAGGGTTGTGTTCCTCAGATATCCAAACTGAGAAGAGTTACAGGTATGCAAGTAGCTCAAGGTCAGCATGAAACATGCTCTCAATCACCTCCCATTAGGAGAAAACTTTTTTTTCCTGCAGTGGTAAATCTGAGGGACAAGTTGGAATCTCCACTGCACAGTTACTATAACATGCCAAAACATTAATGTGTACAACTATTACTGTCTGCCCTAACCACACAATAAAGAGACCATTACGCAGAAGCATTATGGATTAGCTCTAACCTCACCTCACTGACTGTCTCTTTCCCACACTAACCATTTGTGTAGAGTTTACCAATAAAGTCATATTAAGGAGGTAATAATTATTAATTAACTATGCACAGTCAGCTACTCAACACGTTCTTCATGTCTTCATACTGTGGATATTGTACACTAGAATGCTTTTTGGAGTTCTGGGGACACCTTTGATTCTTTAAAACAGGGGGCACAAATAGGTACATTTCTAGATGCTTTTTTTAAAGTGCAACTTATTCACACAATTGCACTTGTTATCTACAGTTATCCAATATTTCCTATGTTTTACCTTATATTCAGGGACTCTTCTGTTATCCCCTTCGACTTCAAAGCAGGTTGGAAAGAGCAAAATCTATAAGAGATATGAAAGGTCACATTATAATTATTTAAATGGTTATCTGTATACATTACATATGTATATAATCTATGTCATGTCCTGACAGCAACTTTCTTCCTGAAGGACACCACAGCATTTCACTGAGACTCTAACCTAGGACAAAGCTGCAAGACAACACAGCAAAAGCACACATTTAATATTAAGGAGTTGCCTATGGGCTGGATAAAAGCAGTTTCTTTCCCAGATAGGGCCTTGAATTGATATATAGGGCTACGGACTTATGATCAGGTGGTTTAAGTTGCTATTAATTAAAGCCAGAGAATGAGAACCCACTCAGACATTTATCTAGCAGAAATCACAGAAAGGAATACCAACCCACGTCTCAGCAGTTCCGACGTACTTTCACTGGGGGTTTATGATATCAGACATACTAAACCCTTGAAATACATAGCTTTGGTGACCTTCAGCTGAGGGGCAACACAGGCAGCTGAGGATCAAAACATTCTCTCGAACTGCCTCTGCAAGATTCCCCCAAAAGATGTTTGTCAGAGCTGAGAGACAGCAAAGATAAGGGCTAAACAAAGCAGCTGGCTCTGGGGCAGAACCTGATGATTCTAAGTAGCCACACTATGCAGCCAGTTTAGAAAGGAAGACTTGCATTGACTTTTTAAGCAATGCTCCATTAGAAACTGTTTAGAGATTTCAGGAGCAGAAGGAACTGCTATGATTGTTTACAAATTAACAGTACCAATCCTCAGTCCAGGCTGCAGAATTTATCACAGGAAGTACTACGTATTGACGTATTTTTCCTGCGTAAAGGACAGTGAAAGTAAACCTGATATAATGGTCAGAACTGTAGTAGGAAAAAAGAAAAGCAAAAACAAAGTGCAAATTCATCACTTCATAGTCTTACATTCAAGTTCCATCAAACAAGACAAGCACATAAGGAGAAATCTTTTTTAAACAAAAATTCCATTGTTAAAAGTTAAATCCACACCAAAGATACAAAGTCAGAGTCAGACAGACAAAAACATTTTATTCCTAATGAATTAATGACACTTCATATGTTGGAAAAAAGCAGGAAGAAACCTTCTTTCACCCAGTACTGTGAGGTGAGAAGGAGGTGGCGCTCTCATCTCAGTGAGAAGCAGCAGCACAGCTACAATTGCTATTTCCTGGGATGCAGGGACATGCAACTCACCATTGGGTGCTAAGAGTCCTACACATGCATTAGCTCCCTTGATAAATCAATGGCTATATAACGCTCCAAAGAATTCACAGGTCAGCAAAAGGAAAAATTCATAGATTTGCTTAAGTGTAACCCGTTAAAGACCAAGGAGCTGCAGTTGAAGAAAAAAGCCTCTGGGGCAGCACACAACAGACATCTGAAGCCAGGATAAATAGGGGCGATAGGTCAGGAGTGTCACCTGGGCATTCACATGTTATTATGAAGTAGTAATTACCTCTTAAATATCTTATTTCGGTCGCTGTCATGGAAGACAAGAAATCTGGAGTAACCATTTTTGAAGAATATTTCCAAGGCGATCTCCTGGAAAGGTAAAACATTTACAGTGTGAGGAGCTGCAGAGCAAAGCCTAGTGCTGCAAAGAGTCCATCATGGCCTGTCCAATTCTTCAGGGCTTTAAAAAAAAAAAAAAAAAGGCTTCACACTTCACAAAAAAGTGTGAAGAAGTGTAGCAAAATATGCCTAATATTCCCTATTTATCCAACTGTAGGAATGCTCCTACTGGGTTGACTAGGAGTTCAAATGCTTCTCTGAAGCAAAATCAAACTCCAGATATTGGTTCCATCACCCACCTCCTCCTGCTGCTTCTGAAGCATTTTTATCTTGAAATCTCAGTGTGATTAACAAGACACTAGTAGCATTAACTTCTGATTAGGTGACAAAGATAACACGAAGAGGGGATGCTAAATAAAAGTTTCTTTTAGAAGGCAACCATACTGCTTTCTAAACAAATAGTGAGCTCAACAGAAATGCCAAAATAATTTCTCCTGACTAGAAGCAGCAGAAGAGGAAGGAAAGTTTATGACATTTCTCACTGAAGCTTTAAATAATCAAAGTTGAAAACTTTGCCCTGTCTTTCCACAATGTCTCCACACATTGTTTTGTTGGGCATTTGCATATAATCCTATTATTTACTCAGTGAGTGGTCCTTTTTGCCCCAAAGTCAGTCAAGTAAAACTATAAATAACGTGTAGTGTCTGGGAACCCAGACATGAGTTTCAATCCAAATATGGCAGGTGCAATACAAACCTAGAGAAACACCACAATGGCAACTGCCCCAGTCATGATTCACAAATGAAGTATAAAGCAGAAAGATAATGTAAGAGCAGCTATGACAATAAACATCTTGCAGCATTTGCTCTGAAGCTCAGCTTTCCAAACCAAGTCTACTCAAGTGTCACCATTACAGAATTGGGCCGCGTGGTTTCACAGTGCTTTGCTCTGAGCCGGGCTATGTGCATGAACAGGAGATCATCTCTCTGAGGCACAGTAGCTGCCTAAACAGCTGATCCACCTGTCCCGCAGGGAAAGCACAAGTAATCAGTTTTCTTCTTCAGCAATATTTTTTCACTGGAGTCCCAGTGCAAGAATTTGAGAGCCTGATACAGATACCTGAGTTTTCAGCTCATTAATTGAAACAAAGCAAAAATAAACAAAAAACAAAATAAACAAAAATAAACAAAAAAAAAGCCCCAAAAAACCCACAATCAAAGAAACACAAAACCCCCTCAAACCAACAAGCCCCGCCTTTTGCCCCAGGCCCATTCAAAGACTGTTTTTACTCATCTCCATTTTTCACTTTGGGTCACACAAAACATTTCTGTTTCACATGTTTAAAAACATCCATGCATACACAGACATGTGAACATATGAGAAGGCGGCAAGATTCCACTGGCAACTTTGATGCTATTCACAGAACAGAAGAAGAGGTGATAGTTCTGTTGCTCAGGTTGCTCACCAGTGATGTAAGAAAATAAGCTTCATACAGTTACTCAGAAAAAGACTTAACATTCCTATACGTGCTTGGAGAGTGACCTAGCCACTGAGATATGCTATACCCTGAAGCAAGTCTCACCTACTAACATCGTCCATTTTGCATACATAATTAAATATAAAATAAAACAGGACTGAGTCATGGATGAGTGCCATACTACATGACATAAGACAATTGTCAGCCCCATTTTCTCAATTTTTGAATTTTCCAAATGATTTCTTAATTCTCTGTTGAATCTCAACCTTCCAAAAATGGATTCAAAATAACAGGTAACTAATTATGGCTGCTTCACAACTCTGTATTTTTGTCAAACGAAATCTGTGAATTACCCTGTACCAAAACCCTCTAGAGCAAGTATAGGCTCTGGTGCTGCAAGAATCTAGCTACAACTCTTCTGTGAAGAGAATCACAGGCTCATCTAAACCAGAAAAAACTAAAAGGGTACCAGGCCATTGCTATTGAGTAGCTTCTGGGTAGTGCAGCTAAAGGCGCAGAGGATTCAAATTGTTTGCTCTGACTTATGATTCATGTATTGACTCACATGCACAACCTGAAAGTTATTCCAAGAGGCCCAGGGTAAGCGTGTTACACATACCCATAATCCACTGATGTCCAAAACTACTGAAGTCTGTGGGAGCTGAGTATTACTGGAAGTCAGACACTTATCGGGAGCTTCCATCAAAACACAGGAAATTGACTTCAAGTCTTATTTTCAAAAACATTGAGATAAACTGTGAAGAACATTCTTAGCCTAACAACTAATGAGCCAACCACTCCAGTGAGGGTGCTTAAACACTCTGGTGGATATAGGAAGGAGTTTATATTACCAAAGGCTAATGAAGCAATGATGGGAGCAAAAGCATTTTGGGACTCAAGCAAAGAAATCTCAGCAGTCTTAGTAAAAATTGTGCATGTAGTTTTCAGTCACATGTCATTACTGCTGTTGCAGCTTTCCCTCAAATGACCGAGCATGTTAGTTCCTACCTGCAGAAGAAAGCGCATCAGACGTATCTCTTTTATATCATGATATGAATAACGGGAACACATCTGGTCTCCCACAGCATGATCTTTATGACATAAGTTGAAAATAAATGGATCGCTGATGCTGGAAGAGAAAAATATAAAGAAAGAAAAATTAATTTGAAACACAAAAGATCAGGAGAGCCCTCAGGAACATCCAAGTCCTCCCTAAAGAAGAATAAAAATACTAAGAGATAGCAAGATCAACTGCGGCATACATGAATTGAAAACAAAGCTAAATACTGAAGGCAGATTTTGTACTAGTTCCCAAAATAAAATAAAGAGCCTGCGGAGGCTAAGGGTAGGTTTGGAATTATTTTAGTGCATGCAAATAGGCAGACAGCAAGGTTTTGCACACACTGAAGTCTAAGAAACAGCAAGGGAAGGAGCTGGGTGGGAGAACCTGAAAGCCTGGGTCAAGGGCAAGCATCGTATGGACACACAGCTATTATAAACAGCAATTTATTGGAACTAATAATTAAGCAATTAATTCATTATTACTTTAGTTGTGTACATGTATTGCTATCTACAGCCTAGCCCATAGAAAATCCCTTAGAAAAACAACCTAAGCTTTTATCGGACCCAGTCCAATAGATCCTTAAGTCACCTGATCAGATTGACTGATATTGGACTTAGTAACAATCGGATGTAGAGCAGACAGTCAGGGAGTAAAAACACTGAGTTACTCACTGTCCCACTGGGCTTTGCACATGAGCACACAGTATGAGCAAAGAGCTAAGTCTAACAGACTCATTTTCAATATTGATCAGTTTCAATAAATCATGAGTCAAAGATGATAGCAGTGTGCCAAATATTAATTATGATTCTGTCTTGGAGAAACAAATAAAACCTTATGAGACAATGAAGCTAAAGGCTCTTGTAATGACTGTTCCGTATGAATAAAAGATGGGAGCCAGTCAGAAAGAAACATTAACAACAGTATAAAAGAATTGAAAAACAGAAACGTATGTGTTAGACTGCCCACCATCTCCATCTGTTGGAGCTGGGAGTCCTTGTTGCACCTCCAAAGCCTGTGAACAAGCACCTATGTTAGTTATGTTAAACAATTCTGTGAACAGATGGAAAAGATGGCAAACTTCTTACTTTGCTAATACCCCTCTTGAAATCCCCCACGAAGTCTGTGCAAATTCTAGGTATCCACGTGCCAATACTGAAGTTAACCAAGCAGATCTCTGGGAGGAAAGAATGACTCACCTGGACAAGCAGTGACGTGTACAATAGACTTCTTCTAGAGGGGATAACACAAAGCACTCACAGATGTAAAAGTGCTCTTTGCCGAAGAGAAGCACTCCTTCCAATGCTGTATGCCCCTGCACAACTGCCACAGAGCACTTCAATGTGACCTAGTATGGAAGCAAGCATAATGAAGCCAGAGGTAGGTAATAGAGGAGAGAGGGACAGCAGGGAGCAAGACCCAATGATGCAGAAGGACGTGTGTTTGTACCAAAACAGCTGCCATCTTGATTGGCAGGTCTATAGGGATGCAGCCACAAAATCACCATATGACTGACAGTGTATGCCTCCTGTATTAGTAGTGGGGAGGGTCTGATGCCCTTTTCCCCCAGTAAATCTGTTCCTTCCCCATCTACCTGTGGCTATATTTAGCAACATCACTACAGAACATGAAGAGCTTGCAAACATTGCAGGAGTTAGCACTGCAAAACTTTGTTAGACAGCAATACTTATTACACAGGCAGGGGGTTGAAGCACTGAGGAAAATGACTTACACAGCATCATACAGAAAAACAGTGGTGTATAATAAAGATCTGTATATTTAGAATACAGAGAAAGGGCAAATATTTTTATTTAGATCCCAGTGAAATCTATACTTGAAAAAATCCTGCAAAGGGATCCCAGGGAGCAATGAGCAAGCAAAGGATCTAATACTCTAGGTATCTATCTCACCATGGCCAGCTGAATCAGCATACAATGGATTGAAATCTCAGTAACACAAAACTCCTTGCATTGGCACTTTTCCTTCCTATATTATACAGAAGGCCAATCAAAATATATGAATCCATGATTCTAGTTGTTTTAAAGATTTAGTTAAACATTCTGGAATAATTTAAAAAACCTCCCTTGGCATCCCAAGACTCACTTTCTTTTTCTTTCTCCTGAGCAAATTAACTTGGCCCCTAAAATAGAGGAATTTCTAACCCACAATTTAGAAGCACTGGGAATTTTTCAACAAAGTAGTTCTTCAGTCATATATGCCAGTTCATTGAAAGTTTTCTTGGAAATTGACCAGTTTTGATAAAGGAAAAAAGAAGTCTTTTTTCTGGAACAGTTTGTATGGCTGAGAGATGGTATAGAAAGGAAATAGACCAATACAGAGACCAGAAAAGCCCAACGATCCAGAAAATTGTGTGGGCTGCAGGGAACTTAAAGTTCTGATTTTAAATCAAGCAGTAATTCATTGCAAAGAATTGCCCTAACATTTAGAGGCATGAAGTTCCTTATTTTTCTTGTCTGTTGATTCAATCTTCTATATATACTCAGCTCCAGAAGAGCAGTCCACTGGTTAGTGCAGTCAACTGGGAGGATCAAAGTCAACTCACTGCTGTGCCCAGTTTGGACCAGAACTTTGAACCAGCATCTCCTACATTCCCATGGAAGGAGGCAGGAGCTAATCATCAGCCCAGTCTCAGATGAAGCACCCTCTATTTGCAAAAATCCCTTCAAACATTCATACTACAATAAAACACTAATGCTCCCAAAATCTTAAAACATTAATACTACCTGACATACTAAGAAAACTGCCCACTGCTGAGCTCCCCCTGTAAATCACCACAATCCTGAACTACATACAATCCAGAAATGAGCGTAAAATTTTGCAAGCTGAGTCCATCTGAAACTGCAAGGACCAGAGGGCTGCATACAGAGGTATTAGATCTGAGAGGTATTTATGTAACAGGAAAAGCTTGCTGGTTCAGAAATCTAGTGCAATGTTCTTGAGAGAACTGATTGACAAGTGCGAGAAGTATCACAAAGTCTGTTTTTTCTCTTAAGATCTCAATGATCTTACCTCTACCAAACTTCATAAGAACAGGAGTCCTGTATTATTTTTTGTGCATGCAAAAATGACCCAGAAATAGCATTGGTTGTACTAGATCATGTAAAGTCTACATGATGATATGTAGAGTAAGTATGGTTCTCCTTCGCTTTTTGCCTTTGTTCCTACCTCATTATTTCTGGAACCAGATCTACAACCTCCCTTGCCTCCATCTCAAAATACACATAGGCTAACTCAGGTCAGCTGAAACAGACCTGCACTGCTACACAAAAGCTTTCAGTCTTGGATGCCAGCATAACATGAATAATAAATTCATAAATAATTGAAATAAAATATTGTTTCTACATTTAATTTTTTTTACTGAAAAGCAATTATTTTACCAACAAAACGGGGGTTTCATTTTGAAATCACTTGAGTGGGCACAGAAGGTTGTTTTCATTCTGGGTTTAAAAAAAAAAACACAACCCTGGAAGATTTCTGTGGGTAATTTTTAATGAAAATCCCTTCAATCTCTTTCTCTTTCCCCTCTAAATTATTTCTAAGAGGAAGCTAGCATTTTTCCATCACCTCTCCTGCAGATCCCACAGGAATGCCTGTCTCTGCAGGGATATGCCAACCACAGAACTCTCTGAACTGGAGTGCCTGTGCGTGTACATGCCATTAGGTGGTTAGAGGCATGTATGTTTGCACTGAGAATACTGGGGAATTCTGCTCACATTAGTGAACCACAGGGTTTCCTGAAGTAATTAAATAGCAGAAAGATCACTTCTTCCCAAAAGGAAGGTAACTGAATATTGAAACATCAGGCGGTTGTGTAAAATAGCTAAATGGACACAAAGTTGAAATCCAGACTTCTAAGAAATCCACCTCAGCAAACCCAGCCCATGTGCCAGAGATCATGTGTGTGGTTTTGTGGATTGTGAAGGTGGCCTGCTCATGATCACTAATGTGGTCTGGCACAAATAATCACTTTGTTACTCCACTTAAGGCAGGGCTGGGGCACGTTAGCAGACCCTGAGATGGGAGAGAGCACGTACCTCTCTTTCTCAAACCTTAAACTCTAAGCCCCACTACGTTCTGTCTTCTGTACTATCCAACCAGTAACAGTCACCAGTGCCAAATCCATTTCTTCAATTTTATGTTATCACCCCCAACAGAATTAAATACATCTGCACTGTTAGAAATACTAGAGCCCTTGGGCTGAGTCAGTTGTTCTCATTTGGAGAACAGGGCTCATTTTATTCCAGGTGAGTAATAAAGATCTGACAAAGAGATGTACTAGAGAACCCCCACCAGGACAGTCTTGTACCTACAGTCTTCCACTGAAATACCAAGCAGCCTGAAATTACCACAGATTAAATAAAAACTTTCCTTTTCTGTCAGAACAGAATCCAGTTCACCAGCCACTAGAATCATTAATCAATGAAGCAAACTTGACGTAAAATAATTGAATAATTACCTTCTAAGGTATTGCCCAAAGCCCTGCATCTCTTGATTGCTCTGTTCATTCAGATGTATGAGGGAATTAAAGCTAAAAGCGTGGGGTTTTTCTTTCTCTTTTTTTTCAGAAGAGCTGTTTGTAAATATTCCAGTTACGTTTAAGCAAATAGCCATAAAAGCGTATCTGCTGTGGAGTTCAAGAGCCAGATTTCCAAAGGAATTACACACCTGAAGATGCAGTCTTTACAGAGTTTTCAAAAACAGTGGAGGAGGTTAGCCATCTAATCCTGCAGACTCTAGTAGTGTTAGCATGGTCCCTCCAGGGAAAAATACAACACAAGGACATTAAAGTCACAAAACCATGTCACTGGAACACATCCATGCCACACAATTTCCTGGAGCATGGCATTTTTATAGAATAAGGACAAAGGAATGGCTACTCCAAGTCACTTCAGAGGTCCATCTAAACAACTATCCCGTGTCTTAGTAACAGAAGCTTAAGGAAAGAGTATAAGAAACGTGCTAGGTATGGAGTGATTCTTGATCTTCATATACCTTCTCAGCAACCAGTGGCTTAGGGACTTCCTGAAGCCCCTTCCTCCTCCTCATTGTCACATCTCATGTTTCCCTATAAGCACTCACAGCTGTCTGTAATCACTTGCTCAGCAAAAGGTACAAAAACCTTGCACAATACACATAAAAGCAACGCATTCAGGTAGCACTGTATCAGGAATCACAGAGATGAAACCTGTAGTTACACACTCTTTCTGCCCTTTCTGTTGTGTATTGAGGAATCCCAGAGTGCATCAGCTACAAAGGACCTGTCAGTAAAGTAGGGTCAGTGTTATTCAGGGCCACAAAATTTAAAACGACCACGAGTACATGAAATCAAATATGTTGCTTTCACAATTTTTGCTAGGGAAACAGATATGTGTTATCATGGTAAGTGAGAGCAATACAGGTCCACCTCTCTGTGCCACTCACAAGACCTTTCCTGCAATGATTGTTAGTTTGCTTGTTGTTGAAGTCTCATCTTACTTTGAAATGGTCACACACGCGTCTCATTAATCACAACTTAAGAATACATGACAGGTTGCTTCACTCTCTCCAGCTGCTCAATGACGAAAGGAAACTAAATCTACTTGACCTAGTCTTTAGTGGTAGGGGCTCTAGGCTCAAGTTTGGTCACATCTGAACTGTTACAAACATTGGATCAAATTTCTTCTGCTCAGACTTGAGTGAAACTATTGCAATCACTAGAAAGAAAGCCTTGTGGTCGCAGCTTTGCTTTGGAAGACCCAGGACACATTCCTTTTTTGCAGGTAGCCTCCACTCACCCTCCCTCCCTCCCTCCCTCCCTCCCTCCCTCCACTGGAGCAAAAACCCCATGTGGGAGGTGTTTCTTCAGTGTGCACTTCTCAGGTTTTAACAACTTCCCAAATGCTGCAAGGAAAGAATATCAGATATTTAGGAGAAAGGGGCGGGGGGTGTGTGTGACAGAAGAAGGTTCTTTTCTTGTACATGGTCATGGGCACTGGGACTGCTCTTTGTCCTTGCTTTCTGTGATGAAAGCTGCCATCTGTCCCGGCCCATCGCCAGCCTGAGAAGCTGGCATCCCTTAGCTGATGATAGCATCTGGAAGCCAGTTCTAATAGGATTGTGCTCATACCTCTTGCACACCCAGACGTCTCTGTCTCACTCCAGGCTCCTCTCAAACAGACAATGCTGCCAAAAAACTAATATGAGCCCTTAAATTTCCCCATAGGTCAGTTCACTCAAGTTCATGCCCTTCCCACTGCTCCCATGACTCTCTCTCAGGAATAACCACAGCAAAGTCTGCCTGCTCCTTTCCCTGCTGCATCATTCTACAGAAAGCAACTAACTGTGAGGGGATCAACTGTGCTTACTTGTGGTGGTAGTCAGGACCCTGGGGTTTGTCAAGAGCTCTGCAGGGATCCAGGGAGCAGCTACAGTCTTACTTGAAAGATGTTTTTCATCAAGGCGAACAACAAAAAAACCCACTCGGAAGGAGATATGAAAGGGGAATACTAGGAGGTATCCATGGAGCATGAGTAGCATGGTGAAGGAGCACATCCAGAAGAGCAGAGATCTAACTAAAGCTGCTCTGTTTTTTTTTTTTTTTTTTGTGACACTTACAGCATGAGTCAGATCCTATCCTTTGCATCGAGTAGCACAGTTGTTCACTGAGCTGGGGTAGGGGTGGAGGAGCATGGGCTGGGGAAGGGGCTCCCAGCAGCCTCTCTACTGCAGCAGAAACCTAGATAGGGCAAGTCAGAGGAGTAATCATCTGCAACACCTTGTCCTTCTTCAGGCGCTCCCATCTGAACACAGGAAGAGTTTCAGCACTCCTTCCTGCAGTGAGGTAGCCATTACAATCTCTGCTCCTGCAGCAGGGAGGGAAGAGTAGAAACTGAGGCACAGAAAAGGGAAATAGCTTGTGCCAAGGACCTGGCTTCCTAATCCTCTGCTTTGACCACAATAGCTAGTCCCTGTTCCCACTGCACATCAGCACATGTAAAGTTCTTTACTGCTGCATCCTCACACTGGGATGAAGTGTAACAGTGGTCCCATGCAAACAGGCTGCCTTGGTGTCTTGCATAGCTGTGAGGTATGGGCATTCTAAAAACACTGGGTCCACCAAGTGGATGCAGAGCTGCTGCGCTGTTCTGCCGGTCCTAGATGCTGAACCATACAGCTGCTCCCTCTTTCAACTGAGCCTGTTCTTTAATCAACTCCTTTCTCCCAACCATGGATCCCACTCCCTCTAAATGATTTATGCTACTCCCTTCTATTATTGTCCTTGGCACCTCCTGTGCTCTCTCCAGCCCCTCCTTCAAGGAAAGGCATTGTGCCCAGATTTCTGCTAGACCATGGCCTCTTGTTAACTTCAGATTCATTACCCCAGCTGCTTGGATTTCTTACCATCTCAAATGACTTGCTGGCAAACAGAGGTTTACTTTTCTCCAAAATCAGAATTTCTACACCGAAATCATTCCCCAAGCCTTCCAACACTTTCTTCATCTATTACATGCTAACCACACATTAACAACCTGGCAGGACGACTTTAGGCTTGTAAAGATCAGGGAGGCAATCTCGCAGTAGGGGACTCAGGTTGCAGATATAGGAATCCAATCTCCCTGTCTCTGCTGGTAAGCCAGAGTTTTTTAAAGGGTTGCTCTGGCTTTTGGTAGGCAAGTTGATAGATTAGGTCAGGACAGTTTCCTATTTGCATTTCTCTTGCACAATTCTGCAGCAGCACATGTTGTGTAACATCACTCACATCACATATAACCTCTCCTTCCATGCCTATGGTGTGTACAGTCTCAGTATACTGAAGATACATGCAAAATATAATCTTCACCTGCACACACTATAACCTCAATGGAGCCTCAGCAAAATGTATAACCAAGGAGCCAGAGTATGACAGTTCAGTAAGTTCTGAGAGGACAGCCCTGACAGCAACACCTGTAAATCTGCACCTGCAGTCTGATATATTCATCTAGTGAATTACACCCATTGACTCCTGTGTGCAGGAAAAAAACATCTTGTGCTTTGGGCATATACACATGGATACTACTTTACACTTCTGGAATTACAGCACCAGTTCCAAACACTCAGTAATGAGGTGACTCAATTCCCAGCTTTGAATTCAAAGTCACATTTTTCTCAAGCACACCAGCAGCAGTCCTTTTGCCCAGCTTTCACAAGTGGTCCCTGCTGGGGCCATCTGTAAGGGAGGAGGTGAAGTAACAAAATCTCAGGTACCAGCCCACCATTCTACTTTAGTCTGCAAACAACTGCCCTGACCCTCCATCCCTTCTGCCCAGACTCTCAGTGCATGGGTGAGCCACAAACAACTACAACTCCTCTGAATGCCCACTTACTGCTTTATGTACCTCCATAGAGCCAAAACACAACAATGGCCCTCTGTATCTTGCATTTCACCAGCACTGCATACAAGGTTTTTGGCTTTTAGATCTGGCTCTAGCAGATCACTGAAAGCTGATGGGGACTAGGGGAAACTGGTGCGGAGTATAGAAAGAAGCAGGGAAAGAACAGGAAGGAGCCTCATATAACTGGATAGGTGAGGATAATGGGACAGATAGCTCAAACACAACAGGAATGCAGGGGCAGCTGAGGGGGGCAAAACAGCTGAAACTAAACTTCAAATAATCAGGAAAGAAACTGTGCTCACCATAACACACTCTCCCTTCCAAAGGCAGGGCTGGGACACATGGTGGAGGAGATTTGTGATTCTTTTGCAACCTCCTCCCTCTACAGTACAGGCCCATATCCAGCTCCAGCTGCCACTTCAGCAGAGGTCATTATAAAGGCCTGAAAGGTGATAAAGGTGCTTTCTCCAGCAGATGTCAATGTGATACCCACAACTTTCAGCAATTCTGCTGCGGGTCTGCTATTCTTGGGAGGTCTGATAGAGGCTTCCATTTTCAAGCTTTGGCAACGTCACACAAAATTTAAGAAAGCATTATTATGATTGCAAAGTTATACCCTCAAAAGTCAGCCTGAATTCAGCCCCTTTGTATATGCATTATGTTACCGTGTAGCTACAGGATTAAACACTATTTTTTTCGTAGAGCCTGCTCAGGATGGACATATTCTAGTGATAAATTAACACTGCGTAAGGAAGATGGCTGGAATCTATAGCATTCCTGCTAGCGGCAGAACACAGAAGGTGCAGCTATATGTATTACAAGGATCCTGGAAGATCTAGAAGGATCCTAGAAGGATCTGGCTGGAAAAGACAGACTTATGGTCAATACAACTAAATACTACTTTGAAGGTATGGATTTGGATATACATACCTTCCACCCTATGTACTGGTAGAGGAGAAGGGATAGTCTTATGGAAAATCATGTCATTAATAATCATGTCATGACAAAATTATGTCATTAAAGACTAATTGCACAGATCTGGCATTAATTTCTTGATTTCTGGCATTTCCTAAATTCAGAGTGTTTGACTTTTAAATCAGGGAAATGCGTTCCTCTGTGCGTAGTTTAGCGCATTAAAAAAAGCAACAAAAAACGCCGAATTTTGCATGGTCTGAGTGTTGTTCAAACACACAGTATAACTGCTCCCTCATACGAGTAGTCTCCACTCTGACAGAGACTAACCTTCACCACTCAGTAGCTTCCTTCCTTAGCCTATACTAAAACTGCATCCATTTGTTTCTCCTTTATAGTCCCTTTCTCTCACAGTCCAAGTGATAAACACATCTTGTTTAATACTTAAAATTAATTTCACAGGAATGCCTAGAAATGTTTTCTAGTCTATTTTGCAAGCAAAAGAAAACAAAGACTAGGTGATATTAGCATGACAATACCCCAGCTGCACCCATATCCTCCTGATTGAACTTGCTGAGAACAGACTCTGAACCAACAGTCAATGTCAATAGCATTTGATCCGCTGCTTCTGCAAAAAGCCATCTCACGTATCTGAATACGTACAAAGGTGTCTGTTTAATGGTAATACAAAAAAATACCACTGGGTGACATTATAAAACAATGATGACTTTCCAGAGAAGGGCTATCCCTGTGTTCCAGAAATCAATCTAGTATCTGCCAAAGCATCGCAATGACTGTTCTGTGCAGTGCAGTAGGTAAGATGGTTCCAGTTGTCTGCTTAAAGTGCAAACAGCTCACGAGGCAGCCATTTACAAGGCAGGACCGCAGCGCCCTAAGTGAGCGCAGGACAGCTAATGTCACCCCCTACTGCTTTTTTTAATACTTCTGTCAGCTCAGCAACACGGTGACTGCTGCTGGAAAAAAACATGCCTGGCATTTCTGACGGCTTCCTGCAGAGTTACATGGAGAAGAGACAGACAGCCTGAAGGCTAAAAATGAAATTAGCACACGGAAAACATGCCTCACATTTTCATGCTTGTCTCCTTCTGCTGGGGAGAGGTATGTGGGGGGGGGAAAGGAGGAGGGGCAGGGAAATGAATTATGTTGTATAGACAGACAGTGTACCAACAGCTCTAAAAGCACGAGGAAGCCATCATGTTAGAGAGCACAAATGTGACCCCCAGCCACTGGCAAAGTGTCAAGAAAATTCAGTGGTGGTATTTGAGACATAAAAATAAAAGAATTATTTAATATCTATGTATCACAGTGCTGTGATGGCTGAGTTTAAATACTCCAAGTCTGACCCTTGGCTTCCACTATGGGATGCTAACTCTTGGGCCAACAGGGGGAATGATGCCACTGGAAGAAACAGGTACACTGGAAAAGATCAGAGACTGAGGCCAGGTCTACTCCTCATGACAAAATCTCTCACAGTCCTGCGGAAAATGGCTATGTGCAGTTCATATCCAACATCAAGGATTTGATTTGGAGTCACTATTGTGGGGACTATGCTGAAAGTAAAAGGCAGGTTGCTGGCTTTCAAGCAAAGGGATTAAATTGAGCACACCAGACCAAAGTTACTGTCCTCCTAACAGTCACCCCTATTTACTCCACCGCTCATGTCCTCCCTGCAGTATTCCTGAACCTGCCTCTTCCTTATGCTGGGAAGAAACCTGGGAGAAGGGTATCCAGTCCAGTACAAGAACAAAGAAGGAACAGCACTGTTTTGACTAGATGACACACAATGGAAGCATCAAACAGGAAGCAGGGAAAGTCTCTATGGCCTTAGAGGGAAGAATCTGTCCAGTACTCATGGGGAGGCAGAGAACAAAGAGGCATGTGAAGGCGGGAGGAAGAAAACATTTTCTGGTATTCAGCAGGAAGAGACTTAAACATCACTGAGCTAGCAACCTATACAAAATTGGCACACCCTTCCAGAGGTAATAAATAAATTTGATCTAGGCACTGCTCTGAGCATGAGTAAAGGTGGGGAAGCAGGACAGGAATTCTGAGAGTCTCATAATTTGCCATGTCTTAGGCAAATTCAGACAATACTGTCTCACAGGTACATGAATACCTTGGTTGCACGCCCAAATTTTTTTCCTGTTACTTCAAAGAGTTAACATTAAATGCTCAAGAATAAGTCTATACAGGAGTTCATAAAGAGGCTGGAACATCGTAAACACTCTAAGGAAACAGATAGTGATGATGGTTACTGTAGCCTGAATCCACCTGAACCCCAAACTGAAAGGAACAGATAGGCCTCCACATCCAAGTCACCCTCTAAAATGCCATCTCCCCAGAGAACATTTTCTAATTCATCTTTCCTACCTTTTCACTCTCTGCAAACTCCTGCAATATAATTTGTCTCTCCACACACAGTTCCAAGAAGTCTTCTGAGTGGAAACTTTCATGTAGAGCAGGGAAGAAAGTTAGCTGGTTACAATCCGATCCCTTCTTATCCATCTCCCTTTCTGCTCCATTTAACGTCAGCTCTCCTATATCAGTATAAAAGAGATTGCAGTTTTAGTGGCAGCCAGATGACACCAAAAGCATTTGCAATTTAGACTTTCACCCAATCTGTTCTACCTTGGGAAATAGCATTATTTATCAGCAAAAAACAGGCAAGAGAGAAGTAAAATCTGTGACTGCTAAAGAAGGATGCTTAGTTCAGGGAACTAAAAACAGGTAGCTGCACTCAGTCATAATTCAAACTAAATTCCTATAATCACTGAAGATTTAAACATATTGAACAAATGTATTTATTCTCATTTCTGCACTGTGTTGGGCTGATCATCTGATAATCAAATAATTTAAAAAAAAAAAGAATCTGTTTACATACTCACCTGAAATTAGGAAAAACTGAAAACATTAGTCTTTTGGGGACATGCACTGCACAGGATCTTAAGAGAACCCAAGGAGAGACAATCCACTCATATCTTGCCCAAGCTGTGTCCCAAGTTTAGCAAATTCATGCAGTGCATGCAGTTAGGGGACACGTGATCAACCTTCTTATTGAGGTAGACTGTAACCACTTTCATGCAGAAACTACGTAGTACTTCAATCTTATTTGCAGTCTAGAACAATGAGCTCCACTCTCACTTGATTTCTAGGCCCTATCACACTAAAAAGTATTCAGCAATATTGCCTATTTCCAACAGCGTACACTAGAAGCTTGACTTGGAACAGCCATATAGGTGGCTGAAATCCACAGCCTTAGACTTGGCTGACATTTCCAAACTACAGTTCTTAATGTTTTGGGTTTTTTTTCCCTCTGAAAACTATTGACTTCTGTACCATATTTCACTCCCCTCCCCCCCATTCTTTTAATGTCTCATGTAACAGAAAACCTGGCCTTGGAAAATGAAAAATGTTGACATAATGATCATATTTTGAAAAATCTGGTTCTATTTTCAACACTGAAAAACAATTTGACATGTTAATTTTCTTGGTGATTTCCTTCCACGCTCTATTATTTTGTCCACATTCTTGGGAAATTACAATTCATATTACCACTTCTCTGAGCCATCTATCACCTGGTTTTAAATATTATTTCAGAGGTAGAACTGGAGTGTCTACTAAAAGCAGGGGGAAAGTCTGCACATTTCCTTCCGAGTTTAAGGAGTAGGGAGCTTTCCAGGTGCCCAAGAATGCCCAAAGCTTTCATTTCAAGATAGCTTTTTTACTTTCAGATCTTTCTGGTGGCAACAAGAGAGCAAGAAATACAGTTTATATACCACCTATAATAATTGTATCAGTCTTTTCTCAGATGTTCAAGTGACTTTTTAGCCCAGAGCACTGACAATAAGTTTTTTTCACTAGATGAAATTCTGACCTAGAACTCCATACACTAACTCCAATTCTCTTTGGCTGTTTGTGTCCACCCTCTTGATGATTTAAATTTAGCCCTAAAAGGTTACCTGGATTCTCTTCAGCAGTGGGGGTTGTTTCATTTCTGTTTGCTAGGAGAACCTGAAAAGAGACTAGGTATGACTAGAGTGGAATATGCAGACAGGTGAACATAACTCAGAACCTTGTTGCAGACACAAACATAGATTTAGAACTATGTTGCAAATAAATGCCTTGGAAATTCAAATAAACTCATTTGAAAGGACCCAAAGGAACAATTAAATGTAGGAACACATGTCAACAATTAAGCAAAAGGACTATTGGCTTTTCAAAGAAGACCCTGCATGAGGCCAGTTATAGGATAAAAACCATACCACCCAGTCTACAGAAAACAGCCAGAATCCAAGCTTCACAGAAAAGCTGAAAATGTCCTAAAGATGGGAACGTCCTGATATACTAAAGTGCTTCAGCTTCTGGTTGACAGGATTTGGCACTTATACACCATAGAGACAGACAGTAGTAAATACCCCTCATATACAGTTCAATGCTTAGTTCAAACCACTCTAATTCCCCTTTTGATCATCCACCAGTTCTAGCAGCCCTAATAAGTGTAAGACTAACAGGACAGTGCAGCCTTCTAACTGGACTCTGTTGCATGCACTGGGAAGTGCTATACCCATGAGATATTACAAGCAGAAAAGTATGTCGGGTTATACTCTCATCTGTCTGGGGAGATCTTATAACAGAAAAAAAGGAAAATAATTCTGTTGCTGCTAAACACATTGCAGCCCCTCTTACTCTCTCAAAATCAGACACATTCAGTAGGTTCTCTATGCATGGCACAGCATATTGATGAGTCAGGTAATGAGAACCAGAGGAAAGAGGTGAGTATAAAGTCACCAGCAACTGTTACAGAAATTGTGCACCTCCTGCAACAGCTTTCTACCTCACTCTTCATTCGCATCATTGTCACTCGGGGGTTCGCGTGCTGAATCCTCCTCCTCATTCGTGAAGGCCCTTCATAACAATCAAGAATCCATCGTGACTCTAAAGATCGTGATGCATCTCCCAACGGGCCCCTTCTGTAGAAAAGTTGCTCCTCAAGTATCATCCAGTCCTTGGCTGCTTTGCTGTAACCACACTGCAGCATCTGTGGGACAAAACCACTTTGCGCCACCTTTTGCACACTCCCCTCCTCCCATCCAGCAGTGGCACCACCCCAGTGATTCAGAGGGATCTACCCAACGTACCGGATGGGACCACCGCAGCGGGAACACTGCAGACTCAGCAAACATAGGTCCGACTGACCACTGAAAGTGTGCTGTGGGAGGATGCTACTAGTCAAACTAAGATACAATGACAAATATAAGCATGTCACAAACTTCAACCTCCTTGAAAACGGCTGCTTTCATTGGATTTCCAACTCAAAAGCAGCGAGCCAGGAGAACAGCATCACGGAGGTCTTATTCACTCCATTTTTTTCTGCTGAATGTTTGTGTCAAATGGCAACAACCATGCTCACTGAAAACACAGTCTGAAAGTCTCAGTCAGAAGTGTACTGTGCTCCCTCCAAGCATGGCATAAATCTAATTATTTCTACTTAAGGTGGTGTGTGTGGGGAGTTGAGGGGCACTAAAATATCAATTTAAAGGAGAGAAGAGGTGAGAATTTCAAAGAATGAAAAGCTTGTTGGTCTCTGATGGCCAATCCTGAAACAGAACCATACCTGTGAGATTTTACTGGCTATAAGCTTGAGACCTTGAAAAGTTTTACTGGCTGCTAAGAAAAAAAGGTCAAAGTCCTCACTTTCATTTCTGCCACTGTGAGAGTGGAATAATTCATTTAAACAAAAGAGAAAAGGCTCCTGAAGATAAAGTGAGGATCTGCAATCTGATTGGTGAGTGATGCTATATCACACTTCAGTGGTGATGTCAGGAACCGAGTATTGACTCATTAACTCAGCATTTCTTTGGGCATACTACTTATCTCACTTCTGAAATGCCTGATTTCTCAGGGTAGTCCAAGAGCATCATTTCAACAACAGAAAGCTGTTGCACAATATTCCTGTTCTTTACCTGTACGTGGTTCTTGTACAAAGAGGCGTACAGCTCCTGCCCAATTCTTCGGTACCGTTCCATACATGACACAAATCCCTAGAAGAAACATCAGAACACATTACACCAAGGTGCTGCAGGTGAGGGGCAGAAGCAGGCATTAGTTGCTCTGCCTTTTCCAAGGATAATTAGGGAATATGGCCTGCGTCTGTGAGTTTGACAGCTCTCCAGACAGTATAGTGATGAGGCAATCATCTGAAAGCAAGTTGCACACTTACACCAAGAAGATAAACATATTCATGATCTTAAGAAGGATAATTAGTGGAACTACTCAGAAGGAGAAAGAAACAGCAAATAAAATTTAAGGCTCCTCCTTTTGAAGCTGAATAAGTTAGTACTGCAAGTAGCATAAAAGACAATTATCTGTTGTAGACGCCCCAACCGAGGTAAGGATCCAGGATTTGTAACTATACACCTGCTCTTCACTGCATAAACAGAAAGTGCAGACAAACGAATGGTCCATGTTCCCTTTTTGCAGGCAGGAGACCAACTGTTTCCAAAAACATTTTTGAGATTTAGGAGCCTAAGTTCTCTGGCAACAAGTGACTTGGAGTATAAATACACTATTTAATGGGACTGTGATGCAGAGATCTCTGAGCTAGCTCTAGAACAGGAAACTTCTAGAGCTGTACTAGTGCAAGAAGACACACATAATAACTGCCTCTGCTCCACTACACAATACAGACATGCCCTAAACCCCAGTTTACGCTACTCAGGCGTTTCTGGAAATACATGTTTTCCAAAGCAGTCTTGGCCACCTTTCCTTACAGAATGCACTAGACTCACAGAACAGTGAACCCGCATTAACAGTCATACATTTCATCTTCTGTTTTATCGGAATGAACTTCTCAAGCTAAGGGTCTCTATGCAAGTACAAGACTGATGAACTGCTGTCAAGAGCTTACGAGTTTCATTCCCCATTCTGCAAACAGATTGTTATGTGATCTTCAGCGAGACATGCAATTGCCCTAAACCTCCACCTCTCCAACCACAAAACAGAGACTATAATACTAACCTCAGAGTTACACAGGCTAAGATCATGAACAATGGTCCAGTGTGGTGGGATCCTTAACCTCAGGGAGTAGGGAAATGAGATAGGTTTCATTCTCTTAGAATCATAGAATCGTTTAGGTTGGAAAAGACCTTTAAGATCATCAAGTCCAACGGTTAACCTAGCACTACCAAGTCCACTACTAAACCCTGTCCCTAATCACCACTTCTACATGTCTTTTAAATACCTCCAGGGATGGGGACTCCACCACTTCCCTGGGCAGCCTCTTCCAATGCTTGACAACCTTTTCAGTGAAGAAATTTTTCCTAATATCCAGTCTAAACCTCCCCTGGCGCAAATTGAGGCCATTTCTTCTCGTTCTATCGCTAGTTACTTGGGAGAAGAGACTGACACCCACCTCGCTACAACCTCCTTTCAGGGAGTTGTAGAGCGATGAGGTCTCCCCTCAGCCTCCTGTTCTCCAGGCTAAATAACCCCAGTTCCCTCAGCCACTCCTCATAAGGCTTGTGCTCTAGACCCTTCACCAGCTTCACTGCCCTTCTCTGGACACGCTCCAGCACCTCAACGTCCTTCTTGTAGTGAGGGGCCCAAAACTGAACACGGTATTCGAGGTGCAGCCTCACCAGTGCCGAGTACAGGGGGGGACAATCACTTCCCTGGTCCTGCTGGCCACACCATTTCTGATACAGGCCAGGATGCCATTGGCCTTCTTGGCCGCCTGGGCACACTGCCAGCTCATGTTCAGCCGGCTGTCGACCAGCCAGGTCCTTTTCCGCCAGGCAGCTTTCCAGCCACTCTTCCCCAAGCCTGTAGCGCTGCATGGGGTTGTTGTGGCCGAAGTGCAGGACCCGGCACTTGGCCTTGTTGAACCTCATACAGTTGGCCTCAGCCCATCGATCCAGCCTGTCCAGATCCCTCTGTAGAGCCTTCCTACCCTCGAGCAGATCAACACTCCCGCCCAACTTGGTGTCGTCTGCAAACTGACTGAGGGTGCACTCGATCCCCTCATCCAGATCATTGATAAAGATATTGAACAGAACTGGCCCCAATACTGAGCCCTGGAGAAAACCACTTGTGACCGGCTGCCAACTGGATGTAACTCCATTCACCACAACTCTTTGAGCCCAGCCATCCAGCCAGTTTTTTACCCAGCGAAGAGTACGCCCGTCCAAGCCATGAGCAGCCAGTTTCTCCAGGAGAACGCTGTGGGAAATGGTGTCAAAGGCTTTATTAAAGTCTAGGTAGACCACATCCACAGCCTTTCCCTCATCCACTAAGGGAGTCACCTTGTCATAGAAGGAGGTCAGGTTAGTCAAGCAGGACCTGCCTTTCATAAACCCAGGCTGACTGGGCCTGATCACCTGGTTGTCCTGTACGTGCTGCATTATGGCACTCAAGATGATCTGCTCCATAACCTTCCCCTGCACCGAGGTCAGGCTGAGAGGCCTGTAGTTCCCCGGATCCTCCTTCCAGCCCTTCTTGTAGACGGGCGTCACATTTGCTAACTTCCAGTCAACTGGGACCTCCCTGGTTAGCCAGGACTGCTGATAAATGATGGAAAGTGGCTTGGTGAGCACCTCCGCCTGCTCCCTCAGTACCCTTGGGTGGATCCCATCCAGCCCCATAGACTTGTGTGTGTCTAAGTGGTGTAGCAGGTCGCTAACCATTTCCCCTTGGGTTATGGGGGCTTCATTCTGCTCCCCATCCCTGTCTTCCAGCGCAGGGGGCTGGGTACCCGGAGAACAACTGGTCTTACTATTAAAGACTGAGGCAAACCTCAGCCTTTTCCTCACCTCTGTCACTATGTTTCCCCCCACATCCAATAAAGGATGGAGATTCTCCTTAGCCCTCCTTTTGTTGCTAATGTATTTATAGAAACATTTTTATTGTCTATTACAGCAGTAGCCAGATTAATTTGTAGTTGGGCTTTGGCCCTTCTAATTTCCTCCCTGTATAACATCACGACATCTTTGTAGTCCTCCTGAGTTGCCTGCCCCTTCTTCCAAAGGTCATAACCTCTTCTTTTTTTCCTGAGTTCCAGCCAAAGCTCTCTGTTCAGCCAGGCTGGTCTTCTTCCCCACCAGCTCGTCTTTCGGTACATGGGGACAACCTGCTCCTACACCTTTAAGATTTCATTCTTGAAGACTGTCCAGCCTTCCTTGACTCCTTCTTACCTACTCCACCAAAACCCACAGGTTTTGGGTCACAAGATTCACATAGTCAAGACCTTTACAGAACACAAACCAGAAAATTTCAATCAGCGCTGCCTATCTGAGCCTCCCTTTTGAAAAGATCAGCAGAAACATTATTAAACTCAGTGGAATCCCTCAGATGCCAAACTAGCATCATGCAAATAACAACAAAATACAACCTAGGATATTCACTATCATACTAATTCCTCAGATTCACCTGTTAAACTTTAATCAAAGACAAGCTTCCAGCTTTGAATATGCTAAGTTTGTTCCCCCCTTTCTCCTAGCCATCTATGAAATCCTGAGTCCCAAAGAGGCTTGAAGTAAAGTATTTGTTCTCACGACATTTTTTCGCCTGACCAGAAAGACAAAGCATGCTGAAAGGCTGTGTATATAGCTGAAGTACTGAACAACTGCTGAGTAAGCTACTGGCTTGTTTTATCTTATTGCATGAAGGCAACTGAAGAACCAGCACAAGACTCCACTTTAACAGGCTGTCCAACACTCATGAGACTGTTCTACAGTCTTGTAACTCAGACTTTTCTATCCAAACACAAGGATAGCTGCTCCATCTATTTCTCTCCTTGCTCAGTATCTCTTTGTGTGACTGCTGAGAAGTAGCTACTGGGGGGAATTCAGTATCACAACCTTCTTACTAACAAACAGTCACAGTTAAAAATTCTCCTGTTTGACAGTGTATTTCCTGGAAAAAGATTCTAGCTATCCTATTACAACTATGTGACGCCATGTCTGATCTTCTGGGTATATTTGCTTTAAAATTTTCCAAACCAAAAGCTCTCTGAAAGACCAATGTTTTTTTTCCTGAAGTCAATGGTACAACACATTGGGACCAGACTCAAGATGATGCTCCTTATCACTACTGAAAGAAACAGAATCCCAAAAGTCATGGTATCCAAATAACCATAAATATCTATTCCATGTGCCACCCAAATGTGTAGGAAGGATGCAGGCTTACTTGAACATGATTTTGAAGTCAAAATAAGATTGCTTGCCCTCCCCAGGAACTTACAAGAGGTACACCAAAGCCATGAAATGGGGCGGGGGGGGGGAGGAATTAGAGTGGCTGACCATTAACTGCATTACAGAGAGTAGCAGAAGTATCTGTTTCTTTGATAAATTCCTGAGGATTAGTGGTGGCAGAGAAGGCAGAAGCTGTTTGAGATTATACAGGAGAGGTTAGAGTGCCCCCAGTGCCGGGCAAAGGCTCTCATGCTCACCCAAGCTTCCCTGACAAAGGTGAGATTGCTGTAAGTCACAGCACGAGGCTAAACTGGCTGCGGAAGTCCCAGCCTCACACAACCTAAAGCCATGGATCAGATGGGTAACTTAAATGCATGGACTTTGTGCCATGCTGGCAGTGATTCCTCACAGCAAACTGTCTAGCTGCTGCTTGCACTGTGCTATAATTAAGTTAACACACAAGGTCTATGTGGTGTGCCGATTACTGCTGGCTGCCAGCCAGGTCTGTACCCCTGCCGCGAAGTCACATTTATTGGTGTTTCCCTGCAGGAAGCTCCTGTTTTACACTGATGAAAGTCATTACATTTTTGTTTGTTTAAAGCATCATTAAACCTGTAATCACAGTTGCGGCCTCACAAAACTATTCCATAATTCATATAAAACTCCCATAAAGGCTGACCTAGAAAGCAACAGCATCTCTGTGCTGTTGAGCCGGGCTCAGTACAGGAGAAGAGCTGAGATCCCAGCTCTATGTGGACACAGGGTAAAAGCCATTCAGAATAGACAACCAATTCCTCCGAGTATTAACAACCATTTCAGATACCCACAGGCTATTCAAGCCGTGTCAGTGCTCTACTGGCAGCTGTTTCAAAGTTGCTCATAGTCTGTATTTCACTCATGGTCACCGATCAGACCCCTAAGGTCAAAATCCACATTGGAAAGATTCTCACTGACTTCAGTGACCCAGCTCCTAGCCTTTGGAACATATGAGGGGTCCTAAGAAGGAAAAATTCTGCTAGCCACATCTGGTGAACTGAAGACTAACCACTTTGGCTTCCAAATGACCTATAGCTAGCCATCTTCAACCAGATGAACATGTCCCTGATTATCATCCCCCCAAGAAAACCATCTGGTTGGAATATGAAATGAACAGTTAACAAAATTGGAGATAACTGTGATTGGAAAAGAACCCTCAAAACAAACCAACAAACAAAAATAAAACCTGAAAAAGATATCCAATAAACATGGAGAATATAGACCAGACTATTATTTATTCAGTTTTCAGTCAGAACAATTACACTGTAATGCTTAATGAAGAGCTAGTGCAAACAAGTTGCTAACAAATAGTTTCCATTAAAAATTGTAGGTGGTTATCCTACAATGGCAACTGTTTATGCAGTAGATTAAATACAACAGTGCCACAGTGTAATATCTGTCTTGAACAAAAACAATATGCCAGATTTGACAATTGTTAATATTGTGTAACATAATACAAGTTTTGAGCTTCATATGCAGAATGCAGGTGAAAACGCAAGAAATATGACCTGCATTTTAGGGAAGAGCAGACTGAAAGGCCATATTGATCCATTCTGGCCTAAAAATCTGAGTATGATACCATGCTTTAAGTCTTTTTTATACAGACTTCTCCACTTTGCAGCCTTAGACAATCACATTCTAAGTAGAATCAGGTCGTTTTGCTGCCTCAGATTCCCCAGCCAATATTTAGAGCTTGAAAAGGTGATGGAATTTACAAGCTATTTCCCTATTAAAACAACCAAACCACAAAATCAAAAACCGTTTCTCCTCCTGCTGCATGGAGACCTCATGCAAATAGGAGAGAAAATGATTAGCATTGGGAAAAGGTAAAATCAGCAAGGAGAAAAATGCTGGCAAACAGAGAAATTAGCATGCCAAAAAAACCCAGAGTGGATGTTCTATAATTCCTTTCAACTAAAGCAATTGAAAGGCTGCTTGTAATAAGAAACGGTTGAAAAGAAAAAAAAAAAGTTGAGGTGTGACTTCTAAGTTAACAATTCTCTACTGAGCTCTGGAATGTTTTATGTCTGGGGTTTTTTTTTTATATATATATATCACTTAACACTCCTGCACCCCATAAATATTCAGGCTTGCCATAATAAACTCATATTGCATGATACAGATGCCACATATGCCATAGTTCTTTCCTAAAGAAACATTATGTCATTGGACCTCTGCGCTTTGAGGCTTTCTTTGGGAAATTAAAGGCTATGTGTTGTATTACAGAACACACATGCACACAAAAGTATGTGCCAAAACTCTTAATAAATAGAAATAAACTTCAAGACAAAATAATTTCGGACTTGGAAGAGCCAAAAGGAAAGCCCAAATACCCAGATCCCTCACTGTGACAAGTGAATAGTCCCATGGATGATAGTGAGAATACCCACATACTTGTTTTGAAGCATGTGTTTTAATCATCTGTTGGTGAGGACTAGAACTAGTGATATTAGTCTACTACTTTAGCTCTTCTGAGCAAAATAAATATTATAAATATATAAGCACACACAGTAAGAGCATTCATATAGCATCGCAGCTATAACAAAAATATCTACTCTTGTACAGTGTTTTTCACCAGTACATCTCAGAGGTCTTTATGAAGGAGGTCAAAGTCTTTAGCTTACAGATGGGGAAACTAAGAGAAGTGAGTTTCTGGAACATCCTGCCACTATGATTTGGTTGTGGGGGAAGGGGGGTGATGGGGCAAACCCAGCCTGAGCTAATTTGAAACAGCCTGATAAGCCCACAAAGAGGATGTATATGGTGACAGCATGCAGCAGCAGGAAGGGGAAACAATTTGACCAACCAATTTGCAAATCCCTTCTACTCTTATGTTCCCAGTGCCAGATCGTATTCTAGTATAGCTGATTTACCAGATATTAGATCTTATATCACAGGAATAATCTACAGACCTTATTCCTCTAACCTGGGCTTTCACAATTCTACATGGAAGGTTTTTTGATCTAATTACAGCTATTCAAGCAATCACTAGGTTTTTAGAAAGTATTCCATGGGCATACAAAAACAGAACAGCAGGTAAGGAGCTCTTAGGGACACAACAAACTGCATGTAAATAGCATATGTGACAGTGGCAAAGAGTTTGCGCATGGCAGAAACAGATTTCATGACCCTGGTTCAAGAAATCGGTGTTTCAGGATGTGTTTAGGCATATACTTCGCAACTTTTATATACAGGTTGTCTGCTACTGAAGGGGAGCAGATTTGCCTTTAATCCAAGCATTTAATATATAAACATACAGATAATAGATACCCAGCACTTGGACCTTAGAAATGGCAATTAAACATGCTTAAAACCTCTATGGGTGATGACTGCAAAAGAGGGAAACAGGAAATGAGCATCATTAGAATGAGAAAAATGATATTATACTAATGTGATATACTCTTCCCATCTTGAATCAAACAGAAAAGCTGCATTTTTGATTAAATAGAACACTAAGAAAATGCCATTTTATAAAGAGCAAATTGTTCAGTTTTACTTAAGTATATATATAAGTATATATATGGCATCCACCTGTGGTGCAGCATTGCTCCTCTCAGCAGCCCCATAACCAGCTCTGTCCTCTGGACTACATGCGCTAAAAGCGTGGATCTCCTGTCACCGCTGATGTGACTTAAGAAGGAGACACTTTCTCACAAAAGCGATTGATTTTTGCAGTCACCATCTAAAGCCAATAATCTTTTTAATGGAAGATTCCTGAACCACTATGACTTACATATTTACAGAGCTAGATTGTCAGCAGTTAAGCTTTGAGCCTAAACTCTTTTGAGGTGTGAAAACTATCTTCTTGTATTCACTTCAGTTCTCATGCTCCTTCTTCCACACATCTAACCAGAATTTCCCCTCCCGACATACGCAATTAAAGCCCAATACTTCTGGTCCTTTCCTGTTAAATCACAGAGAATAAATCAATCCCTTCTTCATCAGCCTCACAAGCAGAGGATAGGATTACAGTTAGCAAGGCAGTTTTACAGAGAAGAACCCAAGTGTTACAATGAATTACTAGAGCTGGGTGAAGTCTCCAATTCACCAGCCCTGTTGTATTCAGATACAGGGACAAAGCGCATAACACCTCCAGGTGTACTACTCCTACTAAATCTAACACAGTGAATCAGAGACCAGGTACACTGCTACCCTGTGCAACAATAAGCCACCCATCTTGTGACCAGATTACTTTTCAAGTAATTGACTATGCACTAGGAAGCAAGTAAGTTCATTTCATAAGAGGAAAAATTGTTTCATTAGTCACCAGGTAACAAGCTTTAAGCTAAGGCAGATAATCTTTTCCTTAGCAGATCAAAGAGCGGTTTGTCCTAGTCCTTAGCATATACTCTCCACACTGAGGGTTGTTTGCAGGCTCCTTTGAATCACAAAATTGTTATTGCCATGTGGATTTTATTGTTACTTTGCCAAAATTCATTTAGCTTTTCAACAGACTGTAGTTCCAGCAGTTAAGTGTTGCATGGAAGCTTCGTGCCTCAACCCGCTAGGAGGCTAATGCACAGTGCCAACTGCTCCTAAGGATCATGGATGGATTCCTGGCATCGCCAGTTGGTTGGGGAATAGCAAACTTAATGAGAAAAACCTCCATATTTCAGTGCATCATAAGTGTACCCACACACAGGGGTGGGTTTCAAGAGGATACACCCGAAGTATGGTGTACATGAGATGAGACTTCCACACTGTATTTATCAGCTAAACTCAAGCATCCCAGAAGCAGCTCTACTTCTATAGCAACTCTATAGATGTATATATGTATGTGTCCATACACACACACTCCTTCAACAGATGATACTACTGAAGAGATGAATTCCTGGGAGAACAGATAACTTGTCTCCTAATAGCAAAAAAGCACAATGGGAGGCGAGACACATTTGTTCTTTAATCCCATCTCTGAGAATGACTTCTGTGACTTTGGGATAATTCACTCAACCTCTCGAGGGCTCCGTTTCCACCCTGTGACAGCAGAGGTATTAGCTTTTACCTCTAGTGAAAGGTGAAGATCAGGCTTTGGCATGATGGGGAATAGCAATGGGGTCTCTTCTTTCCTTCACTTGTTCTTACTCACTATTTTCCCATTTCTGTTTAAAATGGTGATTTTCCATGAAATCCTACAGGCGTATGTAACTTAGGGCTTTATTATATAGTCTCTCAATGCATTTATCTGAAAGCCTCATGCACTGACGTTTTCTGATTACATTTGAATTATGGCTTTTATTTAAGAAAAATGTGCACTTCTAATCTGTTAGCTGAAGAAAGAATTCTGTAAACATTAGCGTATGCTTAGAGCTCAGAGTACAGAACACACAGAAACATCTCTTCCTTGACCCCTAAAATTATTAGTTTTCCTAAAATGACACACTTTTAAAGGTGACAAGATTACTTCTGGAGTTTTTTAGTGCCTGTAGAACAATCCTGGATTCCACAGGCTACTCTGCAGCAGAAAGCATGAATGGGACACAGATAGGCACAACCAAGCTTTATCTTTAATTTGGCTAGCAAGGATGAGAACAACAAGAAATGAATAGTCAACAGACTTCAGTACAGGTTAGCAACCTACACCTTCATTTAGGAGAAACCTTTAAGTTCATCTTGCAGAGATTTCTAGGACCTCCCCCGATTTTCTGTTCTCTACTTGCACATACCACCATCCAGTTCGCACTCTTAGCTATTTTCAGTCCCTGCTGTCTGATAGAAATTCATACTTAATTTTCTGGGCACCCAGACTCCTATGTACATTTTATACCGCTCCCTGCATGAGACAAGACACCATATATAAAGTCATAGCATCTTGATAAGCAAATTTGGTCACAATTCTTCTCCTTATAAAGATTTCTAATAATAAATAGCATCACTGAAAGAATCCATTATTTGTCTTTAAAAATAGAATAAATATAGAACTTAAAAAATAATGAATAATGAAAAACTATTTTCTTGTGGGAAACTGTGGATGAGAATGTTGATTCCACCCAAAGTTTTAAAACAAAAATGTAAGTTTGATTCAGTTTCAATTGCCACTTCAGGCTTTTGAATCAAACAATCCATATAAAGCAATTTAATTCAAACAATTTCTTTCTGAAATTATTATAAATAAAATGTTGCATCAAAATTCCATAAGAAAACAGACATATTTGAACCAAGAAATATGAAAAATTATTTGTCTTTCTATATATTCAGCAGAGAAAAAAAAACTGTTTCAGTGGCTAGCACTTGTTTCTAGGGTTCTCCGCAACCAAATAAAACTCTGCTTTCATCCACATTAAAACCATTCAACTCATTTGGCATCATCCCTGTTATGTGAAAATAAAACTCTGCAACCAGCAGCTCTTGAAAGATGAGATTTCAATGCCAACAGCTTTAAACATTAAACTCCACTCACTGAAATCCTATATCCAGGCTTAAACCTGCACCAGACACAATCTCTAGCTTGAAAGGCGAAAATATATTTAAAAAAAATATGCAGGAAACATAAAAGAAAACATCTTTTCATACAATGTGTAATTAAATGAAGGGACTTCATTGCCACAGGACACCACTGAGTTTAAAAACACAGGAAAAACTCCCTCTGAATAGTTACCCACAAAAAGTTTTGGAAGAGATATTATTTCTTGTATTCAGGTTTTAAGATGAAATTGATACTAATCAAGAAAGGAAGAACTTTGCTAGGATAAATTTTCTACTGTGCATTGTGCTGTCACACACCATCTCCTGTAGCAACAGGTACTGGATTTTTAGGGGACAGGCTGTGGGGTGAGTGGCCTGTGGATCTGAGTCGGCCTAATAATTTGTATTCATCATCATACAACCTTTATATTCCAACTTCTTTGTTAAACAGTTATCCTCAATGAATATGGAAATTATTCCCATACATTTCAGAAAGTTCAGTGATTTGTGTTATGTAAAATTAGATAGCTCTGCATTTTATGTTTTCATGCAGTTCTCTAACTTATTGACCTGTTGAATTATTTCTTTATGATCTTGTAAACAATCTGAAAATGATAAATGAGCAGTGTGTCAGATATCCACTTAAGAGGACATAAAAATTTCTTTGTTCAAAGTTAAAGAAACTTTTTCCAGCTTGCTGCAACATACTGTAATTTAGCTTTGAGCCAGTTATTAAACAAGACAATAATATTATAATGGAAATTGTTTAATATACATCATTAATAGTAAAGTGCCTGCTTTCATTGAAGTAAAAAAAAAAAAATGTGTGCTATGAGCAGTTTGAAATGAATATTTGATTCCAAACTTCCCTTGTGCATTTAATGACATGCTAATTTACATTTTAATTACTTCCTAAGAAATCAAAGTGCTTGTTGACAGAAGAACATAATGTCAACTTCATGGTGCACTGTTGGTGGATAGTTAATGAACTTAATTAGATAATTAGTGATGTTAATTATCCTTCTATTATGAAGATAAAGATGTTACACAAATGATGCACTTTTCAAAGAAATATCATTATATGTTTGCTTTTTTAAACTCAGTAAAGTTGAAAAGCTGATAAAATGAATGAAGCCCCAGTGCTCTTTCCTGATGGACTCGTGGGGTGACAGCCCTGCCCCAGACAGGACTAATTCTGTATCTGTGATGCAGCTATTGTTTGTACTAGGTAACTAAGTCCTAGCGCTGTATAAAACACATTAAAAAACTCCTGTAAGTGTTGATGTAGAGATTTACATTTCCAGCACGGAAGGAATTTAAGCCTGTAGTTCAAACCATGGAAATTCAATGGCAATTTTATGTTTAAATATGTCTCAAAACACAGTGTATTACCACCACAGGTGAATCACTAGAGATACTAGGTATACTAGCCATATTTATCCTAAGAATGAGTGTTACATGTGAAACAATTTTTTTAAATTTTTTTGCTGGCTGTGGAATTTGAAAAGATTGTCATTCTTGGTGTAACAAATGAATAATTTTCTGTAGCAACAACACTTTTAGCTGCTGGCTAAGAGAAAAGCCTGGTGAATAAACACATGAGAAAACTAAAAAAGTAAATCTCCTGTAAATCTAAAACTAAAGAAACTCCAAAGTCTTTGAAATAACATGTTGTTTGAAACATGCTTATGTCTTTCTCAGACTTCAAAAGAAACTTCAAAATTAACTCCTAGAAGAGATTTGATTCTTCCTCTTGGGAATCTATAGAGGCAGGACTCGACAGACAACTTCCAGTGGAGCTTGCCAGAGAGACATTTACTGTTACTTTAACCAAGGATATCTGTTGTTAGGAAACTATGTAGAATTCAAGTGGTCCTTGGTCATATCACTATCTTCTTGCTCAGTGATTACGACGTACAACTCACTTTCCTAAACTAGTTAATGATCTTGCAATTTCTTTTCAGCAGGTACATCAAGACTGCTTAGCCATCAGTATAAATAAATAAAATATTACATTGTAAAAAATTAAGAGGAAGAATTTTCGAAAGGAACTGAAGTAGATTCTGTGTCTGACAGTGACTTAAGTCTCAGCCAAGAGGTCTTTTCTTGGAGCTCCTGACTTCAGAAAATTATCCACAGAGACAAAGGCGTCTCTCACTGACACATTGATGCAGTTATCTTTTACAGATTTGCTGTGGGTTTAACAATCTGCCTGATGCTTACAAAAGTAAGCACAAGAGATGGGTTCTTACTACAAAGCCAACTAAAGAAAAATGAATCACTCCCAGTCAAGCCAAACTAAACACCTTGTATTTTCTGGTTTGCAGAGCTACACCATTAAATACTTTTTTTGCCATTAGCTCTGCAGTGACCTTGCATGCACTGAGGGCAGCAGAGCAGAAACCAAGATATCCATCAAACTGTTCAAAAATTCTTAGAGTTCAAAGGCTGCATTCTCCCATCACTTAACTAGAAGGAATTCTCTTGCAATGGACAGAGTGACAAAACCAGCACAAAGGAGGTCAGATGCTGGCTCTTTATCTATAGCTGTCTTCACAAGTGTACATTTGCTGACCAAAATCCTACCATAAAGTTTCTGGGTTTGCAATTACAAGTTAGGAGGTCTCTGTTAACCTCTTCATTCTGAAGACTGGGATTAAAAAGACCTTTTCTATTTCATTCTCTCAAGGTATATGGGCATCTGGCACAGAGAAATGTAATTAATGAGCCAAAACAGGAGAGGACAGGCATGATCAGACCTGCTGTAGAACTCAGGAGGCTCTGCATTTCTTGTAAAGCATAACAACTATATCTACAGCCCTGAGGCAGTGTGTCTTACGCTAGTTAAAAGTATGCTGCTTGTAACCTTGCTCAGGCACTCATCCTCAGGAAGAGCCTCAGGACACTGCATGGTAGCTGTTGACTGCTTTACAATTTACTGAAATATGGTTGTCATAGTGGTCCCTTGTTGAAGACGACAAAAACAGTCATCACTAACCTAAAAATTAAATACATATCCTAGATTCTGACAGCAAAATTGAGGGGGAGTGGGACTGGGGGAGGAAGGGAGGAAAAAGAGCAAGAGATCAAAAGGCTCGCTTTGAAACAGGAAAGTCAATGATTTGGAAACCTTTGGCACTGTATTCAGAGTCTTATAGACCCTCCTGCCGGCAAACTTACCCAACTCTGTCACCTGTAAGCATTAAAAAAATCTGACTTTGTACGGTCCTCCTCTTGCTCCTGCATGGCTACTCAGACTTCCAAGAAAGCACAAGATAGCAATTACCATAGCAGATCACCACCCTTCTACTACCAGAGATGTGGTCACACTCTCCTTTCTGAACGATCATGCATTCCAGACAAAGCCCAGAGCAGAGCATGAGATAGAAAAGTAGATTCAGAAATATGGGGAAAACACAGCTGCATTTGATTGTTAATTCTGACATTTGCCACCAAATAGCAGGGAATTGGCTTCACTGATGCTGGAGATCCCGAGTGAAAGTACAGCAGAAACATGGGGCCTGATCCTTTGCTGGAGTGAATAGTTTGAATTTTGCTGTTTCTTCCAGATTGAGGTTTGGGTCTCAAAAGCACTCTTGCTATCTTGTAAATGACAACAGGGAAAAAGTTGATAGTTTTGAGGGGGGGGGGGGTTGTTTGTTTTTTTTTAAATCTGCAGCAAATGATACTACTGCTTCAACTTTGTTTATTTTCAGTCTATAAAGGAATCAGATTAACAACCCAGTAACCAACACATTTCTTCTTTCTACTGAGGAAAACTTTGAAATCCTGTCTGAATTTCTGCACTTTTCTCAAATTTAATAAGCTTTGCTCAGTTAGGAACAACTGTGCTTAGCTCCCAGTAAATGCAAAGATTTTTATTTTACTATGGGATTTAAAGGCTTTGTCTCTCACTATGTAGTTCATACTGCTACTTTTCCTTTTATCTCAATGTTTCAAGGAGGTGCCTATCGCTGTAGGACACAGGTCCATAACTGGCACTAGTGAAGACAGAGGCCAGTATCTGAAGATTTTTCCCAAGTGAATACAGAAGGCACCTGAGACACCGCAAATGATACAAAATCACATTACAGCACCTTTAAAGTGACTACCAAAGTAAGGTCAAAAATACGAGTTAGAAGCACAAATACCATTTACTTTTAATATAACTTGTGCTCCCAACTTCCTTTGATACTGAAAATCCCACCTTATAACTTGCTTGTGAAGTCTATGAAGAAAGAGGGCTGTTGGGGAACAAAGAAATTAATTTTCTTCCCCTTAGATTTCATCCGTCTGAAAAGTGCATCAAACTCTTTCAAAGATAGGCTGGAGGGAGAAAAGGGGAGAGGGAGAGTGGAGAACAACATTTGGAACTGTAGCTTCGCATCTCATTGAGAGGAACAATTTATCAGAGCTGTGGAGCTGTCAGTCCTTGACATGATAAGGAATAACACCAAATGAGTAATGTTTCCTCCAAACCCAGCTCCTTTAATTATAAGCCGCTTCCTTGCAGAAGAGAGACAGAAGATGCAGAAACACCAATTTCATGCACTTGTGCCTGAATAATGTCTCCGTGCTGCCTTTTCCAGATGGCAACCTTTTCACTGGAGGAACTAATGATGTGGGCATATTTAGGGAAAAACCAATAACGGAGTCTTTAACCTTCAACAGCAAAAAGCATGTTGTACAAAATGTTCCTTGGGATACATTTACAAATATCAATTACATTGCTCACTGAGGTGTAATCAGCTGTAATAATCAAAATTAATTTTAAAAAATAATTAAACAGACCCCAGGGCAAATACTCGATGCTCTTGCAGTATGACATCACAGTCTACATATGTACCTGCGAAGAACTTGCTCACTCTGTAAGCAGCAAAGTGATTTTAAGGAATGAGAAAGATGCTGTGGCATGCTGCGAAAAAAGTTGCAGCTCAATAAGGTACTATCAGACACATTACTTGTGTATCATAGCCTTCCTGATCAACACACCTGGAAGTGAATCAGTCATCACTGGGGATAAAGCTGCAGCCTGCTACAGCTTGAGCTAAAGGGTTAAGACTCCTTAAACTGATGCTGTAACAGACTCACTGTCTCCTCAGCAGGACAAAAAAAAGACCTTAATATGTTCAGCACTGCAATAACACAAGCTCAGTCCAAAGCTCTGAATATTCTGTCAATGCACTGCTGCCCTACCCTGTAGCTGGTTACTCTAGCCCTAGCACACTTAAACAAGTAACATCTAACTGGTGCTTTTTATTTGTATTCTTGACAAGTGCCCAGCAAAAACATGGAAATGGCCCTCTCTCTCAGCAGAGGAGCTTACACATGGAAAAGATAGGCCAGCTGCATTGCTGGCAGTAGGAATGCTGCATACCCTCCAGACCCATCCCTGGTGTATATAAGCACTTGTCTCCTTATCTCTTGAGGCTAAACTAAAATTTGGACCTTTAATACTTCATATTGAGTAGAAAATGAAAGGACAGTACTATGGTAATACCTGATCCTTTCTACTAATTCAGTGTCTGAAGGACAAGGTTTACATAAGCGATGTAAGTCAAAAGCAGCAGCAAAGCCAGCATCTCCTCACCTTGCTCTGACCCAGGCAGAGCCCTGTGAGCACAAGCACACACGGGTTGCTTAGGGTTTTCATTTCAAGTGCAACAGTTAGGCCTCATGCAAAAAGTATGCATTAATACATTATATGTTAAGGTTGCCAACCGAAGTTCTTCAGATCAGTGACTGTTTCTTAGTGATTATTTCTAGCAGTCTAGAAAAGGAACCTTAACTGCAATAGTTTACAGTGGAACATGTCAACAGACATACTCAGAAGTCTCCCAAGACCAGACAAACTCCCCAGAGCCATATCAAAGGCAGAGCTGGTGACAGAGCCAGAAAAGACAAAAAGCAGAAGTTACCTCAGATTTGCATGTCGTTTCCTTTGTGTTTCGACCAGGCATCAATCTAATAGCTGAAGACAGGCTTTCGCTCCAGGAATTGTGCTTGCTCCATGGCAGGCCTGGCCCTGCTTTATTCTGGAGAATCTTCTTTTCAGATGCTGTGGGCCAGAACAGGAAAAAAAAGCTTGTAAGACTTGAAGTTGAGCCTGTGGGAAGGTAGAGGGTTTGTATCCACATTACACAAGACACAACAACATGGCAGTGCCTCACTCCAGCTGGCTTCTCCTCCTATTTATAAGCGAAGCACTGAATTAACATGTACTTCTCAAGTCTTTATTTAAAAGCCTCACAGAGGTCTGCCATAGACCAGTGTCATTATACAGACATGAACTTTGAATCCCTGCAGGTCTACACACATTGGGATGCCATTCTTCACCCAAATATCCTCCCTTTTAAATTCTCCGATGGGATACAATTGTCTAAGGAGATTTCTCTTTCTTGCAGTACAGCACGAGCCCTACAACACCACCAGATGATTACAGAAGGGCTGCAGCATGACACAGAAAGCAATCATAATCCTGGATGGGAGAAACTGAGAATCTGCGTTATCTAGCAGGTGATATGCAGAGGAAGGGTATAACCAAGGAATCAGTGGCTTTCCATTAAGCACTGCATTTACTGCAATGTCTTTGCTTACTACAATGTGTTCCATAAAAGCACAGAGACCTATCAAGTGTTGCCAAGCTTTTGTCATGATTTCTTCCCATAAAGGAGTGATGTCTGTTATCTTCATGTCCCTTTCTTTGTCATTTCCTTTCACAGAAAGATCCATCTTGTAAGTGTCCTCCAGAGCCTGCCGCCTCTGAGAAATGAGCTGCTTCCACGTGATTTCTACTGTTCTCAGAATCTCCTGATGGACTAGGAAACAAAAGAAACTACAAATGAAGAATCATTTTTTGTGTAACAAGTCAAGCAGCAGATAAAGCAAAAACATCTCATTTGGAACAGCGCTGGTCCAGAGTAACTGCTGGAGTCAGTGAAGTTGCTCCATTTTGTCTACTGCCTCCATAGGTTCTAAGCCAGACTAGTTAGTCTAATACAGAAAACAGCAGGACATTTCTTTTACTATACTGCAACTCCCTGAAAGGAACAAGTAGGAGTGACAGATTATTCTAACTAATTTCTGCCTTGGAAAACCATCTCATCAGAATTCTGATGATCTTGTTATCATAGAGTGCTAAAGCATCCTATTGCCAAACATCATTAGAGATGGTGGGGGAACGTAACCAAGTCGTGAAACAATTTGTCACAGCAACAGGATGCTGTACAAGGAAGTGCTGAGCTGTTTTGCTGTATTTCCCTGCAAATCAGACTTATTTGGCTGCATCACATCCAAGCCAATATATATTAAAAAAAAAAAAAAAAAAAAGAAAAGAGCATCACTCTGCTGTAGGGTTCAGCTGACAGCCCCCACACTGAATCCTGCCCAAAATTTTTTCCAGTGTTTCTCTTAGAAGATCCAAATATTTCTTCCTGTGTACAACAGACAGACACAAGATCCGTATAGGTCTTGAAAAAAGAAATAGAACTACGAACAGTATGTAGCTGGGCACTAATACTGGCCACAACATGGGGAAGAGTTCTCCAAACTGATATCCATTACTCCTGAGGATGTGGGCTGTGAATTTTGAGTAAAGAGGTATGGTGTGAACAGAAGTAATTTTTAGCACAACCTTCCTTTCTCTATGCTGTGCCTGCAGTGCCTATACACTGAACAGGCAATTAAGTAGCACTTGCACAAGCTGCCCTGGTAACTGTTCAGGCCAGGCACTTTCCTGCTCTGTAAGCCACAGGCAACATGTGCCATAAATTACCATCATCTGGAGTAGGCAGGCTGCCCTTTTCCTCTTCACTGGGTGCAAGGAAAATTTGGTGATACGAAGCCAGCTTTGGTTTTGCATCCACCCCAAAACCTTCTGGATAGCTGTGACAAAAAAAAAAAAAAGAGGGCACATGAGGAAACCAGTCTTAGAACAAACTGCAGATAGTGAAAAAGCTAAGGGTATTTCTACACATCCACTCCGATTCATGTAAGCTCGAGGGCTTACACCAATCACATGATACTGAAGAATTTACAGGAAGTGGGAACTAAACCACTGCCAGTCTGCTTTTCAAAGTCAAGGAGTGCTCATCAAGATCCTATGGATCACTCCATTGTACATGCCTTATCCCTGCACCACTTAGTGCACTTGTATCTACCATTCATCTCAATTAGCTGGAACACACGGCTGTACTGGTGTAGCCAGATTGCATCCAGCTTTCTTGCACCTCCCCTGAGCATCTTGTATGCCATCTCTTTGTTCTGAATTTCTTCACTAGAGGTATCTTCTATTACGTGGGAAACACTGCCTTGCCGTACCCTACACCTGAACTGCTTACTTCGTTTAAGTTCTTTGCGCCAGTGATTGTTCATTCAGTTTATAAAGCACTCAGCACAAAAAAAACTGCAGACTTTAGCACCATGTTAGTGTCACGTAGATGTGATTATAATTGAGAACATCACCACGGCCAGAAAAGAGTTAGTGCTCCTTGGGGGGGGGGGTGTCAGATAATTTACCAGTCAGTAGGTAAAAGACACCAGGAATTTCAGCACAACAGTAATACTTACAATAAATGCAATAGGCTTAGTTAAGGCATCCAGACAATGTATACTTGGTCACAGAAGTGCTGTCAATAATATATATATTATATATAGCCACTAGTGATGTACTACGTTCTTTCAATTGTAAACAGGCACTACTACATGGGGGAGTCAAATCTCTTGGGTATGCAAAGCTGCCATTTCTATTTCTGATTTTCTTTTAAATACCACAATTCTGATTCCCTGGATCTGCTATGTTTGGCTTTTGGATAACACCAACACTTCTGTAATTTTTTTTTTTTTTTTTAATGTTTATGCTTTTGCTACATACAAACAACCCTTACCCCATCTCAACAGTTTTGGCCTGGAAATTATTATCTGACTGGAATAAGAACAATCAAGAAAAGCCCTCAGGAAGTGCAGCTCATTTCTGATGTGATACTGTATTAATGGATTCAATTCAGACCATCAAAGCAGCACAGGAGGTTTTCATTGAAACAACAAACATCATTATAGTGAAAAAAGCACTGGCCAATATTTGCTTTTTTTGACAAAACAGAGTTGTCCGAAATAACTCCCCAGGTACATTAGCAAGAGTACCTCCGACACATCACCTGTAAGAACAGCCAACAGAGTGGCTATGGATGTTTTAGCCCTATCCAAGTCAATGGCAAAACTCCCAACTTCAGTAGAACCAGGACTTTTCAGGTCAGATCCAAGTAACAATAACCATAACAGAAAGATTCACAAGATCCATGCACAGTTTTATATATGTTCTAAATGTACCCACACAAGAATAGCTGCTGGATCAGAAAAAACATCTCCCTAAATTAGTCCATGCAGATGACTCAGAGAATGGTCACCTGCATGCTTGTGGAGTGATTCTAGCCCAAATCCCAGGAAGATTTCCAGATTCTCATTTTAATGATGGGCTTGTGAGCCAACTCCACTGAAATCAGTTCAAGCTTGTTAAGTGCAGTTACTACTTCGAAGTGAGTAAGCCGCTGGAAATGCTGGATGAGTAAAACAGATACACACAGATGTTTTGGTTAATAAAGACTAGCAATTAAACCTACGTGCAAATTTAAGGGTTCTGCCTAGACAAACATGCAAGCTTGTCTGGGTGTCTCTGAAATGAAACACCCTTTTCAAAATGAAAAAAATGGAATTAAGCATTACATTACTACTACATTACATGATAGTAATGTAATGTGCCTTGCTTATTACACCCGCAAACACACATACTAGCCTGCCTCTGAGCAAGAGAGGTGGTAGGAAATTTTCTGTTCACTAGTGTTTCAAGGAGGAGAAAGCCTTCTGATTGAAGAACAGTTTCTCTTCCACTTTCTTGCTGAAAGACAATCCATTGCCTCCAGAATACTGAGCACATTAGTAACCTTCTCCTCCTCCAAATTAAATGATAAAAAAATACATCAAAAAACATTTCTGTTGCTGTTTTTCATTTTTTTTAAGTGTATGAGGAAAACAACCATCTTTCCCCAGGTGGTTTTACTCTGCCACTTCAGAGCGGAAATCAGAGCGGAAGGTTTGCCCTATTTAAAGCAGAATGGTGCTTTAAACCCCCAGAGCATTGAGCCCAATGGGTCAAACACTTGCTAGGATACAGTACATATACTACATCCAAAATCTTTAGCCTAGCTGCATCCAGCTCAATCTCAGCTTCTAGCGATTCCCCAAAATGGGTATTGCCTAAGTTTTGTGAAATCTCCCCCTCTGCACCCACTCCCATAGATAACAGCCCAGAGATGTAAACAAACATTATACTGAGATGAACATTTGTACCTGCCCGAATTCAGCTGGCAAAGGCAGTACATTAGGCAGATGACGAAATTATTATTTGAGTTGTAAGTTGCAAAAATAATGTCCCACTGCTCCTGCAGGACATTGAGAGTGTTCAGGACGTTAAACTGTTCAGGCAGCGATTGTTGTGGTCTGGATAGGCAGTATAGGATGGCTCTGTTTAGACAGCTGTATAGGGCACTGAGGAAAACTTCCTTGTGAGAAACGGAGCTTTCTAAGACCTGTGAAAACACAAAACAGCAGAGTACTTGGCTTGCTCAAAAAACTCTCTCCCCAAGGATCCACTCCTCTCACTTCATTTAAGCTGTTGCAAACTTATTTCAGCAAAATTCCCCTGAACTACCTGTTAGATACAAATCCAATTTTCCTGTATTTCTGCTGAAGTCCCTGGAATTGTGGAGATTAATTTATTCCTGTTCAGCAACACGTACATAGCTAACAGACAGTGGCACAAAAGAGCTAACTATCCCTTCTTTACGCTGCACCATCTAGCTCTGATTGTCATTTTGAGCCTTTATGTGCTCATGCGAGAAAACAGGAATAATCACAATCACCAAATGGATTACAGCCATCTTCTTGAGAATTGCGGTATCATGACCTCAGTGTGAAACAGAGCACATCACAACATGTTGATAACAGTTGGAAAAAATTTCATGTGACTCACCCCCATAATCTGTTTGGCAGTGAAGAGCAGGATTTGCTTGGGGTCAGCAGCAAACATTCTGCTGTTCAGCTTCTCAACCAGCTTCTGAGCACAATAAGCAATATTCATCATGGATATAGGTGCAGTTGATTCTGAAGTGCCGTGAGGATCACTGCTCCCTGGAGAGGATACAGGAGGGTTGATTAATCCAAAACAAGCTGAAATGCAAAAAAAATGATGTGAGATGTGAGGTTACCAGAGCTGAGAAGGAACAGCCTCATACTATAATGTCTCAGAGCTGGGACATGTCTAAGAAAACCCTAGGTCTAGCAGAAATACCTTACTCAGACTGGAAATAACGGCTCCATCCTAGGGACAGAACCAATCTCACTAAAACACCATCGTGAAGGACTGGTCCAACTTCAGAAAGGAGAGCAGCAACAACTAAGTTATCAGGGTTGTTTCCAGAAGCACTCGAGGGTAAACCTAGGTTTCTTTCTAAGTACTCCCTTTTCGATGTTCAGAATCTGTTCTCGAAAAGAGAGAAAAAAGTGAAGAGGCTCTCTACAAAAATGGTGAAACTACAGTAACTTATGCAAAGTGGCCTACAGCAGGAGTGAGTGGACAGTCCAGCCTGCTGAACTGGACTGTCCTAGCTACTGTTTCCAAACCTTTCTAGCAATTACAGCTACACGCCAAATACCAGCTAGCTAATGATCTGATTCTCACCACTCACCTCTTGGTCTTGTTTTCCCCTCGCCTTGGCTGGTAACATGGAATACATCCATAGCAGAGAGTAAAACTTTTGTCTGAAAATGTCTCTTCTGTTCACTGGTGGCATCCTCTGGAGAAGCCTATATAGTGACCATACACATATTAGTACAGCAGGAAAACAGCCAGGAAATCAGACTCAAATTCACTTTCAGCCTTTATTCAAAGGCTTTTGATTTCACTGGATCTTTGGCAGATTATGCCTGTGAAAGATTCAGATTCACTAAAAGTTTTGCTCAAAGAAGCGAGTAGAAATTTCAAGAGACACTCAGTACTGAGGTAATTCAAAATGCCCAACTTTTCCCTTAAACACCTAGGCACCATGTTAGGCAGAGGAGGGGAAAAACAGCACAAAAAGAGCAAGGACAACTACTCCACCTCACTTGCACACTTTAGCCCTTGGTGTGGGCATATGAAACAGCTACTGCAAGCTGAGAAGTTATCTGTGACAGCTAATCCACAGTAACACATAAATGCAGAGATCTGGTGTTCTCCTCCGTGCAAAGGCAAAAAGGCACCTCTCATATAGAGTTCAGCAAGAGTGCACGTATGGACAGTTACTGGGCAGCAGATGAGATGGCAGAACCTCATACCCTAGCTAGGAAAACAGGAAATCTTACATAGGTCTACACTCTCTAGCTGGTAGCCGGCATAGTTGCACTCTGCATGCTGAACAGAAACAAGGTTTTGCACAGGGACAGAACCTAGGTTCACAGGTGGTTCCCAAGACATCTTGCCCTCAGGGAATTTTAGCTCCATTTAGCAGGCTCAGGATTCAGATAATCAGAAGAGCCATCCTCTATTTTAAACTGTACCAAGCCTTGAGATTTTATTGTATAAGCCTTGTAGGGAACTGCTGCTCCGCAAGACAATTTAACTCATGACAGTTGCAGTCAAATTTATGTTATTACTATTTGTATTACTAAGGTAAGTCTGCATCAGAACTCACATCTGGGACACCTGGACTACTGACAATTTGGAGCTGAAGGCTAAATTTTCCATTTTCCCTTTCTTCAGACTACTCTGACTCTTTCCAGTGTTTTGAGTGGTTGAAATCCATAATCCAGACTCAGCTGTTACAGCTTGTATTAATCTGTCCTAAAATTAACTTGGTTTTGGTTATTTGAGCACTGAAAAGAAATTGTTGTCTCAAAAATCCGTACACAGGAATGCTCCATGTGAAATCTTCTGTTCTCAACAAATTCAAGGGCTGCTCTAATGACAAGCAGGTATTACTAATGAAAAGGGAAATTTTTTCATGCCTTACTTCAATGTCAAATGTTGCCTGAAAAATGCCTTTATTGTTGTCTAGGGGCAGCATTTTCTTAGTTCACATGAATACAGAGCAGGCAGAAAAGGCCTTTCTTCCTTGCTGAAAAGGTAGGAATTCCATTCCACTAAGTAGGTTGTCCAGATCTGCCAGGAAGTAGTGCACGCTCTTTAAGAGCTGTGATCCCAGCCTTATCCTAGGCTATTTAAAATCCTGAGTGAATACACCTCTTCATCGCCGTTAGCACTTTTTTCACTCGGCCACCAGCAGGATACCTCCTGTCCTTCCACCCCCAGCGCAAGGTAGAGCAGCAAAGCCTGATAACTACAAGAGAGACCTCAAGAAGCAGCTCAAGTGGATGCCCTTGTTTGTTTGCTGGGATGTTGAGAAGACTGTCCATCAGGAGGACTCGTACAAAATCCCACACTTGTTTCTTGGCAGGGTGTGGTAGGAGCGGGAGAGAGGAGGGATCAACACAGCCTTTCCCTTCAGCAATAGCTGGACCATCAGGAGACAAAAGGCCTTCAGAGCCTCCCTGTGGAAGCAGAGCACAATGCATTTTAACTCATAATCTCCTTTAAATTGATTTTTCCTCCTAGCAACCCATCTCTGATCTAAAGAGCTTGTGCTGGCTCAGATGTACATACCTTGGGCAGTCCAGAATGGAAAGCAACCATAGCCAAAGTTTTCAAGAAGTCAGGACAGTGCCACACAGGGTCCTGAGTATAACTGTGATAGATCAAGCACAGAAACTGGATAATGTTCCCTGGATAGGCAATCTCCCAGGAGGCTTCTGCATCTGCAATAGGCTGAACACAGACAAATGTGCATCTAGTCAAGGCAGCATTCCTCTCACTCATATAAGCTCTTTTTTGCTCCTCTCTGGGTATTCCTAAGCAACTAAGCAAACATGACATGGCCACAGAGAAGTCAGGCAAGACACAAGCAGCCAACTCCCAGCTTGTAGACTGACGATACACCCAATCAGAAATATCTGGCATATCCTTATCATCAAGAACGAACAAAATGGGTAATGCTGTTGGTAAGATCCATCTCTGTGTTCAGAAGTTCTTAAACATGAGCCCATCACATCACCTGCTATGTAACATAACCAGGCCAATAGCTGTGCTGACACTTTGAAGTCCCTGCTCACTACTATGCTCAGTATTGCCCTGTGAGGGCAGAGGGAGGCTAGGGGTTACAGGTAAAGACTGCCACTGGCCTATGACACTCTCAGGCAGTTTATTCTGCCATTCACACTGCACGGTCCTTGCAATAAAATGCTTACCTTGTCCACAGTGACTCTAACCATTTCCAGCAGCAAAGCAGCTGCCTCTGCACACAACCCAATTTTGAGGACATTCTCCGTAAGGTGGTGCTGCAAGATCCACTGCAACATAGACTCAAGATCTTTCTACAACAGGAGGAGATATATTCCAAGAACAGATGGGAATTATTTATGATACATCAAGAACAATACCTGCTCTCTCTACATCAGAAAAAACCCAAAACATCTTCACCTCCAGCAGCTCCTCCCTCTCCTATTAAATGCGTTTCCCCAGGATAGCACTAATGGGATTGTCCTCTTCTGAAAGATATCTTTGGCACTGTTGGGGCAAAAATGCCTTATGGCTTCTCAGGACACTGGGGGAAAGTACCCAAATCCACTAAGTCTGAGATTTTAATGAGTCTTGACAATGTAAGGACAGGGAAGCTAATCTGAATTACCTTCTAAAGTGCAGTAGTTAAATGGCATTTAACACCTGCATGAACAAGTTTGTCGTGAACACAAATTTCCCTAAATCAAAGCTACCTTACTTCATTTTTAAACTATGAATGACTGATTTTAGCTATCACAAAAACCAAGTAGGGTTAACTTGCCTGAGAATCCTCTCACAGAAAAGGCCACAAAATGCCGAAGTAGTAAAGCAATAGCAGCTTCATGCTTGTCAGCTATTTTTTTCATACCTTGGCTGCTTCAGGTGGTTCAGACTGTGGAGTTGCCAGAAAGAGCCCTGCCACAAGCAAGTAGATCTCAGGGATGTGGACGTGATCAGTCAGACATCTTTGCAACACAGAAAACCCAAAAATCAAGAAGGAGCCATTGTCAGGCACTGGAGGATGAGTTTTTAAATTATCTTTAAAGGAAAAGAAAAGGAAAACATTCTGAGAAAGTGTCTACAAATGAATGCCATATCAGAGGAATGATTACTGACCCAACTTTATCCTCATACATCTGTGTCCCAGGCCACTCAGTAGTCTGCTAGGCTGCAAGATCAACAGTTCATAAAACTTCCTCAGACTAACAGATAACAATTTTTCCCACTATCACTTTTGTTACAGGAGATTCTCCCTAAATAATTCTTCTTCCTTTCTCTTCCCTTTCTCAGAACCACAGGTCTAGTTATCAAAACACAAGCTGAACAAATCTTAAAGAAACAGAACGTTTCAGGGTACAAGCTGACACTTGAACATCTCACAGGCTTATCAACTAGCCTGATTTTATGCAAAACAAAAAGGCCCATCTCCCTGCGACTGCTAATCAGAAATGCCAACTATCATGCAAGGGAGAAGCAATGCCTTCCACTCTTCAGTGCAGAAAAGCTGAAGTACTAGGACAAGCTTGCCCTGGAAAGTAATACCAATTCTTGGTCTACTGAGATCAGTGGGAATTTTCCTATCACCTACTTCAGTGATCTCCTATCACTGAGCTGGATCAAGGGGTTGTTTTGGGAGCATTAAACCAACACATACCCGTTAGAATACTCAACCCCACAGAGCTGTTTTCCAGCCAGCGTCCAGCCAGTATCCCCTCCTTGAATTTGTTCAGCAGCAAACGATTGTGGAGGAAGCACAGAAGTAGCTTGATTCCTAGCACAACCGTGCTAGAGTGCAGGTAGCTCTGTGTGAACAGCAGAAACCAGTCTGGCCCCAGTGCCAAAAATGTCTCTTCTTGTTCCCTAGAACAAACAGAGAAATGAAAGCTCATGAAAGGAGACATGGTGAAAGACAGAAAGGAGATTTTATTTAAAATTATCTCTAGGTGATTTAGAAGCTCAAGTTTCTCTAGAAAAAATCTGATTAAAGGTTTACCGCAACACAGAATTACAAAGATTTAACAACAGACTCATCCACACAGTTCAAGCCACTTAATTCCTAGTAAATCCAACCTTATGTTACTGTCAGACAAAAAAAAGCTCGTTAACATGAAGCTCCTTCTGAGAGTGTGTATCAATAACTGACGTAAACTACATCACAGGCTAGATCTTTCAATCTATGAAATTCAAAATTCCAGTTTAAATTTTGAAGTCCAAAATATGTTAACTAATGAAAACGCACAGTTACAGCACCCAGCGCTATGAACTCTGCCTTTCCGTTATACAAGGTAGAACTATAGTAACTGCATGTTCATGATTACAATAGTGGGGTGCAAGTAATCCCACATTAGATTGAATTGATTTTCAAAGACAGCTGGGATTTCTTCAACCCTTGCAATGCAGAAGAAACAGCAATATCCTAGTTCCTCCTTTGAGACATTTTCTGAAAACATTAAACTTTTTTCAAAATGGAGATCAGATGTGTGATCTGATTACACATCTGTGTGAATGCCAGATAAATTGCTGACAAAAAAAAAAATTCTGAATCCAGTCTGCTTTTACTATTTTGTTGAGACTCAAATATTATCACTGTGTTTAGTCCTGGTCAAACACCAGTAAAGAGGAAATCTAGAAGACAGAGACATTTACCCATGCCTTCCTAAATTGTTTCTACTTACTCAGAGGACAGATGAAGTTTGTCTGAGCGCATTACATCTAACAGCATCTTCAGTAACTGGTTTCGAAGCCAGATTGTCTTTCCAGATGTTTGGCTTAAGGCTACAAATATCAGAAAGTAATAAAGAGTAATGAAGAGACAAAACACATGTTCCATTGCTTTGATGAACAACCTTGTTTGCACCAGATTAGCCCAATAGAAGTACTTATATCAGTCTTTTGTAGAGTAAAAAGATGCAGACATCAGATTTTAGACATAAGAATTCCTGCTAACATCAGAAATGACCAGTTCTTACATTGTCAAAGTCCTTTCTTTAGAGTTACTTAAAACTCATCCAGACTACATGTTGAATAATAATCCACAGGAAGCAATCTCAGGTTAACTAGAGAGGGAAATGTAGACAGGCAATTTGACTTGTATTGCCTAGCTGTGATGTCTATATATATAAACTACAGTTATCAGTGTCTCCTTAATATAATATTTTGTTTAGAGGTGCAATAACCAATATAGTCTCAACTGAAAGACCACAATGAAAGAGCCAGCTGACTGGAAGTTCCCACACACAAAGTTGACATAAATACACAGATACTTTAAAAGGTGCAGAGCTCCACATTATTATTTGCTACAACTGTAAGTGTAGCCAAGTGTTCACAGAAAATCCAGGATGCCAAGTGAAATTTTATTCCTCATAACAGTCCAGTACATTAGTTTTTAGGCAATTTCAATTTAATGGCCTTCATCTTTGTGTGTATCTGTGAAATCCAACATTATGTAGGCTCTGGACAATGCAGCCAATGTATTGCTGGCTTATTAGCAGAGAGAAGACAAAAGGGGAACTCCCTTAGCAGGAGGAGGATCTTGCTGTAGGTTAGGCCTTCCTGGACATATAGACAGTGACTGTCACTTCACTATTCTTCACATCATGCCTTTGCAGCAATATAAGTTTTCCCCACAATTTCAGGTCACCTCAATGCAGCCTGTCCCTTTCCAGATGACATCATATGAATTGTGTCTCTTCCTGCCACTGGAGGCAGAAGCACTATGTTGCATTTAGGGTTCATCATGCCCTGGGGAGTAAGGGAAGTACTTCAGCTATCTATCAGAACACATACACCAAAGGTAGCTCCTCACCTTCATGGGGCATCTCAGCCACACCATCCAGGCAAATCTGATTTTCATCCACAGAAGAAGGTTTCAAAGTGTAAACAAGGAACAATCCAATCCTTGCAGAGAAAGAGGGAACCAGTTTTGGTCAGTAGAAAGACAGCCATTCATTTAATTACTTTGAGATTACATGCAAATCTCAATACTCATTAACGATGACTGTTAACAACCACCACTGGAAATTTTAATGGCTGCAGAAATAGGGTTGAAATAGGAATGCAAAAGCTCATAAACTAGGAAGCAAATAAAAAGGACATCTATCTACAAATGCAAGTAATATCTATTCTACTATGGAAACATTTTTCTCTTTATCTCTTGATTTTAAAGGTCATGCTTTCACCATGAGGAAAGCAATACTGAGTTAAGCACTCTGTTCATACAAAAGATTCTGAACTCCCTGTGGCATTCAGATATCACTGTTATCACCACTTGGTTTCCAAGCACATAGAAGAAAGCAGAGAAACCTCAGCAGCTACTCAGGGAGGAGGACCAGCAATCTCTTTTCACCTGTACTTTGCTTTAACACATTACCTGGTTCTAAGGATAGATAGATTAATGTGACATACACACTTAGTGAAAGTGCATAACCTCCTCCTGCCCACAAGAAGGGCATTTCTTAAGGGACAGAACACCACTTCTTCTGCAGGAACAGTCCACACAGCAAGTTCCATTAGATGTATCAAAAGTCTGGGACCAGGAGAAATCCCAGCACCTTTCAGTGCTGCTGAGCGCCTGCTATAGTCTCTGCTCTCCTGGAGCTGAAAGGATAGGGACTGTCTTTACCCACTCGCTCAGCACTCAAGGGCCTGACAACCAATCAAATTACTATGGGTTAACAAATCATGATACTTTAAGAAATATGCTCATTCAAATTTGCCATGTGGTAAGCAGTGTGATATACTAAATCCACTACTCACACCTGTATGAAAAAAGAATAGGCTAACTCATACAAGCCCAGGGTAGGAACATATATACAGGTAATTCCACAAAACAGGTGGCAAGCAGTAAGTTCACATATTAGCTTACTCCACAGTAACTACTTGAGGTGCTCGTACTCTTCAACAGAGCTAAAGGCTGACTGCAGAGACCACAGATTCGACACGCAGCTCTGTTTCTACATTTTATTTGGACAAATAGCCTTAAAAACAGAGCTGTCATCTGTGCAGTGCATTTCCCTAGAGTTAGGTGGCTGTGTGAACCTTCCTCAGTTCATAGGCTACAGGCTGATGCAACTAGGCTGTGAATATAAAATGGAGCAGTGTTTACATCCTGTGGAAAGCAAACAACGATTTAAATTCTTTGCTTCATGAAATCCTGACTAACATATGTTAACTGATTGAAATTCAAGAACAAAAAGGACAGCTACTGGGATATAAGCCAAGCCAACAGGATTAGGTACATAGTTGACTGGGGCCAAGTTGCAATACTATAGCAATTGCAATACTTTAGGGGCAGGTTTTAATGAAATCAAATATTAAGTACAGACTTTGAGTAGTCCCAGTCATACCTGCAGATCTGTTTGTGCCATCACTGTAAGGGTCATCACCCAACCCATCCTCACATAAATATAAGGTTGGACTGAAGTCTGTTTTGAAGGCATGAAAGAGTTTTTCATCAGTGGGGATCCTGCAGTTGCCAAAGATCTGGGGGCTCCTACCAAAGATGAGGTGAGGGAAGTCCTACTATAGAGCTCTCTCCAACAGTGGCAGGAGTATAGCTCATCTGCAAACTGAGAAAAAGCTATAGACTTGAAGGTTACCTGAGAACATCCCTTGTGTTAAAGTATCCTTGCAACAGATGGGAAAGAATAGTGCAGGCCACAGTGATCCTGGAGTTACTGATTTCAGGATCATTGAAGAGGAAAATGAGCTTGGGCACCATTTGCACCTGGTAGGCAACTGCAGCATTTTGACATCCATCTCTGTAAAAAAGCACAGGGACTATTAAAAGGTTTTACTGGAAAGAACCAAATTTGCTGGGTTTCAGCTAAAAGGATTCTCAGGTTGCACTGATACTTTGCACCTTTGGCTCCTAATGTTGCCTTGGCAACATTTCAAACACTGTCAGACAAATTGAATATGTGTCAGTGACGGAGATCTGAAGACTTCTTTGTGTGTTCTCTACCCTTCCCATCTGCCCTCTCCCCCAGAAACTGCTGCATTTCAACAAGTTCAAAGAAAACAACATTATTGAATTTTCAAGCAGTGCGTTTGTGGTAATAAATGCTATTTTTGTAAAACTCAGCAAGGGACACCAGACAGCTCTGCATAGAGCTTTCTGGTACCAAAAAGAAGGAAGCTAGTATCCTGCTCTACTCAGCTCCTCTGCCATGCTATGTCTCTTCAGATACATTTAACTTTAGTACAGCTGATTAAGAAAGTTATACAAAAGTCCTCCTGGGTTGTGTTTTGGTTTTAAACCCAACTTCACTTATAATTTTTTGATTATTTCATACTGAATTCAAACATTCAGATTTCCCCTCTCCAGCAGACATTTAAACTTTCATTGTACAGCAGTGGTTCCATGTGAACCAGGTCACCAGATAGCTTTTCCCAGTGTGGTCCCACAGTCATCTCGGGCTGATCAAATCACTAACTCCAGCCTTGAAAGATCAATATAGGAAATGATTCACTCCCAGAGCACACTGATTCCAGCTAGGATTGGACCCTTCATATCCACCTCACAGTTCCAGCTTCAGGTTACAGGTGAGCTTGTCCCACATGTTTCTGATATAAACACTAGCTTGTGTACCTAGAGGACTGCAAGATCTCCACAAGATGTGAAAAAAGAACAAGGTCAAGATTTTCTGGTGCTTTCATCCAAAGCTGAAAGACAAAGAAAAACAGAGGTTTTACTGCTCTGCTGAGCTGAAGGGACAGTAACCTGCGGCAGAGAAACAGTTACAAGTAGTTCAGGGAGGATAACATCATAAACTCTCAGTCGTTTCTGCAATGACAACCTGCAGGCACTGGGAAATCCCTGCTGGTGTGAGGAGTTGCTGCTCCCGAGCAAGCCCTGAGGAGAAGGTCCTCAGGATCTGCAGGAACACTCCAGAAACTGCACCGGGGCACAGTGGGGAGCCATGGTGACAGAGGACCTGCCATTCCAGGACCACCCCATCCCAAATATTGGATCCAGGAGGTGCTATGAACAAACCAAACCTCATACTATAAAGTTATCTTTAATACAGCCAAACCCACAAAGTAGCATCAACAGTTTTACCTCGAAGTTGCAGAGAACGTACTGGAATGCACTGTAATTCTTGATGACTGAAGACTCAAGGCCAAGCTCAGCTGTGCCCACTAGGGAGAATATTAACTGTAAAATCCTGTTGTTTAACAGCTGTGTCTTCCTCTTCAATAGGTAGGTCAACAACTAAAAAAAGATTTCATAAGTATCTGCTAATTATAAATCTGTATTTATAAACTAACATATAACATTATTTTTTAATTCAAGACAAACGCAGAGTTTACTTGGCTGTAGTAGTCATGCATGCATACATCTTACATAAGCATCATAAAGAAAGTGAAGATTTCAGTCCAGGCATAAAATTTCGTGCAGTAAGTGAAAGGGTAAGTTTTTGAAGGAGTTTCACAACTCTGTGGCATTGAACAGGAGCAAAATACATGCCATATTATGTTGAATGGAATTTACAAAAAGCAACATACAAATATAATTGTAAATAACCACAGTAGGTTTTCTACACTATTCTTCATGGATATAATCTTAGTGGCTTGCAAATGGTGTTAGTTTAAAAAAAAAAAAATTAATGTTGACCTCTTCAAATGAAAGACGTTTGTGTGAAACATTGCCACTTTCTCAACTGAGTCTATCTTTGATTATTCAATGAATTCCTGATACAGTGAGAAAAATGTTCAGAAAGCCACTACATTTTGCATAGGTTAGGAGGAATAGACAATCATTTGAAAATACGTATCAAGACACATTTTTATTAGTTGGCTGTTTAAAAAAAAAAAAATGGTTCTGACATCCAAACAAAGAGCAAAACCACTCCATTGCAACATGATGATCAGCCACGTGGAAGGAACATTATTTAGCACAAAGTCGAAAGGAACAGCTCGTATACAATCTAAAGGCTGGCATTCACCTACAAGAAAGGATTGGGCAAGCAATATCTAAGTATGATAAATATATTCATATGAATCAGGATCAATTTATGAACAATTCACAAATTGGGAAAATGGAAAGTTTATAATAAATCATTCATGAAGCCCTAATATTAAGAGCCTTGTTTGGAAACATCTCTGTTAAAGAGTCTTCTCTGTTCCACAAAACTCTTCTCAGCATACACAGCATAAAGTAAAGGATACTGAACTGAAACTTCACACTTCAGCCTTAACCCATCCAATACTACATATATAGTGCTTAAAATTTGCCCTGGTTCTCCCGAAGCCCTGAAACAACCAAACTCTTCAGTCTGCACAGCTTTCACATTTGAAAGATGTATTTAGGACAGATCTAACCAATATAGTTAGAAATCCAGACAGCGCTTATTTATATCAGCACAATTTCTAATACACAGTGAAGACTGAGCCATAGGAATTCATTGTCAGCCCTACACTGGGCAGTCTGTCAAGAGGAATCTTAGGCTGGATGAGCCAAGAGGAGGAAGCAGACCTGCCTGAGAAGTGGTCTCTTGTGGGAGGGATCAAGTATGTTGGTAAAAGGTGAAGGGTGGGTCACTCAAATCTGCTGCATTGACTTTACTAACTATAGTCGTCTTAATATGGGCAGCATAACACCTTCCATTATTAGATCATGTCTGACCATGAGGCATCTGTCCTCACCTTCCCATCAGCAGATATACTGTTACAGAGGTTCCCAGAGATTGTAAGCAGAGGATTTAGAGCACTATCCTATATCGCCCTCTCAAAGATCTCATAACTTACAAAGCTCCAACCATAAGGGCTATGCTTGGTTCATTGCCATTGTTAAGTTTTGGGATAAGACTAAACCCAGAATGAATGAACAACAGAGCATCTACCTGGTATCCACCCATGTGCCTCATCAATTTTTCACTCATTGGGCTACTGTTCAGGATGGAGTTCAGGACTTTGACAGCTGCATACATGGTGTGGTCATCATGGGCCATAGCAATGAGACCCAGGAGAATGGCAGGGCCTCCAATGAAGTTCAGGCTAGTAGCTGCTGGACGGGACTGGAACACTCTTACCCCTAGAAAATTGCAGCGTTACTTTACCAGGAAGTTACATGGACTAAATCTGTTATTGGACAGAGAAAGGTCCAACTCTTAAAAAATATGAAACATTAAGGCATAACACATTTACCATATTGGCCCACAGCAACTGACCCAATAGCCCGCAAGGAACCTGAGAGGTGTCCAGCAGTATTCTTAGCCAGGAATATTGGAGTTGAACTGTCCCGAGAGTTAATTCCAATCTAAAACAGATAAAAGAGACATCCTCAGAGAAACCATGGTAGTACTGGGGAGACAAAAAGTAACAAGAAGACGCTCTAATCTTTTAGATTATTTTATTACTTTTAGACTATGAAAACCATATTTTTCTCCTTCAAAGTTGATTGTTAGGACAAACGTTCACCCACCTAAAATATCACACAACCCCATTACTTTGACACGTCAGCAGGCCTGACATTGGCAAGAATGCTAGGATAGAATGTGAAAGGTCATTGTGAAGGCATTAAGAAATCACAGACTGAAACAAATTATCATTAGACCTGAAAACTATGGCTTCTGTTGCTGTTTCAAGAAAGGCTTTTAACATTGTGTTCACACTGTCCAGTCTATTCATCTCCACAGATGAAAACAAAACCATGAGTAGAATGGAGTTAAGGAATGGGAAGAGAAGCTGGAAAAAAAATAAATCACTGAAGGTATGTAATTAAGACAAAGTCACAAACTTTGCTGTTTGAAACAAGAGAAAATGTGTTTAAGACAAATGAAGGAAATTTGTGACCTCTTTGGCAATCAGCCGGCCATCCACTTCATTGTAGGAGCTCTTTATATCTTGGACCGTAGTGAGAGATGAGCACATGGCGTTGATTCCAAAAGAAATCTTCTCTTCTGCCACCAGAGGTGTAGGATTATGATCACTGTGCTGGTCCTCACCTAAAACAAGAGAGACTATAAACCTCTGAAGGAACTTTGCGTGCTCAGCATGTGAGACAGTAGAGAGGCAGATGAAAAATAATTGGAGGAAACCAAAGTTTAGATAGGAATTTGATTTTGACTTAACTATAATCAGAAAAAAGCCCTCACCCTTTGCAACACAGTCCATGGCAGCTTGCCAGCGTAAGCACCAGTAGGAGACATGCTTGGTTTGTTTCCTCTAGTTACTGCTTTGGGTAAGTCCTACATCCTCTCCCAATATCTTATGAAGTCCCATAAGAAGTAGTTCGACATCCTCTCCCATATCTTATGAAGTCCCAGTCCTACCTCCTCTCCCAGTATCTTACGAAGCTCAAAAAGTCCAGAATAAACCTTTCTCTGTTCACACAATATAAACAAACTTTCTGGGCAGAGAAAACACCTGAGGTCTTCCACGTTACTGGGAGCTTTCTCAGAGGTACTAGGAGCAAGGATTCATGTGGAAGAAAAAGGACAGAGGCAAAAGTTTAGAGCTGCCAACTCACAACATATCAGAAGCTTGTAAAAACTACCAGGTTCAGCAGTTTAATGATTTTATGAAATTCTCACATGCTTTTCTTTAAAGAATTTTCTGTTCCTGCTCGCACTTGGAAAAACTATGTGTACCTTTTAAAAAAAAAAAAAATCTTGTATTTTTGACAATTTTGGAGATTGGGAAAACAGCTGATTTATGAAACTGTTTACTAATGCTGGTGACACAGCCCTTATAGGCAAAAAGAACTAGCACATATTCCACATGAAGATTAACTAGAAGTAAATGCCCCAAAACTGTGTCACCTATTTCCCTTCCAGTAGGACACAGACTTATGGCTAAGCCTCCGCACAGCTGCTGCTGATTAGTGAGAAGCAATGAGATACTGGTGAGATGGGACACAACACTGCTGAAACAATTCAAACTGCTGAAACAATTCAAATTGCTGTTCGCAACAAGTTCATAAACCCATTTTAAGGAATAAACCATAATATTTTGGTGTTTTGTGCCGAAACTTTTTTTAAGTCAAAATTTCCATTAGAAAAGTTTCTTTGGGTGTTTTGATGGAACAGGGAGATGTTAGGTACCACCTCCCCACCCTGCCCACCCCCCCAAAAAAAAAAAAAAAAAAAAAAAAGAAAAAGAGAAGCAGGGGGGTGGGAAGAGAGAAAGAGAGATTATTTCACAATTATGAGATCACATATTGAATAGTGCCCCTGTGATTTCCCTGCATCAGGGCATCGCTGGAGTCAGATGGCCACAATCCATGATTAGTACTAAAGTCAGCTGGGGAGACCAGTGTGCAGAGAACAAGCACCCCGGACTTCATAAAGACTCAACACTTCGAAAATCAAATCCTTCTGACTCCTATTGGTAATATTTTTATTTTAGGGCTGTATTTTGATATAATTTCTCTTTCAACAACACCTTCCCATGCTTGATTTGGAGATTTTTTTGGTCTAGATAGACAGCATCCTGAAGGAGTACTTTCAGCCAGTCTTTTCACTTTGCTTTAGGCTGGAGCATCATCAGCTGGGATTATTCTGCTCTTTTCAAATGGGACATGACCATCCCATTTCATCCCAAGCTCTAGTACAGAGGTGAATGCACTACTTGTTGAACAAACTGTAATCAATAACTGAAATGTTTTGTCAGCCTGTTTAATAATTGAAGCTAACAGTATGCTTTAGTTAAAAAGCCTCTTCATTAAATGGAATGTAACTTATTCCCCTACCCCTCTCTCCCCTGTGCTCTTTCCTACTCTGCAGGCATTTGCAATTAAAAATGATGCTTCTTTTTCTGCTGTTTTTCTGTAGCACCATAAATGCAGAATGTCTCAGTTACAAAGCTGTTGCTTTAATGCTTGTCCAACAGAAATTACAGTCTTACATCTCCTCAAGGACATGTTATCCCTCTACTCTCCAGCTCTCTCTGCTGCTTGATTCCTGCCCTTCTTTTTCTGCCCAATTTATAGTATGTTACAAGATCCTCATGGTATCCTACTACAATCTTGTACAACACTCAGTAACGCAGACTTCCAGGCTTTTGGAGCAAGCTCTAGGCACAGTTGGAATACTAATAGCAGATTATAAGAACAAAAAGAGCATTGCCCTGACAAATAAATAGTGATGGATATGAGAATTATCACATACCTTGAAGCTGTACTGCTTGGAAATTGCTACAGTACTGTGGGCCAAGCTTATTAATCACCTCCATGGTTTCCACAGAGATGGCTTCTTCAAACAAGTATGTAGGGCCAAGGCGCCAGGTCAAGGAGGACTTCTGTTTCCAAATTCGAGGAGTAGCTATGTACCCATAGACATCAATAAAGGAAGAGGGTTCCATGGACATACAGCTACCTGGTAAGGGCTGGAGATACTGCATCTGCAACAGAAGAAGAATTCACTGAGGGGACTCAATACACTCAAGGTGCCTTAAGGTCTTGGCCCTGGAAGGTACTGCCTGCCACCTCTTTCCTCAATGAAGTCTCAGTCAGCTGTGCAACACAATTATCAACTACTGATTAGAAACTGGACTTTCAAAAGTATCACAAACGTAAGCATTTTGAAATGTTCAAGCCTACTTTTTGTTCAAAAAAACACAGTCAAAATCATTTCAAGTGTTGGCAAAGAAAAACTCTGTCTTGACCCCAGACTTATTTTTCCTGTTCTTAACTTCATAATTCAGACTGTGACTTTCAACACAGAAAGCCAAGTTACAGATTGCACCTTGTGCTAGGCACCTAGAGAATAAACAGTTTCTGAAGAGTGTAGAGTGTCCAAGTGCATCAGTTAGCTTCAATGAAAATGACATAGGTTAGGAAATTGGACCATTTATTTTTGGTATCAAAATAAGGATTCAGCCTCCTAAATTGAGTCTATTATTTTATTTAAATATGGACAGCTCTAGTAGGAAGTAGTTGGAATTTTTTTGGTGGAGAGAAACTATATTGTACTTCAGGGCTTAGCCCTGCCTTTAACAATTTGCTGTTAGGATGAGAGACTCCTAGCTTTTACTGATCTCTGACTACTGAGATGTAGAAGACAGGGCTGGTCAATATTAGGAGGCAGAACTTGATACTTGAGTGAACAAATATTAGGTTTGATACAACACAGTAACCCACCCCCCACCCCAGCTCCACCACCAAAAATAGCTTTTGGTATTGTTAACAACCTTTGTGCAATTCTCATTTCTTACACAATCTTTTCCTCACCTTACACAACAGGGTGAAGGCTTGCATCATGTCAGAGACCCCAGCACTGGGACCATCTTTTATTTACTAAAGGCTTGTTTATTTATTATGAGCTGTTTCACTGTATGTTAAACACATTTGCTGTGAATTCTTTAATCAATTGCAATGCTTAGGCCTAGTTTTATTGATGACTTTCAGTCTCATTTGAAGGAAGGCAAATTAAATTAAATTTTCATTCTTGAAATGGATATAGGTCCCAAAAGGCATTTAGAAGACAGATCATTTTTCTCAAGTATGGGAAAGAGAATATTTGGAATTAAACAGGTTGCTTTTACAAGGGAAGTATAAAACACACAAGTGAGCTTTGCATGTGTTGAGATTGATTTGAAATATCGGAACAAGAAGGAAGAGACCAAGGTTCCAAGTTTCAATTAATAAAAGGAGTCTATTCAAAAACAAAAACAGAAAAACACCACACCAACCAGAGCTGCAATAGAAATAGGCTGCATTTTCAACACTGCCAGCCTGGGGCATTCAAAAACCAAAAATCAAATCTCAGAAATAATTTGAGATTAGCTTCAAAACCAGGAGCATGATGATAATGATAATATAAACCAGGTGCTCTTCTCATTTATCCTGTAGATTATGAACCCTTCAGGTGCATTTGGATTGCTTTCTCGTGATATCTCATGCAACCTGAAACTGACTCCTGTGCAACAAGAACATCACAAGAAATGGCACATTAGGGGAAATACTAGCTACACCAACATTTGCAATGAACTCATGAGTTGATATCATTGAAGTTTACAAATTTCTCCTAATTGAAACATTTCTTTCACTTCTATTAACTCAACAAAGAAGTATTATTTTAATTCAACAGCTATCCCACACACTGAACAACTAACCCAGAGGAACATCTATCTGTTTTCAAATGCTTAGAGTGCCAGTGGGAAAAAGGCCACTGACTCATCAGCTGATTGTTCAATGGGTGTAACAGGAAGAGGACAGCTTGAAACAAGCCTGTGTAAGATGCCTGAGGAAATTCCATCCATCCTGGGATTCTTGCAAAGAGCTAGCCAGTCACAGAAGCTTATTTCTCTGTGACCTTTCCCCTTTTCCAGGCCTTTCTTCAAAAATGGAGGCTCCCTACGTAACTCCTCACCTTTGCAGGTTTTAGCCTAAATCCAAAGCACCTTCGGTTTAGGGTTCTCTGGTCACACCTTAATGTGATGTACTTTTTATAGCTGACAACTTCTGAAAATCTTGGGTGTAAACTGAGAGATCCTCAAAATCACTAGTCAATTCAGAAAATTTTGGCCTAAGGATACAACTGAATTTCATCAACATAACCCTGAGCTACCTGCAAACTAGGTAACCCCAACTCTCAGATGAGTGTAACCACTCAATATTGCCTGGGTTATCTGCATGCTGAGGGGGGAACTAGTTCAAAGCATCAGTATAAGCCGATTACATACTTCTGAAAAGCAGCACAAATACACCCTGGTTTGTATGGATTTCTGACTCCACTCACGCACAGTACAGAGTGGCACATGTGTATGCAAATCACTATGCTTGGAGTCTCTCAGGTTAATACTGAAAAGTCATGGTATGTGCATGGGGAGGTGAAATTGAAAAGCAATGAAAGGCAAATGTCAGGCACAAGATCTATGCAGAGAGCCTTTACCTTTGCAGAGCCAAGCATCTGACCATTTATATAAGCTGACACAATGCAGTTCTTCTTTGCTTCCTTAGCAACTGTCACTGTGAGATGATGCCACTGGCCAGTGACCAGCAGCTTGCCACAGCCAAACTGGACTTGCCCTGGAAACGGGGAGGGATTTAGGACCTCACCCTCAGGTTCCATGATATCTGTAACAGCAAAAACAGGGGGAAGTCAACAGAAAGTCTCTCTCCCTTTCCCCTGCCTCTGGAACACAGCTATCAAATGTGACACAAAGAACGTGATTCTCTGCGGGTATAGAGTGATTTGGTGCTATTCCAACCTTAATGATTCTATGATTCTATGTCTTTAAAACATTTCCTGATGGTCTATTGTCAGGACCTGAGACTCACACAACTCTCAAGATCCCTCCAGCATACAATATGCCATACTCCCAAATAACACCTGCTAGCTGCCTCAATGCTGCAAAACTAGACTGAACTAGGACAAAGTCAACATATTCTCTAAGAGAACCCCTCAGGATATTCACTGAGTTAGCTGACACAGAAAAAATTCCTAGTGAATTCATGAGATAAAACTCTGTACATTAATTTGTAGTTTTTATGAAAAGAGGCAAGCTGGTATTTTTGACGTCATCTAAAGGAATCAGAGCACTCACACAATGTCAGCTGTACATGAAAAAAATCCGAGCTACTATTCCCACTCCATTCCCAACCTCCTCTGCAATGTTCAATTACATTCACATTTGAAGTACCTACTATACTCAATAAGGAGAAAGGGATAAATGTCAACAAGGAAAAAAGATTATTAGGCTGGCATGATAGAAAACATTCTAAAAGTGCGGAGAGGAAATGAGCTGTTTGATTAGGAAGCTAGATCACTCCCAAACTCCTCAGTCCTACTCTCCAAACCTGCCTACTGCCACACAGAACAGACAGGGACCAGCTGGTTCAAGTCCAGACCCCACAAGGACACACAACAATATAACTGGCATTCAGAAGTCTTCCTTAGAATATCTGTAAGTTTTATCACATATTGCAGCCCATAAAATAATTCTCAATGCCTACAGCAAACTTAAAACTGAAATATGACCAAGAATTACAATCACAACAGGCTGCCAGAAGAAAACTGAAGAGATAAAAAGTCTCATTAATGTCCTGGGTACTTATAAGAAGAGGAAATTTGTTAATGAAAAATTCCAGATAATCAGAGGACACAGCACTGCAGCTTGACCGAGAAGAGCCTTACCGAGCGGCTGGAATTCCACTTCTTCTGTGGAAATGACCAAAGAACGGTCCTGCGGGACGAAACTTACTGAAAAGCAAACAAATTCTTGCTCTGTTCTTGACATGTGCCTCACAACTGTGAAGAAACGGAGTGGGTGACTGTTGTGCACCAAACCAAACTTGCTAACGAGAAACCAGCAGGAGAGAGTCAGGCCGCTTGAGGGAGGGAACATTCTGGTGCCTGCAGACAGGAAACAAAAAGGCAGTGAGGAAGCTGGTTTCCCTCTGCAGACATTAGCAAACTGCTTTCTGTTTCATTTGTAGCCCAAACCATGTAAGAACCAGCACTGGAATATGAGGTTTAATTTCTGTTCTGTTCTATTAGATTTCACTGCCTATCTTCAATATCATAGAGACTGCACATGTGAGTGTGTGCACATGTATAAATGACCTAAAATTGACTGATGAGAAATAACTACTAGATCTCCATGCCACGGAGCTCATCAATTGGGAAGCACTGAGCCAGAAACAAGTTTTCTCAAAGTTCACAAAATTCAGGAAGCAAGAGGTACAGCCATTTCCCAGTTCACCCAATAGAGGGTTTTGATCTATAGGAGAATCCCATCTCATGTTAAAGTGACAGTTTCTATTCCTTCCGTGGGAGATTACCCTAAAATCTGGTGGCTTTTACTTGTTAAGAGTGTTTTCTTAGCAGCCTGCTTTAAATTTGTATTGCTGATGTTAATGCTAATGCATCACACTATGAAGCTGCATCTGATACTGCATTTTGGTGAGCAGTCTGAGTTTTACAGCTCAGAGCTGGACTGGGACATAGGCATGGAAGTGTATTGAAACACACAGCTTATTTGCTGCCATTTCTTACAAACGTTGAATGCTTTCAAGTGGAGCTGAAAAGCCAGTGCTTTCAGGAAGCTGTAGGTGAGTCAGAGTACTTACCCATGCCAATTCCTCCTGAGACAGATTGCTCTGCACTCGGTCCCATGACAGTGGCCAAGGTAGGGAGGTATAAACACCTACAAAAGCAAGCAAGCACCTGTTCATCAGAAACATAAAATCATCCCTGAAGGTCACCAGTGACTTAATACCACAGAATCATGGTAGCAAGGCAGAGTCTAGGCTATCAGCAATAAGACAACAACAAAATAGGTTGGCAACATTGCTGCAAGGCAGTGATAGAGCACAAGGATTGACTGAGATGGAGAGAGGTGTGATTAGTTGCCGTGTCCAGAATAAGGGCTTGGAGACTGCAGAGCAGCTAAAGAGAAAAGCAACAGCAGCAATACCCATATCCTTCCATGGACATGTCAAACTCCACAAACGATGGAGCCAAAGCAGTGCTGCGGAGCTGGAAGTTTCGAGGTGATGCCATGGAGATGAGACTCATTGCAGTCTGGAGTGCCAATGCAGATCCCTTAGACGCCCAAGGAGAGCTGCAGACAGGCACAACTGTCTGAGGATCAGTTTTATTGTCCACCGTGTCCTCTTCTGAACCTACAAGATCAACATAGTGCCTAACTAGATCAGTGTCTGGAATACTTTTTTCAGTTACAGGCTTTGCCCATATTCAGTTCATCACTGCTAAGAACAGTGCTGCATGCTCTTCAACTAACACATCCTCAGCAATACACAAAAATATTGCACTGAAGGAATTTCAAAATGGGAGGCTGGCAGAAGAGATGAGCTTAGAGAAGCGATAGCCGTATTTTCTCCCCACACATCTTCAGGCAGCTCCAAACTTCACCTCTAGTAAAAAAGGTTCCTGACCCATTGGTTCCATTTTTCTTATACACAGACCATTCAATTCTGCCATAACAGAATGGTTACAACCAACACATGGGAGAAGATCTGAAGAATGACTGCAAAGAACATAAGACCCAAATTTGCACCATGCTGTATCAGGTGTCTCATAGGCATGAGAACAGTTTAAGCGCCAAATGCTACCACTGTAGCCTTTCACCTGCATAATATGTTAGAACAGAGAAAGGACTTGGATGGAAAATGGCCTGTATAAGCAAGGCAGACTACTAGGATATCCTAGGGATTACAAAAAGCAGTGCTCTTTATTCACATCTTTATTCTATTTTTAGCTATAAACCACAGGGAAAACATGTTGCAAACCCAGGAGACACTCCCCTTGGTTTGTGGAATATGATTAGTATTTTTACAGATCGCTTCCATGTGTGATCCAGCAAAGTCTGAGTCTATGTCAGCATCTGGCTTCAGCACACGTATTATAATTTGATCTCTGCTGGTCATTAGATCAGCTCTCAGTGTTGGTCAAGTACCACCCAACCCGGGCAATACCCAGTCTAAGACATCCAGGCATACGCCACCTTCACTGGGACTGTCTTGAAGAAACCTTCTCCAACAGCAGTTTCTTGTCATTACAGAAACATCTATAACAGCTACTGTATCAGCAACAGGCTGTTCATTGTGTGCTTACCTTCATTCCAAGCTGCATTAGCTGAATCACTGCCCTGACATGAAAGGGCCTTGGTCCTGTTTGTGCTGGGCCTAGAAGGCAGTGGGGCAGAACCTCCCAACCAAAGAAATTGCCTAACGTGAAAAAAAGAAGAAAGCAACAAAAAAAGGAAAGCAATCACGCCAGATACTTTGGAGTCATAATAACCATGCAAATACAGCTCAGCCCTCTGGAGACCAACTTTCTACACCTAGGAGCCTTCTGTGATGGAATGACTACATCAGTGGACACGGGAAGGGCTACGGATGTTGTCTATCTGGACCTCTATAAGGCCTTTGACACGGACCCCCACAACATCCTTCTCTCTAAATTGGAGAGGTATGGATTTGATGAGTGGACTGCTCAGTGGATGAGGAATTGGTTCGATGGTCACATCCAGAGGGTAGTGGTCAACAGCTCAATGTCCAGATGGAAGTTGGCAATGAGTGGTATCCCGCAGGGGTCCATGCTGGGACCAGTACTGTTTAGTATCTTCATCAATGACATAGTGGGATCGAGCGCCCCCTCAGCAAGTTTGCAGATGACACCAAGCTGAGTGGCATGGTTGACATGCCAGAGGGATGGGATGCCATCCAGAGGGACCTGGACAAGCTCAAGAAGTGGGCCTGTGTGAACCTCATGAGGTTCAACAAGGCCAAGGGCAAGGTCCTGCACCTGGGTCGGGGCAACCCCCAGTATCAATACAGGCTGGGGGATGAAGGGATTGAGAGCAGCCCTGCCGAGAAGGACTTGGGGGTACTGGTGGATGCAAAGCTGGACACGAGCTGATAATATGCGCTCACAGCCCAGAAGGCCAATCGTATCCTGGGCTGCATCCAAAGAAGCGTGGCCAGCAGGTCGAGGTTCTGCCCCTCTCCTCTGCTCTGGTGAGACCCCACCTGGAGTACTGTGTCCAGCTCTGGAGCTTTCAGCACAAGAAAGACATGGACCTGTTGGAGCAGGTGCAGAAGAGGGCCACAAAAATGATCAGGGGGATGGAACACCTCTCCTGTGAAGAAAGGCTGAGAGAGTTGGCGTTTTTCAGCCTGGAGAGGAGAAGGCTCCGGGGAGACCTTAGTGCGGCCTTGCAATACTTAAAGGGGGCTTATAAGAAAGATGAGGACAGACTTTCTAGCAGGGCCTGTTGCAACATACCCCCCCTTAAACTAAAAGGGGGTAAATTTAGACTAGATACAGGGAAGACTTTTTTTACAGTGAGGGTGGTGAAACACTGGAACAGGTTGCCCAAAGAGGTGGTGGATGCCCCATCCCTGGAAACATTCACGGTCAGGTTGGACGTGGCTCTGAGCAACCTGATCTAGTTGAAGATGTCCCTGCCCACAGCAGGGGGGTTGGACTAGATGACTTTTAAACGTCCCTTCCAACCCAAACTATTCTATGATTCCTTCTTGGATACCAAATTTTAAAGACATCCCAAATAAAACAGAAGGAACGTTTTCAATTGTATCATCACAAATATTTGTTTTGCTTTACACTTCCCCTATCAAGGTTTTCCTATTGAAATAAATCAAAGGTTTATTTTCTTCAGCAATACTTTTGAATACTACTAATTTTTCAGAAAAAAAAAAATGGGGTTTTTTTGCCCCTTTTTTTTTTTTTTTTAAGAAATTCTGTTCCATTTTCGAGTAAAATAAATCCAGTCTTCCACTGCATATACAGCTTCATCTGCACTCTGATCTCTATTAGGTACTCTCATGCCTAGCATTTGTTAGCATTAAAGAAGAAAGTACATCCTCAAAGTAGAAACAACACAGACTGAGAAACAAGACTACACTTTTTATTTCTGCATCTATCATTGACATGGATCCTAGCTAAGAGAAAGTCACTTTTACTCTTTAGGAAACAGCTTCTCCATATGGATACCAGGAGAGAATAACCCTGAATAACCCCAGCTGTTTTGCAATTACTTAATTAGTTGCCATTCATAAATGGCTTTACAACCCCTGCAGAGATGATGCAGCAGAACACTACGGACTCATACCATCTTCAGTAAGTCATTTAAGCATATACCCTGTGATCAATATGTAAGTAGTATTAACTGAGACTTGAAACAAAAGGCTAAGAGTCTTGCTGAATCAGAGCACTACATCAAGTATTTAATTATTACACAAACTTTGCAAAAAATTTGCACCACTAAAGCAAATTGGTTCCATTAGATACAATCTGATACCTTAACACGTCTGGCTCAATAGCCTGTGATGCAAGCTTCTCAAACACTCTAGTGAGGGGCAGATGCAGTGGATGACTTTCATTGCGGAAGGCATCCTGACAGGAAGTTATGATGGTGCTCAGCAAGCCAGATCCACACATCACCTGGCGGCTCTTCTCTGACTTCACCAGGGACTGGATATGATCAACCACAGCACATTGGATTTCCTGTGAAAGCTGAAACAGACACAGAACTGAAGTCAGTGGCTGGAAATAAAACTGTATATGGTGACTGTTTTGTTTTTTTTTTTTTCAATTGTCAAATCTCTGAGTGTAAAAATCTGGCCCAGAAAAGAAGCCTCTAAGGCCAGAGGCTCAATGCAACTGCATGGCTGTTCTATAAAGCTCTGCACTTGAACAGTGTGCATATATCCATCTGAGTAGCTGCTCAGCCATCCACAGTTGAGCTTTCCTGCCACAACACTATGGTAGTGAAGGAAGAGAACAATCGGCTCTCATTCAAAAGAACGGACCACCACCAAGGGCAGGTTATTAGGCATAAACTGCAAGACCAACACAGTAACTCAGAATATATTTAACATTAAGAACGGTGGAGAGTCATATTGACATGGTCTACTCTTCATTCTAAAAGCACTGTTCTTAAACAAAACCGTATCTAGCAATATCATGAAACACCTACTTTGTTTTAAACACTTCTCTACATGTTTTGCTGAATTGAAGCTTTACTTCATTATTGCTTCTTAACAGTCTTAAAGAAATATCTCAATTCTCATAAATTATCTTTAGAGCAATTTGTTCCCAATTAGGAATGGAGCCTACCCCATTGACCTAACTAGTTTTTGCACAAAACTAACTATGCATCATGTATTTAAACACAAATCTTTAATATGAAATATTCCCCATATATGAAATATGAAATGTTCCCCACCCCCAAGAGCTCTTTGGCTTTCTCACTTGCTCTTCTAGGAAATATCTATGCAAACTTTTAAAGAAAAGGACAATGGTGGCAGACGTGCAGATTAGAACATTGGGATTTGATTTTATAACATGAATGAGAAGCAACTTCACTGGATTCAGAATAATCTAGCTTATTAAATGTAAAGAGGAATTTAGCTCTTTTGCATCCAGACCAAACTCAAAGCCAGTACAAATTCAAAGCCAACAAGCAATTTATTTTCAAAGTGCTCAGCAACAAAAAGCCCCAATTGCAACACTTTGACAATAATACTAGCACATCCAATGCAACATACATATTGCATTTGTAAACTCAACTACTATTTTTGATATCTGAGGGGCGAGTTCTTTGGATAACATTTTCTTCTCTCTGAATAACTGTTCATTCTCAGTGACACAAGTTTCAGTGTGCATCTCATTATACACAGAAATCATCCACCAGACTGAACTACACTATCCTTCACAGAGAGGCACTTATTGCTACAGTGTATCAAAGCCTCACTTACAACTTTTTGGATCTTTTAATTACTATTTTACTCCATTTATGACAGGATGCAGGAAAGTATCTGCACGTATAAAACCATGTGAAAACAGAGAAGGACACAGGTCTTGACTAAGTGAAACTACTGGTTTACTCCAAAATAAATCCAATAAAAGCATAATGGCATACAAAAAAATTGATTGTTTTCATTAGCTTAACAGCTTTGTCAATACCAGTATTGCCTTGTTTTGAATAAAATGTGCCATTTTCATGGATCTTAGTTCCAGTAAAATGAGATTTTAGTGGAAATATTAATGGTGGCCAGGAAACCAGGCTGTGTGTTTCTATATGCATGGATTGATTTTCCTAACACATATTACTTGCACCATGAATCAGGATATTGAAGGTGCCGTTAGAATGTGGTTGGGCTCACAGCTCTGCCTCAGATTAGTCTTAAGGGCAAAATGTCACCTAGCAATTTGCCCAATCTGTTTAAGTAGTTCCCAGATTCTTGCTCCTAAGAGCCCATAGTTTCAAAATTTGGTAGCTGAATTTAATTCACTGTTATTCACCTTCAAAATGATTATTCTATGTTTAAGATGAGCAAGAACTTTGAATCTTTAGCAGTGTGGGTTCATTTCAAAAGGATGTAATTTTCTTAGGTTTAAGAATGATACAGCAATAATTCTGTGTGCAATTCCAAAAAGCAAACTTACTTTTCAATCTCAGGAGCACCTCTCACTTGAAAAGCTAGCAGCCCTTCATAGAAAATTATAATTAACTTCCTAACATAACAGAGATTTAGTTTTACTAATGAAGAAATCAAGGCATCGAAAGTAGCACTTTCAAAAAGTTCCAAGTGACCCAGGATTTTAAATCATGCTTTCAAAAGAAAAGGTAGACATCCATCAGCTTAAAACCCATTGTCTGTAGAGAGTTTGAGTCACTTCTGAAAATCATCTGTGCAATTTTATTTTCCTTAAAATGTTATAAAAACCAGATAATTCATAAATTCATCACCGCTCAAATTCCTGATACATAGTTCCCAGCTGCAAGCACTTTCCCATTCTATCACAATATTTTGCTGATTAACTCTCACCCACTGACCTTAACAAGCAAAACTTACTTTGCTGACAGTATGTATAACCGGTTTTACAAAGTTACAGAATAACTTGTGTTCATGCACTCCTTGCAAGTAGACAGGGAAAAAAGCACTATGAACTGCGTGAACTGTTTCTACTTTTCAAAAAACATGACCTAGATAGGGCCTAGTTAAATGCCTCACATAAACTTTACCATCTCCATCAGGCTTTTCACATTTCCCCTTGCTACAGCTTGTGTGTAAGAGAAGCTACAGAGCTTTCCTCATATGAATACCAGGGCTACTATTGCCTTCTAGAGAAAATATAACAGCAAGCCTTGACCATTTGAAGCCAGGCAACAAAATCTCATTGTAACGTTAAGAATCCTTTTGTTACTTCTGGTGGTCTGACAGACCTCTTGCTCGCCAAATTGCATTTAGTTGCAGTATATTTTTCCCCACAGTATTAGCTGAATGCAGTGTCTCCTCATTCTTCTAAGCTACTGTGCAGTGCTACAATATGATGTTCATCAGACATCTGAGAGGAAGGCAAAGCTGTCTCTGTGTGCCACCTTATAAATGATATGATTGCATGAAAAACAAGACAAAGTGGAAAATGATCTTCAGTATAGTTAGCCAGGGATTCTTGGCAGAGTTCCTACCTCTTCAGTCCAGGGTACATTACCAAGATTTTAGTGCAACTTCAGAGACACTGGCTGCTTTTTAAGGAGAAAGTGAATAGCAAGAGAAACAGGACAAATAAAAGAGCAGGCTGTGGGGTTGGAAGCACAGGAGGAAAATTGCTTGGTCTGTATAAACAGTGAAAGCTTCAGAAGTTGGCTGATCAATGAACAAGCAAAATTGTTACTAAAAGCCCAAAAATAACCTTGGAAAAGAAACATGCAGACAGGCTGTGCATTTTCTTTTAAAAAAAAGGTTGTGCTGTAATCAGAACAGGCTCAGCAAAGAAAAATCCCCCAGGAGACAAGGCTGGAGCAAAGCCTGCAGGAATGTGCTCAGGGGAAAGAGCTGACCTTCAGCTACCAGCCCAGCCTGGAGGACTCACTGCCAGGGTGTTTCTAGTCTCCTTCCTCCTACCAGAGTTCTGGTCCGTTCTCCTTTCCTTTCTCCCAAAGCCTTGGCTGCACAACCCAAAGGGGAATGAAGCTCTGGCCAAATACCCAAAGAATTTCCTTGTGCAGATAACACAGTGCAGTAATTTAGGAATTCGCTGTGATATTAAGTTACATTAGCAGTGATATTAGTAATATATGTCTGAAGGCAGACAAATCTCAAATGTCACACAGTCTTCCGTGAGCCATATCTACGTCAGAGACCTTTTCAGTTTAGAAAGAATTTACGTTTTTAACAAGTACAAATACTTGGAAAGTGTTATGCTATTAACATCTGCAGTGAGAACAACTAGTTTAGGCTAAATCTAAAACAGGGATAAAGGTCTTTTTAAAAGGTGCAAAGTCCTTATTGATGCACGTTTTAGTTTTAGTGAATATGACAGCAGTTCATCACAGGAGAGACATGGATAAAAATAGAGAGGACAAATCCAGCTGTGGAAGCAATAATATTGTTTAACAAAAGTATAGATAATTTACATAATGAATCATGTGAGGATCTTTTTGTCTGTACTCACAAGAAACCTGCCAGGATGATGACACAGAACTGAATCATGCTTTGATTCTCTTCTCAAAAGTTTTCTTTCCCTTATCCAGCCTTGTCAGATCTAGGAGATCTCCTTATCTGACAACGCAAATGGAAAAGATCTGGCATGACACTCTGCAGTCTTAAAAGCCACCGTTCCAAAATGCCAGACAGGGATGAGATATGTCTGAGGGGAAACTGAATATCCTGAACCATGTATATAGTGGATGTTTACCTGTCTTACTTGTACGTAGTTTTTGAAACATGTGACAATGCTATCTTTCATCACTGAACAGGCAGCATATTAATAAAAGGAAAATCCACCTTGTATTTGGTCAAACTGTATGCAGTTTGATGGGAACTGGCTTAGCACCAGTCCTAGGCATGAACATGAGCAATATCCTCTAAATACAGTTTACCGACTCAAAGGCTGTCTCTTGAGGAGTTTTAAGGCTTTTAAACAAATTTTCATACCCATATGACATTCAAATGATTTTTGATCATACCTAGGAATGGCAGTAATACGCAACCACCAATCTATTCTCCTCAGCTTTTAATTGTCATTCTAGACAGTCAGAAGAAATGGCTGAAGTGCAAGACCACCTGTTTTTTCTATGCTGACAGGCTCAACATTGCTTCAGCCCATCACTGCTTGGGTCTGACAAAGGTCACTGAGAAGCAACAAATTTGGCAGGAAATGGATATTATCTCTGAGGGTCAAAATTAAAGTACATTAATTTTATTGAGTTCTATTAATGTTTCTGTAAAAGCAGTGCTTTCTCATTGCCATTTCTGTGAAAGCAAAGGATTTGCACGTGACCTGAACTGACTCTGAAGATTTTTCCAGATTACTCCTGACCACCTGAGCCTAAAAGATCTATCATAGCACTAAAACAAGCAGAAAGAGACAAGTTACTCTCTGTTCTTCACCATTGCTCCTAAAGAATGTACTATTTGACTCAGTCTTAAACTCAGAGCAAGAAGTCTCTTTAGATTTTTGAATGAAAGTCTGCCGTAAAAAAGCTCCATCCACAAAGAAATTATTTCATCTCTCATATAGCTGTCAAACACTGTAGCACTAAAAGAAAGATTAGTGCCCTGTTTGGGACAGAATATATCTACTCAAAGGGAAATTCCTTCAGTTATTATCCTTCTACCAAGTAGTTCATCTTCACTAGCCATTAAGGTCCATCTTCTGCATCAGATCTTGCCTGACTCCTGTGTTCCAAGCAGCATCTCATTTCACAAGGGGAAATGCAGTAATATATGTTATGATTAAAGGTACTAAAGTCCAGCCTTTTGTGTCACTATCTGGCAGCATCAGTGAGCTGCTCAAGCTACGGGACATGAGGTTCCACTCATTCTCTCACCCACTTTTAAATAGAATTAGCCAGAAAAAAAATCTGTTTTTCCTTTATCCTTTTTGTGGGTCATTTGATGAAAAACTCTTCAGGACATGCATTAACTCCTAGCCGGAGTCTGACTCAGGACCCTGCATAACAGTGGTCTCATTTTACCTGGGGCAATCCTATTCACAACAGCAATACTAAACAAACACTATCAGTAATAATTTCTTGTTGACTAAGAAAAAAGGAGTGAGAAAGGAAGAAAAGATGAACACACTTAAATAAGTAACTGAAATTGCTGGAATTTGTGCTCTAGCCCTTCATATTTTTAAGAACACTGCCATCTACTGAGGGTCTGAGAGGCATTCTCTCTCACAATGCTCAGCCCTAAAGCCAACTCCAATAGTTTCTTGACGACACTCTCTCTCATCCAATTTACTGTTCTACTTGTTTTTCAGAAATTAATTACTGTAATAAAGAAAATGTCACTAGCTGATGGCTTGGTTCTGCTACACACAGTTGGGATGTGCCAGCAGTTAGTTGCACTCCCACCTTCCATAGCTCTGGATGAATAATCTGGTTTTATTTCAATCCCTCCATATGTATTTTAACTGTATTCAAGTATTTTAGACCAGATAGCAGATACAATATAGGCAATATGCTTGTTCAGAGTGGGTGTGTGTATGGAAGTTTTGACAAAGCAAAGCAGATTCTAAACTGCATTGAAAGTTTATGGACCATTAGGCCTAAAGAGCCAGACTGTTCTGGTTGCTAGGTCCATTAGCAATATTTTAAACAATTTTCAAGGGACTTCTACACTTGTGCCTTTGCAGTAAGTATTCTGGGATCAAAACCCATGCACTGCATCAGACAGGTATAGAAACACTTAGTCAAACTGACAGCCAAGAGCCTTTGTTGTTCTTGTATCTGCTGACTCAGTGAAATTTGCGCTGTTCCTCCCTCCAGTGTTCTAGGTAAATTTTAGTACTTCCACATCTGCAAAGAGTAAGCAATTCTTGGAAATGAAGCTACAGAAAAGCAGCAGACACTGTTTAGATGGCACTTTGCTATGTTCAGACTCACCTGAGAGTGTCCCTCTTTGTACAGCTTTGGCAGCAACCTCACCATAACACAGACAGCACCTGGATGTACAATGGCGCAGTCTCCCGTTTCCCACCTGCAGGAACAAGACGCGTAAGACTTATCATCATCATTATTATTAACAGCAGCAAAGAGGGTCCAGCAATGTTCCAGAGTAAAGCATTAAATCTTCCTAGCAGTAACCAGGCCTAGCATTTGAAACCAAGCAAACAATACAGATGACCTGGAGCAGCTGGAAACCTCCTTGGAGTAACAAAGACAGGACATAACCTGCTCATGAGCTCACATCTCAGAGACCTGTACATTCAAAGATGTGCAGCAGCCTCTTTAGACAAACTTTGCCTTTGAAGGTACTTGCAGTACAGAGAACAGACAACCAGAGGGATGTCTCTGATGCATCAGCCCAGAACTACTGTTATATTTTCTATTTTCAAGCAGTCTGTAGCTTTGATCAGACAATAACTTCAGCACTTGCAAACCATAATAGCAATAAGCAAAGATGAGACAGTCTTGATGAAATCAGTGTGCCACCCTTCCCTTCCAACACCAGAATCTGCCTAAACTAGTAAAAGAAAGTTAAATATCTGTGCTTCCCCACCGGTTTTAATTTTTGCCACATATCACCTTTATACATTCAGGCACAGGAAGGAACTGAGGCATCAGAGTGACCATAGAGAAGATCTGCTTATGCCATGATGCAGGCTAGAGGTCAGATATATCTCAAAGATGAAGCCACACCACAGTAGTAACTTTAGTTTAGACACTGCAGGCTCATCATGTTCAGAGTATCATCAGCATTTCTGGGTGCACCTCTGAACCAGAGTTGTGACGTGCACAGTCGGAAACATCTGTCCCAAATAGATCTCATGAGAAAAGAAAAGGCAACATCTAACAGCAGTAATTAGACTGAAAAAATAAAGCACAATATGCTTTATGGACTGTATAAAACAAAGGGTACAAGTAAAAGAGTGAGCATAAAAAAAGCTTTTACGAGGTACCTAAAGGAGGGTAAAAAGGCTGTAATTAACGTTAGCCACTTCCAAAAAGGCTCATCTGATACATCAGAGCAGCAAGTAATGTGTAGCACACTGCCACACAGTGACAAATAATTCTTACTGCACCCTCAAGAAAGATACTTTCAAAGAAATTGCTCATTTGCAATATTTTCTGTGTAATGAATCAAAATCAGATCTGGTATAAATACTTACTGCCGCAGTGGCTCCAGTGTGGACACATACATCTGTACTTGACATGAATGTGGGTGAGTTTTTAAATGTCAAACAAGAAAAAAGTACACACTGAAAATACTCTCTTCTCCCATCTGCCCCAAAAAACCCTAACCACCTTTAATGAGAAAAATCCAGGCCCACTAGAATTAATAGGATCGAAATTTCAGCCTGTTTTCCTGCTGCGGCTGCGCTCCCCAGAGCAAGTTCATCTTTAGCCTAAGCCACTGTATTCAAGTGGCAATCCCAAACTTTCAATTGAATTCAAACTTCCATCTCTAGCACTGTAAAAATACATTGCCAGGCAGTGTGTCCAGTTCTCGTAACACACAGCAGTCTTCCTAAAGACTTAGGCACTGAAGAAATATGGTTACCTCCGAACCTCAAAATTTTTCTTTCATATAGATTTTTTTTTTATAACCCATATGACATGTAGTAAAGGTAAAATGTGAGCTAACAAAATGTGAATATCAGAAGACAGTAATAGAAAGTGATCCTTCAAAAAATAAATAAAATCATGAAATGGTTAAGACATTGCCATAACTATAAGGAGACGTTTTCTTATTTTTGAGCACTGCCTGGCAGGTTTAGCACTCTCCGGGGCTGTTAAGAAGGAAGAACAAAGAAGGAAAATCCAGAGTCCCTGACCAGCATCAAACTACACCTCAACTTCCCTGCCAGCACTGCACACTCACTCCCCTCTAAGAATATTATATAAGCCTTATCTCCAGCCTTCTCTGTCGTTTTCCAAGAGGCCCTCATTTTCTGGCTTGTCTTAGTACAAAAGCTGTCTCCATGTACCAACTCCTCACTCCTGCAAATACCCCATCACTCGCACTCCTGCCTCAGGGCTATCCAGTCAGCCCCATGATTCCACTCCATCTACCCCACCAGTATCATGGTGTGAGTCACAAATTTGCCCTGCACTGGCTGCTACTTAAAAGTAAGACAAGTAAGAGGGTTTGGGGACAAAATGAGATGCCGCAGAGAACTTGAAGAGCCATTAGCGCAGTGAGTCTGTGGTAACAGCAGCTGCAGCAGCCATTCTGCTAGGGTGGGCACAAAGAGGGGCTTCCCTCCCAAAGAGAGATCAGCCTCAGTTAACACAGCTTGCAGCAAGCTATCTTTAATTACCAGGAGCAAAAGGAAAAACAGAGACCCCATCTGTCACAGAAGGTGTTTCAAACATCTATGCAGGAGCAGGAACACAGAGGGCTGTTTTTCAGATGGGAATGAAAGTGTCAATTCTGGGAATGAAAGGGTCGATTCCCCTGTGGTCCAGCAGCTTGCAGCATCATTGACCACAGGACAGTGTAAGAGCCAAGAATATTATCCAGTTAAAATGCTGATTTTCCTGTGTCTCAGTCACAGGCTCCTGTAGGATCATCTTCCTTCCCTCTCTTCGGGGATGTTAAATACATGTTACAGGATCGGGCATCACAGGCCACTGACTGCACTCAAGTTCCTCCTTTCAAGCTGCATAGCCCCAGGTTGAAGCCTCCTTCAGGAGGAAGTGTGAGCGTGGAGTACAGCTAAGAGGAAGCCGCATTAGGGGAACCACAGGCTTGCAGGAACTCTGGGAACTTGATTTTTTATTTTCAGAAAAATTACTGCTGGAAAAGGATACAGGCTGTGTGGCCTGAAGATTGACAGCTTGCCAATACATGTTCCTCTGCTGTGTTTGCATACACTTGTCCTGGACACTTTCCAGCTACCTCTAGCTAATCCGGCTTCCTTTTGTGCCTTCACATCCCAGAACCAAAGCCAAACTGTCCCAAACCAGACACTGTGAACTGAATGGATCCCAATTTACATGATTAATTTCTCCACAAGTGGTATTCATTCAGTTACTGCACAGCCTCACAGCTCAGCAGGCAAAACAACACAAGGACCTAGGGAAGCCTTGCTTTATGTTTCAGATGCAGTAACTTGAGAAAGACAAGCAGAAGACAGAGCCATACCCTTCCCAGCATTGCCACTAATGTACTCTTTCTCCCTTACCTTCCCTGAGCCTCCCTTATACACACACTTATACTACAGGCTATGGACTTCTCACAACCACCACCATCCATACGCTCTCCACACACTGACCCACGTTCTCCCCAATGGGGCTAGGAAGATCTACTTTGAAAAGAGTATTCATTCTTCCTGAGCCACCAAGTCCTCTCCCCAGCACTGAGTATCTAACCAGAAGCTTCCAGCGTAATTCGAAAAGTGGTGATAGGGAGCAAACATCTCCATGACTATTTTAAAATCAGTTGCACGAGGAGAAAAGAAATCTACCGCAGGTTTTTCTAGTTGCTTCAAACAAGTACAAATATGACCAACAATACTTACTCAGCCTGCCTCAGTACTCAGGGAACAAAAGTTCTGCTGACTTCAGTGACTGCTAGCTACGAGTGGCAGACCTAATGACTTGGTCTTTAAACGTGGAAGATGACTGTGGAATAACCTACAATAAAGGGCTGAAGGAATCTCACAGTTATAAACTTAGCCTTTTTAAGCATAACTCCAACAAGAAACTTTTTTGAGAAAAAGACTGAGAGATCCAAGATAAAGCTACAGACACATGAAGGGGCAGAAGATGTCACAAGTTATGAAATGCAAGTTATTCAGAACTGATTCACAGCTGACAGCTACATTGATTTCTGGTGTAGTCTTTCCTTCCTGCAAACGATATATATTTTGATATAATCCTTCATTAAATGAGGCAGGCAGCATTACTATTCCTTTTGCAATTTTCTCTATTTCAGCTGTATAAGTAAATGAATGAAAGTGTGTTTGTCTGTACACATGTGCCTGGACACACATGCATTTAAAATAACTTAAAATAGTTTTTATTTTTAATGTATCAGGTGACTGGAAACGGCTTTCCACATAATTGAAAGAGCCAAAATTGATCAGGGAAGATCCAAGCAAAGACTAAACACAAGCTTCGAGTCCCAGCAACCCTTTCCTTAGAGCCCAGTCCTGCTCCCACATTGCATGTGTCAGAACCTTCAGCACAAACTTTGCAACTCTTGGGGTTGTGTCCCCCACTGCTCCACTGAACACTTATGCCCCAATGTTTATCATCATTTACCTTTCAAAAAGAGGTGATTTCATCTGTCTGGAGGCCTGGGAGTTGGGACTGTGGCACTGATTTGTTTGTTCTAGGCAGGTTATGTCACACCTTACCTCAGTTTATTACCATATAAAATGCAGATACCAGTCTTACTATTATATTTCCTGTAGTAAATAAAGACTTACTTCTCTTCAGGATTTCCCCACAGCCTATAGGCGGAGGCAGGTAATTTGTTGCCTGGTCTTTTGAAAGCAACAGGATAGTCTTCTTGAGCTTGGGGTCCCTCCTGATCATCTCTTGATACCTCCCCCATCTCTGGTTTTCTCTCCTTGAAGTAGCTCTCCAGATGGAGGGTTCCTTTGACCATATGATCAAGAAAATTCAGAATCCATATGCAGTTCTTTAGCCACATTGGAAAAGGTTCTGAAGAGCAGAAAGCTGCATCCAAGAATTCTGCAAACGTCCTTGTCTTCTTAAGGCTCAGAGGGATTTGCCGTTCTCCTTGTGTCCAGAAGCATCCAAGTGACCCGAGATCCTCTGCCATCTTTTCAAAGAGACCATGCCTCTGGAAGAAGTTGCTGTTGGCAGGGTCCAGGTGCAGGGCTGCTGTTATCCCCTGAAGCGTGTGGAAAACAAGCTCCAATATGCAATTTTGTCCAACTGCTGTCCACAGCCCAGATGGAGGGTCCTGCAATGCACCTTCCATGTCTGAGAGAAGGGACAGGAGTCCATTGAATCCACTGCAGGTTCTGAAAGCTGAATGGCTCTTGGGACTCTCCAGTATCCTCAGGAGTGACTACAAACATTGGGAAGAAAGGAGACAAAAGAAGCACTTAAACCAAGAGACAAAGAAGCTTTAGAACATTTTAAAATTCCAAGTTTGTACCAAAATTCTTTCACTGAAATTTCACTCTCTAAAGAAAAAAAAAAAGAAGTTGGTCAAAGTAAAGGTCACCACTGCACAACTTTTCTCCTCCTCCCTTCCCCCATATACCCAATGAGTCAAACAACTAAGATTTGAATGCACCCTTAGGAACAACCCATGGAGTCAGACTGACAAGTAGGGAATAGTGCTCACAGGAATAACCAAAGAAATCAAGTTTCCTGCATTACATATCCTAGTCAGTTTGGCCAGAGGTAGTTTCAGACCTTTGGCTATTCTTTCATCAGTCTTCTCAGACTCTCTCAAGAAATCTGCCTTTGTCTTAAATAAATGAAAGCAGAGATTCAACTGTAAATAACCTCATATAGAAACTGAGAAGGCGGCGCAGCTCTCTGAAGGCAAGTCTTTCTACAGCCCTGAATACACATGGGGAGCCACACTAGACTTTTGCTCAGATGACTGAGCAGACCCCTTCCAAAAAGCAGCGACACAGGATGGCCCAAGGAATACTGCAAGCAGTAGGCTCTCCTCATTAAGAAAGGCAATAATAATTCCCTTTCTCAGCAGAGTTATTTTTAAAGTTTGCACAACACTTTGGAGGAAAAAAAAAGCCATAAAAAGTCAGATCCCAAGATAACGAAGTCATTAGATTTTATCTAACTTCAGTGGGCTTAAAGCAGGTTATAAGTGAAGGCCACTTGACAATATTACACATGCATAAAAACCAACCTATACTACTTGTAAATTTTGAATGCTATGTTCTTGCCATTTTAAAACAAATCTAGAAAAGTTATTAAGAGTTGTAGTGGTGGAAGTACAATTAGTGAGAAAAAAGAGCTTGCAAGGAAACAGTCTACTGTATTTGAATGTAATCCAGCCCAGATTTTTGGGATGTTGCACAATTCATTTTGTAAATATGATGTTCCTTCAGGCACCAGGGACCTTTCAGATTTGAGGCTGTACCTTTTCACATTGGAAAGGGCTAATTTTACATATAAAGTTTCCCAAAAGATATCCAGTGAAAAAGGTTCACTTCACAACCTGCTGAAGAGGAACAGTTTCTAACATAAATATATCTCCCTGTAAGAGGATCTAGGACTGTGAGAAAGGGTTGCCAGAACTGGAGGGGGAGGGGGAACTCTATTACTGTCATTCAATTTTGTATGATAATGTATCAAACCAGGCAGAGACTTCTGAACAGGGACTAAATTTAATAACTCAGAGTTGAAGTTATCAGGATGGCTTTAACACATTTCAGAGAAGGTCAACAGTAACCACATTTCCTCCAGCTCTAACTCAGTTAGAATTTAATCGCCTATGAGTTGCTATTCCTCTGTCTTGAATCTATAAAACTGATGTCTGCTGGAAACCCCCTAACTCAGTTAACGTTAACAGAATTTATTTCACATTCCATTATTTGTTATTCCTCATAATTGCCCACGTGCCACGCTGGAATACGGCAGTGCTAATTGCATTTGGGCCTAGGCTTTAACAGCTAAATATATATTAGCAAATCAATCTGAATTTGTGTGTAACACAATCACAGTCCCAATAGATGTAGATAATAAATTCATTTGCTTACATTATGCTTTAATACAGTTATCATTTGTCAAAATTAGACACCGAAGCTGCATTTATTTTCATATTAGTTTGGACACCATACTCAACTTTTCCACAAATATTGCTAAAGTTTACTGTTTCAAAACATAGCTATAAACTTTGTCACATTTTTGTTTTTTTAAAGTAACATAGTTCTTTTATCACAGAAGCAGCTGCTATATTGTGCTGAAAGGTGAATTCAGTTCACGCTTGGTAGAGAAGGTAGAATGAAACTTTAAATCAGTGCTTACAACACTGCTGCTTTTCAATTTGATGCCTGTGATCTAAACCAAAATAAAGTACACATTCTTTCCCCTGCTTCATTGCTTATGGATCAGACTCTCTATAAACACAATAGAGGCTATGAATAGTTCTAATTTCTTCCTCCAAACATTCATAAGACTCCTTTTTCCATCATCTCACATCTCTTTTTCCATGACACCGGTGTATGTGAGAGATGACAAAATTAAGGACAGCAAAGTTTCAACCTTGGCAACTTATCAGAATCAAGGTGTTCATCTCATGCCTACCCTGCCCCTTCCAATCTTACTCCTTTACCTCTTTTCACATCCTCCCTCCACATCTCCTCCACTTTTATTCACATTTGTTTCTCCTTTCTCTGTCACGTTACATAGAACTGCTCATACAACTGTGCCCTTTGCCATTTCCATTTCTCTGTCCTGCATTACTATTTAAGTCTTCAAAATACTTCACAGTCTGATACTGAGTGAAGGTGTTGACCACACACACATTGCTAAAAATCAAAGCACCCAATTTACCAGGATCAAAAACTAGCCCATGGCTCTTTTTTCTTCTGCACTTACCTTCTTGGAAAAAACACAGTGCTAGGGATAAGATTAAGAGCAATTTGCCACAAGCCAAGCACTTTCCAAGAAAACAACAACCAAGTGGGAAGCCACATTAATTACCTTCAGCAGATCTAGTTTCAGATGTAGCTCCCCTTGAGTAGAAGAACAGAGGGCCCCAATAATAATGCTCATATATTCTTCATAGTTGATGACTGATAGCTGCTCCAAGATGCTGAGAGTAGCACTCCTGTAGCACTCATCATCCAAAAATATCTTGATATATGGCACCATTCCATAGTCCTTCAGAACAACTGGGGACAAATATGGTATCATTTGTTACTTAAACTATCCTTTACTTGTAGTTTTCACAGGCAGATTTTCAGTGTTGGTGTGAAGTGCTGCATTTCTACAAATACAGCAGGAGAGGCAAGAAGAGCTGGTTAAGCTACAGATGACACAAACTGAATGGCACAAGAACAACTAGGGATAAAATGACTGGATGACCATGGTTTCTAATCATCAGAGATTACAGTTTCCCAATACAATAATGAATGAAAAGATGCCTTATTAGTTTTCAGCTTAAACATCTCTTCAGTTTATGAAGGTGACTGTTTGATAGTTTGTAACAATATATTTGCATTGTGTAAGATGCTGCAAACATGATGATTCTAGGATTCAAAAGTGAATTAAGTGAATGGATTCCAGTATTCAGAAGAGTTCGCTTCTGTATTACTATGTTCCACAAGATTCCCCACACATGCACCTCTTAGGTATGCCAATACTAAATGTATGAATGTTACTCAGCATGCGTCTGATCCCATCAAGATTTCAAAAAATAGATACCATGGAAGAAAATCTGGATGAACAAACAATACACAAAACTCACACACACAGTTTTGTTTTCCACAAGGTAAGTTTGTGTTTTCTATAAAAAAACTGGGATAAGGCTCATTATGCAGGATAAGAATATCTTTGCCACATTTCTTCCTGGTGTAATACTGTTATCCCTACACTTCTAGCTTTTGTCCTCCCCTTCTCACTGAAGCACAAAAGTCAGAAAATTTGTTGGTGCTCCTTAAGAGGCATCGTGGCCACTTACCACCAAATTTCACAAAGGCAATGCAGTCATACGTCATTTCTTACCAGTGTTCCTCACAGACCCCACTGTAAGGGCAGCCACCATCTTCAGCATCACAGCATTCAATTCCTTCTCAGTGCCTTCTTCCAGACCAGGCAGATGGGTTCCAGCTGTCAGTATATTAAAAGTCATAATACAATTTATACAAGACATGGTTAACTGTAGATAAAATATATTAAACCAAAAAGGAAAACCAGTTCTCCAGCAAATTCTAGTTTTCTCTTAAATATTACTTACAGGCTACTTGAACCCTAAAATGAGCAACAAAATACAGACATGGCATTGTCTAGTCATCAGGGTCTAGTCTGGGTTTGGGAAACACAGGTCTGATTCTATGCTCTGCAGTCCAGCTCTCCTGCATAACTATAGGCAATACTGATAATAGTGGTGTTTCCACTTCCCAACTGATGTAGAGTTACCTGTTTAGTGATACCTGGTAGGAACACACACAAATAAAAGAACATTACAGATTATGAGCCATGAAGTGCTAAAATATTCTAGCAACAGGGAGTACTTAAATACCTAAACTAAAAGTGAAGAGCAGAAACCCCCTGCATATTCAAAGGCAAACATTTCCAGGGTCAGATAGTGTAAAGTAGGTTATTTTTAGATCTAAAAGTCTTGAAGTTTGCAGGCTAAATTTTTGGAAACCAAAAGAGGGGAGTAGTGATCACTTCACACAGTGTCTTCCCACCTGTCCCTCCTCATCTGTGTGTCTAAATTTACAAATTACATAGCCATTCAATCACTCATTCTATAAAATTTAGATCACCAAGTGATCTAAAGCAGTGAATTAATGCAAAGACAGAAGAAAGCCCCTATGCACCAGCTCATAACCAGAAGGTAAGTTTTCAAGAACCTTGGTATTCATCTTGACAATCCTTATCTAAGTACTCTTGTACAAAACTCTAGTTCTCTGATATCAAGAACGCAAATCTAAGTGTCCTTGCAGGTAATGGATGTCTGCACTCTGGAACTTCTGTTGCAATTCACATTCCTTCTGTTGCTTGGAATAAATGTGTATAAATAATTCAATTGTGCTTGCTGCATCAGAAGCTATACCTAGTACTTTAGGTCCCTCTTCCTTTACTAAATGACTATTGCACTGAAATTTAAAGACATTTCCCAATTCATACAACACAGAAAATGTTCATCATGCATTTTTCTTTCAAAACTTTTCTTATAAACTTTTAAATATGTGAGTCTGTCCCCTAATTCAGCTGTACCCCACAGTTACCACACCAGGACTACTACCTTCCTGTTTTCATAATAGGAGATAACTATATCAGATGACAATGGATGGTAGTAATTGCGGGTAATACGTGGCCAAAATTCAAGAAACTGCTTTCCATCATCAGTCCTCAGGATTAAGTGTTTCAGAGGAACTAAGCACTGTGGGAAACACTTTCTTCCTCTACTCTCAAGCTGGCATTCTAGAGAACCCCAAATTGAGACCTGTTTAAAAGTGTGGGCTGAATGGTACCGTCCAGAATAATTCATCATACACTGGTGAAGAACAGCCCAGAACTGTTCAGGCTAGTGAACAGAATGATAAACAGCTAAGATTTCAGAGAGGACCCAGCTTAGTATGTCATAAACTTAGGCCAGTTGGTTTGCAGACAAGATCTAGCTACTCAGTAAAGAAAATTTATAAATTGACTGTAGAAAGAGATTCATTTATTCCTATTGATCTGCCTACTTCAACAGTCTTTGTGAACAACATTAAGTTGTACCTGACTTCCTCAGGATCTTGGCTTGCTTCCTCAAAAGTACCAGCAGTAGGCCTAAGAGCCCAGAGTCACGGAATACGTCACTGAATAACAGGTCCTTCCTGGTCATGCTGAGAAGGCACTGGAGAGCTGTCAAGGTGCAGAATGGCACTACGTTTTCCTTTATCAAATACTGAACCTTCTTCAAAATTTCATGGGGGACATAGGACAGGTCTAGCACTATGGACTCCACAAGTCTGAAGAACTGGACTTGGACTGGGTGTGGTTTGAAATGGATTATGTCAGTAAACTGGTTGATAGGTTGTAGTGTCCATTCCAGAAGAAAGAAGTTCACTGTGTCCCAGGCCCATATGGTACCAATTGCTGCCAAGATTCTTCCGCACAGGTGCTGATCATTACTTTTCTGGAAAATGGACTGCAACACCTGAAAAGCCTGGAGGTTTTTCACTGTCATTCCTGTGGGATAAAACCAGGTGAGATCATTTTTACATCAATGTTATTCAAGACTGCAAGCACCATAACTATAATGTTAAATCATGTCTGAGAGTGGAAATAGGAGCCGCAGACACAAGGGATGGGATTGGGAGGCATGTTCTCAACCTTGGATGAGACCCTACAGCTGACGTGGTCAGTCCAGTTTGATGTAGGTAGCATTCAGGCTCCTGCAGTGTTAGGCACATAGATCAGAAGATGCCATCTCATACTCCTTCCTCCATCTTAAGACACGTAATGAATACAGCTTCATTTTTCTATGACTTGCCTACATAGCCACATATAGATAGATAGATAGATAGATAGATAGATATACTGTACCTGAAGACCGTGTCTGTTCAAAATCAAAGTGCGGTAATTGCGGATGTACAATATTGCCAGAAACTTTCAATTCAGTTTTTCCACAGGTTGTAAGGCAAGTCAGCATGTCCAAGATCTCATCCAGATAGGGGTCTCCTTCATTTTGCTGCAACCCCTCACATCTAGGAACAAAACTTGGGACAGTCATATGATCATGCCTTAGTAATACAAACATTTTGGATGTATCACCATGTACTGAGCACACAGGAGCTACCCATTTTACTCCCCGCTCCTCCCCAGTCTGTTTTACTGTCTTTTTGACTCATTTCTGTGACTTGTTTAATCATCTTACAAACAGTAACTCCACACCATGGTGGCACATTCTGAATCAGAACAAAACTTACAAACTGAAGAAGAAAACTGAAGTGACACTGCAAGAGTCTTCTGAAGAATAGGAAGATAAATGTTTGAATTTAGTTCAGTTACGTGTACTTAAAAAAAAAAAAAGTAACTCTCTCCAAAAGAATGCCTGTTTTGGGGAGTAAAAATTTAAATTTTGTGAGAGATCAAAAAGTTAAAACAGACACCACATTAGAAGGTAGGCGTATGGTTGGCAAGGTAAGGGACTTGCTAACTGAGATAAATAACAGAAAAATCTCAGCCCTTAGGAAGGGAAAAATATTGTATTGCCTGAGCTTTGTGAATCAGATGTGAAGATGGCATGTCTCTCCTACATAAGGAAATAGTTTGAACTGTAACCCCAGATTTGCCATAGTTTAGACTGAAGTGAGAGTCTGTCAAAGGGCTGTCAAATCAGAGAGCTGCTTATCATGTCATCCTATTCTGTACTGCTTAGAGGGGTCAATTCTTAAGGAAAACTGCAGCATCTGGGCATGGGTTAGCAGCAGAGCAATAGACTGATGCTGGAAGTTAGGAAAAGATCAGAAGAAAACAAAACAAATACGTTCTGTTTTAATCTAAACAAGAAAAAAAAAGGGGGGGCCACGGCAAATGCTAGTATCCGTTTTGGTGGGAAAGAATGTGATCAGCAAAAGTCTTTTTACCTGAAAAAAAAAAAATTTCTAAACATCAGAGAAGAGGAAACCTGGTCACACAAACCGTTCAGGAAAGAAGCTCTCTGTCTATCCCTTTCTGCCAGTATATGCTGGGAAGGGAGACTAATCTGAAGCCCTGAGCATCTGTGTGCTATTTCTGTCTCTCCAGCCTAGTTACATCAGTTAAAAAGGACAGGGCAGTCATAGCCCTTATGATAAAGATCGGGTGTTTCTGCCCCTATACGGATAGAATTTCATCAGAAATATACATTGCAACACAGCTTATTTATAAGGGAAAGCTAGACAATCTATGGTAACTAAAGAAAATACTGCCAGAAAAAGGCAAAGCTTTTTCCAATTGTAGGTTAATAATTTTGTGCCATCCAAAAATCATCAGAAATCATACTCACCTACGGATATCTTTGGATTCATGATTCAAATTACAATCCTCTAGATCCAAATTGCAAAATACTCCCCCTCAGTCTAACATACTGGTCATGGACCAAAGTTCTTGCAAGTGTGGAGAAGAAGTACAAGAAAAGGCAAAGCCAGAATGGAGACAACAATAGATTGAGAAGATCTGGAAATGCTCTCTTCATTAAAGAAAACCAGAACAAAGCTCCTAAGTGTTTCTGGGGAAGTGGTATAATGTACCATGTTTTGACATAGCAAACTCAGAGCCTGGTTAGACAATGCAAGGAGACAAGGAGAGTAAAAAGATTCTACTTTGTACTTTTGATTAGCATAACTAGTGGGGATTTGTCCTGATATGTTCATATTCATGTCAGTTCTGAAGAACGTAACCATTTCAGATGCAAGTTTGGGTGGGTTTTTTTGTTTGTTTTCGGCACAGAAAGGAGATCAGCTTTCCCTCCCTAGCTGACTGCATCCCTGGATCAAGAGTTCACCTTAACTGAGACAAATGTCTCTAACCTACAACCCCTCTAATACTAATTGATGAAGAACTTTTGTCTTGTGTTCGGTAAGTCCCTATCCCACCTGTAGACTAACTTGTCCTACCGTTAATTTCCGTTATGGTTTCAGTAGAAGAAGTTATGTACTGTTTCCCTTCCAAAAACAGCAATGAAAGACCCCGATATTGGGTCTTTATTACTGGTTTTGCATCCACACAGGATTACCTACATGATTCATATTTAAGACAGACCACCATGCATTCTGAAAATGAAGTTTTACCATCCTCTAGAAGCCCACAAAAAAAGTCTCTACTTACCTGAGTAAAATTTTTAGCAGGAGTTGGTAGCCATCATTATTTTCAAACTCTGTTAATAAAGCTGATGATATGGGATAGGAATCTTTCACAAAGCACAAGACAATACTAGCAGCTTCACACACATCACAAGCAGGTAGGGTATCAGCCAGTTTAAAGAGATTCTGAATAGCTATTTTAATGCAGTCCACAGCTGTGGGAAAAACACATAGCAGGTATTTAAGAGCGGACAATCAAATAAGTTCAAAGTTACTAACAAAAATGGAACAACAAGTTTGAAAAGTTATTTCCCAGTAAAATAGGAGTCAGTTAACTCTTTTTCTAGAAAGAAAAGACGAGGATATATGAACACCACACTCAGAGGCTACATGAAGAACATTTCTGGTTTTTGAAGTATGCATGCATTTCTTTGCTTAACCCCCAGAGGCTGATTCAGTCTCAGGAGTATAAATTTCCAACCCATCCACTCACCAAAATTCATATACAGTGAATCCAGCTGTCTGAGTACAAGGTAAGCGGAGGCTGACGTATTTGTTTTGTACTAAGTCAATCACACATTCTGTGCAGAGTTCACAGATTAATTCTTTGCTCAATGAGGCATATGTAATGGCGTATACACATCTTGCTCTGAGCAATGAAGCCTAGTTTTCTTGTCTAATCTGATGGCCAGTCCTTCCAGGACAGTTTCAAAATGTCTAAACAGTTCAGTACTCTTAGAACTATTATTCCTCAGTCTTTCAATCTCACCCAGGAAGCTAAATTTTTATTTTAAAAAATAAAAATACCTATATGCAGTTACTCCATGACAAGGAATACTGACAGTAAAGTGTGGATTATAAAACTATTTGTTTTTCCTTCTAAGAAATTGAGACTCATGGCCTTTGCACTTCTTAATAACAGAACAATTGCTTACTCTAATAAAGCCTAGGAAGAAATGAGGTTGTAACTCAACCAATCATGATGTTGTCTCAAAAAATACCGTTCCTCTGGCAGTGCCCTCAACATTGTATTTAGAGTGTGCATGAGCCTTAGGCTCACACATAAAGCCACACAACTTAAAAAACCCATAATACACTGTCCTTGACTACATTAGTGTGATCAGGTGGGATTGGCTCTTGCCTGTAATTTTATTTTTTATCTAGAAAAAACTCCAGTTTCCAGATGGCTATCAGTACGAAATAAAGCTCCTGTCTAGAAAGCCGAGAGCCCATGCTTTGCAGTTGACTGACTACCAGATGATGTAGAGATAAAAATCTATCCCAGGGAGACTCTTCTTGAGAATTCATTCTCAGTGAAGCTATAAGGAAAGAAGAAGCCAAATTACTAAATCAAACCTTGTAGGTACACAATGCTGTTTTTGGTCTGAGCCTTTGAAATTGTTCTCAGCACACGGCCTGTAGGTACTTTCCACGAGTGGCTACACTGGTCCCAGAGGGAAGCAGTTGCTATAATTAATGACTGAAGCTTATCATCTGCCAGAAGTTCCGCTACACCTTGTTCCTCTCTGTACATGTTAAGCATTATCTGAAAAGCAAACAAACATCAGCTACAATAAACAGATCTGGGAGATTAAGAAAAATCCATTGGGGGAGGGATTATAGTTTGATACCAAAGCCATGAGAAAGGATGCAGTGAAATGAACAAGCAAAACTACCACTAGGATATTATCAATGGATTTTTTGTCCCCACTTAAAGTCATGTTGTTTTGTTTAACAAAAAAATAAGAGCGATAGTGGCATCATCTCAGATTGTTTTATACTGCTCCTGATGCTTGTTCAATGGTTTTCAGTCCAAATTTACTCCTTTTTTTGACAGTTTGAATCAATCACCAGCTAAAAGCCTAAGTGAACATCTGAGTACTCAGGGCAATGAACTCCCAGAGGTGCGTCTCACCTTAACAAGCATTTCCTGAGTTTGAGTGTCATCCTCACTTGTCTCTCCATCATCACTGGTTTTCTTCAGAGGAAAAGTAAAGAAAAGGTACAGGCACTGCATCAGAGCAGCTGGAAGGCCAGATCCAATGATGTTCCACATAGTTCTCTAAGTAAGGAAAATAAAAATCAGCCCTTCCAGAAGCTGCCCACAGTTTCCTTGTGTTTCTACACGCTGAGTGTAGTCATGGCAGATGAAAGAGCTACTTGAGCATTTTATCCTTACAAGTGCTCTAGGGCACACAAGCGTGGCAATCATATAGCATGGCTGTACAAATCCACTTGGCAGAAGTGAACACACTGACCGTGTGTTGCCATAGCTGTTCCCAGGACTTCTCACTCCAGCTGAAATACAGCTTTGACAGAGATACTTACTATGTCCTGCATAAGGAGACCTACAGTTGATAAAGCACAAAACCTGGAAACTAGCCGCTAAAATAGCAGGAAGTCCAGGGGCAGACAGTACCCCCTTTATCATTAGTTCACAGGACACCTGCAGCTATAGAGGCCTGATATGTTAAAAGCATGAATCGTCCATTCCCTCCTTGATCCAGCATAGCAGCAATTTAGCTATAACGCCTTTGCTTCTGTAACATATTGAATAACTGCACACACACTTCTAATTATAGCTTTTATAAATACAAGAGACCCTGTTTCTCCACAATGTTTCTCAATGCTTAGTTTCTTCCCATCTTCACTACAGCTGTGTACAACTTACAGAGAAGTCCCAGTGTGCCTGCTTGGCACACAATAATCAAAACAAAAATCAGCAGCAAATTAAACAGAAGAGTGAGGTTTGTGATATGAAGTTTTGTGAGTGTGTGTGCTACAAAAAATAGCAATGTCTTAAATCTGTGAAAAACACAAATTTCATTAGGAACTTCATGCTGTGACAAACTATATATAATTTTATAGAGCTCCTTATGACACAGAACATGTTCCCTAGAAGCTGACGGTAAGATTTTATTTTCACGTATCTGAATAAAGATGAGACAAACTGCTCAGCTCAATGTCAGTGATAAACGCACCCCTGATACCCATCAGCAGGCTGTACTGCTGGTGCCAGTCTGCTTTCCGGATGGCTGTACAAGTAGAGTTTGTGAAATGCTTTGAAATGCTTCAAAGTGAGAGGTTATCAGGATGGAAAATCTAACCGCTGCATTACCAGACAGACAGGTCCTTACCAGTCATCTTTTTGATACGTAAGCTGGAGTGACAAAGAAAGGTTGAAGAGCAGTGATACACAATGGAAAAAAAAAGATAAATCAGAGGAACACTAGAAAAAACAGCCGCCCGACGATCAAAACAAAAAGGGTATCTGAAAGCACAGAGCGCTTACTTCCCTTTTTTAGAAAAGCCCAGACTATAAACCTGGTGGTGTGTCCTCTCCCTGACTGTATACCCTGGGCATGCTGAAGCACAAAGCATTGGGGGTAATGCAAACATTATGAGACTTAGGTGTTCCACTGTTGGGGTGGCTACCCAGCTTCTCTGAAATAAAAAGGAAAAAAACAAAACAAGACAAATAAAAAAAAAATCCTTTGTAGTCATTTCTCTTACCAAGTCAGTCTGTGAGAGCTGATACACCGATTTTAGCAGCAAACGGCCATCTTCTGCTTCCCCTTTCTGTTGTAGCAATTGCTCCAACGCCAGACGAGCTTCCTCTGTTACCACAAAAACATTAAACTTTAATTCCTTAATGAAAGATGAAAATGTTGCATTGATCCTTTCCTAACAGATCTGACAAATTTAACAAAGTTACAGTAGCAAGAGTTCACTGAAGTGAATAGAAGGACATAAAAGGATTTTGATCAAGCATCAGGCTCAGGTCAGTTCATGTAAACCACACCTTTCAAACTGAGAAGCTTCACTGGGAATATCAGCTCAGTTCATGAAGTCTGCCAGCTGACCAGTGTGAAGAATGTACAACAGCCACCAGGAAGCCATGTGTGGTTAGAAGTATTTTTCTCATTAAAGAAAGCTCCTCAGAGTAGTGTGTAGCCTACTCTTTTACTGCATAGCTGCAATATTATGCATTTCCAGCTACAAAAGTTCCAAAACCAAGGTCAGCACAGCATACAAGGCCAGATCTTCAGTGCAATCATCCAAAACCAGTGCTAGCTCACACCTACTAAAAGATCTGGCTTGCTACACTTAGTATTTTCCTGTTCCCCCTTTATTTCCCTCATGGTAAGCACAGAGGACAGCTGAATGACAGCACATTCCCAGAATAAGTGGATCCAGTGGATATGGTATGGGATCATTACCTGCAGGTTTGCCATCGAGGTTTCTCTTAATTTCTTTTGTCAGAAGCTTGGAAACCTCACTGGCTAACAGCTGAATGTTGGGGAATACGATTACTCCAGCAGACTGTTCCCAGGCCTGAAATCCAAGTGTAACTGTTAAGTCTTTCTGATACAGCATGTCTTTGGCAGATTGAGAAGTACTAATAATATAAATAAACAAACATAAAGCTAAAATTCCCCTGCAAAATTCCCTCCCCAGCCAGTGTAGTCCATTAAGCAGTATTTGCCAGACAGGCAGGAACCTGACACTACAGATACAGAAGTCAACCTGGAACGATCTTTTGAATCACGTAATGCACCTACTAGAGAGCATTTACATTATTTTCTCCATTGCATACAATCAAAACAATGTAAATGTTTGTCATAGCCCATGTCACTAATTATTTGTATCAAAAAGCATGCTAGCCCCTTTCGAAATGCAACATAAACACCCTGTACCCTGAAGAGGTTGCAGCTACAGTTGTCCAAGAATTTTTCAGAAGTATATCCTTCTCCAAAAACTGGTCTCCCCAAAACTATAGTCATAAACAAAACCTGAGTCTTCAACTGAATAAAAATTAAAAATAAAAATTGTATTTTCTCTGTTCAGCAAGTCATTGCACAGTCTCAGCTACCTAGAGACTGAAAGGGGACTGAACTGCTTCTCTCAGGGAGCATTTGCAACAGACCTGTCAAAAAGAAACCATGGTAATACAGGAATACTGGTCCCAGGTAGCAGTATACTGGCCAAGATTCCAAGATTCACCTGAAACTGAACTATTTCTTTCAAGTCAATAAATTTATAAAAATCACAGAACGAACAAACAAGCAAAATTCTTTGGGATTTTTTTTTTTGTTTGGGGTTGTGGGGTTTTTTTGTTTTTTTTTTTTTTAATACATTCATAAAGTTTCTGCCTTTCAATTCTACTCTATTTTGGGAGGAAAGTAAGGCTCATAAAATCAGCATTTCTTGTCGGACAGAAACAGTCTTTGTTGCAAACTAAGGAAATAAAAGAAAACATGGGGAAAGGAGCTGAAAAAACAGCAAATTCTAGCCAAAAACGCACTGGATGTGATTTTGCAGCAATATGAGTTGCCTAACCCATCTGCCTATAAGGTTAAGATGTAGGCTGCCAGGCCTGGAGTGACAACCCTGCCTGGCTAGGAATTTACGATATTACAAGCCAGCTTACATCATGAGAACAGATCGGTGCTAATATAGGAAATGATGCACTTCTAAAATGCTGAGATGATGACAGTAAATGTTTACCAGATCAGGATTTCTAAACATTTCCTGTGCTATAATAAGCACCCCTAAATAGGAAGGTATAGTCCTAAATGCATAGCTAGCCAAGGAAAACAAATTTATAGACAAGTTTATAAACAATTTATAAATAAGTTTATATACTACTTGTTCAAGAATGGACAAGCAATTCAATGCAAAACTGACAAGAGGAGCAACAGCAAGACTGGATGGTTCCCTGCTCCGAGTCTGACAAACAGATCCCCTCTCAAATGTTTCTTAACCTTGACTTGGGGGGGGGGGGGGGGGGGGGGAATCAAAAGCAATAAAAAAATACTCCAGTAGACTGATACTATTGCACCCAACTGGCCTCCAAGAATCAGGTACCATTACTTTTATATAGAACATTCAATGCTACACACATCAATGGATTAGTAATAGTGCAGCATTCACCTCTAAATACCAGGCTGAGACACCTCTGTCCCCAGCTACCTTGAAAATTTTCTTTACAAACATCTCCTCCTTCTAAAAGCTCAGAAAAATCAAGCTGTAAGGCCAGATAATGGAAGGAAGGTAACAAAAATAATAAGACATCTGTTCTGAAATAATTTGGAGCAGACTCCCCATAATACTGTCTGCCAAATCAGTGCAACTCTTTGTGAAAGAAGATCCTCTACAAACATTATTTCCTTCCCTACCATTGCTTTCAATTACTTCTTCTGTCTTTGCTGATGACAGTTTGTGGACAAGCTATTTCTTTCCCCCCAAAGTGCCAGTCATCTGTCAGCAATCAGGCAAGCACCTCCTTTTTGCTTCATTTTACTGCATTGACCTCTCTGGAACTGCACCCAACTCTTTCTTCTGGGCTACAAAAGAGTGAAATAAAATTGCACAGTGTGCCTATCAATTAGTTGTCAATCAATCAACAATATTAAAAAAAACAAGCTATTTTTTTCAGATTTTGACCATAAATGATTTTCAGAGACCCTCAGTTGCAGGAGCGAGGTCCACTTGATTCTTCCACTTCTGATGCAGAAGTGAGGGAAGATCTGCAAAGAACAGAGCAAGCTGGGCAAACACAATGACAAGAAACCCACAGACACTTAAGAATATACAATGTCTGTCATTAAGCTATACCCTTTTTCAGAAGAAAGCAGTGATAGATTCTTGTTCCTCTGCCTCAAAGAGGAACACCCTCTGAACACTTCAGAAAGGACTTGTTACACTCAACTCTTCTGCTAACAGAAAGAGCAGGATAAATTTTAGAAGTTTGGACCATATGCAGCAGACAGCAGTAATCAAAGGTTCATAGCAACGCTACCATTGTGCAAAAATTTAGCTAGTCCATCTCACTACAGACCAGACCACTAATGTTCTGATTTGATTTTACAGGTGATCTTCCTGTGGGTCAGACACCAACCTCTAGAATACGGTCTCCTTTAAGAACAGACCTAATCAGTTCCATATTCATCTTTGAGCCACTAAAAGATCTGTATCTGGAAGATCTGTGTCTGGAAGAATATCAACCTGACTCCATTCCGGGATGTCTGCCTTCAGGGGAAACTCAAATAATATGGTAACAGTGTAATCTGATTTTGTTTCTTTCTCTTAAGCCTGCTTCTACATGTTTAAGATGTTGCCACAAGTTCCCTGTGTCTGCTGATGCCATCTGTCCTTCCTATTCAATGCTTCATGGAAAGATGCTAGCTCAAAAGCCAGCCATGTAATAGTACATTCTGATACTTTCTGAGGCACCAAGAGGGAAAATACAGAGGGCACATTAAAATGACTCCCAGCCTAGGCCTGAATCACAAGCAGATGGCTAACATTTTCCTCCTACACCTTTTCCTTCTACATCAAGGACTATCAGTGAGTAATGAGCCCCCACATCCCAGGTGGCTCCTGGTTAGTGCCCTCTCTCTCCAGTCCTCTTAAAGCACTCTAAGACAAAAAGACAGAGATGCACTGGCATCTGCGTGATCAAACAAGGAAAGGAAAAGCAAGAGATGAAAATCCTCCAAGGAGGGAGAGGACTTATGCAGAGTCCCCTGTTAAACAGGAGGAAGCAAGGTGGTGTCCGTAAGAACTTCATAACACATACAACTCAAACTGAGATGCGTTTCCCCAAGCCAGCCCAGGGGCTTAGCACAAAGCAGAAGGCTGGTACATGAAGGGAGTAAAAGTCATACGTGGAAGGATATGATGACTCAAAGCTAAAGGGCCAGATCCTCCACAATGTACTCCTAAATCAATGATGCAAGGCCAAAATGCTCTAGCCACACATCTGAACCTAAATACGTACAAAGTACTGCAAAGCTCCACTGATACATCTAAGAAAAGTGAAGGGGAAGAATCTCCCTCTTAGGGCACAAAATCGAGTGTTAAGCTAATGAGAAATTCACATCTCCATTCTGAATATATTCTGTAGCCAAAATATCCTTTAGGAATTTAAAATCCCCTCTTTGTGAGCACTACTGCAATTCAGGAAATCACTTTCTGCAACCTTAAAGCATATGAAGTTCAGCCCTACAGAAGGGTAACACATGATGGATATGCATATGCATGACATTGCCAGTCCCTTAGCAATACTCAGCTTGCCTCCTGGGGAACAGCTGTCCTTTGACCCACTGGTACTAAAGTTTCTTTCTCCTGTTTCATGATAAATAAGTGATTTCCTGCTTTCCTGTCCGATTTTTAATTCCTAAGACTTCTAGAGTTTATAGCTTTCATCACCTTTGTTCAGTAACAACGATTTCCTCAGTCCTTTGAAAGTTTCACTCCAAAAAATGACCTTCGCATGGAAGGCATTCTTGCTATTCATACTTAGTTAATGATCAGCAAATCTGAAGTTGTTCTATATAATCTCATCTCACCAAGACTTGCTTACTTCATGTTCACTATATAGTATTCAAAAACTAAAGCTGGAACAGAACTCAGAAACCTTGAGAACTGGGAATTTCAATTTCATTGTAAACGTGAGGCAGGAAAACCTCTGCAGAAGAATTTCACAAAAAGCCTGCAATACGTTGCTTACAAGAGGGGGAGGAAGCACTTTGGAGAGACTATCTTCCACAACAAAGCTTATCTTTGTTGGGATGAATTTATACCCTCAAAGCATTAAGCATGTATGTTTTCCATGAAGCTTCAGGAGGAAGGAAGACAGGAGGTCTGAAAACAGCTCTAGGAAAAGCAGACGGCTCTTGCTCCAAGCAAAAAGGTTGCATCTTGTTGCTGTGCTTTCTCAGAAAAAGAACAGTGCCATTTTCAACAAGCCATTTAAAAAGCAGATCCATGGAATAAGAAGGTGCTTCTCTACAGAAAACTGCCAGATTATCAGTCTTGATCTGACTTTGAAGAGCATTCTTTGAAAGCTGAGGAAGGAACGCTGCCTCTTTGCAAAGTCAAAATTTTTGTGAGCTGATGAAGTGGTGGTGAGCTCCCAAGAGAGAGAAGTCTGCCCCAGCACATGTAGTGCCATATACAGAGAGAGGGAGGTTTGCTTCCAGTGACAGGCACGTATGCAGAGAGCAACAGCTCTTCTGTCCAAATATAGCCTTTGGTTCAGAAGGGACACTCTTCTATGCAAACAAGTCCAGAAGTTGAGAGAAGTGGTGAAAAGTGAAAGTTTTGTTCAGTAATCATAAAATACCTGTAGGGCCATTTAGATTAAATGAGAAGGCCCCTTCTGAGACTCCAGGCTATACACTCACTGCCTTTTCAGACCCCTCCATTCATTTTGTCTGCGCTGTCTTGGACCAGGGCAAGCTTGTACTCAAACACAGCAAACTCTTCACCATAGGCATCACCAGATCCTGCTCCCAACTCAGTTGTTTGCATCACGCTGACACCAATGGGTGACCTGCTCCAGTGCTGTTAACTGACGCCAGCATCTACAGCGATTTCAAAGTCCTGCTCTGCACCGAGACTTACATGCTCTATCCAGCTGAGTGAAATGTTTACGACTATCTGGAAGTTACTCCTCCTTTACTGTTATGGGCACGAAAGATTTCATAGCCCTGAGCACAGTAATTTCCCTGCACACGCAGTTCAAAATGTCCCTCTCACCAGAGAGTATCACTTTTTATGTCCCACAATGCTTCCGTATAAACAGAGTGACCATGTCATTAACTTTTTTCCCCTCACCTACCCACTAACTTCTTTTTAGAAAACTGGCTCAGCTAGGTAGGGAACAGATGGATCTGAGTTTGGTCACTCAAGAACACTGAAAACTCACAAGTACAGATGGCTGAAATATGTCATCATTAAGATATTGTTTCACCAAAAAGAAGCTTTTATTTTCTTTCTGAAAGACTTACATAGTGAGAGAGTGTAAAAACACAGATTCCATACCCATAAATACCCAAGCTAATTCAAGAGAAAAACAATTCTGTACTTCAACATGGCCACAGTACATTTAAAGATAGGCCAGGTTTTCTGCTCCTCTCAGTATTAAGCTCTGCCATTCTGTTGCTGTATGGTCCACTCAAACAGTTCCCCATATGTTTCACACACTCTAGCAAACAAAACCAACCCATAAGGCTCCCATTCACTATAGAGCTCTTCCAGTTTTACCCTTCGATATGGCCATCTCAGAAATTCTTGGCTGATGGAAGCTCTAGGGCATGGGGTAGTGCAGCCTGCTAACCAAAATGTTCTAGTTCTCAGCTGTGCCCCTCACCCACAGTATGACCTTCCTCTCCTCATGCCACAGTTTCCCCATCTATAACACAACTCCTCTCTCAAGTACTAAAATTAGACATCAGCACTGTCACTAACCCAAAAATTCCATCTTAATACTATACCCCTGCATTTCCCCTAGCTGGCTGCATGCCACAACCACATTTTCCCAGACTGAAACTGTGCTCAGCCCCCCACTACGTAATAAAACGGATGAGGCAGACATGAAGTAACTTCTTCACAGGGTACTTACTTTGAAACATGCCTGTCTCATCAACATATCCCTTGACTGCAAGAATAGAATTTAGCCATTCATGAAAGTAAAGCAGTGCTTCCTCCATATACTTTTCTCATGCTAACATAGCAGGTTAGTTAGATGAAAGGAGGACAAGAAACTGTTTCCCCGGGCTCCCAATGGAATGAAAGTAATTATCACCTACACAAATGGGTCATGCTCCAATTAACTCCTGTGGCAGTTAGGGTGACCACAGAATGGATAGAGCAACAGAAACTCAAATTTACATCCTTGGCATGTGCACCAAAGGCAACAAGGAGAACAAACCTTTAAGAAGAGGGAAAGAAAGTCCAGCAGCCTTCTCTGTTGCTCCTCTGGGATGAGAAATGGAGCCACCTGCTCATACTCTACAAACTGTCTGCCTAGAGTCTCCCACTGGAGGGTATGGCTCTGGGGTGGCTTGTCCTTGCTGTGTGCAGGCTGTCCTGGCACTTCTGCTTTGTCTCTGTCATCAGGGCTTTGCTCTTGCTGTCCTGCTTTGCCAGGTGAATCCTCCAGCTGCCACGTGAGTTCAGCTGCTTTGTCCATGCTGAAATGAGACCTGAAGTTAAAGATACTGTGTTATTTACAGTTAGCATCATCTCTTACCAGCCAACTGTCCCATGAAACTAGACACTGACAGTCTTAACTATTGGAGTTGGGGAGTTTAGAAGCATGGAAATGCTGGCAGCCACTGACTCTTTTCCAATTCTGATGGCAAAGCACTCTGCTCCTGGACAAGAGCAATCACATGAACAAGCTCTCTCCCATGAGACACGTGTGCATGTGCTACACAACTCATCTGGGCTTTGGCAGGACAAACTGGTAAACCATGCAGGAAATCTGGATTCCAGCCCCAGCTTTGCCATTGAGCCAGATCCTCTCCCTATACTTCAGTCACCCCAATTGTAAAACAAGTCATAACTATTACCATCATCAGATCTGCAACAGAAGAGCACTACCCAAGAGCCAGGTTACACATTTCATTGAGTATGGATGCTAAACTAAGCTGCACATCTCTGATGCATGCCCCACCTGGAGTGGGGTTGAAGCTCTAGCTGGAATAGGAACTATGTGGAAAAGCCAAGGATTCCCCACATGGGTGTGCTGGCCCAAACAGGCAGCAACATTCAGTTCTTCTATCCTACAGATGTACAGCTCTGTACAAGAGGTAGGTATTTTCACTGCAACATTACCTGTTTTGCTGATCCTGTAAACTGAAATGGATATGCCTCGATGAAGGAGCAACGTGCTTCTAGCAGCCTCATTGCCATCAAACTGAACCTACAATGGGTCCATCTTGCACTATACGTAGAGGAATCCTTCTGATACCCTCATCTCAACCCCAAGTCCTCTCATCTACCTTCCAGCCCTGTTTTCATCCATAGCCTTCTGGGAGGTCACTGACACAGCCTTGAATCCACAGCAACTCTACTCCTTTGCCATAGCCTTCTGTGAGCTCACCCTGCTACCTAGAGCCTACGTAAATCACAATGCTTACGCTAATGGAAATCAGGCTTCTCCAGTTTCCATCAAAATAAGCCATATGCTTATTGGTGTCTAGGACATTGTCTGACTACTCAAAACATGACACACAAATTATCATAGTGTAGGCAGGCAGCTGGGGAGTTGTCACCAAGATGAACGTAGCTCATCGCTTTACTTACCAAGTATATTGTCTTTTAAGAGCCTAGAAGAATCTTTAACACATCATTACACCCTCTCAAAGGCCACCACCAATATACCTCCATTTCTAGGAAATAGGTTCCTTCTCCACAGTGTCTCTTTGATTGCCATTCTAGCTTGCCAATAAAAATGCCAAAAAGCAAATGTAACTAAAAACCTGAGTCAGATCTCCTGCACTACCAATACATACACCCCTTATACTAAATTTTAAAAAAGACTATTATGAGCCTGGTTTAGAAATTATGAGCCGACACTAATCCTGTATTTGGGATTCTCTTCCTTCACCATCCATCAGCTATGCAGCTTGCTTACTGCTTGCATCTTGCCCGCTCCAAGCCAGATGAACCAGTTTCACTTCCACACTCTTGCAGTAGCTCCATGCTGCAGAGATGAAGTGGGTGACATTATCCTGTCACTGTGCACCATACCACCTGCAGCAAGCTGATGGTCCCAGCAGACACCTACGCGTGGATGCAAATGCTGATCCTTCACACTACAGCAGAGGGTAACTTATTCTACCACAGCCCATACTCTGTCCTTTGCTAGGAGATCGAGGGCTATGAAATTTTGATCAGTCTCCAGGGATGTCAATCTGGAACTTCCTACCTCAACAACATTTTGTGTTTCGCTGCTGTTGTGTTCCTTAACTATCTGTGTTAAGACAACACAGCCCTGTGAGCAGAAAAAGTGTGATGACCATCTGTACAGACTAAACAGGAAGACTCTGTTCCTCATGACTGTGTGGGAGTTACATTTGTCATATGTTATACTTAACCCTGGTATGGGATTTTGGCCCACTTGAGTCATCATGAAGCTGTACAGTGTGTTGAGACAGCCTGGGTACTGTTCTAGGGGCTTGAGTGAGCATAGTTCAGAGTTACTTTTTCAGTGACGCTGCTCTCACATCCCAAATGGCACTATTCTCTTCCTAAGGGAAACCTCTCACCTTGGAAGCTACTCTGCTAAGCCTAAATCAATGCTAATTAGCAAGTAACTCACTCCCAGTGCCTACATTCACCTTGGTCATTTGTATAGAGAAGCCCAAAATGCTTTACAGAGGCATTTTACAGATGGTGAAACTGAGGCACAGAGAAGTTCTTACGCTGGCCTCAGAAGGTCAGTGACTGACCAATCAACGGCACTGCTTGAACTGCACTGCACTGAATGGCACTGCAGATGTGTTTACCAATTTTCTCTCTTTCTATTCATAATTTATTTGGCAGGCCTTTCTTGCTGGTGGCACAGCTAAGGCAAGCAGGGCTGGTGACTCAAAAAATTCTCACTCTATGAATCTATGTAATGAAAGAATTCTTCCTCTCTCCACAGAAAATATTAAAACCAGATATGCACTGACAACTTCATTAATGACAACCTAATTGTAACAGACTATGTACAACATTTGAGTGTACATGGAAATCTTTAATCTCCAGAAGTACATGAAAGCAAAATGAGGATTATGATTTGCCTCCTTATTTACTCCAACTGTCTAGACTACAAGAGGCATATTAGACTACATATCAGTCCTGTAGTATTAGTGCAAGTGGATACAACAGACTACCTGCTTTTAATATTCCTTCTCCTAATAGCCTCTTCTTGAGTCTACAATTTTATTCGGATTTCTAAATCCTTTGCTTTTCCTATTCCTCTTGGAGGATAATTATTCTTCTAGACCAATCACAATATCACAGGGTCCAGCATTCAAGTATCTTTGGTATTAAGGATAGCTTAGCTATCTTATATGTCTTATATGTTAGCTTTCTTCTACATCCCACCATTTGTCCTGATCCTCAGTGTAAATTAACAGCTTATTTCAGTTTTGATAAGTTATAAATATCACAATGATACAAAAAGTAAAGTCTAAATAATAAAGATTTTAAAAGACATGGAAGTGAAAATATATCAAATAAACCTGATGCTATCATTCAGAAAGTAGTGTCAGGTAACAGAGAGGAAGTGGAACTTATTCATGTATTTTCCCTTTTGTTCTAAATGAAGCTTGTGTGAAATCACACTGCGATGTGGCTACGCCTTTTCAGACCGATAAGACAAAAAGGAAGAAAGGCCTGACCAAAGCTGGCAGGACAGGCAGAACACTGATAGTAAAAGCTTACTAGCTGACCAAGCATGATTTTTTTAAATGATATTTTAATTATATTTATCTGGGATTAACTCCCCCAGCAGTCCAAAAAATGATCCCATACAGCTACAAAATTCCAATTTGCACCAAGATCAAGAAGTTTACTTATACATTTAAAATAATTTGTTATCAGAGAAGGGTCTCATGACAAGATGGTTGACCAAAACACAACCAAGTCTAATACCAAATTTCAGAGTTTGATCCACTTCTTATGGTAAGTATCTGCAAAAACTGTCAGATATTTGAGCGTACATGGAAATCTTTAATCTCCAAAAGTACATGAAAGCAAAATGAGGATTACGATTTGCCTCCTTATTTACTCCAACTGTCCAAACAACAAGAGGCATAGTAGACTAAATATCAGATCCCTAGTACTAGGACTACCTGCTTTAAATATTCCTTCTCCTTTTCTTGACTATTAAAACCCAGGATTCTGGTGACTATCAGAAACACATGGCTCACAGCACTCCAAAAATCCGCTGTGTGATACCTCTTTATACCCTCTTCCTTTCCTTGGCAGCCAAGATAAATCTGTTCATTAAACAGTCATGCCAGTCAATAATTTTAAATGCTAATAACAGGGATTCCGCTACCTCCCCAGGAAAGCTGTCTGATGCCATAACAGACCCCAGCAGTAGAAGGCATTGCTTGTTTCTTTTATGAACCATCTTATCTCACAAATTCTAGTTCTCTCCCAGTTCAGTCGCAAACTCCCTCTTTGTGGCTTACACCACTCTCTGCTCACAAGAAACGGCAGTACCTGAGAAAGAACACTGTGCCAGACACTGTCCATCTACCACTCTTACCTCTGTCCCTCCTAATCACCTTGGTTCTTCCTCCCTGAGCTCCCTCTGCCTTTCTTACATTATCTACACCTATCAGTCCTATGTCTAGTGATCATACTTGACATTATTTCATGAGGCAAACCTAAAAACACCACCAAAAAGATTTACACTTTGATGTCACTCTATTTATCTTCTCCAATATGAGGGCTGCAATGAATTAAAACAAGTTGCAAAATTTAATATCCTACCCATCCTTGCCAGGTCCATTTAACTGTAAATTCTACGGGGAAGGTATTGTCTCTTCCTAAGTTCTGGCACAGCACTTTATACAACAGGAGCCTAACCTGGCTGGTGCCTTGAAATACAAATAGTTGACAAAATACAAATAACAGCGGGGTTTTAAAACACTTGTCAGGTTAGAGAAGGTTGAATACCGTTCAAAGAACAAGTCCCATTTCAGTAGGACACAGCCCCTACTTTTTCAGCAATATAAATATCATTTCAGCTTGTTTCAAGAAGGTGTGACACTATTACTACCAAAGGAGTTGCATTCATTTACACCAGGACTTCAGTTGTCCAAGCATATTTTTATTTTTTGAGCACATCTAAGTTGGACAAGGCATTTCTGCAGTACAACCTCACAAATCATTAATTCAGTTTCAAACACTTAACTGCATCTCTCTATTTTTGTTTGAAGAGCACCTCCATGCAATCCAAAAGTAGCTGTAAAACCAACTTAGGCTCTCCCTCATGCACCTACATCATCTTTTCTGTTTTAAAAAGTAGCTTCTAAATATCTAATTTGGAACAATTTCTTCTCTGACTTGCATATACCCCTACTGCAGCCAAGAGAGAAGCACAGATATTGGGTATACTTGCTGTTGAGATGTGGTCCTCCTGGAAGCGAAGTAATGCCCCCACCTTAAGAGCAAACAGAATGCTTCTGGTCAGTCACAGACAATAGAGTTGTAACAAACTCAAAGAAACAAGACCAGGGCAATTCTGATCATCTCACAACAACAGCTCATTAGATAAGGATATGCAGTTAAACCAAATCCAACAAGTCTCCACTAGCAGCAGTAACAGATGCACCCCCGACATCTGCAATCCTATTATCATCCCTAGATTAAAGGATACAAGTAAACTGCTGATCCTTTCTCCTCCTTGTACTGCAGTTTAGGGTGAACTTTGACTGAAACCTTTGCTGTTTGAAAATGATCCTACTATAACAAACCAGTTGCAGATAATACTGCAGTTTCCTTCAACAGTTAACAGTCTGTTCCTTTTGCTTTCACAGCATATCTCTTGACATACCTGGGCTCCTAGATTCAGCAGCTCCTGTTGCAGTCAATAACCACATCCAGAGAAATGAGCGTTACTGCTTCTGTCCTGCTAGGCATCTTGGTGTTTGCAGCAGCTCCCACTCTGCTCTTTAAACTTTCCACTGTGAATCACCTGATTAGCTGCTGCATTTATTTCCTGAGGAAAGCAGAAGTGAAGAGCAAACAAACCACATGCTCAGGACCCGCCAAGCTCCCAAAGCAACTTGGAACAATTCAGCTTACACACAAACCTGGCAGGCATTGCATGCTTCTTCCTGGGTCAAGAGTAACCAAGTATTTCCCCCCATACCATATTCACAAAGAAAAGGTGGGTGTGGGGGGGTTGTTGTTTCATTTTGGTTTTAAATTTAAGGTTTACCAAACTACTACAGGAATACAGCACCACAAAGCTCATGCTCTTTGTGCATGCAACCTGTGCCCAAAGGACAGGCAACAGTTGGAGTCCTTCCTCAAATGCAGTAGCTTAAGATAAATACATTTGAATGCTGAGGTGAATGCTAAGTCCTTGACCTCTCTACTAAAATGGTCAAGGCAGCTACTCTGACAACATGAAAGAGCCTCGATTGGCTATGGGGTTGGGGGAAGACTGCTTCCTCATTGTTTAGTTGCTTTTTTGTTCTCCCTAATAACACATCTGAAAGGCTTTATAATTAGTTTTTAAGGGGAGGTGGAGTTTAAACATTTTTACACAGGAAATTCAAGTGTTTCCTAAACTGCTTCTCCCCGAGAATTTTATGGTGACCTTGAGAATCAGTGGGATCGTGGCCTTACAGTGACTGAAACCTAAGGGGATTTTACCCTAGGTGGTTAAAGCCATCTGTTTTCTGTTAAAATCTACTTCACTCAAATGCTTGAAAAAGTATTCAGGAGGAAAACTAACTTTCTCTTCCAGCTAAGCTAGGGCAGTATCCAGACTGGAGACTCCTGATGTTTCTGAAGGTAGAAGCAGCAAGTCTTGAAGGGACTGATTTCACTGTTCAATAGGGTTAAGTAATAAGACAGGACAGTAATTGCCTATACACCGCAGGGACCTCTCAATGCAGCGATGTTCTGGCATAGAACAGTCGCAGAGGATTGTTCTCATCCCTTACTGTGGAAATGTATTTACTGAAAGAAGGATCAACAATAGAGGCAGCAGCAAAATCATGGGTTTAGTTCATCCCTTTACAGATTATACCAGGAATTAAGCAGCTCTGTAGCTTTGCTGCAAGCAGAAATATACCTTAGACCCCGAGGAAAATACTCCATGCTGGTCTGTACAGACAGTAGCCTTAAGTTGACCAGGTTTTGGAAAGCATTAGCTAAACTAAGTATATCTACAGGGTGTTTTCCAGGAAGATGCAAGGTCACACTCTGTGCTGCCCACACCCACACGGCAGCTTCAGTGAATGTCACATTTGGCCACTTCAGTCAGCCCCACTGAGACACGCACAGGTCTGGCTGACCTCAGTGCTGCACCGACATGGCTGCAAGGCCTCTGGGCAGCTCTGAGCACAGGCCAAGCAAGCTCACACAGCCTGCAAAAGGCTGTGCCAACACATCCACTACTTTTCTGCCTTAGGCCATTCACATATTAGCCGATACTTTCCCAGCTGCAATCTAGCCAAAACCATAGTGGTGAGATGAATGGCAGAAGCACAGAGACACAGAAGAGAATATTAATACCAACCCAGAAAAAACATCATGGTTTTCCCTTTCCTAACTCAGAAAAAAGCCTAAATGTTCTCCATTTCTGCCCTTTTAGTGTCAGTTTAAAACCACAAAACAGAAGGTCATTTGCAGCAGCTCCTCCACGCTGTTTGATCGGAGAGGTTTATTTCCCAGGAGCCTACCCTATCCCGTGGTGCCCCCCTCACTAGATGCTGTCAGGACTCAAGCAGCCATACAGTCATTACTAGGCTTCTAACCCACACAGCAGAGGAAGCACCGTTTCTCTTTTTCATACTGCACTAACTGCTGATGGGGCTGAAAGTCCAGAGTTTCAACACGCCCTCCTGCTTAATCTCTGCTTCACTGGAGCAAAACAGCTGTAACCAAAATATCTGTAGTAAAAATAACTCAAGGGGTAAAGACAAGCTAATAGCTAATGTAGTAGGAGACAATACCACAACACCCTTTGTCAGTTTGGGCTGTTTATATTAACAACCCCTTGCGCTGTGCCTCCACCTACAAAAATAAAGAGAAAAATCCTTCCTTTTTTCGTCTTTTTCCCCCAATCTTACAGGAAAAAAAAGGGATGTCTCCCACTTACTTGCATTTGTATTTATGTGCAGGGCACCTAGTTCAAAGGAACCCTCATCTTGGTTTAAGGTTTCTAGAAAGGGCACTAATAACCTCCTGGACCCAGGAGCTAGCTCTACTAACACTGGCTGGAAACTGCCATCTGATAGGGGCAGCACTCTTGAGTGGATCATGCACGTCCCAGTCGAGATGAGATGTCCTGCCCGACCCGCACATACTGAGGCTTCCTGAGGCAAGATCTGGAGAGAACTACAAGGTCCACCTGTCTCACAGCATCAAATAATGTCCCTTACATTGAGTCTTATTAAACTTATCTTCTTAGCCACTCTAACCTCCACATGCAAGTGGAAAAACCCTGTTTCATGCCTTTACAGTAATGATACTACCCACACCGAGGTATCTTAGTGGTCCAGAATGGCTAGAAGCACAGCACTTCTCCAGCTTGAGGCTGGAGGTCAGCTACTGCAGGTTTCTCCTGAAACCCAACTTGCAGTACATTCCAATTGCATTAGATTCACCAAATGGGCTGACTGGTTACACTAAGAGCAAACATGTCCTCTGGCAATTGCTGTGCAGTTGCCATTGCCCGAGGGGCTGATAGTTCAGCCCAACTGCAAACCCAAATGGGATGGAGCTTTGCCAAAAAGCCTGTATTTCTCCCTTCAGCAAGTTTCTCTCCTTGTAGACATAAGAAATAAAATGCAGCTGATTTTGCTGAGACAATACATTTTTCTGCTGCACATTCATTAGATTGGACATGAGGAAAAATTTCTTTACTGAAAGAGTGGTTAAACATTGGAAGAGGCTGCCCAGGGAAGTGGTTGAGTCCCCATCCCTGGAGGTATTTAAAAGATGTGTAGATGTGGCGCTTAGGGACATGGTTTAGTGGACATGGTGGTGTTGGGTCGACGGTTGGACTTGATGATCTTAGAGGTCTTTTCCAACCTTAATGATTCTATGATTCTATGATTCATAACCTTCAATCTAGGAAAAAAGCCACTTAAATGCATGTCCCTTTCAACATTGCAAAGTGTCCAAAAGTTGAGCTAGCTGCAGGGTTTTTTTTCCACTCTTCATCTTTCTTGCTAAAATCCAGCTATCTTCGTTGTTGATTAAAAAATGTTCGTCAAATCATTTTTCATTTCTTGAACATCATAAAGGGAAGCAGCACTGTTTCATTTTCCTCCCCTCTTTTCAATGGCAGAACAAAAGCTGACAGAGAGACCTCAGAGAAAGGCAATGCAAAAATTTAAACCATCTGCTTAACCATCATTTTCACTCATCGTTTTTTTCAGTAAACCTTGAAATCTGCAATGAAGGAGGTGGTCAGCTCCTTCAACAAATCTTCCCAAAGAAGTGAAAGCAGCAGGCCATGAAGCAAAAAGCCACAGGTCTGTGAGCATGAGCAGCTCGGCTCCTCTCCCTCTGGTACACACGAGGGGAGGCCTGGGGCGGCAGGGAAGGCCACCCCAGCTCTTTGGCCAGGTTTTCCCTGGAGGGCAGAGCCCTGGGGAGGCGGGAAGTAAAAGCCCGCTTCTGCCGGTGCTGCCAGGCAGCCCTCGAGAGGCGGCCTTCCCGCCCCGGCCTGCCGCCCCCAGGCAGCACCACCACCTCTGAGGAAAATAAGGCAGCACGTGCTGATGTATGGCCACACTGCGCAGATCGTAAGGTAACTTGCATATTTGTACACCTGCACAGATAACTAAATTTCAGCTTTAAATTAAATGGAGCTCATGCTGATGAAGCCATGAGACTGGTAGCTGGCAAAGATGTACAGCGTATCTGTGAGGCAACGTTTCTCTGCCTATTGCCTGCCAGCACCCCTTGGACCTAAGCACTCAGTCTGGATCGGGAGGTCTAGTTACACCACTGACTACTCTGGCACCATGACTGATTGTCTGTAAAAAGATGGGGCAGTTTGCAGTGTTGGTGCTGGAGTCAAGCTCCTAAAGTCTCAGGAAAGGGATCCATTTCCTTCCCCTGGTGTTTCTGTCTGAGCAAGGCCAGGCGGTCTGCAACCCATCCTCTGTGCGTCCCGGCACCCAGCCTGCATCTTGGCGCTGGTAAGGTTTTGATCAGTAGTAGCAGTGTTACATGATAAGGATAATTTGTCACATGAAATTCTGCTATTTCAAAACGTTTCATTGGAAATTGGAACACATTTCCCCCATCAACAAAAATCTGTAAATCAAAATGGGATTTTTTTCCGACTGGTGCAGTGGTTTTCAGCCTTTTCCAATCTGTGCAATCCTGAAGTAGTTTCCTATGAACCCTTACACAGCAAGTGTAATTCTGCTGCTTGACAGACCCCCGCTTTGCTCATCTTTTGTGGCTCCTTTAAAAGTAGTCGGGGGAGATCACTGGGCTATATAATCACAGAAATACCGTAAATAATTTTAAACTACCTTTTTTTTTAAATTCTGTGCATAACTAAATGCCACCAAAATTATTCCAGTGTTAGTAAAACAATATCAACTTTTAAAAACACAAGAAAAAAGAAGCCACATTTAAAAATTGGTTGTAAATGATTGTAAAAATTGGTTGTAAAGTGAAAACATTCTTGTTTGAAAGCGTCAGAACCAAACATCTTGATCAAATGAACAGAATCGTTTTTTTTTCCCCCAGAAGAAGTATCAAATATGAAAGTTCCTCTGGGAAGCTGCTATTTTGATTAAATGCCACCTACTGACTAGAAAATTGTGCAGGAAAATTTTTAAGGCAGCTTGACTGAACACATGATCTCCACACTAGAAGGCATGTTAGTCTAATGAGACTGAGGAAGTTGAAAGGCTAATGTAAAATATAATGGCATACCATTTCTGCCCCCTCTTGTACCACAGATTAACTTTCTACTGGAGGATACACAGGAATTCATTGTTTTCATGATCAACTCAAAAGTTGTCGAATGAAAGGATCGTGATACAGAAGTTCTGCAGGAAAATTTTTACAAATATTTACAGAACAGCAAGGTAGACTTGAACACATAGCACTTATCAGAAATACCACTCTCAGACACAGCCTCAGACAAAAGCACAAGATATAATTACATAAACACATACTGACCCAAGAGCTGTTTTCTTGTAAGTTTTACTCTTCTCACTCTCTGCAGAAGCAGCACCAAAACCTCTGCAGACAACACCACTTTCTTAAGTCTCAGAAATTGGTCCTAGTTCCTGTTAACACTCCTCTTTGCTCTCTGCAAGGATGTCGTATAGCTTGCACAGCCTGCAGCAACTCTCATCGTCACCTTAGAGGAAATAGGGAGCCTGAAGTTCAGGCTAAACAAATTAAGCAAAATCCTTGCAACACAAGTATGAGAGCAGACATATTTCTCTCTCTGATGTGTCCCCTACTAACTACTATTACTTTTCCTTTTGCAGCTCCCAAGTCTATTTATAAACTCCTGCTCGTGTGACCTTTCTCTCCTATAAGCTGCACTCCCAGAGAGACTTTGCATGTATCCAGGAAGGCTGCTTTCCCACAGTGAGAACTACTCAGGTACCTTCAAATAGCTAATAAGCATGCTTAACAAGCTGTCACACCCTATTCATCGATAAGCCTGGCTTTTCTACAAATATTCTTCTAGCCCTCTGAACTAGACTCATGTATCTTCCCCTCTCTTTAATTCCTTATTTACAGAACTAATACTCCAATTGCACTTGGTTGCTAGCTTTTGCCATGTCATACAATATTTTGGACAGAAGGAATGAGGCCAAACTGATGAAAGCAGTGGTTTTGCTACCTGGTATGCTCTGGTTTAAAAAACAATTCTTGAAGCTGAGTAGCTTCCCTGGAGACTGCTGTTTCCTTTTTTTCCTAGGAAAGGACTACTTTTAGGGTGTTCAGATAACTGTTCTAGGCTGGTAAATAATAAGAAAAATCTCCTTAATCTCCACTTAATTTATAGCCAGATTCTACATTAGTGTTTTCTTTTGTGCTAGGAAATTGACCTGTAAGGATACACAAAATTGCTTCTGCTGCTCAGCAAAGAGGTAATATTAGACTTGAAATTAAACCCTAGCACTAAAACTGTAGAAATACTTTGTTAAAGCAGCAAAGTAGAGCAACAAGAAACTAGTTATTGGCCCCGTGATCATTTGCGAGCTCAGTGTATTCAGCAGAACTTGAAAGCACAGCTTTCAAATTTGAAGCAGAGGCTGCTACCACATGGAGTAAAGGAGGAACTGGTAAAAGAATCCAGTAGTTCTCTTGCAGAGAGGCTCACCACAAGAGGGAAGTGCAACAGGCTCAGCAGCTATGTGTCAGATAGGAGCCCCTTTTGCTGTAATACCTTTCCAGGGCTGGAGAACAGTGGCTCAGAGCTGGCAACCCAGCAAATTCCTTCTGCAAGGTTGCGTGTTAGGATGCCAGTTCAGACACGGGGTCTCTAGGGCTGTCTCTGCCTGGAAGAATTGCCTCTCTGTAAGCAGGGAAATGTGAATGGCAGGCTTCACATGGAGGTCTAAGAAGGCTTATTCAGTAGTAAGAGTTGTTAAGCTGTCTAAAAAACAGACACCAGTCATGAGGTGAAACTTAAATAATTGTTTTGTATCTCAATGCATCGGTCACTACACAATGCTTAGAGGAATGTGCAGATGCCTCTAACTTGAAGGAAGCAGAAGCCTACCTTGTAAAAGTCTGGGACCACCATACATTCAGAATGTAATCTGCAAGGTTTGTCCCCTTCATGCCAACTACGTAGCAACAAACTAGTACCAGAACCTGAGTTCAGACCATTGGCAGAGTTACCAGTGAAAAAAAATTGGTCAAAATCAGTCCTGTGGCTTGTGTTTTATTCTGCACAACTGGAGGAGTAGCTCAGAGGTGGGATCCATCTTAAAAGCCTTCCTAAATGCACAGATGACAAGTGTAAGGCTAAATATTTAATGTAGACGTGCCAGGCTCTAGTGGTATTTTTATTTCTACTTAAGTTCCTATCCATTTTCATTTCCATTGAGCTTTTATTTTCTGTTTTTATTTCTTTTTTTTTTTTCTCAAATGAGATGAGAATAAAGATGAAAAATTCAAACAGTCTGCCTTTGCCTAATACAGGCATTCCTGCCAGAGATATGCAGAGCTCTTCCTTTCCCACGCACCTATTTTGTCCATAAAGACCGTAAGTATGAAACTGTATCTTACAGCCTTTTAGCCTCTGCCCCAGCTCCAGACATTACCTGGTTTGTGGGTCTCAGCAGGAACATGGGCAGTCTTCATTCCGCGCATCTTTTGTGTTGGCACCTTCCTCTCCGAGCGTCACCAGGTGGCAGTACGACAGAAGGGCTTTCAAGGTCTGCTGTTACGCGAGGCAGCAGAAATCATATATAGCTGCAGGTACACAGTTCATTTTCATGTTATAATTGCAATTTCCATTTCTTTTCCTCAGTCCATCTTAAATAATGAGACGGGAGAGCATCACAGTGCAAAATATAACGACTTACTTTCCTGTTTATTTACTTTCAGCAATTTGAGCATTTATAGGATTACATTTTCATACTCCCACCAGCCTCTGGAATGGACAGGTTTCAGCTGGGCACCCCGCAGGGAAAACAGTGGTCCACTTTGACCCTCTCACTCTATGGGCACAGATTATAAAGGTGTCAGCATGTAGCAGAGCAGATAAAAGATTGTGAATGAAGAACGGACCTTTGTGGGGAAGCAAATTACTTGTAAATTGGGTCAGCTTTGGCAAAGGAAAAAACATAAGGGATATTTAATAGAAGAGGATTTTTTCAATACTTTCAAAATTAAACTAGTTGATGGTTTGTTTTGAAAAGGCATTTTTCACTTAAACATTGAACAAAAATATTAGTAAGGCTAAATAAAGCATAACATAAAACAGAATATCCTGAGACAAATGTCATTTGTGGGGAGTTAATAATTTTTAGAGGGTTATTTGGTTTTTTTAAACAAAAAAATCTTATTCATACAACTTTAATATACAGTTCAGTTCTGTCTCTGTAAATCCAGTAATATAGAGCTTTTCAGTACAAGTTTTTTTTCCCCAAGCTGTAAATTCCCTGCAGGAACACAAGCTTAGGAACTGTCTTGCTAAGGGTTTAGAACCATGGGGTTTTTTTGGTGCTACAAATTTCTGATTTTCAAATTAAGTATCTCTATGCAGACTCATTACATTGCAGCTGCTATGAGTGGACAACCTCCACAGGAGTTCATATCTGAGAAGACATTTGTATAAATACACAGTTGGATAGTCCAATTAAGTCTGCTCCACATATTAATACTGGTGCAGGGAAAGGGAAGAATTATTTGTCATCTTCCAGGAAACGGGTATCCTTGTAAACAAGAGGCTGATTACCAAAATTAAGACCACTTTTATTAGGATTATATCTGCTCTAAACTGAATGCTGATTTTAAAAGGCTGTGATCCCTAAATTATTTTTTCCCCCGTGGAAATGCTGACATCATTATTTGAAAACAAAAATGCTTTTCACATTTTTCTGTTACATTTTGATCCAAAAATATTTACAGGAAGAAATTTTCAGGTCACATTTTTGCTTAATAAGTAATATTACTTATATTAAAACCATTTTATTGGGCATTTTTCTTCCATAGAAAGATAAACTTGAAAAGTTTATCAAGGAGGTCAGTATTACAATCTCCATTTCACAGGCTGGAAACAGTGGCATTAAGAATTGAAGTGACATACCCAGGGCCACATTACCAACCAGTGGCAGAGCCACAGATACTACCTGGACCTCCAAAACCCAAGTCCAGAAGTCATTAATAATTACAACTCTATTTTAATTTCATTATTTTCTCCCCCTCTGCTTAAAATGATTTGAAACAGAAGAAAAATGGGTCAGTGTTAAAATAACAGCACATTTGAGATTTTTAGCTCCCTTCATTTTTCACCTAGCCTGCAGTTTTCACCCTAGTTTCATTTTGAATCAGACCTGCCTAAATGACTATATTTTTCCCTGAGACAGCAGGAGGAGATACGTTGCTGAGGATGCCAGCCTCAGTCCCCAGTATCTAAAATATGCATGCACTGCTCTTTGGTTCCTGCCACTAAAGGAAAAAAAAAATCCATTCTGCAGAGATAGCATTTAAGTTTTAAATAATGCATTCCTGTATCTCCTCTCTGAATCAAGGACCTAATTTCTTCTAGGCCCATAGATGACATATAGGATAAGTGATTGCCCAGGCTACCGTGTTTTAATGCGGCTGATGCATGGGGTCCTGCAGCTCCTGACTAAAGGATATATCGCTGTCACTGTTCTCAAAGGTGCAGGGAAGGTCTGGGCGTGTAGAGGAACAGATGAACGAGGGAAAAAATCAGTACTCTCTCCAGGCTTTCACATCCCACCTATCCCAGGAATGCCAGAGAAACTCAGACAAATTTTGTTGGGAGATCTGAGTGAGAGCAGACTGATGTCAAGATAGAACTGGAAGCATAACTGTGTAGATAATATAATTAGAATCAGAGACCTGGACTGGACAGCACAGTTAACTGGGACTTGGCCATGTAGCTTCCTTTGAAGTTTGAGGCTCTATGCTCTGCTTACATAACGCAAAATCCAAGCAACGTGAACTACTCCAATAAATTCTGATCCAGCAAGTCAGTTAAGCATGTATTTTGATGTGAAGTATGTGAGTAGTCTCTTGTGGTTTAAGTTAAGCCTTTAAATGTTTTTCTGTATTGGAATCAGGAAATTAAGTTCAGGGAAAATCAGAATTCATTTAACAGAGAATTTCTGAGAGAAGAAACATCCATTTGAAAGAGGCAGTGACGAAGGGAAGACCTTCAGCTGCTATTTCCCTGATTTGATGGGTTTGATTGCAGTAGCAGCTCTGTTAGACCTGTGATGATCTGAAGGTGATAGTGAGGCAAGGGTTGGAGAGAAAAGCAGCATTTTGTTAGACCAACAAATATAGCAGCAGAAAACAGGCTTTCGGACAGACTCACAAAAATGTTGGACAGAAGGGACCTCTAGAGGTTACTTAGGCCAGCCTGCTGTTTGGAGCAGAGCTAGCACCAATACCAGACTAATCTAGCCATCTTGAAAACCTGTGAAGACCGAGATCTCACCTGCTCTATGGGTATCTGCCTCAGTGCTGCACCACCCTCCTGGTGAAAAAGTTTTTCCTGGGCTCCAGTTTGAGTTTCTAAGCTGAAACTTGAGGGCATTGCTTTTTGTTTTAGCATCTGCCACTACCAAGAACTGTTTGGTTTCATAGTCTTTGAAACTGTCCTTTAACTAGCTGTGGGTTGCTATTAGATCCCCCGTTAGCCTCTTTGCCAGATTAAGCAAGTCTGTCTCCCTCAACCCTTCCTTGTAGGTGATGTGCTCTAGTCCTCAACCATCTGAGTAGTCCTTATTCAGATGTGAAACAGATTTCAAGCCAAGTACAATTTGGGAACAATTTATTTGTATTTACCTTAATTACGTTACTCAGTATTTTATCTGGCTATGAGACACAAATTTCAGAGTCATTGCCATTCTATTTCAGATCGGAAAATATCTACATCTTGTATGGAGCAGAAACAAATAATTCAAAGTCTCTGATCTGCCCTGGGGTGTCTCCAGTAGATATTGCAAAGTTAAAAAGATTTCTGTCTGCCTCACTAATAAAGCTATCATCTAAGCACAAATCTAAGGCACTGGTTGTCCATACAACTAGTATCCGTTCTATATGTAATTTATCTCCTTACCCTGTGAAAGGCAAATGAGATGCAATACTTGGAGCCACCCTGCCTCAGTAACCCTATGTTTGCCTTCATTACTGAAGAAAACTTTGCTTGCAGTTTAGGAATACTGCAATAGCAAGAGAATTTCTGGTATTTAAGGGGGCATATAACCTCCGTTCCTGGCATTGCCCTTGGTGTAATAAGGATGATACCACAAAGACTAGTACAGAACAGAAAATACAAAAAATTAAGAACTAGGAACATGCTTTGTCTCACTGTTTATAAAGCTTAGAGAAGTCTAGAATCTTTGAATTTATAAGAGATTTGTTGTTTTTAAGAAAGTTTTTACATTCATAATCTAAGTCTTGCCTGCCTCCAATGTATGAAGGTGCATCAGAAAACAAAGTTGGAATCTTTATCAGATCATTCAGAATTGTCTAGCCTTCATCACCTCTTCAGTTGCACTGCCTAATAACTTCTTGGAAGTCAGAAATTTCTGTTAAAGATTTTGCTTCTCATTAGTATAGTGCACACCCTCAGCATGGTCAGAGACCACTGTTTATAGCAAAAGCAGAGAGGGCACATCAACGTCTTTGATATTTGTGAAGTAGAATCATAGAATCATTAAGGTTGGAAAAGACCTCTGAGATCATCGAGTCCAACCGTCAACCCAACACCACCATGTCCACTAAACCATGCCCCTAAGTGCCGCATCTACACGTCTCTTAAACACTTCCAGGGATGGGGACTCAACCACTTCCCTGGGCAGCCTGTTCCAGTGTTTAACCACTCTTTCAGTAAAGAAATTTTTCCTCACGTCCAATCTACACCTCCCCTGGCGCAACCTGAGGCCATTTTCTCTCGTCCTATCGCTTGTTACTTGGGAGAAGAGACCAACACCCACCTCGCTACAACCTCCTTTCAGGGAGTTGTAGAGAGCGATGAGGTCTCCCCTCAGCCTCCTTTTCTCCAGGCTAAACAACCCCAGTTCCCTCAGCCGCTCCTCATAAGACTTGTTCTCCAGACCCCTCACCAGCCTCGTTGCCCTTCTCTGGACACGCTCCAGCACCTCGACGTCCTTCTTGTAGTGAGGGGCCCAAAACTGAACACAGTATTCGAGGTGCGGCCTCACCAGTGCCAAGTACAGGGGCACGATCACTTCCCTGGTCCTGCTGGCCACACTATTTCTGATACAGGCCAGGATGCCATTGGCCTTCTTGGCCGCCTGGGCACACTGCCGGCTCATGTTCAGCCAGCATAAAGTATAAACAAAAAAAAGGGAAAGAAAATACCAAGTCAGGCTTTCTTTATCTACTATGAATAACATACAATTCTCAAAGTGCTTTTGCAGGTCACTCAAGTAAAATACCTATTCTTCCTGCTCACAGGGCTCTCTTCTGAATAAAGTCAAATGATTTTCAGGTATTTGCTACAGTAGTAGGAGAGATCTTGCAGGGATATAGGTGCACTTTGTGCATGTTCGTCACTGCAGAGGAGAAAAAAATTAAAGCCACCTTTGGCTGCCAGCAGTATCTCTGCTTGCTAAGTTTCTTGCCCCACTGAAGTCTATGACAGCTGTGTTATAGCCTTCTCTCAAGCTGTAGCTGCTCTCTAGAGATTCACTCTTACATCCTGAAATCAAAGATGAATTACTCCTGACCTATTTGTGGAATGTGACTAAATGGGAAGGAACAGTACCTGTAAAAGAATGATAAAGATACGCAGAAATTGCCTAGTTTCACTCTGCAAAACATTTGAAATTATTCTTGTTTACAGTCTCCACCTTACCCCTCATTCCTGAATGTAATTCCATGAGATCATAGTTCTGTCCTCCCTTAGTAGTCTTGATGTGTTCGGCATATTCACTGCCTCCTCTGGGAAGCCCAAGATACCATTAGGCTTATGCATTTTCTTAATTTTCAGCCAAACCTAAAGAAATTGCTCCATTTCTTATCTCTTGGCCTCAGATAATCCCTGAACTAAAGTTTTTCCTGAACTGTTAATTTTTCTCAAAAATACCTTTGAGCTTCCAGTTGTTTCCAGAGCTGCTCTAGAACATCTGCACAGCCTTCTCCATCCTGCATCATCAGCTTACCAGGTACTAGAGAGGCCATCTCAAAAGGAGAACAGGGGAATTCTCTCTTCATGGTCCGAGTATTTCTTGCTATATCTCCTAAGACTGCCAATAAAACCACTGGTTACTGGCAACTGAAAGACCAGTGGCCCTTTTCTCCTGGAAAACCAGACGGCAGCATCATCATCATCAAGATGTTTGAACTGGTGATCACTTAGCCTGGAAGCAAGGGTCATATCAAACTGAAATTCCTCCTGATCGTTAGATACTTCAAAAGCTGTCAATTTACGCCCAATCTTCTTCAGCAAAATTCCCACAGTTCCTGTATACATAATTATTCTAGCTTGCCTTGCAGAGTCAATGCTGCTGCAGTTATTGATCTCAAAATGCACACCATGGTCCTTCTTGTTTCTTTGGACCCTTTTCCATCAACTCCATTTTATACCGTATGCAAACAGATTGTAACCAAAGTTGCAATCTAAATAAACTGGATCTGGATTTCAATGGTGCCAAAGTCCAGGGTGATTAGATCTTGGGCTTTGATCCAGACACATCTTGCTGATGAGTAAAGAAAATATATCAATCAGCTAGTTACAACAAGTCCTTGGCCTGCATATGGAAGCAGAAGATGAGGAGGAAGAAAAAAGGATATGCCGTGTAATAATTGGTAGGTGACAGCATGCTGTATGTGCAGCCTGGGGAAACAGAGATCCATTCAATCCCACACACACACATTCAGCAACTTCACTGGCCCACGCACTCTTCCGTCTCAAGCACCTGACGTTTCATAGCCTCCAGCCATCATCCTTGGCGCCAACAGATGAATCATATCTTCTGTGAGTGTCCCTGCTGCAGTAACATCATCATTATCATCCTCTGCATTTAGATAGCACTTGCCAATCCCAGGTCTCAAAACACTGTGTGGGGGTGGATGGGACCTGGGACTGAGTATCTTGCTTGTAGCCATGGGAAATCAGTTGGCATTAAGACTGGAGGCCATGCCTCCCCAATCTCCTTAAGTTTTCTAATCCCTAGGCCACATCACCTTCCTTCGTTATGTGTGCTTAGCAATCAATGGTAAATACATGTGACATACAGAAGATTTTTTCCACATTCAAAACAGGCAGCAGATAATTGATGAGCACATTTATTTTTAGATTCACAGAAGAGACAGATAGTAGCACTCCTCTAGTACTTGGTTAGTCAGCTGATTTCTATTTTCTAGCCTTGTAGATGCTTAGTGCTCTATGATAGACTGCCGTTCTGGATTTGGACAAGCAGAGAGATATAACCATGACAGCAGTGGTTTCCAACAACTGGTGCACACCTTGACATTGGTATCTCAAGCCATCAGGAATGCCCCTCTTGCCTCAGATCAGTCAGTCATAAAAGTCTTACTGCCTACAGCCTGGCAGCTTCCTAAGGCTCTATGAGAAGCCTGCTAAACTAGGCCATCTGGAATGGGGTGACCAGCAATGGCCATTTGCTCCTTAAGGAAAAGGGAGGGACAGCACACTAGGGTAGGGCATAGTCCCCACAGTACCTGAGTGAGGTAAGGAGGAAAGACTTAGAAACAACAGTCAGGTTCAATCAGGAGTCCAGATCATCAAACACATTCATGATGATGAAGCAGGTCTAGAGTCAAGCCAGGAAAACCACCCACAGCTCATAGTCAGAATTAGGTTTGATGAAGGTTACCAGTATCAGACACAATCCAGCAATTACTAGGTAGATCCACAGCAACAAGGCAGATACATGGTCAAGCTGAGAAAACAGTCCATAGATCACAGTCCAGACCTATACATCAGTATAGCTGAGCCAGTGATCAATATTCCTACAAGATAGCTCAGGCTAGAAGTGAAGCCTCAAGCCTGGGCTTAAATGGAGCTCCTGGGCCTATGGGCAGAGGATGTGGGTGGTGGCCAGGTGGGGCTGGTCAGGGCTGTTCAGGCTATTAATGCACTTCAGGGCCACAATATAGGTTTCTGTAGTCTTTGTAGAGTGTGCTTAGGTGCAAGAACAGCTCTGCTGCTTGTTATGACTCCAGTGCAACTCCTTCTGCACCTCTATGCAAGAATTTTTCTAGTATCATAACCCTAGGGTTCAGTAGCAAGGACACAGATGAGTCGTGTTCTGAAGCAGCAGGTAGGCATGACTCGGAATTGCTGGTGCAAGGATGCAGTCTGAGGCTCAGCACGCAACTTCAGGTACTCTTAAGCTGGGGAGTCTGTCCAGATGCCTTTTCTGACATTTCTGTCTAAATTCTCTAATCAGGGTATTTTCAAACTCCCCTCAAAGATACCTTTGCTAGGTGAGAGGGGAGAACTGGTGTCACATAACTGGATCTCTGTTTCCTCAATTCTGCCACCCCTGTACTTACCAGCTTTTATTTAGCAATGAAATATGGGGCTAATATATCCCTGGTTGGGCTGGGCTAAACCAGGATCCCTTTTTTCTACTACATGGCTGGGAGAGACCTGGTGCAAATACAGTGAAAGTAAAAGTTTCACAGATTATTCTTTCATTCTTCACATCTTTATAATCCTTTCCTTTAAGCAAAATTACTGCACTGAAATAATTGTCCCTAGATGAACTGTCAGATGAACTTCAGTATACTGAAATTATGTACTCTTCAGATTGCAATTACTGTCCTTCACAAGCAATTAAAGACGTCAATACTGTTGCCATTTAGAAGCAGCATCTGAGTCAGACAAAACTTGATGTAGGGAGAATAAGCTAAATCAGCCATTACTTAACTTTTTTTCCCTCCTACATCACCACGGACTACTCTGAGCTCTGTCACCTTTTACATAGGGGCTTTTTATATAGAAGGGTGTATGTTCAAAAAGCTTCTTGCCAGGTATGTGTGTTGAAGGGGCAGCTGGCAGTGGTGTGGGATGGATGCTGGTGAAGAGTTGACCTGGGCTACAGAAAAAGTGCATTTCCAGCCCTGCTCCATGGGCAGGGCCCCTGTGGGATGTGGTTATGTGGGGTTGGTACAGCTGAGGAACACACACCCTGAGAAACTAACTGTGGGGTGGAAAGGGGCTGTGAAACTCACAGGAGAATTAAGGTAAATACAAACCATTGAGATATGTTGTCCTAATTATCCTGCTCAGTCTAAGTAGTTCAGTACACAAGCTTCAGGGATTAAACATTCCCGTAGGGTCTGGTTCCTTCTAGACACTTGCTAGGCTACCTTTCTGTTGGACCTATTCTCAGTGTTTCTTTCAGGAGGTATTTCTTTAAATTGTCAGAGCAAAGCACTGCAGCCAGCATGGAATCACTTGCTGGAAGTGAATGGTTTCTTCTCTCTCAGCTAGCATTTTTTTATAGCTTTTTTTTTTCCCCCCTGACAAATAGTTTATTTGCCCCAAAGAGTACATCTGAGAAATTCAGGTCTGAATTTATTGTGTTTAAGCTGGCGAAAAAAATAGGAAATTTCCAACTTTAAAAAAATCATTTAAATGATGTTTCTCTTTTGAAAATTGCTTTAAGAAGGGCTGAAAATGTTTAAGTCAATGCAAAACATTTCAAACACGATCAAATTGAATATTTCTGTTTACACTGAGTACTTTTTTATTTAATCAAAAAACCTTCAAAGTTAGCATTTAGTGTTGAACTTGGCTGTTATTTATTTGAATGTTTTAATTTTACCCATGAACATGATAATTATTTATATAGGTCCCTATATAATGTCTTTCCCCAGAGGGGAAATCAAGCTTTCATGGGAAGTGACTTAGCAGGATGAAGTGTCCCATGTTTCCCATGAGGTTAAAAGTTCAGTTAACTTTATCTCTTGTCATGTTTTACTGTACACACCTTTCGGCTTCCTGCTCAAACTGCAAAATGATGTGTATAAACAGCATCAAAGCAGACAAGAAATGCTAAAAATATGGAGAGAGAAAGAGTTCTGTTAAATGGTTGGTAGGAATGACTTTTTGATCCAGGGACTGAAGTTGGGCAGAAAGGCAGAAGCATAACTTCCCTCTGCCGATGCTCTTGCTGGTTATCCACAGTATCGGGACGCTTGCTACGTTTGTTGGCCAAGGGATCACCAGTTAGCTACTCTCCACTGTGCTGAAGCCCAGCTAATACAGATGATTAGTGGGGAGATAACTGCAGGAGCCTGTGTATTCAGAACGGAGACAACAGTTCAGATCCCACTTCTAGCCTCATTTACAAGTGTGTAAATATGAGACGGCCACCATGAACTCCAAGATTTACAATCACTTCTAAGCAGCTGGTTCCACCAGCAGCTAAAGGTCCAAAACATCTTGGCCATTGCTGCAGCCTGCACATTGAGAAGTACAGCCTCTGTAAAGGGCCAGAGCACCTCTTCCACTATTGGAGATGTGACTCGGTTGGCCAATATTCAGTATCCAAGATATGATGGATCTTCTTGGCAGAGGAGGAAGCTGCCCATCTCAGATGCTTTTTGTCAATGCAACTCAGCAATACAAACCTGCAGGGCATGCACATTGCTAGGGAAATATTTACCCCCTTCTCTACACCGCAGAAGGGCCTGCTAGGCAGATGGGGATGGTGAGGAAGGAGGTTGTGCTAAGAGCAGCCCAGGGGGAGGATGTGTCAGCTACTCAGATTCAATTTTAATCCGAGTATCTATTTATAGTTTATAGATACTATTTAATAGTATCTAACTATTTCATCAAATGTTTGTCCTTTCCTCCCCCCTTCACTGACTGCAGACTTTGCCTCCCCCCCAGGGAGGCATGAGGAAGAGCTTAGCAAGGAGTACAAATAAAAATGATGGGTGCTAAAATGGAGTAATGGCATTCCCCCCGTGCCCATCCCGCCAGGCTGTCAGAGCAGGCATGAGAGATTTTTTTCTTCCTTGCAGAGAGCGGTGGGTCGTTTCTTTCTCAGCTCCCCGGCTCTCCCCGGCGTACCTCCCCGGGAGGGATGCAGTGCTCAGGAGGCAGCCCGGCACGCCGCTGCCCTCTGGACCAGCGCACTCGGTATTTCTTCTAACGCACAACCTTATCAGATGCGCAGGCTTCTCGGCGTGTGCTTTGTGCCCTTTTTTCCCCCTGGCTCGGGCTTGGAAAGATTCAGCTCCTGATCTGATCCCCGTCGAGTCAAAGCGTCTGTTCAGCGCGATCGGAGGAAGATGCAGAGGGGGAGCGCGGGATCAGCGCTGCTCCCTGAGACATATTAATAACACTGATGCACGGCCAATTAGCAGAAGGAGCCAGGTCCAGCCCTCGTGTCTGCGTGCTAGTGATTTATCGACAGTAATTACCGAGGCACTTAATGCCTAGTTTGGATGGGAATTAATTCGAGGCCGGATAAATAATGCATTAGGGTTTATTTAGCCCCATGTGAAGCGTCGCCCTCGAGCCAGAGCTGGAAGTGGAGCGAAGTGGCGTTTGAGCGGAGAGCGGCGGGCGCGGCGATGCGCGGGGCGGCGGCCGGGGCCGGGGCCGGCCGCTGAGGCTGCCGGCAGCGGCGCGCCCAGCCGGGAGCATGCTGAGCCCCAGGATTAGGCAGGCCAGGAGAGGTGAGTGTGCCTACCCGTGAGCCTCGCGTTGTGGGGAGGGGGACCGTCTGCCGGCACAGGGAAACTTCCCGGCGGTGGCGGAGAGCCGCTACCCCTGACCGCGGAGACCCCCCCCCCCCCCCCGAGCTGCACTGGCCGGCCGAAGCCGGCCCTGGGGAGGGCAGTGGGAGTGAGCGGCGCTTGCAAAGGTTCGGGGAGAATGAAATGTAGGAGGGGGGGGACCTGTGCTTGTGTTCACCAACATCGTCCGCAATGTCAGGACTGAGCAGCAGGGATAATTCAAAAATTGTACTCCGTCCTGGGACTCGACGGAGCTTTTGCACCCCTGTGGTGGTGGCTAATGTGGTGTTTCTAATGCTGAAATTCGTTATAACAGCTGGAGACAGTTGTGACAAGTTTACCTGCAGCATCTTGGAGAAGCAGTTTGCACGTTATCCCTCCAGGGCTGGAAGCAGGAGGTGGGGAAAGTCGTTCTGTGTCAGCTGTGGGCAAGACAAAGGAAGGAAGGAAGGAAAACCTGCCCTGGGTTTGCAACAGCTGCTTTGAGCGGTCGTTCAAATCTGCGAGATGTAGTATACGGTGTTTGTAAAGTGATCAGCTGGAGCTGAGCACAGCCAGTGTCTCCGCTCCAGCTCGCCTGGAGGAGATGCTCTGGCAGGGGATGTATTGTGTGATCTCCTGCTGCAGCACCAGTTCCTCGTTTGACATGGCATTTGTTGAGCACTGTTGCCATTCGCAGCCTAATGACGGTCTCAGAGGGATATCTTCCCACCCATCGGAAACAGAGGCTAGATTAATGTCATTTAGGAGCAAAAGCAGACGCAGTCAGAAAAGCATATAAAGATTAGGTTTTTCTTCAGCCATGCCAGCATTATAAAATAAGACGTTGTCACTGGTTCTAGCTGCTGTGATTCTTAGACAGATACTTCCAGCTGAATGTCAATTTGCATCATATATACAAAAGCAGTATTACATGCTGAACAGTCCTTAAAATACCAACAACGCATTAAATAGCTGTTAGTATCTTGGAAAGAAGCAGCTTCCTGCCATCCGGAGGTGTCAGGATCAGGTATGTACAGCCTCACCCACAGTGAAGTTATATGTACCTATTTTTTAGTTACACAGTTTTGTAGAAATTCAGCAAGTCTTTCGTAGGTGCTGCCTCTTTGCCATCCCCCCTCTAAGGGGTGTCTAATCTCCTTCCAGTCTTTAATATATTTGTTATCCAGCATTCCTGTGCGCTATTACAGCTCTGATGAGACAAGCTAAATGATGCGACTAGAGTGGTACAGGAAGTCTGGCAGAGCAAGGAACACCGGCTTTCACAACTGCATGCCTGCCATTCTTCCACTTTCTTCAATTCATCTGGAAGAGGCTAAGTTGTATATTAATATACATTGAAGTCTAGTTATGGTACAGATATTATTCTAGATCCCTGTGGGCTACTGATACTTGGGGGATAAACTGTAGTGTACCTTTGTGATTCAATTTCAATTTATAGCAGTGTATGTCATTCTCTCGGGGTTTGTTCTGTTTGGTTCATTAACTGTGCAGTGGCAGGTTTATTTCTGAGTGAATTTAGAACTCATGAAAAGAGCTGGTGTGATGGCTTTTGAAACCAGGAATTTTCCTACTTTTGCAATGCCGTGGCAAAGCACTTGTAACCTCTTTCAAAGGTTACCAAGTAGGACCTAATCCTCTGAGTTTCTTCTATAGCTCTTGTTCACAGGAGCTGTAAACAGGCAGTGCTGAAGATGCTGAATGCTTCTTGAAGGTAAGTGTCCTACCTTGCAAGACTGAGCTGAATGTGAAATGGTAGTTCATGCCCCCTGGGCCCACAGTTGGGATTGCTAATGAAGGTTCAGGTGGTAAATGGGCAAGCAAAGTATTGAGAAGGCTGCAAGAACCTGTTGCTTACAGCAAGCATCAACAAGGTCATGGGATCTGCTGCGAGCTGCTGCATGAGCTTGGCTGACTTCTCGGAGCAGTGGCTGTTAGCTCTGCCATTGAGGACTCAGTTGTGTAAGGGAGGCAGTGTGACTTCTCTGAGCAGACAGAACGAAGAGAAAGGACAAGGAAGGATACTCTGGGTACAGCCTGTGGTTTCACTTGAGTGTGATAGGAGGCAGCAATAAAGCTGAACCTAGGAATGTTCATGTATTTGGTGTAGATTTCGTGTAGTTGAAGTACTCAAACCACCTTATGTGTGTCCAGCTCTTTGCTTCAGGCTCCCTGCATCTGTGCAAATAGGAATGCTTCATCAGCTCCCCTTGTATTTTCAAATCTCTGCCAAGAATGTACCTTTAAACCTTCACTTGTGACATCTGATGCTGTCATCGGGTTTAAAGACATTCAGGCTTTTGAAAATGCTGAGCCTGGACTTGAGCCCGACATCTGGGGTGTAGTTCTTAATATCTGTGAAAGGTATGGTAGAGAACAAAGATAATTTGCCTTAATAGAGGTAACTGTCAAGTATAATGCAGTCCTTGCCATTCCATCAGCAAGCTCACATCTGTAACTCAGAAACATGCGTTCAGAGGTACATTATGTTTTCATAAGACCTAGGAAGGTGTAAAATCTCACAGACTGAAAATCTTAATGTGCATAAATGGGCCTTCTGGCAAATCATTCATCCTGGCCAGGCCTGAATAGATTTTGCATTATTTTTTCATCTACAGCGTTTTATGTACAGCAATTGGCGAAGTCCAGGATTCTGAAATAAGTGACTACAATGGAAATCGGATATCTATCTTCACATTCTCTCTATGTGATGGGGCATAGAAATACTGCTTTCCAGAGTGGAGGCAAGAGAACTTTCAGTATGGAGAGCAGGGAAAGCAGTTTTCAGACTACATCCTTCAGTCTCAAGGAATGCATTTTTGTTTCATTGTTTCTAAGAGATGAAAAAATGAAACAAAGCATGTGCTCCTTGGTTTGCAAAGTCTCAAACAGGTTATACCTGCCCAATTGCTTTTAAATGTGCTAGGAAATGGAAGCTGGACTGACTACAAGCTTATGCATTTGGTTTTTAGTAAGTGGTGTGATGGGATTGCCCTCTATAGCGAGAGAGTTAGCCTGCTGACATGATAGATTCTTTACAGTATTTCTGTCTTCAGCACAGTCTGTTTCAATTGTATAGGTGCTAAGAATAAACCTTCTCTCCTTACTGGGACTCTGTACTAACGGGTGTCTGATGGTACGGAATTGTCTGCACTTCTCTGACCTATTATTTCTGTTTGGCTGCATACTTATACATATGTTACAATAGGTTGAAAATTTTCTTCACAGTCATAATAATTAAACCTTTTTTTGTTTGTTTAATTAAAACTTAGAGCCTGGAAAAAGTGATGGGAGACATTTTGGCTAGCTAGCCTGCTGCAGACAAACTGGTTTTACCTCAGGTATACTTCAGCATGACTGTAGTAGAACAGACTTATTTCCCTCTTTCTTTTTTCCTTCTCTGAAACTTGTCATAATTCAATTTTAATGAAAAGTGAGCTTTAGCATACTTAAAACGTTTCTAAGGATGGTGTGTAGTAATGCTGCCAGCAGGGACTTTAGAGGGTAAAGTACTAGCCCTCTGGGAGTGTGCACATTTCCAATGTAAGCTTCATGTGCTTGAAGTGAGGACAGCTAGGTTTTAATATTCAGTGCCTTTGCAATGGTGTCATTGTATTTTTAATGAAAGTGCTGTGTCTTTGATTACAGGAGCATGAATACCCTATATTTAAACTGCTTTCTTATGGCAGTACGGATACATGATTGCATGATTTCTCTATCAATCTCTGTCCTAACAATTTTTGAGCTGCTTGGCTAAATCCAACCAGATTTGAAAGCAGAAAAGGAGCGTTAAAATATATTTGACTCCTATAAATTCAAAAAAAATTGGTGGCAGGGCAGAGGAAAGGTAACCATATCTGTACACCTAGGGAAAAACTGTCACATAGTACTCAACAGAAATATATGTTCTGAAAGCTAATGCCCAACGGACCATCCAAAAGACAGATATCGGCTGTCCTGTAAGAGCACATATATATTCAAGTCACCCAAAAAGCTAAGGGATGTAAGAATGTATTGGGTTGTCAGGGATGTGGAAGGAACTGGGTATTTGAGGAAGATGAAGAGACAGCATTATGCAAGTTTGAGGCATATGTAGAGGAACTGGCGTTTGTGTGGTAGAAGAATATAAGGCAGTAATCAGTGGAAATCAAGACTTCCTTAATTCTGCAGACTGAAAGCATGTTATTTAATACGAAAGCAAATGACAGTTATGAGAATTACAGTAGTACACTTTGGAATCTACATGAGTGTTTTAGGGTTAGAAGTGGGCTTTTGAAACAAATCTAATTCTCCTCACTTACTGCACTTTGGTTATGTCATGAAGAAGTCTCAGAATAAACAAACTAGAATTCCTTTTGGATTTGTTGTGGTTTCACCTCAGCCAGCAACTAAGCACCACACAGCCGCTCGCTCACTCCCCCCCAGTGGGATGGGGGAGAGAATCGAAAGGATAAAAGTGAGAAAACTCGTGGGTTGAGATAAAGACAGTTTAATAGGTAAAGCAAAAGCTGCGCACGCAAGCAAAGCAAAACAAGGAATTCATTCACTGCTTCCCATCGGCAGGCAGGTGTTCAGCCATCTCCAGGAAAGCAGGGCTCCATCACCCATAACAGTTACTTGGGAAGACAAACACCATCACTCTGAAAGTCCCCCTCTTCCTTCTTCTTCCCCCAGCTTTAAATGCTGAGCATGACATCACATGGTGTGGGATATCCCTTTGGCCATTTGGGGTCAGCTGTCCTGGCTGTGCCCCCTCCCAGCCCCCCGTGCACCTGCAGCCCTCCCAGTCAGCAGAGCATGGGAAGCTGAAAAGTCCTTGACTAGTGTAAGCACTACCTAGCAACAACTAAAACATCAGTGTGTTATCAACATTGTTCTCATCCTAAATCCAAAACACAGCACTGTACCAGCTACTAAGAAGGAAATTAACTCTATCCTTGCTGAAACCAGGACAGGATTAAACTAGGTGGGAAGATATTTTCAGGATTGCACCTAATGCTTTCCAGCCACTAATGGGTATTCAGTCTATAGGATCAGAATAGAACTAGTTCAAAACAGAGCCCCCTGAAATGCCTATGTAGCATGGATATTAGTTCCCTGCCATTAACTAACAGAACCACTCCTGATGACCTGTGCTATTTGCTAATCTACACATCTCCAAAGTTGTCAGTCGTAAGACATTTGTATTCAGAACTGATAATTTTATGTTAATCCATTACTTAGGTGGCCAACAATTCACTACCATAGTATCTCAGAATTTAACAATTCAAAATGTATTTACCTTTGCATATGCCACATTTCACAGGTAACATTTATATTCTGTGGATTAGGGAAAAACCCTAGGCCACATATGAAGTCCAAGGCAGAGCCAGGACTTGAAACGAGTTTCCCAAAGTTTAGTGTACATGAAAAAATAGTGGATTATCCTTCCTTCTTATTCAACAGCTTTTCACTGGCCATTTTCTGTCATCAGGACACATCTGACTCCATAAGAACTCACCAGTTAAGAACAGCTTAGACATATAAATGCAACCCTGCAACTTTATTTCTTGAGTAGTTCATCAGCAAAGTACTTCATCAGCAAAATAGGATGAACCTACTGGTATGAAATTGTGAGGGATGCCTCCAGGAACTTTTTTTCTGTACCAGAAGCATTGGGTGATTGGGGTCATCCCTCTAGAGATTTCTTGTCTAAAGGAAATGACATTATTAATCACTCTTCAAGACAGTCTTAATCACAACAGAAGGCTATCAACCAGTCATGGCTTTCAGGAGTTCTCATCTATCCTGAGTTTGCCAGGCTCAGGAATAAGCTTCAATGATGATGAATGACATCTAAGGAAACATCAATTAGGCATTTTTAGACCAGTGAAGGTGACCTCTGACTCCGTTAGAAGATACTGCTTGTTCAAAGTCATATTTGGCTTGGCCAGTTAATAATTCTTCAGTATCACTGACGCATTTCAGGTTCCAGGAGTTGGACCTCATCTAAGAGGCAACCCCAGGACCCCAGTAGCAGGCTGTCCTGGTTTTGGCTGGGATAGAGTTAATTTTCTTCCTAGTAGCTGGTATAAGTGCTGTGTTTTGGATTTAGGATGAGAATAATGTTGATAACACTGATGTTTCAGTTGTTGCTGAGCAGTGCTTACACTAAGTCAAGGACTTTTCAGCTTCTCATACTGCCCTGCCAGCAAGGAGGCTGGAGGTGCACAAGAAGCTGGGAGGGGACGCAGCCAGGACAGCTGACCCAAACTGTCCAAAGGGATATGCCATACCATATGATGTCATGCTGAACAAAAAAGGGGATGGGAGTGGCTGGGGGCGTGTGGCCGCTGCTCGGGAACTAGCTGGGCATCGGTCAGTGGGTGGTGAACAATTGCATTGTGCATCACTTGTTTTGTATATTCTTTTATCGTTATTATTGTTTTCCCTTCCTTTTCTGTCCTATTAAATTATCTTTATCTTGACCCATGAGTTTTACCTTTTTTCTCATTCTCTCCCTCTTCCCACTGGGGAGGGGGATGAGTGAACGGCTGTGTGGTGTTTAGCTGCCTGCCAGGTTAAACTATGACACAGGCAGAGGTAGCAGGACAATCTGTACAACAGGCAGAGCTGAGATAAGGCCCAGCAAGGGAACAAAAAATAGTGGTTAAAGGAGATTGCAACAAAAAGGAGAAAAAGAAACAGCGTGCAACTGTTTGTGAAAAAGGACATGGCAGAGAGGAGAAATTAGGAACAGTGAAATAAATACATTTCATAGGGACCCAGAGGCAGCCAAACAGTCATAAGTGCACTCAGACTTCTCTGTTTACCAAGGCATCAACCCTCCAGCTTCTGGCCGTTCTCCAGGTCCTCCACAGAGAGGAGGCAATCCTGCTGCCCTGTGCACAACAGGAGTTCACTGTCATGTTTCTATTTTCCTTTGGCATTAGGGGAGAGCTGGTGGCATCTTCCCCCTCAACTCCTGCAGAGGCCAGCACCATGCTGCTGGAGCAAGTCCTGAACCTCAGAGACTGCTCAGTGCAGGCAGCTCCTCAGGCTGTATTCCCTTCAAAATCATGCTGTGTGAAGAGCCCTCCTTTAACTGGCCAGTGAAAGGCAGAAAAGGGGAACTCTCCCATGTGTCTAGTCCCCCTCACCAAACCACAGCTTAGCACCTGCAGCCTCTTAGCTCTGCAAAGAGGAACACCAATGCCTCCACAGCCCCATGCTGCAGCTCTGGTTTGAGGGGCTGATGATGCACGCAGCTATCCCAAAGCACGTGGGAGGCCAGCACCTTGGCATCTCCAGCTTACCAGGCAAATAACACCCAGCTTCTTACTCCGGGAACCAAAGTAAACAGCCCTGGAGCTGTGAACTCCTCCAAACGTTTCCTTCAGCCCCCGAGAGCCCACCAACATTGCTGGGAGCACAGCAGCCCCCGGGGCTGGGAGCAGTCAGTGTGACTAGCTGCAGCTGGCATGGCAGAGCCACCATTCATGAGGAGCCCAGCTGCGAGGGGGAGGTTCACTACCCCCCTTCCTTAAATGAGTGATTCTTTAAGGCAAGAGAGGCAATTTCAGGAGCTGTGCTCTAGAAAGGTATGTGGGTAAAAGGCTAGGATGAAGTGCTGGTAAATATGATTTGGTTTATGGCTCACAGTTTGTGAGCTGGTGGAGGAAGGGGTCTGTGAGGTACTGGGGAGGAGGAGGTAGCCCTGCCTGTGGTGTGGGTCTGGGTTTCATCTTTTTGTTTTGGAGGAATGTGAGGTAAATCTGCTGAGTTGAGTTTAAAATCCTAAGGCAATGGTACAGGGGCTGTGGAGTGAGGCATTGGGGCTGGATTAACTGCCCTGAAGGCAGTGGGAAGAAATAGACCCAGACTAGAGGGTAAAGTGTGGGGGAGTAGTGAACAAGGAGGGAGCTGGGTGTCCCTCCTCACTGTGTGCAGCCCTAGGGAGGTGAATGAAGCAGGGAATTACTTCTGCCCCTTGGTACCAAGTCAGTCTCCTGGCACTGTGCTGCTTTGGTGCAGGGGTGTGTGGCAGTGAGCTGCATTATCGGCTGTGTGCTGTAATTACTTTGTCTCTGTTGTCCTGGTTCAGCAGCCATATGCATATACAAAAAGGGTCAAGAAAGTGATATTTGTGGGATTCCTCCAGAGACAGGTTCAGATTCCCACTCTTGCTTTGTGGTGTGTCCCATGAAGAAGGACCCAGGCTGTTCAAAGGTGTAATCCTCTCACCTCTGTAGAGATGCCCCTCTCCTTCCACATAGGATTCATGGTGTGTGCTGAAGTAAGCGTGGCTCTTGGGAATAGCAGCTTTCTGTCCCTGCCTGAAGGCTCAGGTGGAAAATCACTCTCCTTAGGAAAAGCCCTGAAAAGTTTGCAGGCAGGCACCAATTTTTTAAGCACAAGCAATCTGAACTTGAAGTAATGAGCCATGGCCTCACCTCCTGGGGAGGGGAAGGGGCCTTGAGAAAGAGCAGTAATTCAGCTCAAAGGGTAGCTGGACTGCTGGGGAGAGAACTTGCGGGGAGGGAATTAAATATTAAAAAACTGAAAAAGCCATAGGCTCTCTAATTACTTGTAAAATACCCACTGAGTGAGTACAGGGTGAAACTGGTAGGGTTGTGAAGAGCACAGCGGAAGCACTACAAATGCTAGCACCTCTCTCCTGAGGGGACAGTCACCTGCTACTTTTAGTGCCTCTATAAATGTATTCCTCTTAATTGCGAGGCTACTACCAGAATGATTTTTTTCCTTGCTGGCTTTCCCTTGACATTCATGGTAGCTGATAGGCAAGCACAGCAGCATAAACAGCTTAATTTGTTTTCTCCAGCTCCCTGTGTTATGGGCAGAGGTAGTTTGAGGCAACGATAAAGGCACTTGCACGCTGTGGTGGGAAGGGGAAACCCCTTGATGAAGCTGCAGTATGAGCTATCTGGTGAGCTGGAAGAGGAAAGGATCTATGCCTAGATTCTGCCCAGGCCTGAATGTGTTTAAGGTATTTAAAACTAACATGGGGGAGGGAAGCTGCTGCTGACAGTCCTTCTAATGTGTGTTCCTTCCACAGAGCTTTTCTGTGTGTCCCTTGTGCCCAAAAGGCAATAAATTGGTCTTTATGAAGAGCTAAACAGAGGAGATAGTAGGTCTTTGCTGTGGTTGAAAAAAGTTACTTGTAATATCCTTCCTCTTAAATGCAGGTGTTAAGAATTATTTATGCTTCAGTAAGATAGTCATCCTGTGAACTCATATCGAAGTTTAAAAACAAACCTATGGTATAAGAAGCTAAATGATAAGGAAGCTGTATACGTTGGTTCTGAGGTGAGAACTGGTTCTGTTGCAGGGGAAAGGATTGGGTTGATCATGATCTCTTTGAGAGAACTGTAGGCACAGGATTAATATTTACTCCTGTGCAGACCTCCAGTTTAGGAGGAGCCACCCTTACCTTATTAACTGGTTACAAATAATCTTGTTACAAATACTTATAGGTAAATAATCTAAGTTGGGTGCTTTGGTTCAGAGTATGAATTAATGTATGAGTAAGAATTCCTGGATTTCTTCTGCCTTTGTCCCCCAAATCAACCCTGGCACTAGGGCAAGTCACTTAGCCACCTGTTGTACAGAGAAGGAGGCAGGCTTTGTTTGCACATTGAAAATAGGTACAACAAATGTTGGTTCAATGCTATGCCCTGAGAAGTAGGGTAAGAATGAATACCTTCCTGATGTTTGGATGAGGGAAATGAGAAATATAATGTTATGGCTGAATTTGGGGAAGTTTATTCCTGAATGTAGCTGGGCCATGATATCGCTTCAGTCTTATAGCCAGTTGCCGACAAAAGGCCTTGACAAAATTTTCTGTACTCTTGACTATTTTTTCAGTCCAGAATAATTTTGGGAAGTGATATCCCATGGAGTGTGGTGGACAAACATCTTTGGTGCTCATAACATCAGTGTAAGGTACCAGTGATGCTGGCAGCCACTGCGGTGTCTGAATGATATGGACCATGTACTTGGCCTGGCACAGGCATTAGTATTTATTATGAACGTGTGGGTGACTAGAGAGACTATGACTAGCTTGAGTTGTCACGCTGCAGTGGACCTATGTTTGTGCTGTATCTGTAGTGCTGAAGAGCTGCAGTCTTGACCAGGACTCCACAGTACTTGGTGCTGTACGAGCTCAGGGTACAGTCCCAGCTCCAATCTGAATGTTGTGGTCAGCATTTTTTGTTTGCTCCTCAGTCCACTATGGCTGGGAAGGCTATTAAAAATTAAGTCTTAAAGCCATACCCATAAGGAGGATTACAAGAGGCTTTTGCTGATTGCAGAGAGAGTACAAGGTAGTCATTCAGTCTTCCTTCTGTGACCCGATTTGACTCACTAAAAGAGCAGGAAGAAAAAAAATCTGAGATAACTTTCTGCTAGTCCAGTGAGTAACAATTATAAAAAGTCACCTTGTCAGTGATGTGTAGGAACGTAAGGCTGGGTGTATCAGCAGAAGGAAAGAGCAGAGTGGGCGTAGGGAGAAGGGAGTAAGACTTCCCTCTTCTGGCAGCAGTGAGCTGTAGCTCCGTGTGGTTGCCCATGGAACTACAGAGCTTTGCCAGCAGCAGAGATGCCTTCAGCAGTGCTTGTCAGGTAGGCAGTTCTAACCAACCAGATGGAGAAGATGTACAACTTTCAAGAGATTGTGACAAGGTTCAGTGGGAGTGGAGAGCTGGTGCTTGTGTTTGCTAGGTAGTTTTGTAGTCCATTGTGTGTGACAAAGTGGGTGTACTTTAAAGTGACGCACCAAATGGCTATGACCTAAGTGCTGATCTGTCCTCTGAATAGTCTGCAGTGGATCCAGTTGGGAACTGTCCAGAGGATGGTGCAGATAAAGGGACCTGAAAATTAAAATACAGCCTTTTGCTGGGAGCAGGTTTCTGTACCTGGGCTGCCTATCAGTATGGTCTATAACTCTGACTTTGCAATAACAAAGGACACAGCAGGTTGAATTTGGGGCTCTGACCCTCTGGTTACAGAGTTTACTCATTATCACCAAGAAGAAGAGGTAAGAATATCCTTGACTTCCCCCCCCCCCCCCCCCCCCCCAAAAAAAAAAAAAAAATTAATCTCTCTTGGTAATGAAGCTGACCTGAACCTGCTGTCTGTTGGTATAGATTAGCATAAATCTATTGTGGACTGGCCCTCCAGCTTCTGTGTCCCGTTCAGTACTTAAAAATAAGTGAAGCATGTGAGCATTACTTGAGTGACTAGTGTTCAATTCATGGAGCTTGTAACTCTCTAACCTTGCCTCAAGAGTACAGAGTATTACCTCGTTGTTCCTTGCCTTTTGTGTTTATATTCATTGACTTGGAGAAAGCTATGCTAAATGACGTACTTAAAATATGACCTGCAGCAAGCTATGCAAATCTACTTCATCCTCCTATTTCTAGGAGGAAGAGGAGGCCACTGTTAGTGAAGAAAAAGTTGGGAGCATGATGAAGGCAAATTTGAATAGTTGTGCTCTAATGTATTTTGTGCACTCTGTTGTAGAGAAGCTAACTCATACTGCTGCATGAGTTTGGTTTTTTTTGCCGTAGCAAAGTGGCTGATACTGAAAGGAGGGCATAAGCATTGCACCCCTCAGTGGGATATCATCTATTGAGAAATGAACAGCCAGTAGTTAGGGTGCTAAATGAATGATGTCTTTATTCCTTGTCCTATCACAGACTTTTTTGCAGTAGTTTCTCTTACCTGTTCTATATGCATTTTTATTCACACTGTACAGATGCAGCCATGCTGCTACTTCGGATACCCTGGGAGCAGTAAAACTAGAGATGGGAAAGGCTGGGTTCAACAGCTAAGACTTAAACTCTTCAATGAAGAAAGTAATTATAGTAGTAGGGACTAATAATTATAATATCTAAAAGCATCACTATCTACTGTCAGTTCTACCAAGTGTGTGCCTCTGTCCTTAGCCTAAGCCACTGGGTGAGTAGGTGGATCCTGTCCATTGTCTTCATTTGGAGTAGTTAGGGTTGTCTACATAAGCATCCATTTTGGTTTGGATCAATGGCATGCTTTTGAAGCAGATGTCCTGATCTTTCCTACCTACGGTGCTTTGGCTGGTCTTTTAGCATAGTCTGGGATTACTTCTGAATGAAAATGTGGTCCGTGTGCAGTATGCTTCCATGGTCAAGCCAAATAAAATCCTTGAAATAAGTGTTGTGTAGATGGTGGGTCTGTGGTACCAGCTGTTCCTCCTTACTTGTTCCACCCTACACCCAGTGTGCTGTACTACTTTGTAATATAGACCTAGCCAAATTCCCTTAGCTCTGCACAGAAGATGCAGGCTACCTCATCTGAATGCTGACAGTTCTCAGTGGTTTCCCACAATTCGTTGTGTTTTTTAGAATAAAGTATTTCACTTTACTAGGTGGTAAATCAGTAGGTCAGTCTGTTGTAGCAGAAAGAATCAAGCCATCACTCTTCCATCTTAGCACTTATCCGTGATCTAAAGCTAGTGGTTTGATAAGACTGGCATGGCTTTGTGTATTTATAGGGCACTCTTGTGAACAGCTGGTGGCAGGTTACCTGCGGAATTTAAGGTTTATTCATTGACAGGTGCCAAAACCCACACATGTTCCCACAACCTGGGGCAGTGATTCAAATCCTTTTGAAAATACAAGGTTAAACTCTTTAAATGACTGTTCTGTGGAGTTGAGACCTGCTGGCCTTCTTGCTGCTAGTGACAGCAAAATAAGTCTGGGACCTCTTTGTACAATAGGTCAAAGGTCTCCAGAGGTCAAGGAGGTCTCCAGAGCTGGAGTGAAATGGCAACCAGGTAACTAATGCCCCTTTTACCTATATGATAGCAGCAATGGATTGCCAAAATCCTAACCTATTCTGGAGTCTAAGATGCCATGAATTTGTGACAATAGTTTGAAGACGAATGCAAATTGTTCTTCAGGAGGGGCTAAATTATCCCACTGACTACGTCAGGTTTGTTTTCATTGTGTGGAGTGGGTTGCATTAATTATCAAATAGACATGAGTTTTCCTTGTCTTGCGGAAAGGCTCTGCATTGATGTGTATCAGTATGTTCTACTGTATGTGTGTTCTTTGATGCAATAAAGACAAGACGTTACCAGGTCATCTGTTAGCATGTTTCATGGAAGCCTTGAGCCTTTGTGTCATTCTAAAAGATAACTAAGATTGAAGCTGATTCTTTTCTTCCTTCAGCCTGATCATCCCCTCACTGCTTTGTTTAGGTGCGCTACCTGCATATTTTTGCAAAGTAACTCTGATCAGTAAAGTGGCTTCTGTGGTCACATTGCACAGGTCACTGGAGTATAAAATTATTTTTCTGATTTAGAGCATGCCTTATACAGAGCTGACTATACCATTTGTAAGGTGGTGAAAGGTCATGGCTGTTATCTTGAACACTACAAAGATGACCGAGATTAATTTCTTCATGCCAGTCAGGAAGCAACTGCCCTCAAGCTAAGTGTGTATTTGCCTCTTGGTTCTGACCATGTTCTATCAATGCTGTACTGTAGGTGGAAAACAGGCATTGTTTTTCTTCATGTTCTACAAAGGAAATGCTGCATGCTTATTGAAGATTGATGCAAAGATCAGAGCCAGCTCTGATGGCTCTAGAAAAGCTACAGGCAACTTTAAATGTGCGTTGCTGTGCCTGAACTTATGGCAGGGCTACACAGCTTTCAGTACCAGATGCAGTATATGCGGTACAACAGTGTTGTGCGGGTGTGCTAACCTGCTAGCTAGCAGGAAATCCTGCCTCCTGTTCCTGTCAGCGCGCCCACCCTTAAAACATGCTGGTATGGAGAATTTATGCAGTCTAGTTTTATTCTTCAGAACTCCTTGGTGCATGTGCAGCTCCCTTCTCATTCCCTTTTGCCAGTGAAAGAGCACTGACTGATCTGGCAGTGCAAAAAAGGTAAGAGTTAACAGCCTTTATAAAAGAGCAAACATCTTGAAAGCAGAACCCTCAGCTTTTGGTCTTAGGAGCTCTGAGAGGGGATGAACCTGTGTTCTGGAGACAGGGTGCTCCTTCATGAACAAGTCTAGTTTCCCAGTCCATCTGGGCTCCTTTTTGGGGACCTTGGTGCATCTTCTGCTACGGAGTATAGTTTATTTCTTGCCAGAGTCCTTCAGGCTGGCTCAAATTCTTTGGCCATAGCTATGCTCTGTAGCTGAAATATGCTTTTTAGTCATTCCCTTGCTATTCAGATCTTCCTTCATCCATCTCTTTGCTCTTTCTGCTCAAAAGGCTATCTGTGTGGTTGGTGTGGTTTTTTGGTGGTTTTTTTTTGTTTGTTTAGTTAGGTTGGGGTGGGTTTTTGTTTTTAAACAGAATGTGTCTTACCTATAGGTAAATATCTATGACCAAAGTTTCTGCCCTTCAGGAAAGGACTGAAGGGAATTTTACCCTGTATGTGTAGCCAGTTTCTAACAGCTGTCATCCCTAGTCCGAGAGTGAAATTATGCTAGTTTATGTTGGATTTCAGATTTATGAAGTGGCCTTCGGGAATGAAGTTGTTCTTGCAGGAACTTAATAATATCAAGTAAATATTTGTACAAACAGATCCTTCCTTCAGACTGTCAGAATCTTTTCTTGGCAAGCCTGCCTGCTTTGGTACGTGCAGTTTGGTATCCCAACCATTACAGAAAATACAGATTACTAGACAAACATATGTAAAGCTAATTGTCTCTCTGCTTTTCCCTCAGTTGGACAGTAAGGTTACAGAACTTTTTCCAGTGTAATACATGTATGGTTTCTCTTGGAAAAAATCATGGGTTTCCAGAGCCATTTATTTTTCCTTTCATTTTCTTCAGCAATATCTGATGGATGGCCATGAAAAATTATTTTCCAGAGCAAAATATCCTTTCATATTTTTATTTTGGCTGAAAGAAAAACAAATCAAGGAAAGGAAGGAGAACACAACACATCATCTTGGTCTATAAAATATTCTGAATAGACAGGTGTAGCTTTATTAAACAGAAGTAATGGAGAACAACCTGCTCTTTTGGTAGTGTTTCTGAATGTGGTAAGTGTCCCCCAGGTCACAAAATGGGAGCAGGCACATGGCTGTGTAGCACTGTTTTGTTTCTGTACAGATTGCTACTTTATTTGGCTTGAGGGAACTAAAAGCCATTGCCATTTTCTTGTAACGGATATCCTTCTTGTTGCCTAAACACACCGCATCACCAATCATTTCAAACATTCTGCCTTTAATTTCCTTGCTTATTGTATTTCAAGATGATAAATTCTCAGATTGTGTTGAGAAAGTGTCTTGGTTTCATTTGTGCTCACTGGCTGTGGTATCTTAGCAATCAAATCCAAACACAAATATAGATTTGTAACGGACACAGAAAACAAATCTAAACCAAGTATTTTATTTCCTACAGTTTGGTGAAAGGAAATGCAGTATCTCTTTCTAAGGCACATGACTTCTGTGTTTTCAGTGCACCCATTTTTGAGGCAAAGTTTGAATTAAATAAAACAACTGAGAATATTGTTTATAGTATGTGAAACCACTTCCCTTTGTGGCTAGTACTTTAAACAAAGACTGTATCAGAAATAATACGTAGTGTCACTATGTCATTAGTCTGAAGAAACACTACAGCAAAGTGCCTTCACCGTAGGACAGTTTGTCAGACAGAATCAATTATAATGACTATATTGATTTGAGCTAACTGCCTATGAAATTTCAAAAGATTACAACTTTAATTGATATTGAATTGCATTGACTTGATTGATTTCCACGTCCCTGATTTAAGCGGGTTCTTATTGATTGCTCAAAGCTGTAGTGGTGTTCAGAGCTGTGGGCAGGAGAAGGAGAGCTGAAGAAATTGTATAATGTTGCCAGGCAGGATTGAGTGCAGGAAGGGGGGATGGTATGGATAGGGAAGGGAAGAAGTTGCCTCATTATGTGCATCCTTAGGGTAGAAAACAGGAATGTGTATATTGCTTGGAGTCAGGTCTGAGTTGCAGAGGAACTACTGTAGAAGTGTATGGTGCTCTGTTAATGGGGCAAGGAGGAGAAATGGAGAAAGAGTAGCTTTAGACAGGGCTGAGTTGGGATGGGGATAGGGCCTGCTATCTCTGTAAGGAATGGCAGCATGGCTCCATCCGATGTGGTCTGTCCTCTCCTTAGGATAATCTTTGAGTTTACTACTAAAGATATGACAACCAAGTGTGGAGTTTTGGATGGGGAACTTATTTACTGTGGCCCAGGCATTTACACAACTGGCATTGATCGTCACCCCACTGCCTTTGCTCATATTCCTCCTCCCACCTTCATCTAGATATGAGAACCTCCATAAGCCAGCGTCACTTCCAGTCACAGGAGTATTTTCCAAGGTCTGCAGTTCTGATTCTTGCCTTCTAATGACTTGTCATCCCAAAAAACAGGCTTGGCTCATTGTTAGTGCCACCTATGGGGCAGCAAGGAGATGGATCTGCCTGGTCTGTTGTAATCTTGCTGTGCTGTAATTGCTTTGTTTCCCTGCTTCTGAGTGGGTATGTCCTGTAGTTGGCATTTCAGTACTGCTGTGCTGTGCAAATGAATCCTAAACCTTTTTCCAAGGAGAGCTTGAATCCTTTCTACGCTGATTTCTGTTTAGGACTTACGTGTATGGCTGAATCAATAATCAATTAATGAAAATGTGAAGAGCAAAACCACACTATGTGGTGTTATTGAAAACGCATTACTGGATCAGAACTGTAGAGCATGTAAAGTATTTGCTGAGTTGTTGTGAGTCTGATTTATTGATTTGTTTTCTTCCTTGTGCTCTGCTGGTTCCATAATTCTGTTAAATAGATGAGCATGAAGAATATATATCTACCATTAAGAACCAGGGGCTTGATGTGCTGGATCAGATTATCAAAGCAGATATTTTGATCCCAGTAGTATGAGATACCTGCTGCTTTAAAGGCAGGCTGTGCTCATCCGTGAAAGTTTTCTTCTGACCTCTATGCAATTATTGTATTCTGTGAAGCATGCAATATAAATGTCAATGCCGTTAATAGCCATAAATAATTCCTCCTTCTAAAAATTTCTATCTGATCCATGTTGTTGACTTACAGATAAGGTTGCTAAGTATTTCCCTAATGAAATTAACTATTACAGTCATGACTAGAAACTCTAAGGAAATGGAAAGCTAAGACAGCATGAAGAATTAACAGCCGTAGCAATAGATTAAGACATGGTGCTGCTTAAATTAAAAATACGAAGATATACATACTCCAGTGACGGATCACAAAAGCCTTAATTCTTCACTATAATAAATTTGTCCAGCCCTACCTAGTAATAATAACACCAAAGGGTGTGTAAGGGGAAATATGAGATAACATACTTTGGGTTATTCCAGAGCTAGATGTTTGATGGTTTTTGTGAGGTCTGTGTCAATATAGATGCTAAAATAAAGGTAGTTGGTTTCCAGTTAAATAAATCTAACTTCTTTTTAGGGGGAGGGGTAAAGTAGGAGAGGGTTTGTATAACTATATGCAAGTCAGGAAAACTGGAAACTGCTGGAGTTGCACGCTTAATCTGGAGAGCGCTGAGGTGCTTCAGTGCGGAGATGACTGGGGTGCTTACTGAAGCACGGATTTTGGTATTATTAGACTAATTGGTTAGGTTAATAGCCAAGATGTTGCCTAAGAAACATCATAGTTCCATTTGGAAAAGCAATTTCTTGGAATATTTGTTCTTCTAATAACATATGTTGTAACATGAATGTGGAAAGGAATCTAGGACACTCTAAACCAGGTTACAGTTTGGTCCTTGTTGTAAATGTGGCCTGGGATGAGTCAGAGGCGGTTCCTTCAACTAAATCCTCATGGGCCTCTGCAATAGAGATTTAAATGTGAAAAGTCTGTTTTCTTAATACATGCACATGAAATAAGATCCTCCATTTCTTGGCAGTTATGGGGGGGCGGGGCGGGCAGGCAGGAGGCGAAGTTGTCCTGGTATTTTTTGTAGTCTTCTGCTAGAGGGCACTGTGTTACCAGAAAGGGATATATTAAGGCATAAGCATCTTAAGCTTCATGGTGAAAAGTGGTTCTTTATGTATTTTGCTGGAATGAAAATGTCTGTCTGTTAGAGCTCAGACTACAGTGAGTAAGCTTAGAGAATATGCCTGGGTACATCAAAGCCTGATTTTTAGGTGAATTCTGTATTAAGATTTTTATTTTTTTTAATTGTTTTGGTTATGTAGGAAAAAATCAGGATTGAGGAGTGCTGGGTTACTTAAGCAAATCTGAAATTTGCTGGTAAACTTCACTAATGTAGGACTAATGCTGTATATGAGCTCAGGTTAAATTCAGCGAGGTATTTTAGCCAAAAATAAGGGAAGTGGAATTCTGAAAAAGCTATGATACTGCATCAGCACATGTCATAGTTTAACAGTCTTATAACATTTTAAAGTGAAACTAAAAAAAACAAACAAACTTAATTTCTTACAGCAGGAAATAGTTATAGGTTGAAAACTAATTTCTCTTCATTGAGGCACAAGACAAAATCAGTTATTCATAGTTCTGTTGAGAGTAGTAGAACTTACCTTAGCAGTTCAGAGAAATGGGGGGGGGGGGGGGAAATCCCTTCTGCCTATCAGACAGGGCTTTCACAGAGTCTGAAATTTAAGACTAATAAAGTGATGCCATCTTCTGCCTGTAAAACTGGGAAGTTGTCAGAGGCCAGACTGAGTGCCTACTGGATGGTTACAGAAGAGGTGAGTGGATTTTTAAGCTGAGGTAGGGGAGGAAAGTGTATGATGCTATACAAGTGGAGATTGCTGTCACTGAGACTTCTTGGTAATGGATGATGTGGTACCATTCAGATCTGTCCTCTGCTGACAAAAGTGTTTGGCGTGTAAAAGTGCTGGTTTTATATTTCTTCAAGAAGCAGAACATGATGGCCTGACTGCCAGGTCATGGGAATGGTCAAAGTAGATTTTATCACAGATACCAACGTGATTTCCCTCACTGGATTACACCGAGGAGGCTCTCCAAAGATCTGACCTCAGTCCCTTATCTGCCTCTCTTTCTATTGCAGTTCCCTTCGTGGAAAAGAAGAAATGGGATCAAGTTTAATGTGATTAATTTTTTTTAAATTATTATTTTTTATTCCCCAACCATCACCTCCACTTTATTTTTCTTTCTTTGGCGTATGTTGTCAGTTCCATCACTGTGTGGTGAGGCACTAGGGGCAGAAACTAGAGTCAGGTGGTAACATCAGGGCCACACGTTTTAATTGTCTGAACCCAAAGGAGGCAAAACTAGACAGTATTTTGAGAAGCAGAGGGTTGCCCTTTGTTGTGACAGACCAAATCAGCTGTAGTGTGTCAGGGATGCCTGAACAAGAAGCTTGCCTGACTTTTAGCTGCAGCAGTTTACAGTGTTAATGTAAGACATCAATGATGTAGATTTACTAGTACTGGCCTGTAAACTGTAGCCCTGTTTCAAGTAGGCAATTATAAATTGTGTTTTAAGTTAGCTGAATGTAGAAAACGGGAAGGAACAGGATCATGTTAGCACTAATAAAGGAAAATGGCATGAGATACTAAATAACTTATTATAAGATACTTCATAAATCCAAAGTAGAGGTGGAAAAGACCTATGAGGTATCTAACCTATCCATTCTAGAGGACTGGCTTGCTGCCTGCAATATATAATCATTATCTGCTACTCCAGACTAGCTTTAAATGTCCCAAGCTTCAGTACTTTTACTGCAGGCATGTGGGAGGAGAAGAGGAAGGAAAGAGCAATAGACTTTTTTCTTCTTCTGAAGCCTTTCCTGAGATTTACATGGGGTTTTTTTCCTCTATTTTGTCTTTTTTTTATTTTCATTGTGTTTTTCTGCTTCAATGTCAGAAAGCCCTGAAGAGTGAGGTGACTTTAATCATTCTGGATAGGTGTGTTATCTATATGTGTCTATTCCCTTTTTGAATTTTTCTGAGTTCTGAATCTCATTTTTTTTCCTGTGGCAGCTGGTTTCACTGGCTAATCACCCCAATAGTGGTTGTGTGTAGAGTGAGAATATTTTCTTATGCTCTCTCCTTCCTTTTCTGTCCTCCCTCACCACACTTGCACATCCTCACTGGGTAAATATCCTTTTAGGAGAGAGCAATGTCATTATTCCCATGTAGAGCTGGAAGGCAGTAATGACTTGCCACAAAGAAAGATAGTATGAGCAGTGGAGCCTTGGTTGGAGGTATTGTGTCACCTAGAAGGCTACTAGAGCGAGCAGTACCAAAAGGTTAATGTTTGTCTTGTGTTTGACTATCATAAACTTGAATGTACACCCTGAAAAACAAGTACCTACTAAAAGAGGGAGCATGCATGTAATGGTCTATCCATGTCTGAGAAGAAAGTATGGGAACAGTCACTTAGCCTCTCTGTGTGTTCCTATCCTTATTTCTTTGTTTCATTTACTCTGTAATTGCTTTTTCAGCCCGGTCAAAGAGTTTGGTGATGGGTGAACAGATTGGGCCTCCCTCCAGACCTTCTTCTCCAAACCCTCAAGAATGTGTGCTGAAGTGCGGCTGGCTGAAGAAACAAAGGAGCATTATGAAGAACTGGCAGCAGCGGTGGTTTGTGCTGCGTGGGGAGCAGCTCTTTTATTATAAGGATGAAGAGGAAACTAAACCTCAGGTATGACTAGAGAACTGTAGGGTGTATTGGTTGTGACTTCTGTGTGGGTCACAATCACCGCTTTGATTGACAGCTCATTTCAGTTGCTCTCCATCCTAGCCAAAACCATACACACTTAAGGAGGTTCAAAGGCAAGAGACATTGCAGGGAGACTTAGCTACTACTCAGGCAAGTAGTAGAGCTTGGGAGAAGGTTAGAAGGCGTTTATTTAGCCACTAGGGTATGCTGACCTCCAAATCTTAGTATGGTCATCTGTGAGACTGGAGTTTGACAGGAAGAGCTATGGAGTTCCAGATTACTGAGGCAAGTGTGAAAAACCTTGCTTAGTCAGCTGGGACTCGTTATCTCCCAAGTAATCCATTGTTAAGCAGAGAGGTCAGCCAGCTGCTTAGGGCTAGCTTGTGTGGGTAGAGTATGTAGGTTTTGTTACATGCCAGCATGCAGGACTTGAGAGTGGGCTGTAGTATGTGTTTTAGCATGTTTTATATACACCTGGGAGTCATTGCTTTTCTACGCAAATTTTGAGGAGAAAGAATTTACGTAAGGCTTTCTGCTGTCTGTGTCTGGAAGGAGTAGTGTGTATCTGACAGCGTAAACTGATTTAGCAGACTGGAGAACAATGTGACCTTCTACAATGGGGAAAAAAATTAAATTGTCTGAAGTTTGCCTTCGTAAAGTCTAAAAGTTTTGGTGGAGCATGAATGAAAGAGAACACCACTTTTCCTGGTGGAAACCACTAGTTAAGTCCTGCTGTGCAATATGTATTGGACAATGTCATAGTCCCAAGTAGACAGTAGTACTGTCCCAAAGTAGACTGGAAAGAAAACAGACAGAGGAAAGGGATAGGATCAGAATGTTTAGGAGCTAGCAAAGAGACAAGAGGTCAGCTAATGGTTAGATAATTTAATAACAACCACTAAATGATAATTGAATACATTGAACCACAGTTGGGCTACTTAAAATGGTAAGTTTAGATCAGCTGTATGAGTTTGTCCATGGGACAACAAACGTGTACAAGAAAGCTTTCCAAAGCACACTTATTCTTGCAAAAGGCTTAGGAGATTCTAACCAACTATGTGCCAAGCAGCTGTAGGGCAGTTTGCTGGTGATAAAGGGTAATAGACAGTCACCATGCAATATTCCCATGGGCATGTGACATGTTTAACTTGCAACTTTTTGGTAGTGAATGTTTTAAACAGTTTTTAATGAAGTGAACGTTGCACAAGTATGTCTCTCTTAAGCCAAGTATTAATTAATGGAATTTTTTACTAACTTCTTGCTGCTTCACATGCCTTTTGTGAGCATGTTGCTGGTCTAGCACCAATTTCTTATAGTTAAATGTGGTTCTCTAAAACAAGTTATAACGAGAGGACAGTGCTCCTGCACCTAGTGTGAATGCAGAGCTGAGGGCATTGCAATTGTCAGTCTGGACTCAGCACTAAATTCAGGATGATTTTCTGCTTCTCTGACCCTTCTATATCTGTAGCACTTAGTGTGTGGGGGGTATTGTGCTACAGGTTGGGATAAAGCTTACAGCCAAGATTAAGAATTTCTTTTTCAAGTTCTTCAATATGCCTATAAAATATTCTTGCAGCATTTGAGCTAAGGGCTTTCCTAGTTGCTGTAGTATATTATGCAGCTTATTTCATGTAGTCATTGTTTTGACTGTCAGGCCTCTAACCAGAGTCATTGAACAGAGGGAACATAATTGAATAAGCCAGACAATGTCCCTGTACTGCTGCCTCCTGATGAGTCAGTACAGGCATTAGAGTGACAGACAGCCTGTGTAATATTGTCACCACCCACACACTCCTTGTAGCCTATTATTAAACTGCTTGATACAGCTGTGTGCTTAACTGTTAGACATAAATTTCATTGTAGAATGAGAACGGAAATGAATTTTCCCCTGTGAGCCTGACACATGCATGGTAGATGCGTGAGGATGTTGGCTGCATCTTATGTCTTGCACTTACCTAATCAGGGATTTTATCCATCGTTATGGATAGCCTGCTGTGTAAAGGCTAGAGAGACTTGAACTCGGTGATGTAACCTGTTGTTGCTCAGGGCTCTGCAAGCAACCGCTGGATTTTGCGTTTTTAAGACAAGCACCTTATCTTCCTATACAATGCATGGGGAGAGCTGGGCACTTCTGAACTGTATCAGTGAACATGATTAGGAAGGAGCTGCCTCAGGTAGCCACGTTGGAAAGGGTTTCTTTAACCCTGTGCTTTTTGGGGACAGGGTTGCCGTACATTTATCACTGGGGGGGAAGCCATTTTGTATAGGATGATACAGGACCATGTCCTGTATTCTTGTAACAGTTGCAAACTAGGATTCGCGTCTGACTTCAGCTAGGGCTGTATGCATCCCACAGGTGAGATGTACTTTTGGAACCTGTAGACAGCTATTGCTTGAGATTCTCTGGAATGAAGGGACAATGGTACAGGCATGCCCACAGAGCTTAGGAAGACAGCTGTGACCCTGGGAGATCTTTGTTACAGGCCATGTAGATATTTTCATCAGTTGATATTAATCCCTAATTTCCTTCAGTTCTAAAGATACCCATGCTCCTTTTAAATCTTTCTGTTTTAAATATTAAGTATGGCCTGCAAGCTTGTGTGCAAAAACTAAATCAATAGCTTCACTGAAATTCCCATTGATCTTCTGCCTACTTGATTGTTTATATATACACTCTGGAGAGGGTCATATTCTTATTGTTTATCTGACAAAGTCAAGTGAGATTTCTGCCATAATATTTCAAAAGAGAAACCTTAAACAATGTCTTTTTGTTTATGGATGTTGCATTGCCTATTTTTATGAAAACCTGTGCTTCCAGGTCCTTAGAGGGAATTGTAGATATTCTTCCCTTGAAAATAATGCTGAAAAGATGGAGCTGTAATATAATGACAGGAGAATGGCATAGGCTTACTGGAGCGAAGAGGAGTTATTCTGTGGTCTTAATGGATCAAATACTGTTGAAGGTGTGTGTGTTTGTGTGCCATATGACATAGTTGCAGTTGCACAGTCCACTCCATCGGACTGAATTCTGTGCCAAAGGTTAGAGGGTGAATTTGCAGCCATTGCTCTTCTGGAGTATTTTCTCAGGTGCCCCCATGAGGAAAGGGGGAAGGGGGGGACTGACCTGCAAAGAGCTTTTGATGCTCCTACTAACTGCCAATATATGTGTGAGTTTTTAAAGTAGCTTTGGGTTTGTTTCTATTCCCAGGGTAGGAGGTAGCATGCGTCCCTCCCCAATTTCCGGGGAACAGAAGCCACTCTGCAGCTAATTCATTAACCTTTCTTCCAGTATTGACTTGGTATGATAAAAGGCTTTAGTGCATCTGCAGTGAGCTTGAATTTTGCGCTCTAGAAAACAGCAGAATTTTCTAGAATGTGTTCTGGCCACTGGACTCTAAAGATGATGTTGTATATGATACTTTTCTGTACCATTTTGGAAAAAATTGTGATGCATCTGTGATTTTGTCATGTTGCCTTTCCAGTGTTTTCCTGTTATCTTTGGAATGCCTTCAGTGTGTCTTCTAATTTCAGTGAACCTCAAAGTCAAAACGTAGGACAATAGGATTGGGAGGGAAGGATGCTGAAAGTTTATCCTGTTCTGTGGACTTGTTGGTTTTCCTTCATTTTAAAACTTGCTACCATGCTAGATAAACCACTCGGTATGAACTTTGCTAAGTATCCTCCTACATTGTGTCCTTCCACAGTCTTACCTTTTCACCAGGTAGGGGACAGGAACTGAGCTGTGACACGCTGTTCTGCAGCACTACCTAGAGAGCCCACTAGAGGATTAGAGCCGACTCTATTCTAGTCAGTGAACAGAGATAGTGACGATGTCATCTCCACATAACAGACTTTATAATGGGACACCCAAAAGGGGAAGTGAGAGTAGCAGGGCAGCTGCATGTGTAATATGAAGGGGGGGTCGTAACACACAAACTTGGTAAATATTTTTATTCATTACACTGGATACCTGGAGAATACTCATTGAGGTTGGTAATGGGAATTAACTAGCTGTTAGGTAATACCTAGTAACAGTGGGACATTTTGACATTTCTCCCTCTTCTCCACGGGGTCTGCATGAGCCTGCACATCTCTCTCCTCTCGGACTATCCACAAGTTTTCTGAGCTTTTATCATCAGTAAAATCCACCTAGTGGCTGTCTTCTCTTTCCAATCTAGGGTGCACTTCGCAAGGTGAAGGAGCAAAGCTGTACTTACATATGAAAGACACTGGAATTTCATCCTCCTTCAAGTCATTGTGGAGATTATTAGCTGCTAATGAAGACGATTTTGTTTTGGTTTGTTTTTTTTCCTTGCAGAAACAGACAGCCAACATCTGGAAAATCTTTTAAATAACCAGACTTCATTGTTCCGTCTACTCCATCAGCAATATGCAGGCTGGACTGTTGCTGTTACTCATACCTGTAGGTGCTCCTGTAACACTTCGGTCCAGTGTGATTTTTAGGTATAGATTGACTGAAAAAATTCAGAGATCTGTTATAGCCTTGGTTTAGAGGTTTCTAACATGTATTCAGCTTTGGAAGTCTTCTGTTCATTCCCCAGTACTGACTCTAGAAGTTTTTAAGGGCTGCTATTCACAAAATATTCCCCCAAACAAAATCTAGTTCCAGTAACGTTAGTAAGAAACTTTCCATTCTTTTCCAAAAAATGCACTGTGACAAAAACGGACTGTTGGATAAATTCAGGTGGAATCTTACTTGAGAGGGAAGTAAGTTGTTTGGGTTTTTTTGGACACGTGGAAATCCAAGAGTGTCAAGAACACAGGAGAGATGAATATTAAAGTGCGAGTTATTTTTTTCTCTCAGAATCTGCATTCACTTTTTCCTTTCTTTCAGAAAAGTATAAAGTAAGCAGAATGTTAATATTGCTTTGAGCCTAGGAAGAATGTAAACCAGCAAAAAGAGTAGGGGTGCTAGTGCATTGGTGGTAGCCCAGGCTAGATATCCTACTAATCTCTTCTGCCTTTAAAATCTATGAAACAGTCTGAAGCTTACACAGCTCCAGAAAGTGTCTGTTTTATTTATAGTGTTCTCAGATATTGGTGAAGCTCAGGCATGCCTGATCCTTAAACTTTTTTCCAGTGGTCTAAGAACAGACCCTTTTCCTGACACTTGGGGTGGAGAACTGATTGCATAGCAGTGATTTTGCAAGTATTGGGATGTTAACTGATCATAGTAACTGATGTGCACGGCCTTAAATGATAGCAAGTCAACTAACTTAACTTTTTCTTGAAAATGAGCGAGCTCGGTGCATCCATGGTTAACTACTACATGTTGTTGATGCTGTCTTCCCCCCTCCCCCCCCCCCATATTGCTCAGTGGCACTAATTAAAATGATGCTTCCAGAAAAAAGGCTAGCCTTGAAGTTCCTATGGAGTGAGAGACAGGGGAAAGAAAATTGTATTCTATGCCTTCACTACTTCTCCAGTCAGTTTCCATCTTTAAAATATTCATTGGTTGTTCCTCTCAACCACTGCCGCCAGTGTAGCTGTTCTGACATTTCTCCAGTCTGAAATATGCAGAGTACATCTCTAGTGATGGCTTTGGATGCAATAGTCTTCATTCCTCTGCCTCTGAAATATAACTTAAAGGTGCAAATTCTCTTTTTTTTTTAAAAAAAAGAAAGAAAAAATAGCACCTTTTTACTTATACAACTCTTTTTCAAAGATCTTGAACTAATTCTATAGACTTAGTTTCTTTTTGTGGAAGCAGCTGCAGTTACAGGGACATTGTCAGTATCTTATAGACAGAAGAATTGTGACGCAGACAATTTAGTTGTTAGATTGGCATAATGCAGCAAACTTGTAGCTGGGTATGTCCTGTGGCACAGTAGATCTGCCTTGTGATCCAAAGTGCCAGTTTGAGAACGAGTCTCTGGAAAGGATCACTTGCTGTGGCTGGAGTGACAGGGTTGGCTTTTTAGCCCTTGAGGTTGCAAAGAAGTCTTGAGTATAGCTGATGCAGGAATGTCTGCTGGCAGCCTGAGCCAGCAAGTCACCTTTTTTGTCTATTATTGACACAACTATTATTGAGTGTCTAGATGATGAACAACAGAGGTAAGGGAACTTTTCTACAAGTTCATGATTGTGTAGCTCTGGGAAATTTCTTCACAAACACCTAGGAAAGCTTGCTTTGTCATTTTGCTCTCTGTTCCTGGCCTGAGACATGAGGATCTGAGACAACAGTTGACTTATCAGTTGAACTGTGGGGTCTGTCCTTAGCCTGCTTTAAATATTTGACTTCCACCTCTTTCACTGAGACTAAGGCTAAGTCTGGTTGTGAGTTAGCTTGGGTTATTTGATCCTCAGAATTCAGGGTTGGAGATAATTCATTGGTATAAAGCTGTTGTAGAATTTTTGTTCTGTGTTCAGCTAAAATCAAGATGTTCATGTAGTCAGTTCATCATCCTTCACCTGGGATTCAGAAATGCATACCTGAGGGCAGATTTGAGCCCCACTGTTCCCCCTCTCCTATCTTGCAAGCGTTTGTAACAGTGACTAAAGTGCTGTGTTAAAGGTAATGGTATGAGAATTAGGATGATCAGTGTTCTGGCACCAATTGTGTTTGTTGAGGGACTCAGTCAAGAAAAGGAAGCTTTCCACTCGTGTTTGCTGTGTCACAGCTTTTCTTTACCAAACCCTGGCTCCACAGAGCCTGGTACAGGGCAGGACTTCCCAATTGGTCTTGTTAGGGAGGACTACAGTAATACTTTTAAAGTATGAACACTTGTCCTTTTAAAATTCTCCCTCAAAGCACCAAGGCCCCGAAAGGGTGCAAGGTGATGCTATCATCAGAAATTGGATTTGAATCTCCAGCTTACTGGAAGGTCTGTAACCTATTGTCTGCCCCTTGAGCTGTTCAGCCATCTCAGGCTTCCAAAGCCTGAGGGAGGGAGGAATAACTTAGTCATGAATTGAAGTTTGTTTCTGGGGCATGCTTTGGCATATATCAAGTTAGACCTTGGGGAATTTAAACTGATTTAATTCATCATTAATTTACTTCCCAAGCAAGATTGCTAATGTAGTCTGAGTGGCTGCTGGACAAGGACACATCAATCTGTTTAAATTTAGTAATGTCTTTCTACCAGTGACAGCAACTGTCAGAATTGATACACCCTCCCTGCTAAGATGAATTGTTTTTTTCTACCTTTTCAGCTCTGTTTATTTAGAGTTCTCCATAGTGTGCCAGGCAGATTGGACAGCTGTGAGCTAGGTACTCCGTTACCCTCTGGAGAAGTGTTTCATCCCCTAAAAGGATTAGTTATATAAGATAGAAGAGCTCAGCACAATTTGCTGACATGTGCAAAGAGAAATGCACAAGAAGGTGATCTGAAGATCTTTGCTCTACATATATTTGTTATATTTTTCTATGACCTAAAAATACTTTCCAGAGATGGGCCTAGGTTGCAGGCTTTTCTTGTTTTTCATAGGTAGAGTGAGCATCCCTCAATTTTCCTTTCTGAAAAAATCATTCTTCTAGTTCTCTTATTTCCCTACTCTTCTTCCAGTTGTTATGCTACCAGCTCAACTTGCTGCAACTTCGTTACACAGCTGAATGAGGTGCACACTGCTAAGGACAAAGTGGCTATACTGGTATGCAGTCCCCATTGCCACTGTGGCTGCAGCAAGTCCTTCATTCCTTCCACTGTCCTGTGTCTGTGGTTGTTTTTCTGTTTGTTTTTTTAAATAAGCTCTGCTACATAGTGATCTTCCTCTTCTCCTCCGTTTCATCAAAGCTAGTTAAAATGAGAATAAGAAACAAGTCACTTCAATGAGAACTTTCTACAGAATATGTGAAATCAAATATGTTTGATTTCACATGTTTAGGGAAGTGATCGTGCCCCTGTACTCGGCACTGGTGAGGCCGCACCTCGAATACTGTGTTCAGTTTTGGGCCCCTCACTACAAGAAGGACGTCGAGGTGCTGGAGAGTGTCCAGAGAAGGGCAACGAGGCTGGTGAGGGGTCTGGAGAACAAGTCTGATGAGGAGCGGCTGAGGGAACTGGGGTTGTTTAGCCTGGAGAAAAGGAGGCTGAGGGGAGACCTCATCGCTCTCTACAACTCCCTGAAAGGAGGTTGTAGCGAGGTGGGTGTTGGTCTCTTCTCCCAAGTAACAAGCAATAGGACGAGAGGAAATGGCCTCAGGTTGCGCCAGGGGAGGTTTAGGTTGGACATGAGGAAAAATGTCTTGACTGAAAGAGTGGTTAAACACTGGAACAGGCTGCCCAGGGAAGTGGTGGAGTCCCCATCCCTGGAAGTATTTAAAAGACGTGTAGATGAGTCACTTAGGGACATGGTTTAGTGGGCATGGTGGTGTTGGGTTGATGGTTGGACTCGATGATCTTAGAGGTCTTTTCCAACCTTAATGATTCTGTGTTCTGAAAAGGATCAAAAAGGAAGTGTATTTTGATTGGGAAATGCTTTGGTTTAGGGTGTTAGTTCAAGCAATTTATTCCTCTGTAATCTTTTCTAGAGTAAACATCACCCTCGTGTACCAAAGGTGTCTGTCAATGAAGGGGGGCAGGTGAGGTCCCACCATGTGGTGCATCAAGCATGGAGAAAGTCTATTTGCCTAGTTTTGTTGCTTGCCTCAGGTCACCGTTCTCCTGCAAATTATAACCTCTAGAAGGCACTGCATTGTGAGATTTTGGTTTAACCCTTTGATTTCATCACTGACTTCAGTTTCCTGCAGAAAGATGGGCTTTCTGAAACTCTCAGTTTGATAGCACTTTTCTGTAAACTGCTCCTGCTCTTCACTGTAAATACACTCTGAATCTCCTGGTCTGTATGTACTGCTGTACATCTTCACCATTCCATGCTATAAAACAGCAAAAAGCTGGCATGTATTTCATTGGGTTTTGCCTAAAATATGTGTGACCTGGCTGTATGTATTTGCCAAGTTTACTAATTCAGGCTGAGGGAAAGAACCCTCCATAAAAGCATGCCTTTTTCTGAAGTAACACAGGGCTTGATTCAGAGTCCTGAGTTCTGCTTTATTATAAATGTGAGGTTTTGGTAACTGTTTCAAATGGGGATTTATGCTTGCTTTATACTACTGGATAAGGAAGGCCTAACTCAGGAAGACTGAGCGGATGATGCCCTCTATAGACAGATAGGAGCAGCTTCACACTCACAAGCCCTGGTCCTCATGGGGGACTTCAACCACCCCGATAGCTGTTGGAGGGACAACACGGCAGGGCATAAGCAATCCGGGAGGTTCCTGGAATGCGTCGATGATAACTTCCTTCTCCAAGTGGTAGAGGAGCCAACAAGGAGAGGTGCTATGCTGGACCTTGTTCTCACCAGCAAGGAGGGGCTGGTGGGGAATGTAAAGCTCAAGGGCAGCCTGGGCTGCAGCGACCACGAAATGGTAGAGTTCAAGATCCTTAGGGCACTGAGAAGGGCACACAGCAAGCTTGCTACCCTGGACTTCAGGAGAGCAGACTTGGGCCTCTTCAGGGATCTGCTTGACAGAGTGCCATGGGACAAAGCCCTGGAGGGAAGAGAGCCCCAGGAAAGCTGGTTAATATTCAAGGATCACCTCCTCCAAGCTCAGGAGCGATGCATCCCAACAAAGAGGAAGTCGGGCAAAAACGCCAGGAGGCCTGCATGGATGAACAAGGAGCTCCTGGACAAACTCCAACACAAAAAGGAAGCCTACAGGGGGTGGAAGCAAGGACAGGTAGCCTGGGAGGAACACAGAGAAATTGTCTGAGCAGCTAGGGATCAGGTTAGGAAAGCTAAAGCCCTGATAGAATTAACTCTGGCCAGGGACATCAAGGGCAACAAGAAAAGCTTCTGTAGGTACGTCGGGGATAAAAGGAAGACGAGGGAAAATGTGGGCCCTCTCTGGAATGAAGCGGGAGACCTGGTTACCTGGGATACGGAGAAGGCAGAGGTACTCAATGACTTTTTTGCCTCAGTCTTCACTGGGAAGTGTTCAAGCCTCACTGCCCAAGCCGCAGAAGACAAAGACAGGGACTGGGAGAATGAAGAGCTGCCCACTGTGGGAGAAGATCAGGTTTGAGACCATCTAAGGCACCTGAAGGTGCACAAGTCCATGGGACCTGATGAGATCTGTCCGCGGGTCCTGAAGGAACTGGCGGATGAAGTTGCTAAGCCACTATCCATCGTATTTGAGAAGTTGTGGCAGTCCGGTGAAGTTCCCACTGACTGGAAAAGGGGAAACATAACCCCCATTTTTAAAAAGGGAAAAAAGGAAGACCCGGGGAACTACAGGCCAGTCAGTCTCACCTCTGTGCCTGGGAAGATCATGGAACAGATCCTCCTGGAAGCTATGCTAAGGCACATGGAGGACAGGGAGGTGATTCGAGACAGCCAGCATGGCTTCACCAAGGGCAAGTCCTGCCTGACTAACCTCGTGGCCTTCTATGGTGGAGTGACTACATCAGTGGACACGGGAAGGGCTACAGATATCATCTATCTGGACCTCTGTAAGGCCTTTGACACGGACCCCCACAACATCCTTCTCTCTAAATTGGAGAGATATGGATGTGATGGGTGGACTGTCCAGTGGATGAGGAATTGGTTTGGATGGTCACATCCAGAGGGTAGTGGTCAATGGCTCAATGTCCAGATGGAGGTTGGTGACGAGTGGCGTCCCGCAGGGGTCTGTATTGGGACCAGTACTGTTTAATATCTTCATCAATGACACAGACAGTGGGATCAAGTGCACCCTCAGCAAGTTTGTGGACGACACCAAGCTGAGTGGTGTGGTTGACACGCCTGAGGGACGGGATGCCATCCAGAGGGACCTGGACAAGCTCGAGAAGTGGGCCCGTGTGAACCTCCTGAGGTTCAACAAGGCCAAGTGCAAGGTCCTGCACCTGGGTCGGGGCAACCCCCAGTATCAAGACAGGCTGGGGGATGAAGAGATTGAGAGCAGCCCTGCCGAGAAGGACTTGGGGGTACTGGTGGATGAAAAGCTGGACGTGAGCCAACAATGTGCGCTCGCAGCCCAGAAGGCCAATCGTATCCTGGGCTGCATCCAAAGAAGCGTGGCCAGCAGGTCGAGGTTCTGCCCCTCTCCTCTGCTCTGGTGAGACCCCACCTGGAGTACTGCGTCCAGCTCTGGAGCTCTCAGCATAAGAAAGACATGGACTTGTTGGAGCAGGTCCATGGAAGGGCCACAAAAATGATTAGGGGGATGGAACACCTCTCCTATGAAGAAAGGCTGAGAGAGTTGGGGTTGTTCAGCCTGGAGAAGAGAAGGCTTCAGGGAGACCTTACTGCAGCCTTTCAGTACTTAAAGGGGGCTTATAAGAAAGGTGAGGACAGACTTTTTAGTAGGGCCTGTTGCGACAGGACAAGGGGGAATGGCTTTAAACTAAAGGGGGGTAGGTTTAGACTAGATATAAGGAAGACATTTTTTACACTGAAGGTGGTGAAACACTGGAACAGCTTGCCCAGAGAAGCTGGTAGATGCCCCATCCCTGGAAACATTCAAGGTCAGGCTGGACGGTGCTCTGAGCAACCTGATCTGGTTGAAGATGTCCCTGCTCATTGCAGGGGGGTTGGACTAGATGACCTTTAAAGGTCCCTTCCAACCCAAATTATTCTATGATTCTAACTTTTATTTTGTGCTGGCTTGTAGGCACTACCCATTTTGAGACTGGCTAGTTTTGCTTAGAGGGCTTCTTAAGAGAGGACTGTACCTTAAAGGAAGAGAGAGAGTGAGTGTTACTGTCTCTTTAACAACTTTTCTTTCTACAAAATGTAAATTGGTCCTCAGAGGAAAGCAGCTGTTAAGATTTAAGAGGATTACATCTTCTGACAGAAAAAAACTATTGCTAGCTTTCAAATGATACCTGAAGCTCTGAAAGTCTGATTGGCTGGAATCAACTGATATCGTATTAGTTTTCATTGCTATATGTATGTTTCTAGCTTGTGTAAATAAGATAATGACCTGAAAATTTAAATTTACAGCTGGGAATGCATAAACACCAAATTTAAATTAAACCAACAAAATGACCTGAAGAGGTCTTTTTGGGGGTTGGGTTTTTTTTAGCCAACTTTGTGATTTTTCGGGGTCCTTTGTTGTGGCTTCTTGGCATTCTTGTCCTAGGCTGTTCTGAAATCCTTTCTGGTTTCAATTGTGCAACTTAGATGTTTTATTTTTCGTCTGCTTGTGCTGTCATTTCACCATTTCCCTAGGGATATTCCATATACTCGTAAAAGCGGGAAGGGTTTGAATTTCTATATGCAATATTAAAACTTTAGGTTCTATTCTTCATAAAGACGCTTTTTTAAAAGACAAAATGAAGAATTGTGACCCTCCCACCTATCCACCTGCCCTTACCCATGTAGCTCCTATGTCAACCTGAGGCTGAAGCGCTTCTTTTTCTCCCCTCTCTGTAGGGAACTTCGTTCTGTGGTAAGGCAAGCAGATGATTACATTTAAGTTTTGTTCGTTTTACCTCTTGAATATGGTGTCCCTAGGAGCATGCTGTGAAACTACTTCAAAACTTGTGCATTCAGTGTGAAGAAGAGATGGGGAGGGAGCGTGGACCTCTCGGTACATCCGATTAAACCATTTTTGTTTCAGAGAACTACCTGATAGAAACCAGACTGAGAAAAGCAGTCTTCCTGCTCAAGCCAAAATTTGAGACTGCTCCTTGTCAAAACATCCTAAGCTTTGGGTAAAAGCAAGATTCAGGGGCCTGTCTTTGAAAATCATGCTGTGTTCACTTAATCACTGTGATCCTTTTAGAAATTCCTGTTCCACAGGTGATCTGATCTTACTTAGAAGCTGGGACTCCATGGTGGAGGTTACACTGCAGAGGGGTACTTCTCTGCCCGTCTGCCCCATCCTCTTCTAGTTGTCAGCCCTTTACCCGCTCCCCAGCTGATCACATAGGCACAGCAGCTCTGCTCTGGCATTCTGGTGGGCAATGCTCCTTGTTTCCTTCAGTAGAGGAAAGGGAGGAAGAGGAGTGCCATTCGGGTCCAACCACTCTCCTTCCTCGCTCCTGGAGCACAGCAGCTATGGAAGTTGCAACATCCACATTTTGCAGGGACTGCAGCAGGAAAGGAGACAACTGTCTGCCCAGTGGGGCTGCATGATGCTGATTTGGGCTGCACAGCCTATTGCAGAATGGGGCACAGGGGAAGGTACTGCTGGATAGCATGCGTAGCTTTGTGTTTAATATATCTTTTGATTCCCTTTTTCCTTTTTTTTAAATAAAAGTTGACTTCTATCTTCTATCTTTTTCCTTCTTATTGTATCTCCTGGCAAATAATAAATTTCTGGGCTGAGTAGCTATTAAATTCTAGTAGCCTAGCGTTTAATAGTCTTTCACTGGCTTCAGCATGCTCTGCTCACAGTTCCCTCTAGCTACCAGCGTGGAACAGCTGTTAGTTTTTTATGTGGACAGAATGCACACAAAAATATATAATGTCCACTTTAACACTTTACTCTTCCCCTCTAGGATGCTTTGTGGAGCCAGCAGGTGCTGGCTTTGGCCCCTTGCAGAGTTTGGCTGAACTCCTCTGGCTCTCTTCTGAGCTGTCCCTGCTGTCATCATTCAGGTTTTTTCTTCCCTTTCAAATCTTAATTTCTCAAACGTATGTCAAATGTGTTATGAAGAACTTCACAATGTGCTACAAAACATCCAACCCCATTGTCTGCTGTTACACTAAGCACAGAATTTTTATTTTTAAATGCAAGGAAACAAAATTGAGATAGAAATGTAAATGCACAATTTCCTCAAAGCAAAACCAAGGATATCTAAACTGAAGGCCTCAATACAAAAGCTGACTTGTTTAAGAGTGTTTCTTTTTTTTTTTTTTTTCTTTCGTGATCATTTTCGCTTTTACATTCTGTAGAAGGAACAGCAATAGTCTGCACTGTTGAACATTCAGCATATATGCAATGTGGTCAGGGTAATTTTGCTTCTGGAACTTTTATTTTCTGATTTTTTTTTTTTTTTTAAATGTAGCAACACTGGGGTGGTGATGCATATCTGTTGGATATAGAGTAGTATTTGTTGTTCTATACACTATGAATACTCAAATTCAGGGTGTCTTGCATTTCTACTTTTTAACTAGGCACTGGCCTGCAATATGTGATTAACTGGAGTAGAGTTTCATGAATTCTGGATGACAGGGATTTCCTGCACTAAAATGTTGATCTGGCTTGTCAAGAGGAACTAAATGAAGGTTTATAGCCTGATGCCACTGAGGGATGGCAAAACATGGAAGCAGGTTGCTGAATCTATAGTGACATGGCAGTTGAGTTCTGTTTTGTGAAGAACAAATTTGAGTACTTGTGAGGCGTTTTCAGTCTGCAACGAACAGATCCTTTCAAAGCAGCAAGTCACTTTAATAGGGTGGGTTGTCAGAACTGGAATGCCAACTTGTAAACCTCCATGACTCGGAGCTTATTTCCCAGCTGAAGTATTTTCCATCTCAAGCATTGCTGTTCTGGTAATTTATTTGTAGTAGCTTTTGAATGTTCTGTGTTCAAAGAAAAAAGTAAAACTTAATTCATTTACATTTAATAGAAGCTGGCTTCTTGGTTTATTACAGTGGTTTCTCCAAACAAAGCATCTGTAGGAAAATGTATTACCAAGGGGCAAAGCCAGGGAAGTTATGCCATAACAGATGTAATGAAAGATAACACAACTGGCTTCTCTATTTTATGGAGAAGATTGCAAAGGTCGTATGATGGGTTGTCTTCTATCAGTTGAAATCCTGGATTGTCTGTCTCATGAGACACTAATTGTTTTACTAAGTAATATGGATCTGGAAGCTGACAAAGAGTGTAACTGGGATTTGTTTTGATTACCAACGTTACGATGCTCCAGTGTGTCTTGGATTTGGCTGTTCCCAAGGTGGTTGGAGAGAATGTAACTGTGCATGTTTACTAGAGATATGCATGAAAACAACTGACTGAAACAACTCCTTTCTTCTTTTTCTGCTCAGCAAAAAGAGATGGTTTGGATCCAGCTTCCATTCCAGGGCAGATCAGCGCAGGAGTAGGAACTGCTGATTACACTCTTCATGGCTTAACTCTTGAGAGTCCCAGTTCTTACTGCCTTTTATCTGTCTTATTGTGTCTATGTCCTAAAGAATGTTAGCTGGAAACCTTTTAAAATGTCAAAGATGAAACTAAAAAAAAATGGAGAAACAATGAGCTCCAAATAGTGTGTTCATTCTTGTTCCACCCACGTTACTGGACAAGAGCTTCCTGTGATCTCTTTTTCAGCTTTTCCATAGATGATGATGATCTTGTTCACTTTGAAGATACTATGCCACCAGCTATGCAGAATTCCCAAACTGGAATACATTGTGTTAATTATGCTTGGGCTCAAAGTGAAAATGAATCTGAATTCTGGCAGCATTTGCACTTGGGAAGTAAAGGGGCTCAGATTTCTTGGTAGGGAAACTATAGTCTCTTGGATTAAAAGGTAGTCCTGTTGCCTTGCAAACCTGAATCAGCTGCTCTCCTCCAGTGTCTCCCTGGGAACTTCTGTGTACTGAAAATCTCTGGAAAACAGGCCATTTTCTTCAATTGCAGAAATAAAGATTTAGAAATAGAACTTCAGCCACCTCATTGCTGCAGGTCGCAACCAGAAATTAAAGGGTGAAGGAAGAGTAGATGTAATGTGAGATGAAACTTTTTCAAGGGATAATTAGTTATGGAAACCAAGGAGAATCACCTATGCCTGCTCAGAGTATTGTTATTCCAGAGGAAAGATCATTTGACCAGAAGTGTCCAGTGTGAGAGAAAGGACAGGTGAGGCAGGTGCATGACCACCTCAATCTTTTCTTGCTCAGAAGGGTGGAAAGAAGGTGGGCTCAGTGGAAGAGTAGGGCTTAAATTTGCTATGTCTGTTATGTTTATCTTCTTTTCCTTACCCTCTTCATGGCTTTTCCCCTTTCACTGGTGTTTGTGTCCCTTACAGGGCTTGATACTACTGCAAGGCAATCAGGTGAACGAGCTGCCACCTAATCCTGATGAACCAGGGAAACATCTCTTTGAAATTGCCCCAGGTAGGCCAGCATTTCCTTGTACTTTCAACCTAACATCATCTCATTCCCATTGGTTATCATTAATGATAATTGAACTGTACTGATCACTTCACTTCTAAGCGCTCTGATACACTAGTTGGATTATCTAGAGAGATTGGGAAATGGGACTTGACAGACTACTCGGTGTTCTTTGTTCTGCATATAACTGCTGCCATGGTACCTCATGAAAATAGCAGTTGAGATGCATCATACTCCTTGATTTTCCTGTTTGGAGGGGGCTCCTTGCCTGGAGTGCTGTGTGTAGTATCTGGATGGGGCGGGGGGCGGGAGGGGAAGCTTCAAAATGTTTCACTTTTTGGATAAAAGGTTTAAGAGAATAGGTGACCTGCCATGGAAGAGACGTTGAAATTTTATTAGGTAGAAAATGTAATGATCTGTCGGCATAGTCTTAATGTAGAACTTTTGAAATCATTTTAGCTCCCATGTAAATGCTTCCTGTGGACTGGCTTGGTATCTCCAGTGTATATTTAGAGTTAAGTTCCCTGTTGCAGCATAGGAGCAATTGTATTCACTTTATTCAGTTCTGATTGTAGTTGGGAGAGGACCATCCCTGTGCATAGATTTGAATGTAGTATGTTTTGGAGGTAGGGTAGTTTCAGGTGGCAGGATTTACAGAGAAGAAAGCTGTTGCACCACTAGCAGTGTTAGACCAGAGGAGTGAGAAAGATGAACTGTGGGTTAGTCCTTCCACAGCTATCTCCCAATACCTGAAGACTGAGTTCCTGGAAACAAGGAGGGAGACAAACATGACTATGGTAAAAATTATGTGAGTGCACTGACTCGGTCATGCTTTATTTCACGGCCAGTTTCTCCTGCATGGACTCCTGTCCATGCTTCTTAGTATTGTCTCTTTCCCCATAGTGTTGGTGCTGTTGATAGGGTAGATAAAAGTAATTACATTAGGCTGCCTCTTTTTTTTTTTTTTTTTTTTTTTTATGGAATGGACAGCACAGGGAACACTTGTCCCTGTAGTTGAATGTTACTGTTGTGGAGGCAGGTGTGCTTTTACCTGTGTCTTTCAGGTTTTTTTCTTACCCCCTAATCAGGCTGGCTTAAAATGCCTGTGTTGCACACCCCTCTTGACACAGTATCAGGCAGCGCAAGAAGAGAAGGCAATGCTGCAATGTTTTCAATTACACCAGCAGGCAGGGTTTTGCAATAACTCAGTCACAGCGTTCTGTCTGGCACACAGGAAGCTACTTGGGGAGAAGAGATTTATTTTTGTTTTCTCTTCCTTGTCACTGCACGCTATCTGTTAATGCCTCGTTTTTCTTGCACTGCACCATGTCCTCATAGGCAGGGCCCCACAAACAGCAGCGTGTTGGGCTCACAGTGTTGCTTGCATGGAAGATCTCCTAGGAATTGACATTCACTGTCTGAATGTGACACATCTTCTGCACCATTTTCCAAAGATTGTGCACTGTACTGTTGTAGAAGGACTGTGAACCTGGGATGTGAAAGCACTTGGGTTGTTGTGATTGGGAATGATCCCATGTGTTCTGGCAGTGATCTGAAATATTTAAGTGAGCCACAGACTGGCTTGGTTGAGTTTCCTGCAGATTTGAGTTTGCCCTCTGGTTCCAGGTGAGAAAATAGTCATTCTGCACTTCTTGCCCAACCTGTCAGGTTGTATTACTGTAGGCTGCAAAAGAAGTGTCCTGAACTGCAGGTGGCTGTTGCTTCAGTGGAGTTGGTAAAGCAATGCCATGTGGCTACTTGAAAGAGGCTATCCAGAAGGGTGGAAAAAAGTGATACTGTTCACAGCATAGTTGCGAATCCCAGGACTTCTGTGTTCAGCTTGTGGTTTTGATATTGCCCTTCTCTGTGTTCCCTGGAAAAATGATTCAGTCTTAGTGCACCACTGTCCTGCCTGCAAAATTGAGATGTTTTCCCTACCTTGTGGAGCTAAATCCATTCATGTTTGTAGCAAGCTTAGTAGCTACATGGGTAGCAAGTATTTAAAAATGCTATAAATAGCCAGTCAATACAGAATGTGGCTCAGCATAGACATCACTGGAGAATGTGGCCTCAAGAGTTCCCCGTTCTGTTCACAGTACATTTGTTCTCTGCTGGTTTTGGCATAAATACCTTTTCTTTTTTGCATGTGTTCTGAAATGACTGTGTTCTGCGTGGTTGCCAGCCTGCAGAACACCCACATAGTGAACAGCTCTTAAACAGATGCCAGATTATCTTGCAGGACCCCAATCATTATTTTCCATCGCTTCCCATCTTCCCCTGTGTTGGATGTATGGCCATGATCATATCTCTGCCTAATTGTGCCTCAGTTCTCCCACTGTAAACTAGGACTATATAGTTTCTATAGGGATGATGAGATTTTTTTTTTAGTTGTCTTAACTAAGTCGGGGATCTTGTGAATACAAGTACATTCCATAACTGTAAATATATATATATGTGGGATTTTACTGTGCTTGTAAGCAGCAGAGCTTTAACTAACAAAACTAAGAACAGAGTGCAGCATTCCTAAGATGTTTCCATTGTGTCCTGATACCAACTTATCTGACAAAGAGGAGAGGCTGAGATCTCCCAGCAAGGAAATGTCCAAAGCTTTCTGAAGTCTGTGGTACCAGTTACCTCCAAAAACCTATTTTGTGATCAACAGCTAAGGCTTTCAGCATCCTCATTGCTGGAACTGTTGCTGAGATCTTCCCACCTTTCCTCTGCTGCAGCCTGTGTACAGCTTGGCTGTGGGAGCTGCTTCGCCAGAGTGCAGGGACTAGAGTAACAGCACGTTCTGCGCTGTAAAAGAGCATGTATTGATTTTCTGCTGAGTAACAAGAACTAATGATGGGTATTGTGTATTATTCATGTTTCATCAGGTTCATTTCTGAGCTGTATAGTGTGGCTGGGAGAGGGGTTAACTAGGGACATGAGAGGCTGCAGAACAGTTCTACAGTCAAACCAGTGTTAGATCTGGTGGCAGGACTTCCTGAAATACCTCCTTTGGCAGAGATGTTCTCTATCCTCTTTTCTGGGGAAACTATGTAAATTTCTGTACCCTCTTAACTCATTCATGCTTTCCTCCCTCACAGCTAGTGAAGTTCAAAGTGGAATGGCAGGGTAAGCTGTGGGCTCAAGTTGCTCTCATGTTCCAGTGCACATTAGCAGGTGGGGGGGACGGTTTTATAAAATTATCAGGTTAGTATGAGGTCAGGTGCAAAGCTTTAACCATTTGGGGTAATCATCACATGGTAGCTGGTATTTCTGGGTGGAAATAACCACTGTATGTTGCTTGGGAGAGGAGTCCAAATCTGGTAACGGAAACAGCAGCTGACTGATTACAACTCCCTGAAAGGAGGTTGTAGTGAGGTGGGTGTTGGTCTCTTCTCCCAAGTAACAAGCGATGGGACGAGAGGAAATGGCCTCAAGTTGCGCCAGGGGAGGTTTAGATTGGATGTAAGGAAAAATGTCTTTACTGAAAGAGTGGTTAAACATTAGAAGAGGCTGCCCAGGGAAGTGGTTGAGTCCCCATCCCTGGAGGTATTTAAAAGATGCGTAGATGAGGCGCTTAGGGACATGGTTTAGTGGGTGGTGGTGTTGGGTCAATGGTTGGACTCGATGATCTTAGAGGTCTTTTCCAACCTCAATGATTCTGTGATTCTATGATTACTGGGGCAACAAAACAACCATGAGTTAGCCCGGGGTTACAGTGCATTTCAGAGTAGTGTAATGCAGTGTGTAAGGCATTCTCAGAGATCAATCCCTGTGCTGCTTAAGGAATATTAATGGCCTAAATGCTCCTGAGGTCTCACCTTTTAGGAAGCTGATGCTTTTAATGCCCTGTGGCAAATAGTCTGCCTAGTTTTATTCTTTGGTCTTTGCAGCACTATGAGATGAGACGCTCAAGTTTCTCTGCAGAGTCAGAGATAATTTGCTGATATAGTAAGGTTTTCAGAGTTGAGGAAGGGAGTGGTAAAAAGGTTCAGAAGTTAAGAGGTGAAAAGCATTGTCTTTTGATAGGTATGGCAAGTGTTATTACCAACTGATTGGAGAATAGCTTTTCTTTGTAGAAAACGTGGTGACTTCTAAGAAGATTCTTCTATCCTGCTTCAGAATGGATTCAATTGATCTTTTCATGGAGAGTAAGAGGGGAAAGATAAACATGAACAAGAAATTTTCCATTGATTACCTGGTACCTCTTTGGCTGACATCCTCTCCTGTGATGCAGGAGACCCAAGTTCCACTCGGTTTAGACCAGGAACCTGAATCTCACGTTCATAGTGGGCAAGTACCCTCAGTGACTACTGGTGTGTGTGTGTGTGTGTTGTTGTTTTTTTTTTTTTTTCCTGGGAAAGATGTTTTTGCTTCATTTTTTACTATGAAATCATTCTAGAGTAATGCTCTTGTCCATAGAAAACGTGCCCTTTTCTATTTCAGCAAACTGGTATGTTATGGTTGAAAGCAGCCTTGCTTGAAAAATTCCTGACCAAAACTCATGGTACACATCTTGGTGTCTCCTTATCACTGATGACAGCTAGTTCCTGTTTCTTGCCACAGTGCTTTCTGCCAAGGTCAACAGTGACAGCTCTTAGTTGAGTCTTTCTGTGAAAATAAGAGTGCAGTTTTGTGATAATTTGATTTCACTGGAAACTGCTGCTGAATGGGTTGATCTTGCTTTCCCCCTTTCCTCTTGGCTTTTTCCCCAATATCTAATCACGTCTCACTTCAGCTCTTATGACTGAAAAAACGGTTTTCAAACCAGTTGGACCTCAGGTTGATCCAACTAAGCTTGATGAAAACTGCACCTTCAGGTTGCTTTTTGTGCTCCAGCTGAGTAATACCACCAGCCCTCTCTTTCGTGAGGCAGTTCAGTCCTCTTCAGAACTGTTGTCTCAGGCTTTTTGCAGACTCAGCCAGAGCAAAGATGACTGTCTATGCTTGATTCACATGTAGAAGGTTATTTTCAAAACTTTAATTGAAAAGCATGCCACAGAGCTCCAACCTCTAATTATAAAGACTGAGCTCAATGTAGACAGCTTGCCCTTACGAAAGGGACCTGCATTCCATAGTGACTCCTTTAAAGCTGGACTAGTGGTTGCATTCTGCCAGAAGTTGGGCTGGGGCAGAGTAAAATGCCTCATCCAGGAACTTTTGTGCAGGGTTTATGTAGAAGCTATTTCACTGCCTTGTTTGTGCTATATAACAAGTAGGAAATCAAGAAAGGCAGAATGAGAAGGTGGGAGTCCTAACTCTTACAGGGACAGTAATTGTTGACTACTTGTACTGTAGGGAGTCCGTCAGTGTCTTACAGAGCAGTTGGAGTGGCAGCTTGTTTGTCTTGTCCCAGTAGGGTGAATGATGCCTACAAAGCAGTCTGCTCTGTGGTATGCTTCTGTGTCCCAGGTGGTCAACACCAATTAAGTTATTTTTGTGGCCTTTTTATCTCGGTTCCTGTTGAGATGGTGTGTAATTAAAATACCTGGAGGGGAAATTAGAAATTCAGACATTAAAAATTATTCCATGTTCTTTCTTATTCAATGCAAATTGCAATTCTAACTAACAGCAGGAAGCTGAGTTTGCCATTGGTAATTAAATTTTCTCCTGAAGTCTACAGCTGATAACCGACTGTGCATATCTGAATATGTGATTATATTGATATTGGAACGTTTTATTTAGGTTTCTGAGATTTGGCACTCAGCATATTGACTAGGGAAATGGCAGCAAAATAAAATAGTTTTGAGTCCTACTAGAAGGAATGAGACAATGTAGTTTTCAGCCGTGTGCTGTGGAAACACTTAGCAAGTGAGAGCTGTGGACATCACAGAGTGTCCATGGCATTGCATTGACCTGCAGGAGAAGATTGACGGTCTTGGTTTTGCAGTGGAGGGCACTGCCTGATCTGTGTTTAACACTTCTAGATGTCTGGAGTGCAGCTGAGGGCATGCAAATATTTCTATGTCACCAAAAGTGATAACTGTCTTTTTAGAGCATGAGAGAGACTTTCTATTTATTAAGGAGGGAGAAACCTAAAATGTCTTCTCTGAACTGTCTTTCCAAAGGAGTGCCCAGAATGATAAAATTGCATGCCGCCTTTGCAGTCAGAGAGTCTGGAAACTGTTGTTTGTTATTACCTTATAGCTTGGGTTGAAGACCTTCAAGGTAATAAAGTCTTAGCACTAAGATAGTGACAGGTACATCTGCTTGGCTTTTGTCAGCTGTAGAGTCTCTTTTTACGTGCAAGATAAGTGCAGCCTGAGTCTCCTCGGAAGCGTGTATCCTGCGCTTCCATGCATAAAAATCGTTAATACATTCTTCTCTATGTTCTGCTTGCTCCGTCTGCTTCTGAGCACTAGGTGGTGCTGGTTCTTTCCACCTTGTGCTTGGACACTTGCTGTCAGTTATGGCATATGTCCTGAATCACTTGAATGTGAGTTCATCCTGTAAGAGGAAATTAGCCACTCTTTATTGTTCATTGGTGTCTCCTCAAAAGCAAATCAGCAAGCAAGAGTTCCCTAACAATGTGATTGCTCAGCCTGTGTAGACAGAATATAGTATTGCATGCATTTCTGCACATTTGCCCTGCCATGAGCATCTTAGTCTGTCTGAATCCACAAGATACACAGAAGTGAATGCTTTCAGCTGCTGTCACAGATGCCAAAATCAACAGTCTTTGAAAACATTCAAGTTCAAATTGTTTGCCCATTTAATCTTAAGATGAAAACAAGATTTATTTGTTATGGAAGAGCAATGCATGTTCTATATAGCCATGTACAGTAATGACTGTGTGGGGAAGCCACTTGAACCTAGGCCTCCACTATTTCAGGTTAACATACTGACCCAGGGGTTACTGGCTATTTTGTGGCACCTGTCTGACTGTTTTCCCCCTCCCCCAATCTGAGCCTGATAAACTTATTTTCCAATATATATATATATATCTTCAGACTTCTCCAGTTTTAATGAATTGGCATTTGCCTCTTCCATCTGGGTGTGAGGGTGAAGGAGTTTGATCAAACCTCCCACTGCATTGCTCCTTAGGGATCTGCTGGAAAGACCAAAAGATAGTAATTGTCGTCTTCAGGGTAACTCCTTTCCTAACTCTACTGAAATTCCTTTATTTGACTGCAAAAATAGTTTTTGTGGCCTATCCAGACCTTGAAAACTTCATTTAGCATCAATAGAAGTATCAATCAGCTGCCAGTATTTCTAGGCTGGTTTATATAAATGGATTTGAGTTGAACAACTGTTATTTGAGTAAGTTAATGAAGGCCCTGGTTTCTCTCATGCAGCTATTAGACGCTAACAACTCAAATCTTCTGCAAGCAAGGCATCTCTGCTTACTGATCTCTTGATCCGTACTTTCCCTGAATTACTTGACTGTACCATGTCACTGAATACTTCTGAAAAGAGAACGTGGAAAAAGGGACTGAACTTTGTCTTCTGAATTCATGTAACCTTACTGATTTCAACAGTGTTGTGTTCAGTCTAGTGGTGTATCCCTATAACTTGACCAATACACTATTACCTTCCTAAGGTGATGACTCACTGCTGGTGAAGGTCATCAGACTGCATCCAGGCTTTTGTACAGAAAGGTTATTAGGCTCCTCTTTCCCCGAGGGCTATGAGGCTCTCTGATAGTTAAGAATGTTTTGGCTCACCTTATGTTATCAACTTAAAACATCTTGAAGGGCATTAGGAGGCACCTGCAGCCTGTAAATTGCTTTTTGCTTTGTTTTTTTTTTTTTTTTTTCCCCTAGCATATGCAATGCCCAAGGCTTATGTTTGCATTTGGCAAGCAAAGATCCTGCTTCGTGAAATAAACAAGATCCTGCCTTTGTTTCATTAGGAGTGTTTGATCTACTCCAAGTTATACTGTCTACATCCCTCAGTGCTCTGGGGCCCTGGGCAGTTTAAAGTAGGCCTGGAAATGGGCTGTGACAGCATACGTGTTCTGCTGTCCTGGAATTTGCATCTCCAGGAGAAGCTCTGCATCTGATCCCTGATCAGTAGCACCTAGTTATCTTTTAATGCACGCGCTGGCTTTCAACAAGAATGCTGTTTTTTACAACTTCAATTGCAACAGCATGAGGCCTGCTGGTAAAGGAGCATGAGGCTTAAAGTTTCATGAATAGCTTTTTCTGCTAGTGCAGATCATTAAGACGCAATCTCTGACTGTTCTTGAGCAGTTTTCCTTAACCCATTGTATTCCTTAAAGTCAAATACGTCTGCATAGGATTTTGTGTAGGCTGCCCTTTGGGTATAGAAACATAGCTCTGTAAGATGATGGCATGTTGTTGCTGGAATGTACAAGGCATCATTTGATCCCATCAGGTTGGCTTTTTAGTGCAAATTAGGTAAGATTTTGAACTCTTCCTGCTGAGACATTCCAGAGTAAGCTCTGCTATTGAGTATTCTGCCTTAAGGATAATATATTAAGCCCTAAGGCATGTGTGGTTAATAGAGATTTTTTTTTTTTTAGCATTTCTGTACAAGAACAGCTTTGTTCCATAAAGATATGCTTATCAAACTGTCAGCGTGATCAGATATATAGTACCTTCCCTATATTTCTTGCTAATTTGTCAAAAATCAAGTTTTCAGTGCTGTCTTGCAGCTTGTGGGCTCTGGTGCTGCTGTTGAAGGTTAAGCTTTGTTCAGTCCCAGAAGCAGCTGTGTTCCCATTTGCAACAGGGATGGGTGAATTCTCCACAAGATTTATGCAATGTTTGGATCCCTGAGGCTAAAAAAATACTCTAGTTTAGTAGGTTAGCATGATGAAATTATATAAAATAAGACACATGATATACGGCAATGTAGTTTATAGCACACAGGAAATTCTAGAGGTAGTAAAAATAAGTTTTAGAGGTCAACATCAGCATGAAGAAAGAAAACATCAAGCTAAAAGGAAGTTTACTGCTTAGGCGCCTGCTCCACATACGATTTACCAGCTCAATAGTCTTACTGAGGTGAGTTGATCTCTAAGTCTTGTGGGATTGGGCCCTTTATTTGAAGTTCATCTGATTTGCCTTGTGCGGTTCAGTGGGTGAATTCTTGTCCCTAGAGGATCTGGCACAGTCACATGGAATTACAAATATAATGCACTTCAGATTAATATGCGGGGTTGTATTGGTTGTGTAAGCTGGAGATGCAGTCAGGTTTGCTCACTCTTTTAGTGTTCTCAGAGACTGCTTTCCTCTTTATTTTCTGTACTTGAGCATTTTAAGGGTCAGCATGTCTGCTGAGTGCATTTTCTTTAGCTCTGATACTAGGAGAAGTAAATTGCTGAATTTTGCATGGATGGATGATGATTCTTTGTTTGTTGAGGTGGTTAACTTTTTTTAATACTCTGTGGATCCTGAACCTGTCAGTGGATGCATGTATCTGCTTGCAGAGTTCATGCCTTATAATAGCAAGAATAAAGAAAACATCTCGTTGTTTCTAAATGTAAAATTTTGTGGACAGGGAGCAATAACTGAATCTTTTGTGTACCTGCTATGGTCCTGCTCTTGTTATTACGGAACTGCTATAACATCTACAGCATTTAATGACTTGTGGGTTTACTCTGACTTCCTACCTGATTTGAGGTACTGTGGATTTGATTTCTGTGCTGTGTGCAGCAGGTGCAGGCTATGCAGAATATAGAAACACACACACACGCTCTGAAACTGCATCAGTCATATTGCATTCACTGAAAAGAGGGCAAGAAGCAGGATTGGTCTCTAAACCAATGCAGGATGGCACATAAATGAAAGAAACCAAAATATTTGCTCCCCAGACTGCTCCAGAAGGGAATTCTGACACAATTTTAAAAAAACTTATCTAAAGGGGAGAGAGGGAACCATCATCCAAAAACACACTATGTACTTACTGACAGTCCTGTAAGGCAGCACCTCTGAAGCTATTGAGGTACCTGTTAGTGCTGGTAGCTTAACTGCTCAGTATAGTATGCCGACTTTAAAATACCAGCTGGAAGTCATTCTGGGGAGCAAAGGTAAGAAAAATAAAACGCATTTCCTTTGCACACAGCCCACACAAAAGTGTGGGGGGGAAGGGACAGCAAAGTTGATAATGTGCTGCTCCAGCATCCAAAAGGAATTATAATTGGGAAACTGCTATCTGGGGTGTTTATGAAACTGTGTCTTTAAATGATGCACTAACGCCAGTTTGAAGTGGCAGCTGGCCCGCTCTCAAACAGCTCTGAGGGTTCACAGGCAAAACCCACTCTGTGTTTGTCTGAAATGCTTTAGGGATAACTAGTGTGCTATCAGTGAGAACCAGCTTGCACTGGGCTTTCTGAACTTTATAGCGGGGGAGGAGGAAATATGACAAAGATGTATTGCCCAGGGCATAACACTTAAGATTTATACTTTGTTAAATAAGTCATCATGTTATAAAGTAACAGGAACTTAATGCTACATTGTAAAAGCTTTCTTTAGCCTTTGTATGCTACTTTAAGTATTTCCAAAGTACTGATTACGTGTGATGAGTGGGGGAGGAAGGCTGGGGTGTTTAAGTGACTTACATACTTCTTTTTAATGATTTCCAGATTCTTACCCTACGTGCATGCCTGTACTTAGCCTTACCCCATGGTAGGGTCTTGTCAACTTGGTTGCTCACAAAATACAGCCTGACTGTGAACTTCTTCATAAGATTCTCTTGCGTTATGCAGGAGCTTAGGCTAGGTCATCACACGGGTCCCTCTTGGGCTCGATGTTTATGAAAAAACTTTAAAAGATGCAAGTTACTGCAGGGAAACAAATTGGTCTGACACCTGACTTGTTGAAATTGCAGGCTCTGAAGAACTAGTGCAACATGAAAAATGGTAAAACATGGAAACAAGCAGACCAGTTTAGTTTCCCTGGTACAGCCAAGATAAACACTGAGTTTAATCACATAAAAAATGAAACACGTGCAATTTTATTGCTTCAGAGTGTCCCTGTAAAGTAGAGTGGCAAACTAAGGAATTAATTTTATGTGTTTTAAAATTAATAAATTATAAGAATATCAGTCTTTTTCCATCAGTTCCTGTTGTTAAAAGAAATTTATTAAGCAAGGGATGGATGTGAAATCTTTGGCACGTCCAGAATGTGTGGGATTTTTTTGTGATACAAGCTCTTCTAACAGACAGGATCCCGTAGATGCTTGGATATTGGATTTACATGCATTTTAGGACACTGGGAGCAATTCCTCCTTCCTGATAGCTTTATGCTCTGTAGAGAAGTTAATTCCTCTGAATTCGAGTAACTTGAACAGAGCCTGTTGATCTGGTTAAACTTTTTTGCCTTAAAGGGGAGGTATCATGACAGTTTTGATTGAGACCTGGTTATTAACCAGCATGGCTGTGTTTCACTCTTCTGTTGCTTTTTTTTCTGGGAATAGTTTTAACCCCTTGTGCTAGTTACCTAGGCATAGCTTTCCTATAGGGCATGCATGAGTATGCCTAGATGTATCCTCTGTTATGCAGAGGACATCATACCATTTTAAATTTTACGTTGCACTGCATTAATAGACCTGAGCTATGCCAGTAAAGAACTCAAGTTCTGTGTTTATGTTAATGACACTAGGAATGACATTGGGTTTATTATTTTAGCAGTCTGTTTCTAAACGGGTGTAAAATACCAGATCTTGAAAAGTAATCCTTATGACTACAAGGACCCGAAAAAGATGTATTTAGCACCAATGTTTTCCATCTTATTTCCAAGAAGACTTTAAGAGGAGCTCGACATAGTGAGCATTAGCCACGCTTCAGTAAGTGTTCTCAATCTGCGTTGAATTTGGTGGCATTACAACAACTTTATTCTCATAAGTTTAATATAAACTTCACAGCATCTCTTCAGTACCCATCACAGAGGCTCTGCTGAAGGTATTGTTGTATAAAAGCAGTGAGGCAGCTGGGATCAGGACTATGTTCTGTTTAGTGTAGCATGTTTTGATAAGGTTAATCTTCCTAATTTTCTTCAAGCACTCTAATTGAAATGGGTATGATTTCTTCCATTAGGGAGACAAAGTTCAGGTCACTTCTAATTATAGAACTCTTCCTTTTAACAGACTCTAAATGTTTACTTTCTCCAAGTTCGTGTCTTCTATCTCTGTTCTGGCAGGTGCACAGCCCAGTGCATACACGTTCTTTCAAAGTCTGGCTTTGAATCTCAGCCAGAGGAGATAGATGTATTTGTAACTGCAGGATTAGGCAGTCTATTCTACATCCATAAACCATTGGTCATCTCATTGAATTCCACTTTAAGAAGATGTTGATATCCATGCCTCTGTGTGGTACCAAAGATGCTATATATCATGCTGAACTCATGAAGCATTGTTGTTAATTCTGGGGTTTGCTTTTAATCACCAGCTGTCTGACACTCATGAAAACTTGGGGGAGGGGGCAGGAGGAATTTGAGATAACAAAGAAAATAGCTATGAAATCAAAAGTATACAGTGTTAAAAGTGAGTGTCTGTGAGGCCATGAGGAAAGGCTGTTATAAACAACCGTATATTCTTTGCATTGAAGGATAATTGTATAAACTGTGGTGCTTCCCTGGATTTGGAGCTGTGGATTTTACTATGAGGATTTATCAGCAGACTGGCAGCTGCTAACTTGAGAGATCAAGAGCCTTGTCTACATTAGGAATGCTGTGCTGGTATAATTATGTTAGAAGAAAGGCTGTACTGGCATACTAGTGTAACACGGAGAAAGATTACTTTTCTTAACACAAATATAAGTGTCTACAAAGATTAGCAGCCTTCTAGCCACACAGGTGTGAGAATCCTCCTACTCCACAGAGGCCATAAAGACTCTGCTTTGAGACCATGTGGGTTTGTATGTGAATCAGAGAGTCAAAATGATGCCTTCTGGGAGGGTTCAGCAGATGATCTTTTCCAGACTAAATTTCCTGTGGTCTGTTTTGAGTGGACAGACCAGAGTTCAGCAACTTATTTCTGTCCCTGTGTCCTTATAGGTCTTCAACATGACTCATCAGTGTCGTGTTGCTGACACTGCAGAACATGAAAGGACACATCCTACCTTTAGTTAGCTCTGTGACCCAAACGCATCACAGCAGAGAATAGAGAAAGTTAGTATGAATTGAAATATTGTGCCTATGATCACACTTGGTAAGAGGAATATTCCCTCCTGAGCTCCTGTTCTGAAGCTGGTGGGGGGTCTGTGGAAGGTGTCATAAATAAGGCTGTGGATCTGTATGGTGACCGTCTTACTGAAGGAAATACATAAGGATTGGGGAGGAGCAGTGAGAAGGAATTCAGTTTCCTCCCCTAGAAGTGCTTTGAGGTCACAGCTATTTCCTCTTGGAAAGAACAGTTCTGCCTTCAGTTGTAATGCTAACAACATCACAGGGTTCTGCTTTGGTCTCAGTAACTTTGATGAAAGTATGATTAAGCTACACGTAAGGAGTTGTTTCTTAACCACCTCTGCCAAGGCATCCTAGGCTGTACGAGTCCAGATATTTTCTATCTATCTCAGACCTTCTTGCCATTACATTAAGATTCTGTAATCAGTGAAGAGTTGTGTCTCTCTGTGAGCCAAAGCTGATCCTTTCTCTTCTAGAAGCAACAGTTCTTTGAAGTTAGTAAGTGTAGAAACTTGCATGTGTTAATAGTAGGCTGTTGGCTCTCTGAGTGCACTGACATCTGTTAGGAAAGGGTTCTTGTTTTTACAGCAGTTTAAAGTGCTGTTGAGGAGTAAGATGCTTTCAGATATTTGCAGTAAAATTGTGCTGCTTAAAATCTATGTGCTTAGCTGATCTTCACCTTTGGGCTATGAGTCGGCGTGAACTGTGCAAAAGCAGCTATGGATGTGTGGCCACCGATGAGAAATGGTGTGTGCTGCCAGGTGAGAGCTGCTGATGTCAGCCAGTGTGCTCACCTGCTGCTGAAAGAAATGAAAGCACAGCAGTAAGAGCTGTCCTAGCATTCCCCTTTAATCAGGGCACACATTGCCTTTCTACTGACAAAAATGGAACAGTAAGGACATCAGCTTTGCCAGGACCAGGTGTAAAAGATTCATTATAAAGGGACTTTGCCCATGGGTAAGGCTGACTATTCAGGGATTTTTTTCATGCTTCCTCAGTACTTCAATGCTAGAACCCGAAGAGCCTGCTAATGCCCTCGAAGCAAAGACCTGGGGATTTACTCACTAGCACGGTGTGGCTAAAGGTATATTGGAATTTATAACCAAGCTTTCTTCAGTTGTCAATGTTTACACATAAAATTCTTCTGTTTTGAATTTGCTTAGGAAGCTGTGAGCTTTTAACGTACAATGGATCGTCCATCAGAATTCGTGGGATTCCTTTTTCATTTCAACAAGTGCTTTAGGTTGTAGAGTCATTATTTGAATGGAAGGAATAAAGAAGGTGTACACCTGGGAATCTCTTTTAAAATATGGTCAGTGCTATGGAAAAAATGTCAAAATGCCAGTGCAAATTATTGTCAGATGGTATGACTTCAGACACTGAAATTCTTTTGGAATTAGTGATTGGAGGGAAAAGAGGAGGGAATAGACCTAATCAAATCAGAGTAACTTTTCCTAAATTCAGTATATTGTGACTCTTTCTGGACTAGAAACTGTTTAATAGGACAAGGTTTTATGTTCCGAATTATTGTTCCTGACCAGTTAGGTGACGTTTGATCTTGTGTTTGAAAATGCTTCTCTTTTTTTAAGCCTATAAGCCCTTTCTTAGCAGAACTGTGCCCTATTATAAGCCTAGCCTAACATGGCTAACAGGACTGCATTGTTATATCACTTGGGAAAAGGCAATGTGTGAATACAAAATGTGTACTTCCATGCAGTACCTACCTCTCATACAGTCTAGTGACATAGCTACATCCAACTCATGTTCTTCTGCGCCAATGTCTTCCATGAGGAATAGATGAACTATAAATTGTTTCTTTAAACTGCGAAGGTCTGATTCTTCTTTCAGCAGGTTATTTTTCAGAGTCTACCAGCCTGGAGAACTGGAGTTTGCAAAAACATTTCCTTCACAGTTTATATTAAAGGCATTAGAAGCGTGTATTCGGAGGGTTGGGCTTTTGGGGGCAGGGGATGATGGAGGCAGGGGCTTGGAAGGGGAGGATGGTTTAGACTTCTCTGATCTTGTGGGAAAGAAGCCTTGGGGGAGGTAGTATGTCACTTTAGTAATAAATAGTAGCCCAGAAAACTCGCGCTCTCTCGTTTTAGGCTCTTATAAGAGATGAGGTAGGTCTTTAAGGGAGTTACAGTGTTTAGAGATATATGAACTAAGACTGGCTGTAATGTACTCTTCTACCTGTGTTATTACATTGCCAAAATATTCTCTTTTCTCCCTGAGATCCAATGGCTATTAGGAATTCTGTGGAGAGTCATAGGGTGTTCCCACTGTGGCCTGGCAAGTCACTTCCACTTGAGCTTCACCATATATTTTGGTAATCAAGTGAGGGGATAAACTGGGTTGAATCTGACTTCTCATAAAAAGCAAACTTCCTATTTTAGAAAGACCCTAACTTTTGAAGAGGAAGTGTATAGTTTACTAGCTCCTTGACTTGTAGATCTTTGAACGATATGGGGAAGCTCATAGTATAAATAACGTTGTAGATCAGACAAAACAAGCTTTTTTCTGGCCAAACTTGAAAATTTAACACATTCTCCTGGATTTTGAACATGGGTATTAGTATAAATTGTCAGCTTTTCGCAAGTGCATCTATTTTGTACTGGCTGGCTCAGATCCATTCTGTATGAAGCACAGTTCACCTGTTTTCATATTAGTGATTCAAGCTGTTGCCAACATTTGTGTTCTTCAGACCAGTTTGTGCCTTTTTGGGGGGGGTGAAGAAAAAAACCAAAACTTTGTAATCCTTGCCTTGTGTCTAAAAGTTTGAAAAGCAACATTTGGCCAGCTCTAGAGATGCAACTCTAACACATTTGGGAACCACAAAAACTGTTTGTCTTCTAGTAAGGCAATGAAAAATAAATACCTTCAGCCATCAGTGAGCTGTCACATCTGGAATGAATCGTTGAAATGGAATAGCATATTCCTCTACTCTCTTGAATTCCCCCCCCCCCCCCCCCCCCCCGAATGTAAGTGGTTGGCTTACCTAAAACTGAAATCTTTACTTCTGGTTTCCAGATCTTCAACCTGGTCCTTAAATAGGAAAGTTCATTACTTGCACAACAGTATTTTGCAGCCAGCTTTCCTTTTCAGTGGCAGCCAATACACTATCATATTTCTTAAGAAATGGGAGGGAGTGTAAACTTCAAATCAAGAATTTCAGATGGTGAAGCCGAGAGCTATGGCTGGACAAAAAACGTGCAAAGTATATTGGTTATTCAGAAAAACATAGGGCACTTGGTCGGCACCAGTTTCACAGGGACCTGTTAAGTACGTGGCGTTTTTGAAAGATCAGCCTAATTGCTTAGTACTTGAAATCAAGGTTTAGACATTGAACTGTGGGCTCCTGATTTTGTAAACCTTAGTCTAAAGTTGGTATGTGCCATTTAAGGAGAAGACATGCATGGTTAACCGTAGATCTAAAAGGTCAAATTGTTAAGAATTACAGAAATCCTACTTTGAACAGTTCCTGCTTTACAGAATGAGTTACGTATATTAACAGAAATGAGTCTCAAAAGAATTTTACTGCAGATTTAGTGGGTTTTGTTGCTGCAAACGTACAAGCATATCCACCTTTCTTATTGTAAGAATAGGCTAATACCTACTTGAGATTTTCAGTGTGTGTAAATATAAATACATTTTATATAATATTAAAAAAAAATTATAAAACCTCAATTTGCTTGACCCAGACAGGTTTGGCTATATCTGTGATGTCTTGTGTTGAGCCTTCAAACCCTTCAGGAGCAGAGTTTGTATCTGTATCAGACAATCAACCTGTTAGGGTCTAGGATGAGAGAATCTTGAATTTCCCATGGGATGACAGATCTGGTTTCTGCATCTCCCAAACTTTGCCCAGATATCTCAAAATAGCTTCCCCCACCCCACCCCCCTTCACCACCCCTGCCCCCTTCCTCCCCCTTCCCCAAAGGTGCCTGGTTTGTATGGATGTACTGATAGCTGCTTCTGTCTGGCAGTATTTGGACTGGCAGTCTGTTTGACAACAGACACGTCTTGGCTTAAGTTTTGAGAAATGAATGTGTGCCCTCTAAAGCTAAAATGACAAATGATCTGCAAAGTACATTGGAGGTATGTGCAGCATGTATGTCCTAGCTTATGTTGGATTTTTCAGGTCATAAAAGAGGTTTTATGAAAGTGACAGTGGTTATAGTATTTTAGTTTACTAGAGATTAGGTCTCTGTACTTAATCCCATACATCTAATTGGTGAATTATTCCTATATTCCCACCCCCACTTCTTTGGAATTATCAATTATTAACTCTTTAGCTACAGAGAGATGATTTTTTTTTTTTCCCCAGGGCTTTGTGTTTCCTAGGTGTATTCCTAAGTCTTTCACTCTCAAAACTCTGACACAAACATATATCAAAGTCACCAATACAGTGAAGATTTTTCTTAAATGAATCATCCATTTTTTTTAATGAACCACTGTTGAAGAACTGCTTTGTTTTGGATGAAATTTATATTTTTCTGTGAAACTGAAGGCATTGGATAGTTCATGCATATGCAAACTTTGGATGGCTTTCTGAAAGCTGTAAATACTGGCTTGTGTTATTGCTGAACTTCACTGTAATTATTGCCATCCAGAGCAAAAAAGTGAGAGAAGGGCTACGTGCTCTTTAACTCTATTTTATGTAGTGATGCATTATGTCCATGTGGTAAGGACATGGGAGGCTCTGCCTCCTTCATGCAACGAATGCATCTCAAGAGTATTCCCTTAAATACAGGGTGATGGTTATTGCAGTAAATGAATCTCAGCTGTTTTCATTTGGGACCATTTAATTCCCTCATGTAATGTAACAATCAAAAAGGAAGACAAACTTTTTGTCAGTTTTCCAAATAGTTTGTGAAAATAAAGGGAGTTTAGAATTGTAATGTTTCAGTAGCAGAAACACAAAAATTCATGACATGCTTTACTGAAGCTGTCAGTTTGATTGTTTAAAAGAAGCTTGTGTGTTTAACCCCACAGCAGCCTCTATCTGTCAGCGTGAGGTGATGTACATAACAGTCCTAAAACTTCTTAAATGCTCAAATTTCAGCAATGTTTAGGTAGTCTGAGGGGTTGCTTTGAGGTGTAGCATCTAGTAACAATCCCCACGGAGCTGACTTGGCTGCCAGGCTGGAACAGCTGGAGAGTGGGGTGCTCTCTCCACACGTTTTATCTACCACTGATCTGACAGTGTCATTAGTAAATACTTTGTGTGAGTTTTCCAGAACTTGGAAATCTTGGCCCTGCCAGGGGGCTCTCTAGAGTTTGCTTTGTATGAAATGCAGAAGTGTTGCCAGGAGAGTGTCTAGCCACTCAAGCAGGTGGTTTATGTGCCTCTTCTCTGAGATCAGATCACCCTCTAGCTAAGAAGCGAGAGAAGTATCTGCTGTTTTACAAGGGTAAGGTAGCACTTTGCACGAGAGATGGATTTCTAAGCAGCTATCAGCTATTGGCATTGTTTGACAAGTTTAGAGGCTCAACAAAACAATTGAGATGAGTTCTCATGCCTCTCCAGGAGGAACAAGTTGGTACCAGCGAAGCCAGAATACTGGATTCCTTCAGCTCTCCTGCAAGAATATCTTGAGTTTCCTCTAGCATGTTTGGTGGTGATGGGAAAGCTTTCTGCCCTGTCCATCTTCCATCCTGTGTGGGATTTGGTTTTGGTTTGTTTTTTGTGCTAACTAATGAATGCTCATAATCTGGAATGGCTTAAATGTACAGTAACAGCTGAATACTCTGCAGGAGGACCTCTTTGTAGCACGCTATTGTAGGCTTATTTTTTTAGATGATGGGAGACCCAGTAGACATCTATCCTTTATTTTATTCAGTTTCCATCCTGGAAGTCCAGTCTGAAGAATTGGTTTGATCTCAAGAGGCTGGGATACATATGGGAGCAGGAACTGCAGATTCTTATCAGGTCTCAGGTTCAGGCTGTTTCTGGTATTTGAACTATATTTAAAGGTATAACTCCTTGTTACCACCCCTATTCCCCAAATTTCTCTTTGTGTATCTCTCTCTCCTCCCACGTGCACACTAATTTGTTTTGTGCATTGCACATTGCTGTCAAAGAGCATTCTGTTCTGCAGTGCCCAACCTGGAAAAGACTTTTATCATTCAGTCTCTTGCTTGTGACATCTAACTCCTAACACTTGATCCAAGCTTTGCAAAGGCACCCTGTTTGCCTGTGAGTTGCTGTGTGAAACAAAGCTATGCGGCTATGCTGCAATGCTTAGGGCATTGCTGCTTCTGGGCAGTGGGTCTTCAATAAGCAGGGTCCCCGCTGGTTTAAGCGAAGTGCTGCGTGGTCTAGAAAACAAACACTGAATGATCAGAGAACCAGCAAACATCTGTTCTAGGGATGTTGTTCTTTCCTTATCCCAAAACAAAACTCTTATCTTGTCTTTGTGGCTGGTGATTTAGTTAGGTTAATGCAATTAAAAGTAAGTGTTTAAACAAGCCTTCTGAATGAATATTGCTAGAGCAGTGCTGACCTTTGCAAGAATGCAAGGTCTCTGTAACTCTCAGTACTTACAATCTCTGCAGAGATTCCCAGAGATACATGGTTAAGTGTTTACTCTTGTGAGGGGAGAGCATATGATATGACCCTGTCCTGCGCTGACACAATTTTGCAAGAGGTGAAATGGCCTTTCTAGTATCTTTTTATGCACACTGTAGGTTTACATTTGGTGTCTGCTGTCCTCCGGCCATCTGAGAGTGAGCATCTGCCACTCGCATAAGGCAGCCTCTGGCGGCTCTCACCCCTTCAAAGGGGCGAGTGTAATTAATAAGCCGGTGAAGTTTAACGGGCAAAGAGAGCCGTGAAGCGCTGAGGTCTGCCCCGAGGCCGGCTAGAAACACGGGCGACAAAGGCGGGGAGCCTCAGTGCACCAACCTGCCGTTGCCCCCTGCGTAGCCTGTTGGGAGCCCGGGCCCGGCAGCCCCCCGCCGCCCGCCCCGCTGCCCGGGGTGCTGGAGGCGGCCCCGCCTGGCAGGGAGCGGGCTTGCCGGGGCTGCGAGGGACGCTGTCACCTGCCATGGGGCTATGTTGCTGCAAAGGCTGCGGTGAGGAGCCCGGAGGTAACGAACTGCCCCCTCAAAGGTGACAGGGAAACTGAGGCGGCGGCCCCTCTCCTTCCCCCCTTGCCCCCCGTCCTTGCGGCGCGGCTCTGTCCCGGCGGGGCCCGGGGCGAGCGGCTCCGGCGGGGCGGCTGCGGCGGCTGGAGGTGCCTCCTCGCAGCCCCGGGTGAGCGCGGCTCGGGAGCCGCCGGCCGGCCGCTTGTGCAGCCCGTGCCTCGGCGGCGGCGGTCGGAACTGCCTCCTGCTTGAACAGGACAAAGTGGAATGGGAAACGAGGCCATTTTTCCCCGCGTTCAGTACTCAGTGTCTAGTCCTTCGGAAGGTGCCATCGCTTCTTTTGTGGTTCATTTAAAAACCAAAACAAAAACGACCCCTAAAAACTACCTCTGGGTGTGATCTTACGCTTAAAACACAATTCATTGTTCCTTCTTTTTCTCCACTAACAAGCGAAGTTTCGTGGGAGGGGGAGTGGTTGTTTTCTTTTTCAGAAAGGTTGTTAATGTTGCAATAGGATTAGCTGACAGAGTCTTTCCTTGGCTGTTCTATGTCCTGAGGGACTGGAATACTTTCTGAAGGGTCGAGCTCCCAGGAGTCTAGAAGAGGCTGGTACAGGAGGCAAAGAGGCAGTGTCTCTGACCCGTGTAAGGCTACTGTAATTCTCCTGTCTCCATATGGATTGTCAGTTTACTCCCAAGGCAGCTCCTGCACGGGAGTTAGTTACCTGTTGGGACCAGCCCCCGACATCCTGTTTGCTTTGGTGAAAGCTTGTAGTTTGGATTCAGGAGGTCTAAGAACAGGTAATGTGTGAGCAGCGTTAGCAGTGTTTGTGTGGAACAGCACTGAGGGAACAGTGGGGCAGCTGAGTCTCACTGTACCTGCTATCACGGAGTAGCAGGTAGGAAGGGACCTCCGGGGAACACCAATCCCAAAGAGAAGTGTCGCTTTTCGTGGTAGAAAGTGATTTCCTTTCAGTGTTCAAAAACACTAATGTGCTTGGAGTTTGTAAAATGAACTCTTAAAACATTTAACTTTTTGATTACTGAAAGAGAATTATTTTCAGCTATCAAAAATCCTCTGAAGTTGGAGTCCTGAGAAAACAGAAAAAAAATTAAGTTATTGCTTGTGCAAAACTTTGGAAAAAGCAAGTACACCCTTATAATCACTACACTGAAAGTATGATTCTAAAAATTGTAGCAAGTTAGCACAGACGTTCTGGTTTTGAGACAAAGGCAAAACAAACACGTTGGTGGAAATCTGGTGAGTATGAGGCTGCTGTCTGCATCGCAGTTGTATCAGGGTAAAGTTTATCAATATACGTAAGCTTCATGAAGTTTAAAGAATACAGTATAAAAATAAAGCTAAATGAAAAGCACACTGATCTGAGGTAATATCAATACCAGTTATATTAGAAAGAGGGATAAACACTGAAATTAATTTTCCCTTTCAGGAGATATGTCAGGAGTAGGGAAGGTCAGGTGAAGGTGTGTCTAGTATTTCAGTCTCTTATGGAGTTGACTACGCCCAGATTCTCAGTGGCGCCTGATGAAGGTATCTTACTCTTCCTTCTGGAGACAGGCTCAGGAAAAAAGCTTTGCGCAAAATACCCCTGAATTTTGGATTGGAAATACTACAGTTTTTTTCATTTGCTTCCATTTTTAATCTGTCAAGGAAGAGAAGCTTAGATTGGGGATTTATCAAAAAACATTTGTCCTAGTTCCTGGCATAAATCCAGTCACCTCATTCACTTGAGTGAAATTGTATTTATCTTCTTCAGGAGAGCTTCCTACAAACAGTGGGTATTTCAGCTAGCATATTGCTTTCAGGCTTGAAGGAACAAAGTATGTTTGTTGTCAGCTCTGCACATTTGAGTAAACCTGCCAACACTGGTGAAGCCATACCATTCTCTGAGAATTGGTGTGGTTGAGATGGATGTTTGTTAAACTGTACTTTGTCTGTGGAGCCATGTGGCCATTAAATCTCCCGAAATCTGAGCATGTAATACTAACAAACATTTTGTGGACTTGGTTTAAGGGTAGCCCATTAAAGGCCCTACCATGATTTTTGTCTTTCTTTGAAAATCTATTTTTAAGTCAGTCCTATGTTATGGTATAAATGTTTCCTCTGGTTGACTCTTTTAACCCATGTAGAAGGTTGAAGTTTGTCTCACGAAGGTTGTGTGCCTCCATCTACATGAAACTTGTATTAAACTTGAGATTTATCAACTTTGCCGTTGGTACTAATATGATCAGTGAGGTAAAAACTCTGTGCCGTCTTGCTGGTCAATCACTGTGGGGGAAGGCCTGAAGTGCCAAGCTGCGATTTTTAATTCTTAATTGGGACCAAATTTGGCTTTGTATGATGCTGCTGAAACTCATTTATTCCTTGGTGCTTGGCGTAGGCCCCTTCAAAGCAGCAAGTTTATTTTCCAGTGCTTTTCAGATACTCCTAGATTTATAAAATACGTAAAGAAGCCACTGACTGGGGTTGCCCATGCTGCTTTCACACCATTTTATTTCTATGGCCTCGGTGGAAGTTTTTTCGCTCATTTGCTCCTGTGGCATGATTTCACAAAAGTCTTTGTACGTGGCTTTAGAGAATGGTTTAGGCTACTGTTGCACTGGCCTTCTGACCATGAGCTTCAACTAGTCCTGCTCTGCTGTGAGAACACTTTCGGCAGATGTGGGAGAAGAGGTGTGGCTGGGGACCAAGGTACTGATAACAATATGTTTTGGGTTATTGCATTTGTCTTATCAGCTTTTTTGTCTTGATTGGCTTTTAGCACATCAGGCACAGATAGGGCTAACTGATGAGTAGATTCTGATTTCTTAGAACTGGTAGGCTGAAGTGTTAGTCTCCCTGATCGGCAGCTAGCTAGCAGAGACAAGCTTAATAAGGGGGTGGGAGTTTAGGGATATTTGCTTTTGTTTAAGGCCAGAATGGAATTGGAGTGTTGTCATCTCCACCCACCCACCTACTTCTGTCCCTGTAGTAGAATTATCGTACTGGCTAGAAAGTATCAGATTCCTGGGCAGGAATACTGAATTGTCCCTTTACCCTCTCCTTTAGATTCACTGATTTACTGTGTGCTGAAATCAGAAGGTGGGAGAAGGATATGATTGCTGGTAGGAATTGGAATGGAACTAGAAACGAAGTCCTCCTTCCGCCTCACCTGCTAGTCCTGTCAGCTCCTACTAGCCTGGACCAGACTGCAACCTGAGGCTGGTGGGAGAGTTTTCCATGTGCTATGGTTGATTATCTACACTTTCCTATTTCCTGACCTTGCTTGTTGCAGTGTGATTGTATTTCTTTTCTTGGCATTTCTTGCACTGGCAGTTGCTCCCAATCAGATGATCCAAAAAAATCTCACACCATAGTGTTGCAAAGATTTCTGGTGACTTTCCAGTAATGCAATGTGTAATCAAGATTGTAAGCGAATACTTCCTTTACTTTCTTCAACCTGGTCATCAATTTGGGCTGCTCAATTTAGCTCTCCTAGGGAGACTCACATTGTGTTCACTGTGTAAAAAGTGACTCCAATACCAGTAGATTCCAAATTGGGGCAAACATGAAGGATGAAGGAAAACTCAAGTTTTCAGCGAAACGCTATTTGCCCTTTCAATCTTGTCTGATGCCAGCTGCCAAGGCATGCTTTCTGGTATGATTTTGTGCTTAAGAAGGTGCAAAGTGTGTAGGGCTTGTAAGACAGGGAACCCTGGGAAAATGGGGTTTATCTGAGATGGGAAAGCTAGCTAGGTTTTTTGATGATGGTTGTGCTTTGTGTAAAAGGAGTAGAAAGGGAAGTCTTGAAAAAGTCAGTTGCATCTGTTGGATGACCTTAGTACCCTCCACTGTAGGAACAAAAAGGGTAAGGCTTTAGGAGAAGACTATACTTCAGAAGTCTATCATTCATAATGCGTATAAAATTATTCAGTATCTTCCAGTCTGTGATACTGGAACACTTTAGAAATGTGGTCTTAGGGTTCATGATACTACCTCAGAGTTAAGAAACTAATTTTCCTGTTTAAAAAAAAAAAAAAAGATTAAATTATTTCTTCTATCTACTTATTTTTCTGGATTCTTTTTCAGCCTCCATAGTAACTATAAAGACACCTTCTAACAGAAGACCAGCATGAGTTCTCACTAGGACTATTGAGTAGGTTTTGACCATAATCTTACACACACAGCTCTCCCGTGGACAGTTTGCTAGGCTGTGCAGTCATGGGAAGCACACGGTAGCACAGTTGCAGTATTTTAGAGTTATGCAGTCCCCAGATGAGAAAGTATGTGTATGAATAAACTTGTGTGCTTATTATTTTGCACACTTTCCTTCCTACGAGAAACAGTTCTTTCCTTTTGTGTGGTGGGACCTAAGCACTGTGAGAACAGCCTGTGTTGGGTGGGAATGTATATAAAGTTCATATGTGAACTCATTCCTCATTTCAACAAGGTGGTCAGTTTACGTGATAACCATAGTAGCAAAAAGGATTTGGGAGTCTTCTGCGTCCTTTTTGAAAACCCAGGATGTAACAAGGGAGATAAAGGAGGAATTCACAGTCTCCTCCAAAATGTAGGAAGAAGTAAATTGGGATCTCTTGGTGAGTACAGCAGAGAATGTGACCTGCATGGGTCTCCAGCTCGTGTTCCCTGGTGTGCACTGAAATGTGCTTCCTCCTCTTTTTTCCCATGTGCCTATAGCTAATAAGGGTGACATTTGGAGGGTATGTCTTGGGGCATGTGGAAGACTTTTCTTTGGTTGTTTTTGCTGAAATTCAAAAATTGACTAGAAATTTGAAAAGTTGAGAATTGTTTTAAGAAGAAATACTATCCTGAAGTTATCTGGTCAATTATTACTCATCTAGAAAATTTTTCTGTGACTGGTTCTGTCAATGCACGCAAACACTAACCTTGGACCTAACACAGCAGAGCTGTTGCTTATTAGTTGATGGAGAAGTACTGTTAACCTTTATGGTCTCTACTATTTATGCTCTGAAGAGGAAAGAAATGAACTGATAGCATTGCAAAGGCTTGATCACATGTTCGGTCTCTTGTCCGATTCACAGTCTGGTATTTGGACTGATTATGGAAGATACTGGCTGGTTGCTAAGCAGAACTAGTTGCAATTCTTTTGTTGAAACACTTCATTAAAAAGACTTTTTAATCAGAAGTTGTATTTCTACAGCTTTTGATTGCTGTAACTTGGAAACATAAGTTTCAATTAAAAGAAAAGAAAGAGAGGTTTATTTCTTCCCATAAAATTAATACTTTGCACCCAAAAGTGCTGAATACTTTTGGTTGTCGTTTTTACCCAAGGAAGTAAATGTTACTTTGTGCGATGTTGGACCCTGTCCTCCAAAAATGAGCACATGGTGTATTAACTGGAGTGGGATACAGCCTTGCAGGACAGGAAACGTGGGGCCAAAACCAGAAATGGGGCTGCTGAGATTCAGCAAAGCAGTGGATCATTGCCTGTGTATAAAAACAGGGAACTATGGGATACGGCTATGTGGAGCATAGCTGCACAGAGGCTTTTGATGTATAACAGCTACATCAGCTGAGAAGCTTAAGCAGTTCTTCCCTTCACGAACAGCGTCGGTGCCTTTTATAGGTTAAACTGCCTGCTGCGTTTAACCTGCGCACAACTGAAGCTAACACCTGAAGATTTGATAATATCTGCTGTATACACAACCTCTGGCTTGTATTTACTGTCAACAGATACTTGTTACTTGTTGATCTAATTTCAGGCTCTCATGGTGAGAAAGCTCATAAAGGCAGCATGGACCCCTGCAGTGACATTGCTTCTGCTCTCTGTTACCACATCACTCACTTGTAACAGGAAAGCTTCCTAAACTGCATGAAATGGGATGTGCTCTCTCTCCTCCAACTAGTTTTATATCTGATGTTCTCTTTTTTTTCCTAAATGTTCATCTATACACAAGGGCTTTCAGCCTGTCATCCTACCACAGGTAGAACTTGTGCTCATTGTTCTTGGGGCTTGATGAAGTGTGCAAACCAGCTGTTGTTTAATTAAATGTTGTTTAATTAAATGTGCTGTGGGAAAGGCTTCTTGAAGCTAACATTGCTAATTCTTTTCCAAGGGGTTAATTTCATGAAAATGCTGACTCTAAAAAAATAAAAAGGCATTATAGAGGTCTGTACCTAGAGAATACTTAGGTACTGTCCATTGTTGACCAATGATTTATGAACCTTTCTGACCTCCTCTAGCTTTTATCTAAAATATCTCATGCAGAGGTCTCCGTAAGTGGCTTTGCAAGAGTTCAATTCATGTGTATTTAAAAAAAAAAAAAAAATTACAGTAGGCAAACTCAGGCACAGAGAAATAAGGTAACTTGTTCAAGAAGCCAGCTGAAGACTTGGTACATGCAGGTTTCAGACTGCTAGACAATTATCTTTTCCTACGGGCCATCCTGTTAATAGTTATTGTAGAAATACCAACAGCTCAGATGCTCTTTAGATACTGTTTGGTATTTAATGCCCAGTAGTATGCTGAGCTTAGAGGTTCTCTGGCTGATGCAGCTTTATCTACTATTAATTTGCTCAACCTTCTCTATAAAGTTTTGGCCTGGAGATACAATTCAGTGTATGAAGCATTGGTAGAAAGTGTTCCTATTCTTCAGATCCCACTCCAGCTAACTAGATCCACTGATTAGTTTCCATATGTAGAAGCAGCCTTTTAGGTTATTTGGGTTTTGTTTGACAATCTGAGCTATACCGTTTTGAAAGCCTATGCTGACAGCATGTCACAGCCATGGCAGAAATTGCGGTTTCATGGAATACTGACTTTTTTCCTAATAGTGACCTTTACCTAAACGTCCACAAAAGTTCAGGAGCACCTAATCATATGCAAGCAGTTGTCACCCACACTATATGTGTGAAAGTCATTATCAAGGCGTTTTTGTTTTGAATTTGGAACATTGGGTTGTTGTATCTGGAGAGATGTACAGTGTGCTAGATTTGGACATGTTTTACTGGGCTTGCTGACTGAAACATTTGAAATAAATTCTTAGAGCGCTGGCTGTGTTGGTAGCTGCATCTTGTGTGGTAATACACTCATTTGTACTTTGCTTGTTGGCCCTAAAGAAATACAAGAGCAGAGGCCAGAGCCCAAGTGAAAGGTGGTGGTTGATGTGAATATATTAAAAAAAAAAAAAAAAAAAAAAGAGGATTAAGTGTTGGTATGGAAATACGGGCTGTAAGAATTACTTCAAGAGGTCATCTTATCCAGCTCCTGTGCTCAGACCAAATTACACACATGTAGACCATCTCGGACAGACAACAGGGTCTTAAACTTCTCATGAAGGATTCCACAATGCAAATAAGTTTTCTATTCAGCTTCTTCAGTCAGTGCTAATAGCAGAAACACTCTCCTAAAGGAAAGAGCTCCTAAAGCCTACAGGAATCTTTTGTTAAGGTTTATTTCTCAGTGTCAGCTATTAACATACCATGAGACTATCAGAAATCCCCACTTCAGTCTCTTTAGACTAAACAAACCCATTGTTTTCCAGTTTTTCTATGAGATTTATTCTAAATCTGTCATTCTTGCTGTTTGTCACTGATCGTCTGTGGCATGTCTGTCCATGCCTCTGTCTGATGTCCAAACCTGGCTTGCCATGCTAGGTGAAACCTCACCAGGACAGAGAAGAGGGCAGAAGATCTGCTGATTCTCTCAATAAATTTCAGAATGAGTTGCCTTTCTGCAACAGTTACATTTTTTTGGTTTGTGGTTCACCCTACTGAAAAGCTAAACAATGCAAGCCTTATTTCCCCCCCCCCCCCCCCCCCCCCCCATTATTTTCATTTTATGGTATAGGGAAGGAAAGTGGCTTGGCAAATGCTACCCAGCAAATACTCAGGAGAATGAGAAAATGAACTCTTGTTTCGTGATGAAAGTATTGAGAATAATTTTTTGTTTACACGGTTGCATTCCTGTATTCTTTTAAAAGCTGTTTTGAGTCAGCCTGATATGACAGTGTGGTAAAATTTCAGTGACTCAAAAATACACATTTTCATTGGAGATATGGAATCAATTATTTAATCTACAAATAAACATTTTACTTCAGATTAGAGATGGTTAACTTTTTAAAGAAAAATTCAAAAGCATTACCTAGTCTAAACTTTGTTTAAAAACTCAGTTATTTCATTTGGTTTTGAAAAATCAATGTTCAAGTATCCTCTCCTAATCTCCCTTAACGCAAAGCACTTAATTAAAAAAAACTGCTGAAATTTAATATTTAGTTCTGTCACTTGTGATTTTGTCCTGGATTTGAAAAAGTCAGTGAAACAGTAAAGTTGAGAAAATACTTGTCATGCACTGTCTAGGTTTTTTTTTTGCTAGAAGAAAGATCCACCAGACAGTACTTTTGAGGCCTTAAGTGTCATTTTAAACAAAGGGCGATGGCTTGTGTTGTGTGGCGAGCACAGCAATTCCACTTTCTGTCCTGCTGCAGAAGTGCTCAGTACCCCTCATACTCTCTTATAAATAACTGAGCAATTGGAGATAAAAGCAGGTTAGATATTTCATGTCCATTCTCTTCTCTAGCCCACGCATCCAATTTGGTCTGGAGCATTTATGTTGCTGTGTTGATAAGTAATAGTATTCTCGAAAGCAAATACAGGTAAATAATCAGCTATTGCTGATTGGGATGATGCAGAACTTGTTCAGTTCATATAAATGAAGCAGATGAGGTGTCTGTGTTTTTTAACCCGTGCGTGATGTAGAGAAGAACTCTCTACAGCAGTATGTGAGAACTGAGCAAAGAGATGGTGTTTGGAGAAACGTGGTGGTTAGCTGGCATAGCAGGCTTTCTTTTTTCTTTCTTTCTTTTATTTTTTTCCAAGTAACAAAAACACAAACTATAACCTGTATGCCGGGCACAATTCTCAGACTGAAATGACAGTAATGGAACCTGCGTTTAGGTACCCAAACCCGCTGGTGGAGCAGGTGCAGGCTGTGCTGAGCAAGGTTCAGCACCGCTGGGATCCCCTGCCGCCTTCTGGGGGAGGGTGAAAAACCTCATCTTTCTTCCCCAAACAAGCAAGCCATTGAGTGACTCTGGAAGCAGGGGAGATCTTACCTATGCAAGTCAAGATGTTGTTGAGGGTATGTTGGTGGTGTCTCACCTGCTGCTTCTCGAGACGTCCTGGCAAATGGCCTCCAGGCTCGCTGTAGTCCGCTGACCCTTGCAGGTATCAGTCAACAGAAGGGATTGTACAAAACAGCCTTGGTTGTGTTGCAGCCTGTGAATGACAGTCTTGTCGAAACTTCTTGGACACGCTTGCTGACTTGAAGGGGTTAATGCTTCAGTTTTGTTTGTTGAAAACAGCTGTGCTGCTTGTTATCAACTGGTTTTACTGTAATTAATATTTGATACTTTGTTCAAATGTTAACACTGGATGCCTTGCATCTGTTGTAGGTGATCACATTGCTGTGAGCAGCTGCTATGAGCAAAAGGGTCTTTCAGACCAGTTACTGACAGTGTTTAGGGATGTGACTAATTTAAAACAAAAACAAACCCTCTGTTTGAAAGTTTATTGGAATAATAAACAATGCTATTTTGTTGATTTTTATTTATTCTCAGGAAGTATAATGTTAGCATTATTAGTAAGTATAAATCTAGCAACAAAAGCAGGCAACAACATTTTTAAGGAATGGTAATATCTAAGGCTTTGAGCATCTTGTTTTGACTTTCAGAAAGGTGTCTCATGATATAATCTAGGTGGTTATATGGCAATTCATTCCATATATATATTCCATATATAAGCATATAAGAATATTGCTTTAAAATGGGGACAACCCTGCGCCTCCCCAAACCATTTCCATAAGGCAGGCTTTTCTGGCATGTGAACAAAATAGGACTTAAGTCAATGCTTTTTCCATCATTAACATGTGGGTTATCCAAGAAGTTTGGACCACATACAAATACAAGTCCTCTGTGAATCAACAGCTTTTTGGGCCTGTGATACTGGAATCAGCACTTTGAAACAAGATGGTAGTCCGTGTTCCAACAAATCTATGTTTTAAAGCATAAAACAAACTAACTATTAAAGGGAGAACAAGGGGAGAATGGAAGAACAATAGGCGGTGTTATAGTATGATAAGTCTAATAATTATTTTGTCTTTAAGTATCATGGAAAAAAAGTTCAGGAACTGTTCTGATCATTGTTTGGGACGCTTCGTAGTAGCAGATAGGCTCTTTGTTTTATTACTTTGAGTTATCTGTTTTACTGTTTTACTAGTGACTTTGATTTCAGCAGTTGCCTCAGTCTAGGCAAACAGCAGTCTGAAAGGTAAGTTTTGCAGCTCTTATGTAATCCGTGTGCTTCCGAAAGGAATAAGTCATTAAACTTGTTTTTAACCAAAAAGAGAGCATGCCATATAAAACATTACAGCAGGTGCGTACTGTGTGGGTGACCCCATGGCTGTATCTTCTATTCTACAGTTGGTAGATGCTACATGAGAAAATGGACCGGAGTTTGCCATAGCTTGACCCCATAGACAGGACTGTCTTCTTGCTCTTATAGGAATTTCTTGTCTTAAAAAGTTGGTAGTAAGGAGAGAGAGTTCACAATGTGCTCTCTCTGGCAGAGGCTTTGACAGTAACTGATTTGAGTAAGTTTTTGGGGGGACCAGGTCCTGTAAGAGCAAAGCTGATGAATTTCAGTACTGCTTTGGGAGCAGTTGGGCTTGCAGGAGAGACTCTCTGCCCTCCCACAGCCTTCGCAGCAAAAATGTTTTTTCTAAACTTTCGAAGTGTGGTAAAATCTCTGACTAGAAATGGATAGTCAGTCATGCTGTGTTGGCAGGTTTAATGAACTGAGCAAGTGAATCTGGTGGGGAGTTGAGAAATGATTGAGATGAGCTATTTGAAAATCTCCCTTTAAATTAACTCAGTTCTAACAAATCTATAAAAAGGCCATTACACTTCAGCTGGGAAGTGTAATGTATGTGCCAGTTCATTAATAACCTGTGACACTAAGCTAGCAATTGAGGCCCCTGCAGTACCGGGGAGTACGAGGTACAACCGTTGGTTCCCAGTAATTTCAGATATGGCTGCTTTTGGCCCTGTGTTCCTGTAGCAGGACCAACTGTGAGTTGGCCATTACCAACCAAGTGGATTGGGCTCTGCTACTGGTATCATGAGGATGAGAGGAAAAAAAGGCCTGTACGAAGCATATTTTTTTCCCCCAAACTTTGTTCAATATTTTGTTGTTGGACGGGCAGCAGACACACTTCTCCAGTTTGAGTGGCTAAGGCAGTATCCTAGCAGTACCTATAATGGGGTAGGCTTGTCTCCCAGCACCTTTTGTTTACCAAAACATAAATCAGAAGTGCAGTTGGTAGGGGAAGTCATTAAGTTATCTCCATAGACTGTAAAGTCTTTTCTACTGAGCATCCTGTTTTTATGAGCTTGCTGGGACGTGCAGTGACTCCTTAGTGAACTGCTGCCGTCAGAATGAGAAATGAAAAAGATCATGTATCACTATGGGCTTTTTGCCTATGTTCTTGCCATTGAGATGCTGTGGATAAAGATTAGAATATAGAGGGTAAGGGAATCTAAGGAAGTCTAATGGTTAGAGCACTGATTTGGGAGACCTGAGTTTAGTACCCTGCTCCGCCTCAGTTGTCATTCTGACCCCAAGCCAGTTGCTTAGTCCTGTAAGGCCTCAGTTCTTTATTTGTCAAAGACAGCTAATAATGCCTGGGATTGCGATTGAACACTAGAGATTGTGATATGCTCAGGTACTGTCATAATGGGAACTACATTATTGTCATAAGTCTATGAGATTGTATGTTGTATGAGTAAATGTGTTATGGGATGACAGTCAAATAATGCTTGAAGAAATATAATAACATACCAGTAACTGCTCATTTTAGCAATGGTAGGCAATCTAGAATATATAGTTGGTTTTTTTACTCTTTATTTGCTGCAAACTTTTGAGGTTGTAAATGCAATCATGCCATTTTGCTCCCTATCTTCAACCATTTATAATTCTTTGTGAAGTTCACTGTGGAGATGAAAGCTTTCTACGCTTATGCCTTATCCAGGGGAAATTTCTACTAAATATTGAAAGGTTTTGAGAAAAAATGAGACTAAGCACTGGAGAGCAGAATAAGAATAAAAGCTTTCTAGTTACCAATATTCTTGTGAACTTTTTTGAATATCTGGTGATGGCAAGAAACTATCCCTTATTTTGGAGAAGTTTCTTTGACTTTTCTGATTAAGCATTGGTAAGATTTGATAGTTACGACTTGTGAAAATGGTTCATAAAGTCAGTCCTTCCTTGCCTCCTGCCTGTCCTCCCCCGAGCGCCAACATAATAAATGACTGTCTATTCGCTTTTGGGAAGACACCATCTATGCATGCTTATATGTAGCAAGTACTGAGAACATAGGTAAAAAAAAGTCAGGTTCCGAGATCTGCCCATATAAAATTTCTTGGAATTTCATTCTTAGATATGTTAAACATTTGCAAATACTGTTGGAGGCGTGATGAGTTGGTTATAGCTGGCTCAGTACCAAGTCCTTAGAGAGTATTTCAGATGTGTTTGAGACAATGGTTTTAATGTAGGTAACTGGAAGGGGAACAAAAATTACAAGGGGCTACAATCCTGCTTCTAAGTTATAGAAAAAGGATGTGAAACTTAAGAAATAAAATAATGTAAGGATGTTTTTCCTTATTGTTTTGAGTGATCTGCCAAAATCCAAGACTTAAGAGGGTGGTTTTGATTATGTGAATTGGGTGTGTTGTTTAAGTAATCATGTTTGTCTGCTTTAAAAAAAAAACAAACCAAAACAAACTCCTGAAGTAATTTCCTTAAATATAGTAAAAATGGACAACAGCAGGGCTGTTTTCTGCCCTGAAGTGTTCTACATCTCACGCTCTAGGGTGTTACGTGCTCAAGAAGCTGTCTCTGTGCTCATGCTCATAATCCCTGTTCCTTTTGCTGATTCTCTGCATCCACTGTATGCAGCCTGCAGCCAACATCCAGCACCCTGCCTGTGTAATCCGTGAAAACCCTTATGCCATACTGCTAAATTCAGGTCTGTCTATTTAGCTTGATGTTATGTCCTCACAACTTTCTAGCTGTATTTTTTTTTTAGGGTGGGGTTATTTAAATTTTACCATTGGACTCTCTAATGCTTGTCCCTTGACTTTCAGGACAGCGGTCTTTTTTTGAATCTTGGACCCTCATCCCTGTCAGCTGTACCGTCAGCACTAACTGCACTTGCTTTTGGGACTGAGCCTTCCTTGTCCTGTGGCAGCTGCTGTCCCGCATAGCCCAGACTGCCCCCAGTGACATTCAGCAAGGTATTCCAGGGCTCCGGTAGGAACTAAGTAGGGAGCAGAGGTATGTCCAGTTTGCTTCCCACCACAGCCTGCTACTTAAGATGCTTTCACCTAGAGCTGCTCTGGGTACAAAGGGAGGTGCTAGGATGAGAGATAGAAAGCCTTGGCTGAACCTTCCACTTCACTGTCTCCTCATGCTCTGTGAGGACTGGTTTCCTTGTCATATGGAGGGCAGCATCTTCCTGAAGTTAAACCACTTAAGCACCTCTAAAAAGGTAGAATCAGGGGCTTCTTTCCCATTGCGCAAAGCATGTAGGCCTTTTGTGTCTAGCTCTTGAAGTAAAGCTTTGAAAAATCAGTGTTTTGGCTTTCTGTGTGGGAAAATCTTTGTGCGGCAATATGTGTGCCTTGCTGATTAGCCCACTGGGTCAGACACCCCTCTGGAGCGAAGAGTCGGACTGAAGGACGGTGGGAGGGAGGGCTTTGGCTCCATCAATCCCTTTCTGTCTGCAGCTCTCAGGAATGCTGAGAAATCATATGCAGCATTGTTCCCCCCAGCATATTCTCATGTGCTTTGTCCAGCCCGGCTGTAAGCAATTCAAGTGACAGGCAGCCAGCTCTCCCTTGGGAGGCAAAAAATAGTTCAACCGTCACTGTAGGGAAGAGAATATGATTCCAAGGAAATGAAGGGAATCTGCTTGAAAACAGCAGCAATGTGAAGGGGCTCTTAGATGTTACTGTCAGGGGTTTACCGGTCTGAGCCAGAGACAGACTTGGGCAGTTTTGTGCCTTCTGACAGTGGCATTGACTTAGAGCCTTACTATATGTTTCTGGTTTATGTTGTAATTTGCTTCTGTTTTGGTTCTGGATATCCAGTATTGGCATATGTATGGTAGAGAGAGACTTTAGTGTAAGAGAAACGCACAAGGGAGAGTGGGACTTGAATTCTTCTCTTGAAGCAAGGGGACTAGACAAGTTGAGAGGCTTCTTAGGCAGCTGTTTAGGGGCCTGGGAAGGGTCCCTGAGCACACTGCTGGTGAGATGCTTTGTGAATTACTGCTTTTAAGCATCTTGGTTCCATGCTTATTAATACCAGATTTGTGTTGCTAGATCACCTGGCAGTGTAAATGTGATCCTGATCCATAGGACCAATTCATCAGTGTTTATATCAGATTAGGTAGAGCACATAGTAGGGTTTTATGCTGGCACTTTATGCCTTGTATTGCCTGTGGGAGCAGACTGTGCCTGATCTGACATAAAATCTTCAAGAAAAGTTTACCCTTTCATAACATTTTAGTACATCTAAACGTGGCAGACAGAATTGGCACCCTTGTTTTGCACTGTGCAGCTGGGGTGTTTTCCAATATAACGGAAAATGCCCTAAAACTTGCTTTACTGCCTCACAGGACAGTAGCCTTGTGAGCCTGTTGGCATCACCCACTCCAGTCCCCCACAACGCTATACCCTCTTGACTATACACTACCAAGTAACCCATGTGAATTCATCATCATCTTAATTAATCAGGTAATTCCTCTCACTCACAGTATCCCAATAATTTATTCATACTGAGTTGTTCAACCTGTCAGAGACCCAAGCTGGTGTTACTGGCAGACTTGGCTAGTCCAGGGAAGGCTTAAGAATCATTCTCTTTTGTTTCTCTGATGCTGTAGGTGAGTGGTTGGTAGCGTAGAATTGAGCAACGAATATTTCAGTAGAGGAATACAAGTAAACCTTTGGAAGTTTGTGGTTTCTGCTGAACAAAAGTAAAGGGTACTCTGATTTCATGACTTTGATTTACACACCTCTCATCTCCTGCTCTCAACGCTCCGTTCTGAATTATCTAAAACAGGAGGAATATCATACTTGAAGAAATTTCTGCAGCAGCAGTCTTTCTCTGACAGTGGCTAAAACAAAGCATGATCAAGGCTTGTTTTCATTGACAATTCAGTTTCCCTGGACGGAACCCTTGCTGAGCCATTAATTATCAAATTATCTAAGTCTGTTTTCTTTTTCTGAGAATGTAGCAGTTGCTAGACTGGATCTGACCCAAGGTCTGGTATTCTGTCTCTGACAGTGGCTAACACCAGATGTCTCTGAAGTGACTGGGCTCTGCAGCAGCAGGTGGGAGCTAATCTACCCCTATGCTAGGTTTTGTCATGTCTTTAACAGCTAAAGATAACCTAAGCTCTGGAAAAGATGTTTCAATATTTCTGCCAAATGTCTGTTGTTATAGTAAAATGATCATTCTGGATAGTCTTGCTCACACTAGGAACGTACAATACTTTGAATCATAAATTTTGTGGAGTTTTCTTTAGTCTTTTTTTCTTTTCTTTTTAGTTTGGTGCCTCAAAAGATCTGTTGCCCTTATGTGGTGGCACAAGGGGAACGCTGCTCCTGTTTACTAAACTGTCAGCTCTTCCACTGGCCCTTCCTAGTTCCTCAGGGAAGTTGTTAACTTTTTTTTTTTCCTTTGAAAGAGCAGTTTTCTTCTTTATTGAAGCCAGCTCAACTGCAGTGATGGTAAAACTGCTGCTTGCTATCTACTGCTCTTGGAGGCTGCACTGCTGAACAGTGTTAACCTGTTGTCGCCTAGATGCAGCCTGGCCACTTGTGGAAGTATAGGCGACCTTTATCTCCTCTGGTCTTTTGTCAGCTGGAGTTCAGTAAAAATAGCTCAATTTCTGTAAACGTACTGTCTGTATTTTACAGAAAGGAAAACTGAGGCATAGACTAAAAACGTGGTTTGGTCAGCTGGGATTTGAGCCAGGGAGTGTGGTATCTCAGTGTCGTGGTTTAACTTCAGTCAGCAACTAAGCACCACGCAGCCGCTTGCTCACTCCCCCCCACCCGGTGGGATGGGGGAGAGAATTGGAAGAGCACAAGTTAGAAAAACTCGTGGGTTGAGATAAAAACAGTTTAATAATTGAAATAAAATGATAATAATAATAATATGATAATAATAATAATAATACACAAAGCAAGTGATGCACAGTACAATTGCTCACCACCCGCCGACCGATGCCCAGCCAGTCCCCGAGCAGCGGCCCCCCCGGCCAGCTTTCCCCAGTTTATGTACTGAGCATGACGTCACATGGTATGGAATGTCCCTTTGGCCAGTTTGGCTGTGCCCCCTCCCAGCTTCTTGTGCACCTTCAGCCTTCTCAGTCGGTAGAACATGGGAAGCTGAAAAGTCCTTGGCTAGTGTAAGCATTACCTAGCAACAACTGAAACATCGGTGCGTTATCAACTTTGTTCTCATCCTAAATCCAAAACACTGTACCAGCTACTAGAAAAGAAATTAACTCTATCCCTGCCAAAACCAGGACACTCAGGTCCACTAATGGGCACTACTTCTTCAAAGAAAAGTCTGGTTTTGAGACCTTGATCTGTTAGTTCAGCTAAATACGAAGTGTTGGATGATCTGAGAATCACCAAGTCTAAGAATGGAGTAGCCTCACTAACACTGAGCACCACCCAAATGTCATCACCTAGTGTAGTTCAGATTCAGGTCCCAGCAGGACCTATTTTGTTGCAAATTTTAAGTGGGGTGATGACCCTACAACTGTTGGTTGGCAGCAGGCAGCTAGAACGGTAACTTGGATTTCCAGAGCTGCATTGCTTGAAGAGACCTCCTGCAGCAGCTGTAAATCTTCAGTTGTTGAGTGCTCCATTGATTCAGAGCAACATAAAGGTAGAAAATAAATGATGCTGCACATTACTACAGTGTTCAGGAATAATTCAGCTGGAGTACAGGTCTAATCTATTCCTATTTTACAGGTGAGGTTGCTGAGACACTGAGCAATTAAGGGACTGACCTTCAGAAATGCCGTTCAGAACACTCACTGAGGTTAGCGGGAGATAGGAGGACATGGCAGCTCTGAAAAGCAAGACCTAAGTGACGCACTCAAAACTGTGTGACATGCCCTTGGCAGACTGTGGGAGAAAACTTGGGATTCCTGTCTGCCAGCATAGATCAACATTCAGTAGTCTGTCCAGAAAAATATGTGCTTAAATGCAATGCTGATAGATGTCTTAACCTTATGCTATGCTGGGTGACAATGCAGGTCTGTTTCCGTCTGTTCAGTTGTGGAAGGAACACAGAGCCCCCAGAGGAGAGAGGAATCAATGAAGACTTATGTAGACTAATCTAAACAAGTCTCTTTGCTGTCTTCGAGAATCAAAAGGTGCACAGACTGTTCATTCACAGGCTGAATGTGTGGGATAAATTTTGATTAAATGAAATATACTGAGGCAGTTCTCCTTACATAGCAGCAATGCTCCAGGGGTCTTGGTGTCCTTTTGTCCTGGAACGCTGGGAAAGTTTTGCATTGAAGTGAAAACCTCCTGAAATAATTTGCTTTTGTCCAGTTTTTAATTTCCTTCGTACTGTGCATAAAAAATCCTTTCTGGGTTAAGGTGTAACATGGCTCTGAGGAGTAATGGTTTAATACCATCAGGGTAGGTGGCAGTCCCTGAAGCTAATGCCACTGAGTGAGCTTAATAAGGCATTTAAGTATAGCTGAAGAACAGATCCAGAGGCTTGTAGCACAGTAGTTTTTACTCCACCTCTTTCCTTTTAGCTTCTTTCAATCTAATTGCATCAGTCCAGGTTTGGAACTGAGCAGAACTGGTGTGCAGGGCATGAAATGATCTGTGCATGTGGCTTCTTGACAAAACCTCTGCTGCTGTTAGCCATCCAGGCAAGCCGTAGAACATTGGGATGCCATATTTATTATCCCAGGAGGTAGAGTTTACTGGTCCAAACCTGTGTCATTTAGTAGCACAATAGATGAGATCTATTTTCAGTCAGTCTTAAGTGAAAGCCGTCACTAAGGCAGCAGTTGCCAGCTATTACTGCTTGGTTCCCAGTGAGACAGTGTGGCTTGATGATGGGTTGGGAGGGCATGCCAATCTCAGCAGCCAATGCGTGATCTGCAGGGGAGGGGTTGATATTTTAGTGGTCATTTCCTAAAATATATGCCCTTTCAGCTGTGGTGTGGCTAGTGTTCAATGCTGATTCTATAGTGAATACTCTTCATGTGAATAAATGCCATGGTCATCATCAAAGCCAGGGATATAAGACCTGGTAATCTGGATTAAAAATAGTCGTAGAAAGAAAAATCTCCTTTAATGTGTGATTGGGTAGGGGGATGAGGGGAGGGATGATTTTCTTGTATAGGTTTCTCCTGAGGGGGAGTCAGTCAGTTCTGACATCCTCGTCCAGTGTGAGGATGTTGTGTCCAGTCAGACCTCTAGGAGTAATAGTCCCAGTAGTTTTCTGTTCTGGCAGACCTGTTCTGTTCCAAAACCCAATTGCTAATTGGAATCAATATGAACTAGATAATAGCTTTCAACTGAAGCATCCATCGAGGTCTACTCAGGGAGTTTCATAACTACTACCACATGAATGGACTTGATGTTTTGTGAGGTATGTGCAGAGCTAGTCCTGGTTGCCATACAGAATTCAGCAGCCATGAGAACGTTCAGAAATGGCTAAATAATGCATTAAAATATGTTTTTTTGCCTTGTGTGCATTTTGGTGCTTTCTACATCACTAGAAGAGGATGAGCCCCTGAAAATGCTGGGGAGGATATCCTCAGAAAAAGCAGGGGAGACAACTTCTGCTTGTGGGTCTAGAAAAGGTTGTTTGTACAGGTTTGAACTGGAATGGAATTTGAATCCATGCAAAGCCCAAGACACACAGTAGTTGAGGTCCAGCTTAGAATATGTTACAGGGAAGATATGTAAGTTTATATCATAATTGCCCATTGCAACCCACAAATATAACCATACCTATGAAATTCCCCTGAGATACTCATAGCTATTTAGTCTACACTGAGCATTACAGACTTTAACACCACATCATCAGCAGCATCAGGTTTATATTTGCAAGCCAAATACACTGGCTCATCTTGTGCAGCATGTCAAGAATGGCATAGAACCAGTTCAATCCCTAAATAAGCCATGCAAATGGCTTTTCCTCTCACTACTACTGGCATTTCTCTATCTACTGCAATACATGGATGGCAGCTTCAAAGCAGCCATTTTGTTTCTACAGATGGATGTGTCTGCTTAATGTTAGAAAGCATCTCTTTTTTTATCCTTTGGCTTGTCCAAAACAAAAGGAAAAGCTTCCTCATGTAACCTCTGCAAGCATAAACAGAGGATGTATAAAAGCATATGTGAAATCTCTGATGCTCTCCTCATGTGGAGGAGGGTCTTCTCTGCAGGACAGTGCAGTGAGGAAGATGGTGTGTTTGTTGGGAGGGTGGAATCCAAATCTTGCCCCACGGGTCCTTGCTCTTGGCAGAACATCAGATCTGATTGTCTTTAGAGCAAAAAAATCTTTATTGTCTTTCATGGATTTGGAAGAATGGTTAGGATTAGTGTCAGAAAGTGGCAGCTGCTCAAGGAACCTGTCTTCTGCTGCTTGGTCACTTCCATTCTCCCCTTTGAATTCTTTCTCCAGTGCATCAAATGCAGCTTTCTATTTCTTTAGTCTTTATGCATAATTCAAGCTCTTTTGTCAAAGCTCTCAGCACCTCCGTTTTCTCATCTTGACGTGATGAGCTCTCTTAAAAATAAGAGGAAAGTGAGGTAACTAAATATAATCCCTCCTCAGTGCCCTTCTGTTGTAATCATCACAAAACCTATTCTCTTTTCAGGTAAACTTTTTGGTCTGCTCTTAGTATTAGGATAGAGCTCTGCGATCACTGGCTATCAAGTTAATGCGTCTTAAACTTTCATCCTGTATGGAGGTATGATAACTTATGGATGTACCTCTATCTGGTGGAAATGCGAAGTAAAATGCATTAGCTGAAGAATACACAATGGTGTGTTAATACATCTCCCTTAAAATTGGAGACTTCTAGGTAAGGGCTGGTAACCCCTGAAGATGTGCTGAGTAGGTGGTCTGACCATAGCTTCAGTGTTTTCACTTAGTTGTTGTGTGTGCAGTGCAAGGGCTGCCTCTGTTCTTGTCTGTTTCTTTGAGGCGAAGACCTTCACTTTGGTTTTATAGTAATTGCTAAGTGATATGAGGGCACGGAGACATTACCCCATGCAGATGAAAGTAATCATATCATCCTTCCAGACTCATCTAAACGTGCAGGAAGTATTCCGAAAAAAGTAGACACTGCTTTTGAATGGGCTCGCTATCCTTAGTGCTAATCTGTATTATTCCGGTTTGTTTGAAAGTCACTTTCAAGTAGAGAGTCTGTTTGGATTGCTTTGACTAGGGATAGCCTGTTCGGGTTTTTTTTTTTTTTATCCTTTTAATGCTTTGTTTCCAGGGAAGCCAAGGTCAATAACCATGATGCTCTTCTAGAACTGCTGCTTATTGAAATAAGGCACTGGTTAAGGACAGTACGTAAGTGTCCCCCTAGGATGGGGATAGTTGAAGGGGCAGCACAAGTTGTTTTGCACATAAAGCATCTTCAGCCCTTGGCAATACTAGCAGTGTTCTAAAGGACTTTCAGAGCAAAGTCAGACTGATGCTGTGAGGTGGTACTTGGTGTTGTGTGTCAGCCTGCTCACAGTGTGCTAATGTAGGTAGATTTTTACACTGTCCCATTAGGGAAGAGGTGTGTTCCCTTCTGCTGCTAACTGCTAATCCACTTAGCCTTCACAGTTGGATTTGTGGAGGAGGGGAAAAAAACTCCAACAAATTCTCAGTTCCTAAAAAAATTCTGGCCACCTAAAATGTATGGACCGCTCTCACTTTATAGTTTCTCTAATTTCTTAATCAGTTATTGCATCTGGGTAATTTAAAAAGCCATGTGAGTGCTAACTAACTATCATTTTATTGATGTTATCCTAATGGACTGGCTGAATTGTGTATATGCAAATAGCTGTTGTCACAATCAATTGGACAGAGCTGATAATGCTTTATGATCAGAGGGAAGAGACTGCTGATTTCTGGCAGTGATTTTTTTTTTTTTCTTTCTTTCTTTCAGCATCCATGGTGAGGAGGTAAAGCTTTGGTGTTGAAACCCTAGTTCTTAACTTGTTATTGCCTTGAAAAAGTTCAAACAATTGTAGCCTATCACAGTGTTATGATCAAGATGGGTTGAACAGAATTTATTTAAAGTATTAATTGTTGAACTACAAGTTGAAGCTCTATCTGTAGCCATTCTAGGAGGCAAACTTTCTTAGCAACACTTGTCAATGGGTATGTATCCTCTTCCTGCTGTGTGGTTGATAGTGGGTCTTGAGGGTAGATAGGACCAATAGAGCATACACCATTTTAAAGGGATGACTTTCCAGGTTTGCTCCAAATCCAGTGAGCCGTCATCAAAAGGACTCTCTGAGAACACAGGTGTAGCATTACTTAAGGACCCTAGTCCTTGCCTACAGCCCCATTATGCTTAGCACAGATGCCAAGGAAACATACAGTTTATAAAGTAAGTAGGAAGTGACTTTGTAAATAAATAAAAATTTCAAAATGCTGGAGAAAAATGGAGGAATGCTTCTGCAGGCCCTAGAATACTTTATAAACTCTGCTTAGAAGTTAAGGCTTTTAGCCCGAGTTACGCCAACAAGAAGTGTTGAAGAAAAGACATGTGGGAAAGGATAAGTATGTTGTATATAGCAGTGAACTTTTCACCTCAGTATCCAAAACTGACTACAAGCTCTAGATCAAACTGGTTAAGCTAATCAGAGAATATAAAAATTATGCTAAAGGCTAGATCTAGTAAGTCCAGAGTGACAAATTGGGAAGTCTTTATATGACTATGAAAGAAGGGCTCTGCCCTGATGTACTGTTCCTGTGGTGTTCAAGTTCCTGTTTCCACTGAGGTTGCCTTCTGCACTGGTTTAAAATCTTCCTAGGCTTCAACTGTTACTTCTAACAGACTGGTCACCTCTTAGTTTATACGCACGTTAGATAGGACACATGCAAATGTTCAGGTGTTGCCTGCTCACTATGTTGGAAGTCAGCAGCTGCAGCAGTGCAGCTCTTCCTAACGTTGTGCTGGGCTTGTTTTCGACATCCTTAACGACGTTTCTTACCTTTCTATAGGACCTAGATCTTCCTAGATATCTCTCATGACTTGCCTGGGCTTGCAATTTCTGACCTTAAAGTAGAGTAGCATCCAAGTGTTTAATTTGCACATGATTCTCATGCTGTTTGCTTGTACTGAAGCTTTCCTCCAGAATATAAGGTCTACTACTGTAATGACATTCCAGTCTTATGGGGAGATCTCTAGATTCACAATTTGAATATTTAGTGCCTAAACATTAAATAAGGGAAGGAAAACATGAGGTAGTTACACCTGTGGTATTCTATTCTTGTCTGCTTTATTTAATTCTTTTAGTGAACCTTCATGGTTAAATCAAAATTCTGTATTCAGCTAATGGTCCACATTGGGTTATTTAGATTGGATTTCTTGCTTTCACTTTGATACTAATTTGAAAAACATTTTAAGGAAATTGCATGTTATAATATAGCTTTTTAGAAGAAAAAGTTCACACATAGCATGAAGCCTGTAAACTCTGGACAGCAGAATAAAATTGTAATTAGAAGTAACATGTTGTTAATTTGTTCTTGAGCATAAAAATGTGATTCACTAAGACTAGACTATATCTGGGATATAGGGGATAAATTTTATTTTCAGTCTTTTGGCCTGACTCAACCATCTGTAGACTGCTTAAAGCTGCAGTCATTTAAAGGTATGTCTGTCACTGCAGTGATACCCTTCTTTCCTAATCCCAGTTCTCAAGGGCATGTTGGATTAGCTTGAATAATGAATGTGTCTGAGGGGAGTTGATACTGGATGTAGCTAATACAAAATAGGGCTGGAAACAGAGCGGGTATAAAGTAACCTTTGAGAGGACATACTAATTTTTCTTTTGAAATGTGTGTCATGAAAGACCGTTATTATAGGTGTTGATATGCCATGGTTCTTAAAATCCCATTCTCTGAGACTTCATGGATTCTGAGGCTGGATTTGGTTCATGGATCCTCGTTTTCAATTGCTTGGCAACAGAGTGAGCAGGACTGAGGGTTGTATTCTGGTCTGTTCTCTGCAGCTGTGTGAAGAGAATGGCCTTTGGTCCCTATGTTTCCCACCTTCCTAACATCTTTACTCAGCTACTGCTGTTTTTCCCTTATAGCTACATCTCACTCCTGCTAAAGAGATGAAAGCTTACAAGAGGATGAGCTTTACATGATAGTGAGTGCTGTTTACAACACAGTCACGATGGGGCAAATGTGAGTATCAAAGGAGGTGATTTAAAACCATAGCTATAAAGAAAGGAGGTGATGTGGTGGGATCTCAGATTTCTGGTATCAGCACTTTGGCTGATGCAAGTGTCACTATTACAAATGAAAAGAAGAGGTAGTAGAGAGCCTCTGTTTTGTTTCATAACAGCTTTTGTTTTTCTCTTCTGTGTTGACTCAGCAATGTGTGCTGGCTCATGCAGAAAGTTGTTTATTGAAGGTTTTGCTTTTTTTGAAGGAAAAAAGTGAGTCTCTTTTGCCACAAGAGGGAGAGCATGAGAAACACCAGAGAGGAAACTGCACTGTGACAGTTCCGCTCATGTCTTCATTTTAGGCCCCACAAAGGGATAGGGAGATTCTTGGAGCTGAACTCCTCCTGTCATTATGCCCATACTTACTGGAAAGCACAGATGCTAGAGATGGTTAAAGTCTAGCTAAACCTTGCCTAATCAGTATTGCCCACTGGTTCTTGCGTGAATTGTGATTATATCTCAGCTTTAGATGTACATCACTAAGATTTTATGAATCAAACTTGCAGACTAATTTATTCAGCAAGTCAGTCATAGTGCTGGAGCCGGGCCTTGGAGCCCAGGGAAGAAATAATGTCAATGGTTAGAATTCATCATTGCTTGTGTTTTGGTTGGCACTCTATTACTAAACCCATTTAACTAAATGGATATTGATTTTTGGTTAATTCACTATCCAACCAAGTCATGCTGATATACTTTTAATGTACTCTGACTTTAGTTGTGTTGAAGGGCTACATCTATTTAACTTCACTGTTTTTTATGTCAATTTAGTTAAATCTGTCTAAAAGTGAGTATTGACAAGCTCTAAGTGTTTCATAATGGGATTTTGCATTGTAAGCTCGTTCTCCCATCAGTTCAGGTTTTAACCCATCTTCAGCTTTTCACCTGCTCTTTGGTGATAACATTTTCTAGGTTTATTTTTTATCTTATAAAAAATAGCACAGGAGTGATTGAATATTAACACTGTAAGAATCAGTACTTCCAAGTCAAGAAATAGCTAGCCTAAAACTGCCTTTTGTTTTGCTTTCTTCTGCTTGCTGCAGGTGTGCTGTTATAATAGACATCTCAATCAGTTATTTTGTCTCATAGCATTCTCTTTTTCTTTTTCCTTTGATAATAAGTTTAACAGAGATACTTTCCAATCCCCTAGTATTGTGATTAACTTGCAGAGTCCATGAAAGACATCTGCAAAAGTTAATTATGCACACTGCTCAGTTCATCTGAGGTGGGTGGAATATAAAGCAGCAAGTAGATCTGCTGGGATTGTGTATATTTGTGTGTGGCAGGTTCACATTGTGGATAGTGGATGGTGCATGACACAGAACAGAGCAATATGAGTTCCTTCTCCTGGCTCTGTTGATGCCTGCTGTGCGACTGTGAACACGCTGCTTCCTTTGTCTGCCTGCCTGTTCTCTAGTCTGTTATGATGATAAACTCTGCAGGGCATGGACCATCTCTTGTTGTGGTCTAAAAAAAGCCACACACATCCTCATTAGCTACCTCTCCCTCCTTAGACTATTTTTAGTTGTTGTTTGTCTCAACCAGTTGTTACTTCTATCTTGTAGACAGTGGAGACTGCCAGCTGCGTGTTTAGGCAGCACCTAGCCCTTTGCAGCCCAGACTTAGTGAACATCTTTAGTCCCCACTGTGACTATTTCTACCATAGCTCTATATTTTAGAGTGGTATGACACAATGGAATTCTGATATGGCCAAAATTTTTTAACTGTGGCATCTCTGTCAGCTGTTTCAGCGGTGGTGTTATCAGCCGAATCTCAGGCATTGAGTTCATAAACTAAGTTGAGAGAGGCAAAGTTTGAGGCATAATCTGAGGAGGCAAACTGCACAGTAGCAGTGGTATGTAAATGAGCAAGTTGAATTCAGTTGTTTCCTGAAAATTGAGGGGGGGGGGGAAATCCACTTTCTTTAGCCAAAGTAAAATCTTCACAGTTTAGGCAGGCATATTAATTTAGGACATTTCATCCTTTATTTACAACTTTTTAAAACTGTCAGGACAGCCTGAGGTTTCAAAAAGATTGATCTAGGGATGCCAAGCATACACCACACAGGCCAGAACATTCCCCTCCCGTCTTGTTTGTTGGTGGTTCTTCAGATGTGGGCAGGAAGCGGGTAGAGGACTGGAGGGATTATTCTGGTAGTCCTGTCCCTGCTGTGCTCCTACCCAGCGGCTCCATAGATTTTTTTTTTTTTTTTTTCCTCCCCAGCTTGTGAACAGAGTAAATCTTTCAAGTGAATAAAATTCTAGCAGCTCCTATGCATGCAATAAGGACACATCTGGTGATGTGTTGGAAAGTGCAGGGAACACCTGCATATGGCTCTATACATGCACGTCCCATTATGAAATGTCACCTGTCCCTGTTGTGTGACACCTACGTGCCATGTGATAGATCTCTAATGACATGATGAGGGGGTACAATGTTTAAGGCCCTCTAGAAGAGGTGATTTGTCCCGTACCAGGTGAATGGCTGAGCACCACTGAGTTACCGTGTGTTTTGGTTTTACATCAGGCAGAGGGAGACTGTGAACCTCGGGTAGTTCCCATGCTAAACAACTAGGCAGATGGGAGACCACTGTGACTCCTGGCTGCTGCCCTTGCCTCTCCAAGAGCTCACCACATGCTCAGCAAATCTAGTGCCACAAACTGAACTTCATGGTGGAGTTAGTTTTGTGAGGTAAGGGGCATGTAAATAAGGAAAATGGTGTCATGGCCTCGAGATGGTTGAGATACAGCCTATGCTTCATAAGCTGAAGTCTGTAACAGACTATTCATCTGTTTGAATTATGAATCTCTACTCCAAATAGACTTGCTACTTTTTTTTTTCCATGTGGAAACAGCTGCCCATTTTTATGTGAGTTTATGGGAAAATCCAGTATTTGTCCAATTAGAAATAATTCTGAAACTGTTCAGATAGCTGCACCCATTCAAAGGGCAGCCCGGCAGCCGAGGCGATAGCAGGGGATTGTGCCAAAGACCATGAAGAATTCCAGCTGTGAGCAAATGTGAGAGAGCAGCCTCTGGGTACGCCAGCACTGCCCCCTCCCAGCTATCGTTTCTTTCACAGCTGTGGGAATGCTTAAAAATTATGGAAGGCTAGGGAGGAGGGGAAAAAAGATCACAGTGACTTTCAAATCTTTGGCTGAAAGCCAGATACGTTGCTGTGGGCAGAGGTTCAGCATTGCAACTGCAGCCATGAGAGAGAGATTCTGAAACGACTGGGGTTTATTTTTAAAAGTGTACTTAATTCCAAGTTTCTTTCTCAGAATGTGAAGCCCTTGTTGGCATGCTGAGGCCCAGCCTGCCCTTTCTCACTCTCCTGGCCCTGACCCGGTCTGTCTCGTTCATTCCCCTCAGCTGTTATTAATAGAGATCACTTAGTTTATTTTTCATTCTCTTTCTTTCAGCTATTCCCACTCCACTTTCGGTGCTTGAGGAACTTGAGACAGCTGAGATGGAAGGATAGAGGGGTTAGGTTGCTGTCTCAAGATGTTTACCTGCCAGGTTCTAATCCCATTGCTGCCCCCACATCACTGGGGAGCTTTTAGGGACTTGCTTGCAACAACTGTGGTTAGTGAATGAGATAACTCAAGCTGGCCTTCCTTAGGTATCAATTTGAAATGCTCAGCCCATATAACTGCTGTTCTTTTCAGTGCAGGTACCCCTTTGGGTGTTGGAGTTGGGAGCAAGGGCTATCCAAGACATGTGAAGTGTCATTGCTAGGACTTCCCTCTGTGTGTCCAAAGAATGTCTAGTTTTATTTTGTCATCAAAAATAACATTATCATCAGAGTTGGATTAAGGGAAAGAATTGTAAAGACTCAAATTACTCAGTGGACTACTGCAAGTTCAGAGAATTGTTTGTGTTGAAAGAATGAGGGAGACAATTTTAACTTTATTTTTAAAATGTTATTTTCTATATCTCTTTGAAAGGGTGGAAATTATATGGGTGATTTTTCACCTAGAAGGGACAAATTTCAGATTAATGGAGACTCTTTTTTGTCAATCCAGAATTGGTTATGGGATTGGAGAGGATTGTTCTGATGACAAATACGAAACTGTGTCTTTTGGTATTTCCTGGATCTGTTATTGTGACCCTGTCTACTCGCAAATCCTTGAAAACCCCTGGCTTCAGTACACAGATGAATGACATCTATGAACGTTGTTGCCTGCACCATTCAGAGTGGCTGTTATTGTTATCCTTAGACTGCTGCTGGTGAGGTTCTATAAATAACACTAAAGGACTAGCCCAAGGAGGATGGAAGGGCCTGAGACCCAGGGTGTGGATCCATTGTGGACTATCCGTGACTTGCTGCATGTTCATGCTTCCTGCTGAGAGGTATCTTCACACCCTGAATTGCAAGCTCCTAAAGCAGACCATGCAGCTTAGCAGAGGCAGCCTTGTTGCTTCTTGGCTATCCATAGTTCCTGTGCTGGGCTGCTCAAGTTGAGATCTCCTCAGTGCCAATTTAGGATTGCCACACCTATGGGAATGGAAAGTTTTGTTAGGATTGCCAGCTACCCTGAAAAGTATCCGGAGCACTAAAGAGACATTAGGATAAAAGAATGTATGTACTTCTCAACAAGTACTAGCATTTGTTCATATTTTTAATAGTTTCTAAGAAGATCCAGAGGCTTCCTGCTATTTGTAACTTAACGAGGAATTCAGTTTTAGTGCTATTTAGGCAGAAATGTTAACTGCCTCATTAGCTTCTGTGACGGTGATGGCCTGTGGGCCATTGTCCATCCAGAGGGTAGGTAGCATGTGTTTACCACTTACCTATAAGCATAATAATTCGCGTCTTTTAGAAAGACCAGTCCTTCCTGGCTCAGTGGAGTACAGCGTTCAACACAGTTCTTAAAACTGAAATATATTTCTATAGAGAATTAAAAATGGACATTTATATTTTATATAAACATGTAAGTTAGAGGAATGAAAGGAATTGACTGTAAGGGTATTTGACTGAGATTAGACATAATGGTAGCCAAGTAAGTTTGGGGGTAAACACTATTAAAGAAAGTTTTGAGGGACAGAGAAATTAAAAAAAACCCTTATTCAATGAAGCCATAGACATCAGTAGTCAATTATTTGACTTACACTGCGTTCCCTACCGTACAAGGATACTGGGGAAAACAGAATCCACTCACAAGCAATGGGGTGTGTAGATGGAGTAAGGTTGCTAGAATATGAGACCAGAATAGATTTAATCTTAAACCAGCAGTGAGAAGGTGAGTCAGTCTCTTTAACTATGACTCAAGAGACAATCTTGCTTTTACTAGGAAAAACAGATTTGTTTGTTGCACTACATTGATTTGTTAATATTGTAGGAATTGAGCCTTTGAGGTTCATTTTTGTCATAAACATGCAAGTGGTGCGTATATGTTGTAATGAACGGTTTTAATAAAGTTGATTAGGAAGTGTGTGTGCCTCACTGCTAATAACACCAACTGGAGAGGCTACAGAGACGAGCAACTGTTGTTGTGGCTTCTAGCAAGGGTTCCCTGCAGGCAGGGAGCAGATGGGAGGTGGGGGAGGCATCTGAAAATGGGAAAAGGAAGCAGGGAGTTGGGGGAAAAGATGAATTCTACATTGAATCATTATTGTTCTGTTCTGTTGTTTTCCCATATAAGTCCAAAATGCCACCCCAGTTGCTTATGGTGGGAGAGATCTTGCAGGAACTAAAGGTCCTAGCAGACTCATGAAGGGGCCAGCTAGTCCTCTCCCCTTACAACTTTGGCCTTTGGTGCTCCAGGTTGTTGGCTTTCAGACAGCTTTGAATTTTTTTTTTTCCTGACTTACTGTTAGCAGCATGGCCCTGTGGTGTTTTCACATCCCTTCTAATAAGTTCTGCGTCACCTGCTTTTTTTCTGCTCACTTTCTTGTCTTGATGCCATGGAGTACTGTAGGGAAAATGCTTCAGACGGACATGATACACCGTTCAGGATGAGGGTCAACCTGGATTGTTCCTATTGTATATTCTCCATGGTTTGAGGTTTACATAGTGTTCTCTGGGTTATTTCTGGGTGGTGTTGTAGATGTTAATGCTGAGGTTCAGTTATCAGATCCCATTGCAGAAGGTGCTGTCTTACAATATAAATGGATAGATTTACAGGAAATCTCAGAGAAATGTGAAACAGCATTAAGAAATATGTGCCAGTGCAGGACAGTAAGGTTTATACTTTACTGTATAAACAGTAAGTATAGTTTACTGTATAAACTCAGCACACTCAAAAGCAGTAGCTTATAAAAAAGCTATATGGTATATGTGCAGGAAAAAGGGGTAGAATTGGTTCTGAGTCACATATGTAGTTGTGATAGCCTTGCCAAACTGTTTACGTTGGCCTGCGTATAGGCTGTATAGTAACAGAACAGCCAGTAACGATTTTACTGTAACCTTGCTTTTTATAGGTAGATCTCCAATCCTAGTCACCTAGTAATTTTGTTGAAAACTAAACCTTTGACAGAAATCTGCTTTTCACAGAAATTAGGCTTTTTACAGTTTTAGTAAAATCACTTAATTCAGACGAGAGTGTCAGGGAGGTCCTGGCCATGAGGCTGGGAAGGCGTACAGCTAGGCATGCAGCAGGTAACTGTATGACAACATGTAAGTTCACAGAGCCACGTAATGTGTTGGAAGAGGATTGATGATGTGAGGTCTCTTATTTTGCAGCCCAAATTGAGCTTTCTGTGCTGCTTTTATCGCATACAAATTCTTTCATAATTAGCCATTCCCTGTCATCTCTCATTGTTGCCAGGATTCATTTTTCCATAATGTACACATTGTTTTCACATAATACATTGTTTTTAATCTCCTGTGGTTATTTCTGTCTTGGTAACCTATCTAGGATTCTTTGCTCTACTTCTGTCACTGCAGTTTGCAATGCTTTTACTATCTTCACATGCTCTCACACTTTTCTACTTACAGATCTTTGTGAAGATATTATCTGAACACTAAATAAAACATTAAAAGATGTGTTCTCTAGGGAGAGAGAGAAATGTGGGATGCCTCTAAATGGAGTAGATCTTAATGCAAACAAAAATCTAGATCCAAGACCTGAAGCACAGCTGAGACTAGAGCCTCATACTGTGTGTATTGTGATGAGAGATTTAACATGTACTGAAGGGTTGACAGTCTGAGGCTGTTTCAAGAATTTAACATGATTTTAGAGCTGTTAGTACCAAAGATGTAGCCATTTGATATGAAGTGCTGTTCTGATATAAATTAATTTTGATGTTTCAAATTTATTAAAAAAACAACACACACCCCTCAGTCTGTAAACCAGCAAGCTTTATTTCAACTCATATGGTCTGCTTATATCATTCCAATTTTATGTTGGATTAGGTATCTTTTTCTCCTGCAGCTGGCATAAAGCTGATGTAAACTCTCTATTGTGTGCTTTCGCTAACTTGACAGAAATGCGATTGTGTCCATGCCTGATCTAGCTCAGTCATGCCTTATTAAGTGATTTGGTAGCTTAGAGCCAGCATTAATTGTTGTGAAACCTCTGCCATGTTAGGCAAGACAGAAATAAGAAGTTTTCTTCATTGTCGTGTCATCTTTACCATTTCACATATGGGGAGCTATGGCAAAGGGAACAAAACCATATTCCAGTTCAGAGCAGAACTGGCCTCCTCTCTCTGAGCTTCCTGCTGGTGGCTATTGCATATTCCTTCTCAAGTTTAGTACACTGTGTGCTATGATAATGTCTTTTTGAGAAGCCCTTCTGAGTTTTGAGTCCCTCTGGCAGTGTTTGTGTTCCAGACAACTTGAGTTACTGCAGTAAGGAATTCATGACCCATGGGATATGGTACTGTAATGAAATCCAAGCATGTTGCCCCGGCTGCACTTCTTTGCTTGTTTTACAGTCTCATTGTAGCAACCCAGTCCATTTTGTCTGGAATGCTTTGGCCTTTATAAACCAACACTGTCTCTGAAATCCATTGTTTACCATCTTCCTGTTGATTAGTGATTGGTCCTCTTCCTATTACTTATATTCTTGCTTGGAGGAGGGGTCTGGCTCAGGCCAGCAGTTACGTGGATTATTCCTCTTTCTTTTTATGCCTGCTTGTAAAATATAGATTGTGATAATATTTAAGCTTTGTAGCTTGCTAGAAATTTTGCACTTAATGGTAACATAAGCTTGATCCCAGTGTTCAAAGGGACTGTCAACCCCTGATTCTCTGTTAAGGTAGAGTTAGTGCCAGGTATAGAACAGAGTTTGGTGTCCACCCAGCAAACCCACTGTCATGTGTGCTAGGTCATTACAGCAAAATTAGGAAGCCTAATTATTAGAAGTATAGTGTGAGGTCCCGCCGGTCCAACCAGCAATCTTAGCTCTGTTTTGTCAGATCCTGGATGGAGTGAGCCAAATGCCAGGTAGATCTCCCAGAGTTCCCATACTGGGAATTAGCCACTGGTCTTAAGGAGTCAGGCTGGGGGAAGGGCTGTAGAGGAAAGTGCTGAAGAAAAAGGTAGTGCTTTAGAGGACAGCAGGAAAGACCTGAAAACTAATTCAGGTGGAGTGGCAGGTAAGAAGGCTCTATTTCCTGCTCACATTACCATCTCGGAAAGATCCGTTGCAGAGATGCTCTCCCTTCCCCAGCTCCCCTCCCTAGGCAACCCAGTCAAACTCTTAGCAGAATTCACTTGACTCCTTTCCACCAGGACAGAAAAACTTGGGCAGCTATCAGGACCAGGTTGGGGTGACGGATCCATCTCAGACAAGGCAGCCCTTACTTGCCAGGGCGAGCTAGCCAGCCTGTGAGACACAGGCGACCCTGTACAAAAGAGGTGTGTTTTGGTAAAGTTACAGGCAACTGAAAGGAGTCTTACAATGGATAATGCTGGGCAGCCGTAAGAGGAAGCAATGTTCCCAGCCTGGCAATAGTGCAAAATGCTGCATTTCAGCAGGAGTTGAACACAGGGAAGTCGGGCAACGTCAGTTTTTAACCCCACTTCTCATGCTCAGTGGATTACCATGATATGGCTGCTTAGGCTTGCTGGTCTGATCCAGAGCAATATTGTTGCCTGCTCCTTTTGTGGCAGTGCTGTGGACACAGTTTCAGGAAAGGTGGCTGTGGCTGAGCAGTGGCTTCTGTAATGGCCCCTTGACCGTGCGTAGTGGATAGGTGGTGTGGGACAGCATGTCTGTTGTGCACGGTCAGCTGCTGTACAGTGAGGCATCCCGTTCAATGTGCATCAAAATAGGAAAAGTCTGAAGCATTCGCAGCTGATGTACTGCTCACTGTTGCTCTAATTAGCGTACCAAAAAAGATCTAAGGAAACAAGATGACTCCAGAAAGTGTTCTCACACTGTTTGGCTGCAGCAGCCTGTTCAGAGCTCCTAAAAATAGCCACCTATGGATCAAAGCCATGTGCGTTAGGACTGAAAATGCAGACATCCTAGTGCTGTACTCTGAAACCACACTGTACACGTATACTGCAGGAATGGGGAAGAAACAGCAAAGCAAAAAATCTATATGAAGAGGAAATGTCTTGTTTCCCTTCTCCACCTCAACACCAGCAAGATGCTGGTATCCTGGGGAAGATCATCAAACTCTACTAGGCAGTTCCAGCATCTGAAATGCAAGAATAAGCTGCTATTAATGTTATTCCTCTTTTTGCCTGCTTTTATTGAGGGTCTAGCTTCTCCAGTGAGAGTGCATTAGTTGTTATCACTGTAATGTTGGTATTGAATATCAGAAGCTTTTCCTACATTCATTGTGCATGTTGGGGACCATTTTGGTTCCACTTTCACTCACCTCCTGTCCTGTGCATACAACTCCTAAATGAGAAAATGGAAAATCTGGAAGTAGTTTATAAAAACATAAAGCAAAAACTGGCATTTAGGAGAGCACACTGTGAAAGAGTGAGTTACCTGAATTGCTGATGCTGCCCTGCACACTTTTTTCACAGGTGTGGTGCTCAACAGACAAAAGTCAGTATGGCAGTGCTGACTTGAGTAGAGCAATGCTACCTGGAAAGCTGAGCTTGTAGGGGGCTCCTCTTTCATCTGCAAATTTACAATCAGTCCTGAGTTTTGTGCCCCAAGCCTCACCCGAGTCCCATAACATCATGTCTGTTCTGTGATACAACATTGGAGATTTATTGACAGCTTTGCATCCATTTAAAAATTAGAGAAAATACCTTCAGTTATGCAATTAGAGATGCTTGCTTTCTGACAATGACTTCAGTAACCCATTTCCAAGGGTCATCTGTCCATTTTTACTCAACAGAGATATGCCCTCCTGTAAAATATATTTAGGACTTTGATCATGTTCTTGATCTCCCCTACGCTATTGCAACAATCCCCAAAAGGGACATACCAAAATTAAGAGTAACAGGAATAGTTTCAGGGGTATGGATGGCTTCCACGCGGGAAGAAACTGCCTAGATCATGAGAAGAGATGATTGAGAGGTGGATACGATAGAACCAGATATAACTCTGAACAGTATGGGTAAAATAAAAAGGGAATAATTAATTATTCAGGACTTTTCATAACACAGTAGCTAGGATCGCTTAAATGATCAGAATTCCTGTTTTAAAAATGAACAAAAGGATTTTTTTTCTTGACAGTTCACAATTAAATTGCAGCTCTCATTACCATAGTTTATTATGGGAGCTAAAACCTAAATGGCTTCAGAATGGGATTAGACACTCATGGGATAACAAGTCTGTTGGTAGCCGTTACATACAGCTGTAACATACGGATGTGTGTATACTATATACAACAGCAAAAAAAAGTCTCCACTTGTACTTTTTCTGTGCCTTCTCCCTATACATCCAACTCTGATCTGACTGAATATGGCTATTCTGTTTCATAGTTTTGTTTCTTTGTTTTAACTAAAGTCTCAAGTTTGTATAATGTTCTGAAACTTTCTTTAGCTTGCAGCATTGCAGGGTGTATGATATACCCTGAACTAAACAATTTGTTTACTGCTGATGCTGGGGGTTGGACTTGTGCATCAACATGATCCAGGCTGGGTCCAGTTTTCCAGTATGTTAGATAAACCCATGGGATCCAACCCTTTTGAGCAAGTGCTATATAGCCTAAAACATGTGAGGCTTTTTGAGTACTCCCTGCTCTGGTTCTTCCTCCATCCTGAGACTGCATCCCCCTCCCTCACTGCCCTGGGGCTGCATTATGAGCTTGACATAAGCCTTTTGATGCCTTGTTATCAAATCTAATCAATAATGATTTCTCTGTCTAAATATTTAATTCTCAGTCTTTGAAAGGAGTATTGTAGTAGAAAAACATCATTTTTGGCAGCTGTAGGGAGCAGTTGTCCCCGCTCTAAAATGGAGATTGACATTTGTCATGGTGGAGCTGGTGATTTGTGGTGACAGGGGGGCTAAGCGTGTTACCTGGATGTTTGTGTGCAAGTGATTAGCACCAAATCATCTTAATCTGTTAGATGAGGGTATTTGCATCGCCATTACTGGGTTTCAGAGTTAACACCTCAGTTCCTGGCTCTTCAAATGATTTTGAGTGTGTATCACTGTATTGGCTTCAGGTATGTTGGGATGTTTTTCTGCCATGTGTTAGGTGACAGAAACTTGGAGGAGTCAGAGTGCAGTTTAAAGCAAAATGGTGGTGAATTTGCATAGTACATCAAGCCTCACATCCACCATATTCAATATGAAAGGTGAAGAGACTATGTTTCGCTCCCTAGGGACAAATGAGTAAAGCGAAGTAATGCAAACTACATAGGTGTAGTCACACCTATGGACTATGAACCTGTGTACAGTAGAGGAATGATGAAGATGCTGACAGTCCTTATCAATGAGGCTAGTGGTGTGAAAGCTTTAGCCGGTGGGTGTTGATGGATGAAAGCAGTTCAGACCACAGAGTGTGCAAATGTCTCCTGCTCTCCATCTCGTACTCCACTGGGAAAGGAGCTGTCTGAGCCCCTGTAACACTGTCAGCTGCAGCTGCAGGGCCTTTTCTGAACAAAGGAGAATTCTTAGGGATTAATCTAGATACCACTGAAAAAAGTGAAAAGGTTTGTTGTTGCTGTTTGGGGGTTTTCTATTTTTATTTTTCTTATTTTATTACTTGCCTACTTTTTTTTTCCTAGGAAAGTAATGATCTCAGGGGAGGAGATCTGGGGAAAGATAGTGGTTTAGGCTTCCTGGGGAAAATCAGGCAGAGAAGTTCAAATTACTTTTCAGCAAAGCAACAACAAAAAATTCATTTTGGTTCATCCCAAGACAGTTTGCTGACTTCCAAACCAAATGTTTTTAGTTTATTTTTACACTTATTGCTTTTGCCTAAGCTTTTCTTTTGCTGTAGATCAGCTTTTAGATGAGAAACATATTTATCAGGAAAAACGTTGAAATACTTTATGCCAAATGTAATTATTTTGAGAGGTTTTAATTTAGGCCAAACCCATTTGCACTGAATTAAAAAACTGTTCCAATCTCCTTGAAATACAGCTTCCATTTCTTCTGGCTCTCTTCTGTTGCAGAGATGCTTCTGTGGGTAGCAGTGTAGTTAAATTACTCTAGTTGTACCAGTCTGAAGCCGAATGTACGCTCTTTACTGGTCAAGGGTGAAAACAGATGTGGTCTCCAGTCAACATAGCTGCCTTAGCAGACAGTCTGCCAATGCAGTTAGGTATCGGTTACCTGTCTTCACATGAGGTTTTTGTTCAGTGTGAACTACAGAATGTGTTATGGTAGCAGATCTACAGCTTCGTTAGTCTAAGCTGAAGGTGTACTAGAATAATGCTTCAGTCTATGTACTGATATCCCTCTGGCATCACTGGAAAAGCTCCAGTGATTCTACTATAAATCTAGCCCCAGAGCTCAGTTAACAGGCCTAAAGCTCTCAGCTGTGGTTGTGCACAGGAAAGAAATGGGGCCAGATCCTCAGACGAGGATAAATTAGGCTTTGCTGACATCATTAGAGCTGATTGACTTCTACCTGCTGAGAAGTTGGCCCAGTATCTTGATTGTATTTATTTCCTCTGCTGCACCTTGAAATACAGACAGCTTTTGCTTGATTGAATAGGCCTGTATTCTAGTTGGGACAATTACTGTTGTAATTGCCAGTTCTGAAGAGAAGGTGTTTATCTGCTGTCAGCTCTGGTAGAGAGAAAGGGAAAACGGATAGTTAACTGTCAAGTTGTTGCTCTGAGGAGGCATCATCCAAACAGAAGGGATCCTGGCCTGAGTGCAGGACTAAAGGGGTGCAGGTCACAGGCGAGCAGCAGAGTAGCCCTTAAAGAAGGCACATCCTTGGTTTAGGAGCCTTACTGGAACCTGCACTGTTTCTGTTTCCTCACACTTCTACGTGAAAGAGAAGTTCTGTCTCAGTCTCTGCCCAGGGGAGGGATGTGAAAGTAGAAATACTGAAGTATAGTACCTTGGTACTTCAGCCTGATTGTAGCCTAGAATTCAGATTCTGTTCGAAGCCAGTGAATTGCCAAGGCAGATGTAATGTGCTTGAATGAGCTTAACAAGGTGATCAGGACTCTGTTTACCACTGTGGCTTGCTTAGAGCAGTGCTCCCAATACCCAGGGAAACAGGAAGAAATTGTAATTAAAGGCGGCTTTGAAATTCAGTATGTGGCTGATTTGCATTTTACGATTTTATTCCTCTTTCCCCTTGCTCCTATAAAAGCCTGGGGAGGTTTGCATGGTGAGGCTGGCATTGCTGTGTTGCATTATGTATGCTTGAGGGACTCTGGAGTGGCAATTGTGTAATGAGGATGAAAATCAGAGCTTACTCTGGGGAGAAAAAAAAACCTTTTCCCTTAACTGGTGCCTGGGGGCTTTCAGCCTCTTGGTTGCACACGTGGGGCAAGGTTGTGACTCTGTTACTAGCAGTGCTGGAAGATGCAGTGAGAAGCTGCACGGTGCTGGAGGGGATTGTACCCAGTGGGTCTGGAGCTGCAGGATAAGGATACCCCACAGAAGCTGTGCTGCTAGCTTATGTTGCCTGTGCAGTCTTTCTGTTCGGCTCCCGTCTCTCTGTCCTTGTCTTCATTTCCATTATCCTGTTTGGGGTGGAGCGTACAGGTGTCTGTGCTAAACTTTTTTGCTTGTAGGACAAGGAACAAAATTGCACCTATTTCCTGTGCTAAGAATATAAGCAAAGACTCCTTCCCCGCTCTCATAA